>NC_142474.1:66427500-67052500 GCF_049115385.1 Moschus berezovskii
CCTTCTAATGCCCAGAAAAAAAGAGCATTTTTGCTAAGCATATTAGAAACAGAAAACTTAATGCATAGGCAGTATGAAGGCTATTTATTTTCCCACTAATCCTCAGAATGGCAGAAAGGATGCACACATATGTGCAGCGAGATAGAAAAATAGCCACAAGTGATCTGCACTAAAGCCTAGTTTTCCTTTCTGCCCCAAACAGTCCCAATAGCTGAGGGGACACAGCCGGCCTACAGGCCACTCTGAGCCTGCAGTGAATCTGCAAACTTGGTAGCAAGGAAGTAGAAGTTGATTATATTATGTGGCCAAAACATGATCATTGGGCAGGGATTAGCGCTAGGATGGGGAAGACAGGTAGGACTAAAAATTTTATGATAGATCTACAAAATAAGTACGGCATCATATTCTCATGCCTAACTTGAGTTTTCATACAAGTTAAAGACAGAATACACTAACTCAACATCTAGAGTTTAAATAATATGCAAGCAGACAAATAATAATAGCCATTTACAATTTTAATCAAGAGCAGGACTTTTTTAAGTAAGAGTTGAAACTGTGTTTATATTTTTTGCATAAAGGAATATCCCTACAGTTTAAGCTATAGATTTTATTTTATCCCATATGCAAAATGACTGTTTATGCATGATATTTGTGCTGATATTTCAAGGTTAATTACTCTTATTAGCAAAGTTAAAATGTCACATCTGGTTTTAAGTGCTCTTTGCTGATTCAAACAGTAGATCTAAAATAAATAACATTAAAAACATTTTTTAACGTTTTGCTTGATGCTACAAATACTGAGGAGGGGAAAAAAAAAAAAAAGGTTTTGTTCTGTTGTTAATCTGTAATGTGAAGCCAGAAAAATCATTTCTCAAAGAAACCACACAAACCCAAATTCAGGGACATTCTCAAAGTAATTTGCTCTTCAAAATGAAAACCAAAGATAAACTGAAGAAACACTCTGGATTAAGAACGACTAAAGAGACATGACATGGAGAAGGCAGTGGCACCCCACTCCAGTACTCTTGCCTGGAAAATCCCATGGATGGAGGAGCCTGGTAGGCTGCAGTCCATGGGGTCGCTAAGAGTTGGACACAACTGAGCGACTTCACTTTCCCTTTTCCCTTTCATGCATTGGAGAAGGAAATGGCAACCCACTCCAGTGTTCTAGCCTGGAGAACCCCAGGGACGGGGGAGCCTGGTGGGCTTCTGTCTATGGGGTCGCACAGAGTCGGACACAACTGAAGCGACTTAGCAGCAGCAGCAAAGAGACATGACAACTAGATGCCAGGCGTGATTGTACAGTGGAAACTGGACTAGAATTCGATGCATATGTATTCATTCCTTTGTTCACGTCTGCACACCATGAAGGACACTAACTGAGACAACAGGTAATACAACACTGTTAAGTCAGTGTTGACTTCATGACTTTGATGACTGTATGGATGTGAGAGTTGGACTGTGAAGAAAGCTGATCGCCAAAGAATTGATGCTTTTGAACTGTGGTGTTGGAGAAGACTCTTGAGAGTCCCTTGTACCTCAAGGAGATCCAACCAGTCCATTCTAAGGGAGATCGATCCTGGGTGTTCATTGGAAGGACTGATGCTAAAGCTGAAACTGCAATACTCTGGCCACCTCATGCAACGAGTTGACTCACTGGAAAAGACTCTGATGCTGGGAAGGGTTGGGGGAGGGAGGAGAAGGGGACGACTGAGAATGAGATGGCTGGATGGCATCACCGACTCTGTGGACATGGGTTTGAGTGAACTTCGGGAGTTGGTGATGGACAGGGAGGCCTGGAGTGCTGAGATTCATGGGGTCGCGGAGAGTCGGACACGACTGAGTGACTGAACTGAACTGAACTGAACCTGGTTACACGCGGAAAGGTCATTCTTTAGGATACACACACTGAAAGGTTTACAGATGAAGGGGAATTATGCCTACAATTTATCTCAATTCTGAAAAAAATTATATACTGGAAAGGAAAGATAGAGATATTAGAGGGAGGGAGAGGGAAGAATGGAAGAAAATTACATATCAAATGTGGTTAAATATTAACAAAAAGACAAATATACTGGAGCTCCTCAGGCTTCTCAAAACTTTTCTGAAAGAATGATGTTTTAGAATAAAAATTACACATAGTAATTAATCCAGAGTAGTATCGCTATATCTAAAACAGTCCTTATTTTTAAAACAAACATTACTACCAATATAATCTTTAAAATGACGTGAGTTCAATAGCAAAAAAAAAAAATAGAATAAATTTTAAAGATAATTTTTATCACTCTACCATTAAAGGAAGACAATAAAAAATAACTAAGATATATTTCCCAAGGAAAAATACACCAAACATTAGGAAACCTTTAACTTACTTTAGTGAAAGTAGGGAATTTCAAATGAATCCCCTAAAAATGGATACAGATTCATTATACAAAGTCATTACTATTTTTGTAAGATCATGGAAATATCATTCTATCCCAATCTTGGAGTAAGATTGTTTTAAAGTAAGTTTGAATCATTTGAATTGAAAAGTATTTCACTGAATCAAAACTTTAAGCTTGAGTACTTAAAGCACTAGAAATAGCACATATTTTATCAAATTCTTTGTGATAATAGCAACATTTGATGGTCAAAGCCAAACTATTATGATTAGTTTAATATATGATTAGGTTAACATATGATTAATGTGTGATAGTAGAAATCTTCAACAAAAACTCAAATTAGAGAATTTTGTATTCTTCCATCAGTGTTAGCCAGGAGAGCCCATGTTTGATGATCAGAAATGTTTGGTAATCAGTTTATCCCAAAGAATTTATACAAGGCTTTGAATGAAGAAGTACCAACCCATAATTCAACCCCCCATTAGGCTCTCTATGTGCTTTGTCTTACTTTGGGCTATTTTTTCCCCAGCTTTCTTGAGATATGTTTGACATATAACACTGTGTAAGTTTAGGATGTACAAAGTATTCATTTGGTACATTTATATATTGCAAAACAGTCAACACCACAGTTTAGCTAACACACCTCCATCACCTCACAAAACTACATTTTTTGTGGTGAGAACATTTAAGATCTACTGTCTTAGCAATTTTTGAGTATACAACACAGTATTATTAGCTATAATCACCATGCTCTACATTAGACCTCCAGAATTCACTCATCCTATAACTAGTAGAAGTTTATACTCTTTGACCAGTATATCCTTTCCCTCACTCTCCTGATCCTCCAGTCCACCATTCTTACCTGTGTCAGTGTGCAGGTATTTCATCTCCTTGGTTAAATTTATTCCTAAGTATTTTTTTTTTGGGGGGGGGAATCCTATTATAAATGGGATCATTTTCTTACTTTACAGTGGGGTCAACATGGTAGGCTCTACTTGATCTACCACAACCATTACATTCATAAGCCTATGGCCAGACTTACTGATTAGCTCATTAATTTTCCAGATCAAGATTATAACCTATCAGTTAGCTTATCCTCAAATTTCCTCAGTGTATCCTTGCAGCTTCTACAGGGAGATCCCCCTGGCTCTGCAAGGGATCCCAAGTGGAGATTCTATGCACGTTAAATTTTTGACCTTTAAGCATGTTTCATATCTTAACCATATGCTCTAGCATCATCTCTAAAAACTATTATTTTCTAAAGCCCTACTTATGTCCAGTAACTCTGAATTTGTTTTACATACAATGATATTCTTACATGGATCTTAGGAAGAGTTCTTGGGGGCTTTCCTAAGCAGTTTTGCACTGTCCTTTAAAGCCCAAGGAAGAAATTGGCACTTTGGTAAGTTAAGGCCTGATAGCCTGTAGGTAAATTCACTACTTTGTTGTGATGCTTAATTTTGTGTCCACTTGGAAGGTGTTTTGGGATAAGACTAACATTTAAATTTGTGAATCTGAATAATACAGATTACCCTCCATATCATCCAATCAGTTAAAGAAGAACAGAAAGACAGGCCTGCCTGAGCAAGGGGAATTCTCAAGCAGACTGTTTTTGGACTTCATCTGCACTGTGGACTCTCCTAGGTCTCTGTCTGCTGGCCCACACTGCAGACTTAGACTTCCCAGCCTTCATAATCACATAAACCAATTCCTTATAACGAGTCTCTCTATAACTATCTATATAGCCCATTGGTCCTAATTCTCTGGAGAACCCTGGCTAATACACACATATATTATCTTGTCCAACCTGGACGAGCACAAAAATAAACTGTCAAGTGAATAAACTTTCCAAAGGCAAGGAGTTTGTTCAAGTCATGGAATAAGTGACCTTGAGCCTATGCTAAATAATTCGGCTTTTCATCCAATTTTGAATGGATAACCTAAAACTCAGTAGGGTTTCTAGCTACCCACTCTGGTTAATTAAAACAAAATTTAGAAGATGTACAAGAAACCCAAGTCTCAGATATTTAAAAGGTCTATCAGCCATTGGTTCAGCTTGGCTCATCTACCTAAATGACCTTTTTTACAATTTCTAAGACTTAATCAGTTCTGGGAGTCATTGCGATCAACTAATTGGGCTTTAGGGTATTCCATTCTCAAGGAGCTTACAAATCACCTCTGAAAGTTTAACAAATATAATGTCAGAGAACTTCACTACATGAATGAATTTAAGACTAACCACAAAAAGGTAGAGAGAGACCCTGAAAGCCAATTTTTAAACTGTAATTTTAACATAAAACCTCTAACAGCCCAAACTGGTTTTGCCTATCAAAAGTAGAAAGAGACCCAGGTGTAAGACAACCAAAGAAAGAAAAATAAACAGAAAAGAAAACATTTAGACCAAAAAAAAAAAACCACTTTACCTTTTTTACCTAGCTTGGAAAACCCTTACCAGAAACAATTTCCATTTGCAATCTCAAATCAGATTCACATATGCACATACCATCTCTTTTGTTCAGGTGCCTGAATTGGCATTTGCTCTGGCATGTTATCATGACCACAAAGGGTTTGGGGTGAGGCACAGAACAGAAGGAACCTGGACATTCACAATGGAATACCACCTTTAAAGCCAAAGCTGCTTCTTCCCAGTGATGATCGAAAACTTCAGAGCTAATCCTTAATTTCCTCACCAGGACTGATTACATGTTTCAAAGGAACACACTTATCTTATGGCATCATTCTCCATCTCAAATCATCTTAGGCATTAACAGATACAGTTCACTTGTGAGGCCATTCACTTTCCCAAAAAGTTCTATGATATTAAGGTTCCAAACACCAAACAGTGGTTCTTCACCCAAGGAACACACTGCAAAATACTTCCCGCTTTTAGTATCTATCTTGCAACTCTTTCATGGTGCAGTTATTGCTATGCAAGTTTTTTAATACATATAAACAAACCCATCAGTCTGCTCTCTTAGGACATTTTGACTTTGTCATGCCAGGACAACCATTCACTAGCCAAATTTAACGGAGAAATTTTTCACATATTTCCTCAATACTTTTTGGTATGTTTTTAGATTTAATTTCATAATCAATTGAGATTTATTTTTTATGGTGAATAAAAAGGAATCTAACTTTTTAAAGTCAAGGGCCAATTGTTCTAAATACTAAATAAACCACTCTTTACCACTATTTTCAAATGCCTCCCTTAACAAACATGCGCATACATGCAAACACTGGGACCATTTCCATCACCAGTGTGTTTAAATTATCTACTTGTCTGTTCCTACAACAACATCATGCTATTTCAATGCTTAGCTTTATAGTACATTTTGCTAGCATTGTTGTTTGTTAAAATAGGAAATAAAAAAGACATTCTTAAGCCTCACTTGATTCTTTAGAATAAATCTGCCTGATTTTCCCTCAACCTACCCCACACACAGCCACACACACACACCCCATTGTGATTTTGATTAATTATCACAGACCTATTGATTTAATGGATAAAAAATGGAGGCTATGAATTTTCTACAACCTATACTTATAAACGTGTAATATTCTCCAGGCTGTTTCCTGACTTTTCTCTGAGGTCTGATTATTCATCCATTTTTTGTATCGATGGAATATTTGAAATGATATTTTGCTTGTTTATTAGTTCAAAGCTGTCTGGCTATGAATGTGTCAAAGAAAATTAAATTATGTTATATAATATTTTGTGAAGAAAGCTGATCGCCAAAGAATTGATGCTTTTGAACTGTGGTGCCGGAGAAGACTCTTGAGAGTCCCTTGGACTGCAAGGAGATCCAACCAGTCCATTCTAAAGGAGATCGATCCTGGATATTCACTGGAAGGACTGATGCTAAAGCTGAAACTCCAATACTTTGGCCACCTCATGAGAAGAGTGGACTCACTGGAAAAGACTCTGATGCTGGGAAGGATTGGGGGCGGGAGGAGAAGGGGACGACAGAGAATGAGATGGCTGGATGGCATCACCGATTTGATGGACATGAGTTTGAGTGAACTCTGGGAGTTGGTGATGGACAGGGAGGCCTGGCGTGCTGTGATTCATGGGGTTGCAAAGAGTCAGTCACGTCTGAGCGACTGAACTGAACTGATACTATATTTTAATAGTGTTAATTATGTCACTCAGATTCATCATATTCTTACATTATTTGTCTAACATGCCAAATTTGGAAAAATACGTACTAGCATCACCCACTGTAGATATGGTTTTGCAAATTTTCATTTTCTTCACAGGGGTTTGAGAATGACATGTTTTTGTGCTGTGATGTTTAATGTATAAAATATCCTGTTAGATTTTCTACTGGATGATGTCATGTGTCAATATAAAATACCCTTTCTTTTGTTCCCCACATACACAAAAAGATAAGCTTAGAAACTAATAGGGCAATTCTTTCTCTTTCACTGTGTTAGTACTGCCAGCTTATTCTTTTATTTTCAGCCTATATTAAGATTTGTCTTCTAAACACCTATTTTTGCATTTTAATCAAAGCTGTGAAAACTTCTGTTAGAATTTTTCCCATATAAAATGTCATAATAACTGATAACAAATTTAAAAAATTCTTAAATATGTTATTATGACAATATGTTTAGTCTAACTGCTGACATATTTTAGTTTTCCTATTTATGACACATTTTTATGCCTTATAATCCTCCCTATTTTTTTTCACTTGAGTTTTCTTTTTTCTCTTTTTCATTTTTGTAGCCAATTATAGCACTTCACAACTCATAAAATGCTTTACATATAAATATGTATATATGTGTCATATATATATGTATGTGTGCATCTTTTATGTGTGTGAGTGTGTGTGGGTGTGTGTATATGAAATTACGAAGCTCACCAATTTGAGTCCCTCTTATTATGCAGGTGAACAAGAGAGTCTTTAACGTCTGATTTTTAGCCCTGTCTGATCAAAAATAATCATGAAATATTCTTTATTTGGGGTAGTAGCAATAAGTCACTTAAAGCAAGATCAGTTTAGGATTTAATAAATCTATGTAGGATCTATTATGAGCCAGGAAAAGAGAGGACAAGTAACTTCATAATTAATTACTAAGAAGTTAGTTCAATTTATCTTTCCAACATCTCTGCATCCTGCAAAAGACAAAGCTCTTACCGTTTCTTTTGGAATCTGCATCTGGCTTGGCTCTGCATTCTAGAAGAATTGAAGAAAAACATAAATACAGACTGACCAAAGCCATCTTCAATACACAGGGAGACAAAGCTTTACTTTCAAGGAAAAATTATTTTTTCTTAAAATCAACAAAATATATAGAAGGTGATCAAATTATGGTTGATATATCACTCTGTCTTGCAAAGTTTCATTGATATGGTTATGTTATCTTGTGTGTGTGTGTGTGCTGTGGGGGTGGTTCTTTAAAAATTTTTCTCTAGATGTAAATTTTTAGTTGCTCACTTGGAGTACATCATGAATTTATTACTGGGAGGAAAACAAATCCCACAAAACTGCTTCTCTATTCCTGGCACTGTTTCTAATTTTGTTTTCTAATTTTCCTAACTAAGTCTAAATTATAAAGTATATTGTAATTTGATAGCTAGGCCAGATAATAGCAGTCTGAACCACAGTCTGAACCACAAGCATTATACTTTATAATATTACACAGGTTATAAATGTGATATGGTTTTCATGTACTATAGAGTTGCTTTAATTAATATAGTTATATGCTGACTTACTAAAAAGGTACCTATTGATAAATCTTGCTTTAGAAATAGAATTTAAATACAAACACCCCAAAGAAAGGAAAAGCGTTCTGTTAACTGGATTGAAAGATCATTTTAACCACCACCCCCCACCTTTAAGTTTTCAGAATTTTCTTTTTTTAAATCTTGTATAGCAGCTGCAATGTGAATAATAAACTGACGGCCTACTGGCTCACTCCTTAATGAAAAGCTCACAAGCAATAAATTAAATAACCAAGAAAGAAAAAAAAAAAAAAAAAAGGCAGCAGAAGGGGAAAACAGAAGCCTGGAAGATCAAACTTGGGCCAGGAGAACCTGATTAACCTTAAGCTGGTCTATGCTGGCAGGAACTCAGGAAAGGCTGTAAGAGCAGCAGTTAAGCTTTGGCAACCTAATAATGCCAACTATCACCCAGGCTCAGATACACTGAAGAAGGACTAAAGCTTCATTGCATAGAAAGTTCAGTCATTTTTTTTTTTAATGCTCATTTACAATTTAATAGAGACAACTCCAGATTTAGGATCAGGTGGCATTTTAAGCACAAAATTGGATAACAGTGGGGGGAAATGGAAAACTGAATTTAAATTGAGAAATAATGCATTAAACATTTTTAAACAGAAATAAAGAAGTTTTTGTCATTTCTTAAAATCTATTTAAAACACAAGTGTTCAGTTTTCAGCCCTATCACAATCTGAAATTTCCATGAAATCCCAGTAAATTGTCAATGTGTGTGTCACCAAGGGATGAGATATTTCCATAACTAAAATGTATTTGTTTTATAATAAAAGGGAATTTTTACTAACCATGACACATCTATATTTGAAGGATTAGCCTAAGAGAATTAGGGTAATCAGAAGAATTTTGAAACTGCATCCCTAAAACCTGCCCACCCTAGTATATATGGATTAATTATTGTTTAGATAAAGCTAAAAGCTATTTGAAAGACAGGTCAAATGCCCTAAAATGACCCAACTAGAAAATCTTTTGAAATATATCAAATACCACTTGTTTTTGAAGTAAATTGATTTTCCTACTACATCAAAACAAAAAAATTAAAGTGATTACTTATATTACCAAGAACCATGTCAATTTAATATACATATTTCACTCACACCAATACTGCAAAAATACCAGTATCTAATATTTAGATAAAAGTGAAATAAATAGTTTGCAAACAAACCCCTTTTCTTTTATGTCACTTCAAATAATGTCTATATTAGGAATTAATGTCCCCAGGGCTTCTTGCATCTCAGGTCTTTTTACTTTCAGTAAGACTATTTAATTAAGGCCCTCTTTCTCATACAACAGTAAGCAAGCATCTTTATTTGGCTTAGCTACATGTACCATGAAAACTTGAAATATGAAAATTTGTCATATGTAGTGGAGAATATGGCAAGCTTTCAACAACAGCCTATGAAGTGACAGTTATGGAATAATCCACATCTCCGTATTCAATCAGTTCATCTAAAAGTGTTCAGTAATAAACATTTGCTGTCCTAGAAAATATTCCTGCAATTTGATTTTCAAATATTTCTGCATGCAACATTTTGGATATTTATTTCCAAAACGGAGGAAATGTGAGTAAAGAATGCTTATGTTATGTTAAGGCTGAAAGATATATAAAATATAGAAATGGCTTAGGAAATGTTTTAATAAACATTGGCTAGCAGGTAGCTAGCCCAGATCCCTGACTCATGTGTGTCGGAAACCATTCATCTGCTCTTAAGTTACACACCAGTTCCCTTGGGTGGAAGGCATCTTCTTGGCGAAAGACCAGAAGGCTCACAGTCCCTTCCATCTTGGTGCTTCTCAACAAGGAAACAACTTCCTCCTGGGATTTGCCTGCTAGATCGACTCCATTAACCTAAAACAAACAAAAAGTTTTCAGCGACGATACCACACAAACAGATTAACAGGAGACGAGACACATTCTAGAACTGACCATGTCTGCCATGGAACAAGACTCACTGCATGGTATATTCTGCCCTGATCTGGTAACCACCAGGCTGCTGTGGCAAATAATGAAAGGCATACCAGTTATCTTGAAGCAAGGCAGGAAACAGTCAATCTTTCAGATCTCATCTATAAATCAAAAGCATAGCCACTAGAACATTAACAAGTAACCAGAGATACAAATATATCTACAATGCTACATTGGCACAAAACTTCCTATTTTTGAACTGAGATTCTGTGATGCCCTTATTCATCATAGACTTTCTTATACCAAAATTAAAAAGTGCCACCCTTACAGGGGTAGTAAAACACACTAAAAATATTTTGGTAAAAGCATCTTAGCTTTCATTGAAATGTTACTGAAAATTATGACAATAACTTTTTATCACTAAACAGTAAACACAGAAGAAGAATCTCTAAAAAATAATATTTTTGGAGGGCAAGCAGTATTTCATCTCAAGATTTTTCAATGTTATAAGAGAACTCTACCAGGAGATAGATTTTAAACAACCACATCCTGGGGAATCGCATCATTGTTGTAGAAAGTATAATAGCATTATCAGCAACAGGACATAGCTAACAGAAATGAGAATGCAAATTTCTTTTAAAAAGTATCCAATAATACTCTCTTCAGACAGAAATAACATTGAGTTAAGGCAATTAAGTGTATCACTTAAATAGTAACATCAAAACTTTCCTGTAGTTACAATAGGTTTTGGAACCTTTCCGTAGTAGCAGGTTTAAAGAAAGCAAACAATTTTCCAGATCGTTTTTAAAAATTAATCACATGATACTTGTTTGATTGATGTACAGGCTTGAAAAGATCCAGATACTCAGAAAACATTTTGCCCACGAAACTGCTGGTATCCTGTAGATATAACTACAGATACTAGGAAAGTTAGGTTAAAATATGCTTGATAGCTAGAGAAAAGAAAGCCTAATTCTGAAGAGGTACAGGTCGCAGGCCCTTCTATCCCTCAAAAGGTAGAGCAAAAGCCTCTGTAATGTGTCACAAGTAAAGCGATTACACAATAAAAGGGAGACACAAAAATAAAGTGATAACCTTCAGTGAGGAAGAAGGTGAGGGAACATGCAGGGAGAGGCGGGGAAGACGGGGACAGGGAGAAAGACTGTTTTTTTTTTAGTTAGGAGCAAAAAATTACTAGGCTAAAGTCCCAGATGAGACACTTCCTAAATGAAACAAGCTACAACTACAAATGGGAACCAATACCCACCCTCACTCATTGCCTGAGAACAAGAGGCTCTTTCAGCAAACAATACCAGAAACACAATTTGTACTCAAACCTTGCTTTTCATTGGGCTTCTGTTTGTACCCCTTTAAAATGTGGTGTCATACTAACAGACAAAGAGGAAAGAGGAAGATTGAAGGAATCTAGGCCTAAAATGTATATGCGGGAAAAAATCTGGAAGCTATCCCTTGGTTTCATTACTTTTCAAAAAATCTTTAGGAGGAGAGCTAGAGCTGGAGAGATTCAAGCTACATATGAGACTACAAGTTAAGAAAAAAGGATAACGTCATAAACATTTACCTTAACAGTAGCATATTTTTTAAGTATAGTTGATTTACAATGTTGTATAATTTCTGATGTACAGCAAAGTGAGTTACTTATAAACATATATACATTCTTTTTTAAAATGACCTTTTCCAACTCCATGCTCCCCATGCAGAAGGCACAGGTTCAATCCCTGGTTGGGGAACTAAGATCCTACATGTGCACAGTGCAGCCAAAAAAAAATACTCTTTTCCAAAGACGGCATATATGGATACGCACAGTCGATTCACTTTGATATACCGTAGATATTAACATAACACTGTTTAGGAACTATACTCCAATGAAAATTTTTTTAAATAATAAAATAAAATACTCTTTTCCATTATAGTTTCTCATAAGATACTGAATATAGTTCTCTGTGTTGTACAGTAGGACCTTTTTGTTTACCTCTTCCATATATTTAACATTAGTTTTTGAATGATTGTTAATAATTACAAAACACAGTACTTACCACTGAAAACACAGACTGTTTTCTAAGGAAAACACTAAGAAAAATCACTAATAAGGTGCCCTCTTTCTCATATTTTCACCTTAATTTCTACATGCACAAAACTCATGCAAACAGAAATTAGCCATCCTATGTATGTCAAAGAGAGCCTCAAAGACCAATGAACCGAAACCCATGAGGTACAGAAAGGAAACTTTGAAAAACTATCTTTTTTTTTTCCCGTGACATTTGATTTTTATGTCTCAATTCATTCTCCACGCTGACATTTCCAAATTTCCTTGTTCTTCTCATCAAGACACACTGTTTTCATTTACTTCATTTGTCTCTGCTCTGATTCCAGAGGAGATAACATTTCTATACTGCCAGACATAAATTTAAAGTCATCCAGAAATATAACCTAACAGACACTGTACTTACATAATGACAAATGTTATGTTATCTCATAAACCAAATGTCCAAGTAACTAAAAATTTATGAGTGAACTAAATGAAAGACATTTCTCATCAAATAACAAGGAAAATGTAAAACTGAAGCGGAAATACATTGTTTTAGGATGCTACTACTTCTAAAATATATAATTGAATTTCAAATTTTATGAAAATGTTAGGAAAACCTTGACCCTTAAAAAGAGAGCTTTTCAAGAATTATGGAACTTGGGATGCAGAGAAGCCACTCACCTCTATGAGTCTATCACCAGCCTTCAGTCGGCCATCTTGGATGGCAGCACCCCTTGGGAGGATGTTTTTCACATAAATTGGTGCTGAGCCACCTATTGTTACATCCCTGGAAGTGATGCTGAATCCCAAACCTTCTGTACCTGAATTATAACAGGCAAAAAAAAAAAGTGAGATTTCACAGGTAAATATACATAAAGGATTTGGTGTTATTCTCTACTTCATCATGACAATTTGTAATTTTCACACAGATATCCATGTCTTTTAATACTTTAAAATTTTTAATAGATTTTCAAAATAGACTAAATTGTAGCAGGTTTAAATGGTACATATATGAAGATTCATTAGTCTAAGAAGAAATGGGAACATACTCAGACAGGTGAAAATAATATACAAATATACCTGGTGAATGTTTTTAAATCTTTGATTATGAAAATAAACAATTTCTCGACACACACACACACACACACAAAACAAACCCTTCTGTTAAAATTCATAGTATCTCAAATATCAAGTGTTATTGTGCAATAACGGTATTCAGATTTGAAGGGTAGGCAGTAAAGTAAAGGAAGAGAACAAGTCCAGGGAGATGGAAAAGAAACAGTGAAATGTTTCTAGATGTGGACCTCCCCAAACTGACAGGATAAACCATATTATCTTTGCCTCATTCTTTGCTGCTGCTGCTGCTGCTGCTAAGTCACTTCAGTCGTGTCCGACTCTGTGTGACCCCATAGACGGAAGCCCACCAGGCTCCCCCGTCCCTGGGATTCTCCAGGCAAGAACACTGGAGTGGGTTGCCATTTCCTTCTCCAATGTGTGGAAGTGAAAAGTGAAAGTGAAGTCGCTCAGTCGTGTCCAACCCTTCGCGACCTCACGGACTGCAGCCTACCAGGCTCCTCCATCCATGGGATTTTCTAGGCAATAGTACTGGAGTTGCTAATTCACCTAAATCTTACCATGTATATTTCTTTAAAACAGAAAAAGCAAATCGCCCATCTGAGATCACAGCTACCAAGTCTGAGGATCACCATCTAATGCTTAAAGGTACTGAAACCAATGACACAATTACCCATCACTGTGCTGGTTTGTATAATTTCAATTCCAGGCTCTTTGGCAGCTTTCTCAACAGGCACCCTTATAAGTTCAATACAGTGAAAAGTTCAATGCAATAAGTTCAATATCAATGAAACCAACAATGCAGCAAGTCAGAATAACTCAGGATAAAGTGTGGAGATAATGACAAATTCTTAATGATTCACAGAATTTTCATCTCTTCCAATCATGATTAATTTCTACCAGAGTTTCTTAAAGAGTTACTTTTTAAGGTTTGGGGTTCAATTCCAGTTAAAATGACATGAGGACAAATACTTGTTCACAAAGGAAGAATAAAGAGATTTGTAAAGGGGTGAAAAATCTTTATAGAAGAATTCATTGATTGGATGTAGCACTCAGTAAAAAATGGTAAGTAAGGGTTTGAATCTCTAGGTAAACAAACATCCATGGGAAAATAAATATGAATAAAAATGTGGGTTAAAGCAGAAACAAAGTAGAAATGAAAAAAAACATGGTATTTATAACAAAACCTATTGTAAATATTCTCAAATTCAAACAAAACATTCATTTACTTCAAGTCTGAAATCACTTTAACGTGCCTGGGCTGTTAATTTCTTAAGTCTTCTGTGAAGAGTTGAATGGCATATTGTCTATATGAAATTTTCCTAATTATTCTCCTGGGACTTTTCCATATGTCTCTGTGCTTTCATGAAACTCTAATGACTTGCAATAACATTTATTAAGAAAATTCTAAATGATTCTCCTTCTGTAATATTAATTTCTATGAACTACAAAGACTGATTGTTATATGAACCTCAATACTATTAAAATATCAGCAATAACCCCTAAATCTGTAAGCCAAAAGTTCAGACAATGACCTTTCAAAGAAAGATAAATAGATATCAATTTTCATTTAGCAAAGCCAACAAAACATTTTGCACTGACTGAAACAGATCACTGACCTTCTCCTCTGACTTTATTAAAAAGCTAATTTCTACAAAAGAGCAGGGTACTTGAGAATGCCAAAATGACAATAAATATTAAGAAATCATAATTATGGAAAGAAGTACATAGGAGCTATTCATTTTGACATGTTATATGACACAGTTCCAAAATTATGCCAAAGAATCATTACAATGAAGCCTTTCCTTAGGATTGACCTCAGTTTATAAAGAGCTTCTGTCATTCAAATTGTATCAGTTAACTGTGAACTGAATTTAATGTTTAACACTGACAAACACTATGTTTTTGATGTACATCCTTAAAAATGTTAAATGCAACAATAATAATTAGAAAAAAATAGTATTTGTTAACTAGAATGAAAGCTTGTTCAACTTCAATCATTAAAGCATCTATATTTAGTACTAATCAAAGACAATGGGCATTCTTTGTTACTGTTGTTTAGAGTAAACATAGTTTTTTTTTTTATAAAATATTTGTAAGTACTGGCAGAATACACAGGCAGTTTCTGCCTTTTGCCATACATTCTCATATTTAATAAATTAAAATCAAGCCAGATTCTATGAGGCTCCATATCAATTATATAACTCAAGGTCAGAAAAATGTTTAAAAGAAAACCATTATTTCTATTTTATGTTGATCAAGCATAATCTTTCTAAATTAGCTTCTGTAACATATGTAATTAGTTTCTGTAATACATGTAATCATATATTTTTAAATACTATCAAAATAAACTATTCATTTCTGTATTTAAAAGAGTGATTCTTTTAATCACAAATAAAATTTCACTTCATTTAAAAAGTTCATACTAGATCATAAGGTGGTAATATAATAACTGTATGGGAAACTGTAATTAAACAATGAATATGCCTATATCAAGAGTAAAAAGGCAGAGGTACTTATGAACTAACATCTCTATGACAAGGGAAAATATTCTTCCTCTGTTGAGAGACCCTAAGCAGAATTTTATATTGTATACAACTCTATTTGTGTTCCTTGATATGCTTTTGCTTAAAAACCAAGTCCTGTCATTTACCTGATATTCCTGTATTAATAGGAGGAGAAGGGTTTAAGCTGATATGATTCTGTATTTGCAAGGGGCTTCAAAAGTGGAATGAGGCTGTCAATTCCTGATCAGGTACCAAGTATTTGGAGGTTAAAAAAGCCAGTCACCAGAAAGAAGGCTTTTGTGGTTCACATAAAATCCAATGAAACAGTATGATTTAGGAAGGAAATAGGAATCTCAGAGTTTACAGCATCAGAAACCCTACACCAAATGAAAAGAAGAATGGTCTCAGAGTCAGGATAGGAAAAAGGTTCTAGTAAGAATCTGCCACCAGTGGCCACATGACTTGCAGCAATCACTCAACCTCTCTTGGGTTCCTTTCCAACTAACCATGGGAGATGGTTGACCTCATAAAAGGAGAAACATTCTTTATAATGACACCATTTTGAGAGACATAATTTAAAAACACATAAAAATGCTCAGCTAGAAGGGATGAATAACAGCAGTGTCTGGAGGGGACAGTGACAGGGAGTCAGAAAAGAGCCTAGCAGTTTGCTTGCTCTGAGTCGTGGGGAAGGCCAGAGCAGACATACACGCCCCAGCACACAGGGATTCCTCATCTGCAGGTGGAGATCCTTACAAAACACATTGATGTAAGGCATGGGTGAAGTATTAGTCAGGGCCACTCCGATTCTCCTTGGTTCATTAAGAAAGGGAAGCAACAGGATATTCCAGAAGAGCAGGAGACAAGGGGCCAGGGGCCTCGCTTCTCAGCATTCCACCAGGAATCGCCCATAGCTTCAAAGAAATCAATCTCTTCCCATCACCAAAAGACAGACCCAAAGCGGAGGAAGGGCCTCTAGTTCTCCTGAACACCAAATGGGGCACTCAAAACAGTCAAAGCCTCCCTGTTGCTCTGGGTTTGATGGTAACATCCTGAATCCTATTTCTTTCGCTGTCAACAATTGTACTACAGTCATAACCACTACCCTTTTCCTAGTAACATCAGGTTTAAAGCCTTATCCTCTGAACTTGTACATGTAAATTTTTATACAGCAAAGGGAATCTGAAAAGCATAAAAAAACACAACTTGAAATACTTTCTTTAAAAGTCATGTCAGTTGTAACGATGATACAAGACATAAGGTGCTCCGGGTTAGTTGACAGAAAGCTGACTTGATGGGAAGATCATTTGTACCTTTCTTGAGCTGGATGTTAAGCTTCTTGCCTATTTTTTTGGTGTTGTAACCACTGCTGGGACTGAACACATGGTGTGCTGCCAGGGCCGGAGCAGTAGGCGGCTTTCCCGAGGGCTGTGCGCTCTGAGGTAGGAGTCGGGGGTGCGGGTCCGCGTGCTCGGGTGGGAGGTTCAGCCGGGACGCCCTGGGCAGAGCCTGCGGCCCCGCGCTGGTCACGCCTCTGTGGTCCACGTGCTGGCTGTCCGGGCTGAAGCGGCTGGAGTAGTAACTGTTCCTCTCACTTTGGGACAGTTGTTCGTACTGCTCTTTATTGGCTGCGGGAACCACATGGAACCAAATGATGGATGTCCGCATGGCTTGGCGAAACATATGCTGTGCTCTAGGTTTAAGGAAGAATGGAAAGTTAGCAAAAAAAGACTGGCAGACTCGAAGGTATTATGAACTTAATTAAGTATATGCATTAAGCAACAAGGATGGACAGACTTTGTTGAAACTAAAAACAACCCCAATATAAATTTTCATTCTCAAAAATGATAAAACTATCTACAACTACAGTTGAAATACTGGGTCTTGCACTGTCAATCATTTGTTTATACTGTAGCTTTAAGCATAAGAGGTATTATCATTTCAATATTAAGAGAAATTAAATATAATCTCTCAACAACATTATCCAATAGGACTTTTAAAAATCATTATTAAGTATTTCCTTGCAAGGAGACCAATCGAGTTTTTAAAGAAACATACTAAAAAATACACTTAGAAAACTATATAAAGTGACTATCTATTATTTATCAGAAAAATTAATCCAAGTCTCTACATGCAAAAAACCCTCAAGAATGCCAATGCAGCTTCGGTGACCCAAGAGCAGTTGGTCGCAGTGCAACTCCAAGACCATCACGAGAAGCTCCTCCGTTTCATCCGGATCCCTAGTCAGGTCATGTTATGTGTGACAAAGTTGACAGTATGAGCTAAAAGTATAATAAAAACTAGCAACCTGGTGAATTTTCCAGAAGGTGAGGAAGTTGTCAAATTGTAAAGCCTAAACTGGGCCCATAACATCTGAAGAAGTGCCATTAGACTATAGTCTAATGGTAGTGATTACCTGGAGTTTGATGAAATTTTTAAAAGCTAGAGATTGGCAGAAAATTCCCCTCTCCACCCTGAAGGCGAAGACCAGAGACACGTGGTCCAAGGCACTCCCATCGCCTGCACTCTGTCATGCCTGACACAGAAAAGAGCAGCAATGAGGCAGCCCACACTTACTGTTCAAATCTTCTATTTCGAAGGTCGCCATCATTAATCCTGACAATGCAATCATTCTCATGAAAAAGGTTTTCTTGTTCAGCTTTACCACCTTTCTCCAATCGTTTTACTAATAACCCCAGGGTTCTGGAACATTAAGAATGCAAATCGTTACACATGTAATATTGCCACTGTACACAATACCCTACTGCTTTAATGTTGGTATTATATTTACAAAGACTGCCTAATAAAGGGGTGCGTTAAATCGCTATTCAGACATTTTAAAATAACACCAACACAACAATCATGACGGTATAAATGGTGCATAGAAAGGGATCTTTTCAATAAATATGAGCAATTGTTTCTGGAGTGTCAGAGTCATGCTTCTGAAACAAAGTGTACACTTCTCTCTATGCTTACAAATGCTCCCAACAGAGCAGGCCTAACGGCTCGGTGGCTGAGGCAGCGGGCAGAGTGAATGAGCATGGATTTGTGAGCAGTCTGGCAGTTTCCTGTTTCAAGCCAGCTGGTACAGTGCTGATGGCAACAACATCTTTCCATGAAAGGAAAGGTAAGAAGAAGCTCACCCGGGTGCATTGCACATTTGAGAAGGAGAATTGGGAAGATTTCAAAAATAGAAGAGTTTCCATTCCTGGCATCTGAATTTGATATTGCCTCATGTTCTGAATTTCAAAACTTGTTAGGTCTCCCAGAAGTACGTAATTTGTTGCCATTATTCCCTTCGGAAGAAAATAGAAAGCCAGGGGCAAGTTCCAATCTTGGCAGTCACCATTCAGCTCTCAGTGTTAAGTCAAACTTCAAGTAGAAAGAAAAGCCTGAGTGAACTTTTAGAGACCAAGATGGAGGGGGGAAAAAGATTATTGCAAATGTACTTGGTCTGGAGCACCAACACCTTGACTGACAGGATGGACATTCCATATACCCCATAGAAATAGCAAATTCTATATATGATCACAGCTTCGTAAGTAACAGGAATCCTCACCTAGTCCTGATGCTCTGATTTATGTGACGGTTAGCATCTATTCTGTATCACGATCATGTTAAAATTTTTATGAATTTATTTTCAGTTTGTCCCCAACTTAGATTTTCTTTCATAGTCCTAATATTTAGAGACACAAAAAATACCCATATGGAGACTAGCATTTAGAATCCTACATAAATTAAAGGTGAAGACACCAAATTTTCAACCACCTATCTGTATTTTCCAACGGAGTACAACCTGCAGTACTGTCCAATAGAAAGATGCTCCAATAGATAGCATCCTTCTTTTAAACCTTTGAGGTAATTGTTGCTATTGATCTCATTGCCCTGTCACTGTTACTTATACACACATCTTATCTCTATTGTTGCCCTGTCAGGTCCTGGAAAGTGGGGAACATGGGCCTGAGCTTGTAGTAAGGTCTTGACAAATGAAAACTGAATGAATGAGTGCTTAGGTTTATCTGAGGCAAACAAGTCTCCTAACAAGTTTTTGTAAAATAGAACAAATGAAATAAAATGCAGAATCAGATCCTCTTTTTCATGATGGTATCATTTATACCAAATATAGGACTGAGCTGAAATTCATTGAGGTGAAGGCCCTTTTGTTTTTTGGGTGTTATTCTACAGTTTAACCCTGTTTCTTTGATGAATATTTACTGAGTCACTATTGATGTCATTCTAATTTGTATTATTAAATATAGTGAAGAGGCACAGTGTCTTACTATGGTTAAGTATACCTACTGCAAGAATAAGAGGAGATGACATTTAAATTGCCTTTTGGTCAAGTTAGTAACTGGGGATTAATATCTACTAGTGTAAGAGTCTAAAAAACTTGGTGACTAGTGAAAAATATGGCGTGGGTCATTGTTAGTTACTTGCCATCATATATTGGAACTAAATCAATATACAAATCCTCTAAGCTCAAAGGTAAGAAAAAGTACACTGACCCAGCAGCATGAGACTAGAGCTGTCAGAATCCCTGCTTGGCAGGAAGTGATATCTTACTGTCCATCACCAAAGTGCACAGTAAATGTAAAGTGGCTCCTAAAATGTAATCAAGCTCATAATGTACCTTCCTAAGCTTCCCTATGATTTGTCTGTGTCTATGGGCTTCCCAGGTGGCTCAGGGGTAAAGAATCCACCTGCCAATGCAGGAGACACAGGTTTGATCCCTGAGTTGGGAAGATCCCTTGGAAAAGGAAATGGCAACCCACTCCAGTATTCTTGCCTGGGAAATCCCATGGACAGAGGAGACTGGCAGGATACAGTCCATGAGGCCGCAGAGTCAGACGTGAAAGAGTGACTGAGCACACATACACGCATGAGCAACGGAACAAAGTGTTCTATCCAGAGGCATCACATCATTAAGATATACCCATGACTCTGTTGAGTGGGACAAAATAACAAGAGAAATTAAACTGAATCACAGTTATTGGTAATAGTGGAGCCAGGAGAAGACACGGGGCCACTGTGCCATCCAAGCATCCACGTGAGAGCACAGCAGAAAGAAAAGATGACTCAGCCACCCACAGGCAATCCTAACAGAACCACGACTTGGTATCACTTTTGTTGCTAACAGCTGCCTCTAAGGACCAACAACAGTTCTTTCAAGTTCATGTGTTCAGCCCCTCAGTAAAAGTATGCCCTACCAAGAGTCACTCCAGTTAATTAGTTTTTAATCAGTGAGATCATGAGCAATTTCTCAATACAGTTAGAACATTGCTGTGATCTCAAGTGTCTAAAAATTATTATGTTTTTATATATTCTGAAATACTTTGTGTATTCTGAAATAGAATATTTTTAGGGAAATGGAGAAAGTCAGACCAAGTTTAATGGAAATTACTTAGCAGGTAGCTAGTATCAGTCATTTGTTTAAATTTATAAATTTATCTCCAATAAAACCTTTCAGTATCTATAACAGTTTAAATAATCTAACTTGGAAATCTGTAATTTAATTCTACAAGTGGCATTAATATTCTTCAGATGAATAGGTCCATGGATTTATATTCATCAAGATAATCATTTTTCTTTTCTTAAATCTACTTTTCCCCCCCATGAGAAACATTCCAGGATAATAATATACAGTAAAAAGGCCTGACATGCTTCATTCATGGAATGGCTTGTCTTTCTATACAAACACTCTCATACAACCAAATGCATGAGTAATCCTCACATACAGTAAAAATGCTACAAATCAAAAACAAGTATGCTATCATATTTACATGAAATATTGCCAAAGTTTATTAAACGAGGTTTTAGAATCCAACATTATTAAAGTAGTTGCAGAAACCTCAGAGAGACTAGAGAGCTGATGGGTGGTTGAGGGTGGGAGGTAGAGGAGCAGAAAGGGAAAAATCTCACCCTGAGTGACACAGCCAGTGCCCAGGGCAGCAACAGAACAGACTGGACTAAGGAGGCGTTAGCAGCCTGCTGGTTTCTAAGTGCTTGACCACACTGTTAAAATCATTCTCTCAAAAGAATGGATTAACTGCAGAGGAAAATGGTACAATCTGCAAAATTATCCCATTTGCTCCACTAGGCGAAAATGATTACAAAAGGAATGGGAATGAACGATCAAAAAAAACTTCACAGGAAAACTGAACTGATAACATAACAGCCAAACTGAGAATGGAGAGGACCCTCTGAAGGGAAATCAATGGCAAGTAATAACAGAGATTTTCATCTTCCTGGAAAGTTGTGTCTGCCAGCAGAGATGTCTCCACCCCCTCCCGCCCCTACTGCCCACAAAAAGGCAGCTCAGATAGTATTTACAATTAGAAACAAATTTTAGGAGTCTATTTTGCAAATTCAACCAGCAACTAGAATTCTCTCTAAAGGAATAAAGTGAGTGCCGATGCTGTTGTGATTCCCTTAACACTCTTATTAGAGAGAATAATTCAAGGTCGTGAAGGTCAGAGCGTTTTGGCATGACTCTATGCCAGAGTAGAGAGTGGTTTTCCTTCCTGACAGTCAGTACCAGAATTTCTTATTAGGGGCAACCACTTTTCATCAAAAGAAACCACTTTAAGAAAGATAGAAGAGCGAGGAGAGGGAGAAGAGGAATCGGGCAGTGGGGCGGGGAGGTCGCCTGGGGAAAGGACCAGGGGCAAAGCACCAGCCTGACTGTGCTGGCAGCTGCAGGAGGACGAGCAGGTCATTATTAACAGGGAGGTCAGCTCTGGGAAGCCACAGCATCAGGGCTCCCGGTTACATGAGGCAGCACCTCTTCACCTCCTGCATGAATTTAATGTGAACCCAACTTGGCAAGATGATTTCTGGGCAAATGGATTTCTTCTGGTAAATTGAAAACATCCCCAAAACTACCTCTCTTCCCTGATCCCTCTTTTCAAAAATTTAGGGGAAACACACTATGTCCGCTATGTACAAATCCCACTTCTGAATGAATTTCCTACATTAAAAAAATATGTAAATACACACATATTTCTTTGAAGTCTTTAGCCATGGCTTTTGTACAATGTTTCTTACCCCCAAAAGGGGGCAAAGAAGGAGAATACAGCCCCAGAGAGCCAGCCGTGGAAAGGCAGCATCTCTGTACATGATTTTGGATGCATAATTAGAAATTTAACTGCTTAGATTATATTAAGGATTGCACCACTACATTTTTACAAGGTTCATTAGCCTAATTATACACTTAATTAAAACAAACTCAGTCACACATGTTAACATTTTCAATCCTAAGTATAAATTACAGCCAATGATAAAACTGAAAATAAGTAACAAATGTTTTATTGACATCTAAATTGGCTGAACAAGTCTGAGTTTTGCTTTGATAACGGAAACTCCCACAACTGCCACCCAGCTGTATGGAAATGATCATAATTCATCTTAATAAAAGCTGACACAGTGTAAACACAACTACAGCAAAAGCCGAGAAGGCATGAGCAGAAGGAGCTCCCAGCAGCAAGACCCTCTTCCCTCACTGAGCCTGGGACACAGTAAGAACTCCAAGTTAATATAAAAAAAAAATCTTGATTTTTTTTTTTTAATCTTTAGTGGATGAGATAAAGTGGACCAAAACATGGTAAAGTGAAAATAGAGAATTCCTTAAAATTAGGGCAGAAATGATAGGCATCATACTACTACATTTAAAGAAGCAAGTTTTATCTAAATGTAAAATACAACTTTTCTAAAACAAATGCATTTAATATGTCCCCTTGATTTGAACAAAACGAATCGGCCACTGAGAATGAACAACTGAAGTCTTCCATACAAACAGATACAGATTCAGTAAATAAATTGTGTGTTTTGGGAAATGAATTGAAATAGAGTACTCATAGTGCAAGAGGATATTTATTATTTTAAAAGTGAATATTCAACTTAAAAACTCTAAAGTGAACTGAAATATACAAGCCTCAAATAAAGCTCTTCTTAACATCTGAGCTGTTTCCATGAAATTCAAATTGGCTGTAATTCTTCATTAACAAATATACCCAACTACCTAAATAAGCGTGTACTGAAATTCTCAACTTTATGATGTAAGAGTAAATTTTCATCTCATATTCATGATAGAAGAGATCATTTTGAGATCATATTCCACTATTATACAGTCTCATTAGCACTTGCCTAGACAACCAGGACACCCAGCATTTGGAGGTAATCTTAAAGCGCATCATGGGTAGATAAGTGGAAGGTGAAATGGCAACACCATTCTTATTATATTAGCTGCCACTGCCAAATATCTCACTAAAAGAATTTTACACGTATTTTGTAAGTTCCTGTATTTTCTTATTTAAACCATACAGTCACAGGAGTGTCCCAGCCTTCAGATGTGAAGACTGAGGCTAAGTGAAGGAAAACTGCTCAGGCCACACTTACTCGAAAGACAGAGCCAGGAACTGTCCCAAGTATATGTGATCTCAAAAAAGCTTCCGGCAAAATGCATCTCTTAGCTTGGACTATTCCTAACAAGCCCTTGGCCAATAACATGAAGACTCAGCGTTTGGTTAAGGCCATCACTGTCTGCCACAAAGAGGGAAGACAGCACAGATAACTGGAATTCTGGAAAGAAGATGAGCTTTCTGTTTTTGATGTCTTATACAGCAAAAAGTAATATAATGAAGGGTCAGTGACCTAAGAGTTAAAACTAACACTATTTATAACTCATGTCAGTATTAGAGGAGTCAAGTTCATAGAATTTCACTGAATTATTAAGCAGATGAGTATTTTTCTTAAGACCTTCCAAATATGTCTACTAACTACTCTTTTATACAGAATAGTTAAAACTTAATAAACACTTGAGTTCTATTTGAGACAAAAATTATTCAATTACGTCCATTACAGAAAAGAGAATTATTCAATTACGTCCATTACAGAGAAGTAGGCTGCTGTATTAAGAATAATATGCTTTAAAAAACAAAAGAATAAAATTTAATTTAAAAAAGAATAATATGCTTTAGCCATACGTGTTTCCATAGGGGAAAAGATTAAGAATGTCTTCTATAAGTTAGACTGGGACCAAATAGAAGAATAATAGCTAATCTAAAAAATAATACAATGATATTTCTCAAAAACCTTCAACAATTTCTCTATTATTTACAGAATGAAGTCTCACAGGCCATTCATAAAGTGCTTTCTAAGAGCCATTTCCAATTCACTCTGTTTCAAATCATTATTTCTCAGCAAATCACACACATTTGTATGGAACATCTTCCTTTCGTATACCCTCTTCCTGGAAAGATCTTTTCAGACATCACTAGCATTAAGTCGTATATTTCCTTTAAAGAACAGATCAAGTTCCATTGCTTCACAGCTCCACTTCATCTAAATCCTACCACACACATGCATCAAGTTCTTTGGACACATAGTATAGAACTCTTTATATAGTACATATTTCTCAATTAGACTTTAAGTCCCTTAAAACTACAAAATCTTATTATTTCATAAGCCCAGCCCCTATTTCAGAATATACATTTTATCCTGCTTTCTAAATATTTAATATTACAACATAATCATATTCCTAAGTAATTGGAAAAGCTTGGGAAAACTCATTAACATCAAGCCAGGATACATCCTTATTGTTTTATTTCTAATGTACATCAGATATTTATTTTTATATGTATTTTATTTCAATAGCAATGCAGAGTTAATAGGCATAGTCACAGAAAGCTTCGCTGAGCAATACTGTTGGGTTAGGTCCTAGAAATATAAAAAATTTTAACATGAAACATGGTTTTTCTGCCAAAGGAAATGACAATTACTTGGCAGAGCCTTCCTGAAAGTAGTAGCACTTGTGATTTAAATAAGGAGGTTATGTTTGACATTTAAATCAAGAGGAAATGAAATTATATGTGTGAAGTGAAAATTGATTTCAAGGTAGCGAAACTGTGAATAAAGAATTCTGGGTAGGGATCAGCTAATTTTATATTTTTGAATAAAAAACAGGATGATAACTAGAGAAAAACAGAGCATCAAGGGGTATCAACACAGTCTCTCCTGTGCAGCCATTTGTCTCCGTTTTTAGTACCCAAAGCAGTGGCTGGGGGAAGGGCAGCCACAAGCCAGTTGTCACTAAAGAACATTCAACCCACTCTAGAAAATGGCCTTTTTTAAATTGATTCAGCAGAATCTTTATTCAAAAAAACTTCATTAACCCCGCAGGCCAAAATAATACTGAATACATAAGTAGCTTTAAAAATTTCTCTAACATTGACTTCACATTTTTTCCCAATTTCCCTGAATTATGTTTGATATTTGAGATGTTTATCGCATCGAGTTTCTTTTCTTTAGGATGTGTAATTCCCATTCTGTAGTTTTCCTTAAAACTTTTTGACTTTGAAATTGAAATCAGAAAGCAATACTGACATGTATACATCACTTTTAGAAAAATAAGTATTCAGTAAGTGTTATTCAATTAATTACATCTCCAAAGCTGAGGGGGGCCCAAGTATGACTGGAATTTTGCACAAAGAAACTTATTCTCAGAAATTTCAACTTACATCCCACAAATATGTATTCTTATATTCTCACTGGATAATATATGCAATTTCTTCACGAGTTCCACTTAATTTCCTCCTTTATGCTATACTGCATTGCTTAATTTGCCCTCACAGTCACCATGGAGCTGATGCAGCTTCCTTCATAAGGTGTCATCTCAATTAAAATCATCTTCTACAACAAGCCAGCTTCAGTTACCTAATTCAGACAACCCCTCCTCTATCAACTCACAATGTCGGCATTTATCACATAATTGTAATAGTGTGAGTTCCTGGCTATCACTCCATCTTGACTGCAAACCCCTGGAGAGAGACCATGTCCCATTCATCCTTGTTTCCCAACACCTAACACAGGAACCGTCACTCAGTAAATGGTTGGGAAGGTTTCTGATAGACTGGGAAGAATGTACTTGTCAGCATTTCTGAGAACAAGGGAGATGGGTGTCTCTGGCTCCTGAAGATTGGCGTCTAGGATTCTGGAGGAGCCCTCCTGCTGTTCTCTGCATTTTCGGCCTCACTCCAAAGAACCAAGAATGTCAAGAAAGACACATTACAGGTGTTAGAGGGAAAGAATTCTGCTTCGTTTCCCAGTATGAAAATTGCTGATGCCTAGAAAGGGTTTATAAAGAATCTCATTGTCTTAATCTCTTTGTCCCTTGTACAAGAATGTTGTACAGGATTTTCTTCATTACACTGCCAAATCAACAGGGATTAAAAATGACACCTTCTAGTTCTGCAAAGGGATTCTTGTCTAGTTGAATGAGTTCTGTATATCAAAATGAAATGCCATGGTAACCAGTAAAAATACCTTCCACTGAATTAATCTGCAGTCAATTTATTTTTCTGTCTCACAGTTTTTTTGCTTTAGGCTTTTTACCTATCTATTTTATCCCAATATCCTTTCACAATGCAGTAGAAAATGTGTAATAAATGACAGAAAATAATATGTTTGAAATACTGGTTCAGTGCTGGTCCATACACAATTAAGTCTCAGCAGTGATGAGTTATACTCCACAAGCAGTTAAAGGCAAAATAGTATTGGGAAGCTATCATTCATGCATTTTACCCTCTTAGCTTATTTTTCTACTCATGAAATAAATGGAAAAGGGATTTAACTTCTGAGATCATTTAAAATTATAATTTTTAAAGGAGATAAAGGCAAGGGCCATTTTGAAAACAACTGAGCTCGTTTAAATGGAAGTTCTTTGACAAAAGTTCAATGCTTCTCTAGAGTTTTAAAAAAAGAAGAAGGGAAAAAAATAAAAGTGGTCATAAGTCTGTGAATTTAACACCCCGCTTTCAGTTCCAGCAGAATTTCACATCTTGTTAGACAATGCTCACTTTCAAGCCTCCTACTCCAGTAGAGTTCTAGATAAATCAATGTATCAGCTTCCAGATCTTCCATAAAGCATGTGCTTTACCAGAAACATGAAGTCTGGACACAGCACGGTCAGGAACATATATTAGGAAGGTGGTACAATTGTTCAAACACTATTTTAAAAAACTAAACAGGTAATGCAGTCACATGCCTGTAATTGACATTCCAATGTCTCTTACAACATACTAGATGCTTATAATTCCTTGGCAAGACTTGAAAGAATGTTCTGTGTTCTCACTCACTGGCCTAAGGCGACTTACCAGCTCCCTGTTTTCTTCTCCCAGCATAAAGGAAGTTTAAAAATAAATAGATAAAGTGATAACCATAAAAGAAAGAAGTTCAAATTAAAAACCCAAATATATCATATATATGTTTCAGTGGGTAATAACTAGATGGGTAAATAAGAAAGGATGAGATTAAACCTCAAAGGTTAATGCTGCTCCCTATGCTCCACCATGCCCCAGGAGGAGGCAGACGATGAAAGACTCATCAAACATTTGATTAGTTGATATGATTAGCTGCAAAATCAGTTCTTAGTATTTGAATATATATAAAACAAACAATAATTCTTTCATTGAAAACAAGCAGTAGGGTAAAAGAAACTCATGTAACATTTGACATTTTTAAAGATACATGTTCTATGAAGTAATGAAGTCATACTAACAAACAGTGCAAAACTGTGCCATTTGGGTGGGCAGACTGAAGAGGAGACACAGATCACACGGGAGGAAATAAATCTATAGCTTCTCTAACTTAAAAATTTTGGAACATAATTATAAAAATCATATAAAATTAAAGAACTAAACAAACATATAAACAAATTTTCAATGAATCATTTTCTATGTTATCCAGATAACTTATACTGGATACAAGTTTTCCAGATAAATGCTTGAAGAACTTCCTTACCTTTGCACATTCAGCTGGAGTTCTGGCAATAAAGGCTATCATCAATTTGCAGCGTAGTAAAATGTTTTCATGGATGTGATGAACAATAAAATTATTAGAATAATTTAAATGCCTGATTTCTTCATCAGCCTAAGTGCTTTTGTGATTATGATGTGAAGGAAGGCACAGTGGCCCCCAAATGAAAAGGCTTCTATTAAGCATACGCTAATGCAACACTACTCTACATCTGAGAATAAATGAAGATAAAACACTGTACATTATGATTCAATTAAGAACCTGCAAGATACGTTACCTGCCGCCTCGAGCACTGAAAGGCACTACATGGATTCCCAGAGGCCCTCCATCGTTGGGGACTTGTACGAGCTTTACCATATCACTGTGAGACAATGATGAATGAGGGAGCATGAACATGTACTGTCACAAACCAAAACCAAACCAAACCAAACCAAACACAAAACTGCAACAGCACAGACACACAGTAAACAACAAAAGAGGACAATACAAAACTTCCGAGGGGCACACACGCATATGCATTCACATTCTGGAATAGAAGCGTGGTGATGAAAGCACATTCAACACTACATACCTGCACACTAGTCTGATGGCATGGGAGGGGAACAATCATCAGAAATAACTACATTAAAAATCACCCAGGACATTGCTCTCGGACCACACTCTTCTGTATAGTCCAAGTTCACATTTTGTAATCAGATCTCTAGACTTGCACTGAAAGTTTCCCATCCTAATATCTAATCAAGGATTACGAAGACTAATGGGCTAAAGATGTTTCCATTGCACAGCACTTTATAATTTACAAAGCGCTCCTGCACAGGTCACCTCATTGATCCTTCCAATAGTCCAGTAAGGGCACAGCTCTGCCCCTGCAGGTAGCCGTCCAGATAGGATGCCACCACCCTTACTCCTAACATCCTACCCGCTGTAAGCTCACTGCACGTGCAGGTGACACAACCCCAGTGGACACCCATGAAAAATCAATTACCTTAAGACTGTTTATAATTGAACTCTAAAGTCTTTATGCTATTTATATGAAGTTACATGACTTCATTTGTAGACTTCTACTACATAACTACAGTACTTTAATATTAATATCATAAGCCCAAATTTACTGCAAACTGGTGTAATCTGGAGAATGTAAATTTTCTAAACCGTTTCAATGAGATTTCCCTTTCTTTGTAGGTATTTCTGTGGGTATGAGCATGGCACAGAAATCTAAATAGTACTGATCCAATGATCAATATTTGGAAATACTATTTCAACTAGATATTAGGTATCTAGTTTAAGGAAACCTGGACAAACATAAGTAACTACCAGTGGACTTGATCAGGATCCCAGAACAGTTCTCATGAACTGGAAAATGCCAATACTTCAACTGTATGTCTTAAATAAAAACCTGAGGTAATCCTATATACTATAAGTACCCTGGTTATGTAATACAAAGACTCAAGAAAATTAAAGATAGGAATATCAAACAAATCAAAATTGAAAATATGTATATAGATTTAATCATATACACTACTTATGACATTAGTTAATATCCTAATTAGCTAAATTAAAATTTTGTCATATTGCAAAATATTTACTAAAGTAATACTATTTACATGGATATTTAATTTTTTAATGTTTTCATAGAATGTCCTAAAATCCTATTTCAGATATCATTAATAGCATTTGAACATCTATTTAATGTCTGTTTGTCAACTAAGGATAGTATGGTATTTTTAATACATTTATTTATTTCACAGTCTTTCTCAAAATAACTACAACAGTACAAGTATTTCTTAAATGTAATTACTTAGAGATCACTGGGTGCTGAATATCCAAACATAATCTGATTCAGGAGCCTGTTTAATTCCACTGAGAAAATTCTTATAGCCCTTTCTTGGAAAACCAAGAAAAGACAAAATTAAGACTCTAATTATTAATATCTCCACCCCAACTTTTACCCAGAGTCAAATAAAAAATTTAGAATGACTGCTCTAAGGTAACTCAGACGAACTCTTAAAAAACATCTTCCATTCAAACCTGACATTATTTAAGATAATTGCAAAGTTGTGACAATATATGAAAGCTTTTCTTTGACCTTCTATACTTAAAATCATGTTCAAGGTCCCTAACCTCTTATAAGGTCCCCATCAAATATCTTGAGAGATGCTATTTCTTCAAATCAATAAAAACATATATAAAAACGACTAATGCTTACCTGATCCAACTAGTTTTTCAAGTAAAGTATGTCTACAATATCTTTTTTAACTTGGCAAAGTTGAAGAACAAACAAAATACTGACATACAAAAGCAACCTGAAAACAGTGACATTGCCATGAACACGACAAACATTTTCAACCAAATACTACTTTAAACTATCATTTAATAGTATTTGCCAAGGCATGAAACTCAGAGCAGGTACATGTGAATTTCCATGCTATAGTTCTTACATTATATCATTAACTCAGTAGAAGAAAGATGCTCTTTGGAAAACAAACCAGTGCAAAGCATGTTTTAAATAAGCACAGACATTCCGCATGCCATACGCTTTCAGAATACTTGCTGCCATCAGTGAAGCTACATGGATGTTACAAACTTAGCTGAAACTGTCAGTAACTTACTCCAGAGAGAAGTTGGGGATGTTCTCCACACCGGTGTCAGCATGGCCCACAGGTTCCACGCGACTGCTGTCTTCCTCTGCGACATCCTCATCCTAAACAAAGAGAAGCACACCCTGGGTCAGGTTTATTCTTAGAAAGTGCATGAAAAAAACTGGATAAAACTGGACTCTCACAGGCATTATGATCACATTAACTACATCTCTCGTCTAGTGAGGATGACCTTTAATGATAACATGGGTTTGAACATGTGAAAAGTTGCATTTTAAAGCAGTAAGTCTCCCGAGTTAGTATATCCCAGGGGGTGAACAAGATGCCTTTCCAATAAGGAAAGAAAACATTAGGACTTATACCTGTGTTGACTTCTTATCATTTCTACTTCACCTTTTGGTATATTTAATATGTAAAAATCAAACCCAAGATGGCGGAGCAGAAGGACATGCGCTCATTTTCTCCTGCAAGAATACCAAAATTGTAACTTGCTACTGAACCACCATCGACAGGAGAATGTTGGAACCCACCAAAAAAAGATACCGCACAATCAAGGGCAAAGGAGAAGCTGCAACAAGATGGTAAGAGGGACCCAATCACATTTAAAATCAAACCTCATACCTGCCAGAGATGGCTGGAGGGAACAAACAAAACCTGTGTGCACCCAGACCCGGGGAAAGGAGCATTGACTCCCACAAGAGACTGAGGCAGACCTGCCTTTGAGCATTTGAGGGTCTCTTGCAGAGGCATGAGTCAGCAGTGGCCTGCCACAGGGACAGAGGCTCTAGCAACAGCAGTCCTGGGAGTTGCAGCGTGTGGCATTAAGTCCTCTTGAAGGAGGTGACCATTAGCTACACAATAGAGCCACCAGGCGAGCAACTCACAAACTGGAGAACAGTTATACCAAAGAAGTTCTCATACAGCTGGGAAAGTTCTAAGCCTCACAAGAGACTTCTCTCACACCTGTACATGACTACTGGAAAAACCGTACCTTTGACTATATGGACCTTTGTCGGCAAAGTGATGTCTCTGCTTTTTAATACACTGCCTAGCTTTGTCATAGCTCTTTTTCCCAAGGAGCAAGCGTCTTTTAATTTTATGGCTGCAGTCACTGTCCCCAGTGATTTTGGAGCCCAAGAAAATAAAGTCTGTCACTGTTTCCATTTTTTCCCCATCTATTTGTCATGAAGTGATGGGACCAGATCCCATGATCTTTGTTTTTTGAATGTTGAGTTTTAAGCCAGCTTTTCCACTCTCCTCTTTCACCTTCATCAAGAGGCTCTTTAGTTCCTCTTCACTTTCTGCCATTCAAGTGGTATCATTTGCAAATCTGCTGCTGCTGCTGTTGCTAAGTTGCTTCAGTCGTGTCCGACTCTGTGCGACCCCACAGACAGCAGCCCACCAGGCTCCCCTGTCCCTGTGATTCTCCAGGCAAGAACACTGGAGTGGGTTGCCATTTCCTTTTCCAATGCGTGAAAGTGAAAAGTGAAAGTGAAGTCACTCAGTCGTGTCCAACTCTTAGTGACCCCATGGACTGCAGCCTACCAGGCTCCACCATCCATGGGATTTTCCAGGCAAGAGTACTGGAGTGGGGGTGCCACTGCCGTCTCCATTTGCAAATCTAAAGTTGTTGATATTATATAATATCCCTGATGGCTTAGCGGGTAAGAAATCTGCTTGCAATGCAGGAGATACAGACTAGATCTCTGGGTCAGGAAGATGCTCGGGAGGAGGAAATGGCAATTCATTCCAGTATTCTTGCCTGAAAAATTCTATGGACAGAGAAGCCTGGCAGGCTACAGTCCAAAGAGGGTCACAAAGAGTTGGACATGACTGAGTGACTAAGCATACTTGCATGCATGCATACTACTGCTCTGAATATATTACTACAATGTTATACAAATAAATGTACATTACACTGGGGACAGATATTTAATATTTTAGTAATCCAAACATTTGAGACCATTATAAATTTTAAAGATTAGCACAATCTTCAGTCCAACTGTCATTTCCCTAGTTCCTATTAACACAGGTTGTCAAAATGAACATGAAGTTAGTACAATCTTAGACTTAAACACTTCAACCTGTGAAATGTCACGTAAAGTTATCCTAAGCCCATTGACTGATCGTTTAAAGGCAGTAAGATCTTAGCCATGAAGAACCACTTCTGTTTACTTCTGTTACAAAGGACCAGGTGCACGAAAAGGGACAAAGAGAAAGCTAACCAACTCCCAGTATTGTACTCTTCCTTTCAGAAAGGCAGTTTTTCAGTTCGTAAAAGAAAAAAAAAATTATATTCCAACATGTTGTAGAAATTGAGTAAATATGCCAGTGCTTCAAAAAGTACATGTGGAATAAATGTGATGGTTCATAAAAGTAAATGAAATGTCACCCAAGAATATACCTCTCTTTGTCATCTTGTCCACTGTCATTCCACTACGCAGTTCACTAACAGTGATGTTGGCTTTGCAGGATCATCTGAATAAGGATAAACACGTCTGATGACATCAACGGTTTTATTATTCAAATTACAATACTTAGAAAAGACTCAGAATCTCCAAACACAGTGGCTAAGAGGCTCACGTGGGCTTGACTTTGGCTCCACAGTGTCTTATACCCAGCAGGTAGTATGCATGAAATGAAAACAAAATCATCCTCAGGAATCTCTGGGGTAACATGCTTTCAAATACAACTCAATAAAATTTATTTAATTTACATCTTGGAGGTTTATGTGTATAGTTTACATACCCATAATTTGTTAGGTTTATCTTTTTCTACTATACAAACTTGATAACAGTGAGCTTATATATGAACTTATTAAACCACCTAATGAGAGTCTACCACTACAGAAAAATTGTATATTTTTAACTCATAGTATAAATGTATAAGCCATTAACAGAGACATCAATCAACAAAATGATAAGCAATGGCTCTAAGTTCAAGATAGAGCATCAAATGATATTTCAAGTCACTAAGGCGATATGAAGGCAAGGTAGTTGGTAATGCCCAATTGACATTTTTTCTGAGAACCCAGAAAAATAAGAAGCTGGATGTGCCGAGTTCTTCTATGAGTTTAGATAGACTTCATGCATCTTCAATGGTGGAGCACTGTGTGAGGCTAAGCTACTTGAAGACTGATGATCCTGTGCTTTGAGGGGCTCTATTATGTCCTTCTTAGTCATTTATCTCTTTTAAGAACCATCACATAGTACATTTCAAAGGTGAACCAGCATCTTGAACCTGCCTAAGAGTCACACTTACAATGTAAACAACAAACTCCCAAAATTAAGCTTTTCCATTGGGAGTTGGGATAGAGAGGAAAGAAACACAGTATATGAATCAGATGGAAAACATACAAATAGTTTATGGGTTAAAGACATTTCGTTTCAGGATTCATTAATAATTTAAGCACTGCTGAAACACCACCACGATATACAACTAGCAGAAATACCTATGCAGCACTGGGAAATAGCCACATAAATTAAATGCCCCAAACCACAGTGATGAAACAGAAACTGATAATTGACACATTCACTGTTCCCACAGTGGCCATTATCAGGGCCCCAAGAGCATGGAGAATATTATTTCATGTCACTGCATATGGTGTTCAGTTATTTTGCAAAATTCACTGCCCTGAGGCTGGGCTGCAGTTGCTGTGGGAACTACAGATTCTGAGTGTGCACACATCAAACTCCTATACTGCTCTACTTTGTTGTTTTGTATTTTTAAGAGCTGCAACTGAGCAAAGTCACTTTTAGCAGGAGTCATACACTGAATTCCACTGTAACCATAGTACATGAAGCTCAGTTATGAAATATGTCAAAAAGAAGGCCTAGAGTATTAATTTAAACTACGCAGTGTGAAAAAAATTTGTCAGGTGAGTCAGTGTACTTTTCGTCCTATCCCATCTTTTTTCAGTAGAGAATAGTGGTTGAGAGCTCAGTTTCAAAAATTAAACAGACATGGATGTGAAACTGTGAGTGTGCCATCTGCCAATTTTACATCCTTAAATTTTAAGTTATATACCCCTTCTGTATTTCGATTCCATCTTCTGTAAACTAGGAACAATAAAACCATCTAATTCTTCTTAAGATTACTGAGAGGAATAAGTAAGATAAACCCATGTCACAAATCATAACATAGTACCTGACAAATGGTAACTGACAATAAATGTTAGCTGTTATTGAAAAGAAAACAATAAATATATGACATATAAAACATACCTCAGTAATGTTTTAGGGTTCAGTTCAGTTCACTTCAGTCGCTCAGTCGTGTCCGACTCTCTGCGACCCCATGAATCACAGCACACCAGGCCTCCCTGCCCATCACCAACTCCCGGAGTTCAAACTCATGTCCATCGAGTTGGTGATGCCATCCAGCCATCTCATTCTCTGTCATCCCCTTCTCCTCCCGCCCCCAATCGCTCCCAGCATCAAAGTCTTTCCCAGTGAGTCAACTCGTCGCATGAGGTGGCCAAAGTATTGCAGTTTCAGCTTTAGCATCAGTCCTTTCAGTGAACACCCAGGACTGATCTCCTTTAGAATGAACTGGTTGGATCTCCTTGCAGTACAAGGGACTCTCAAGAGTCTTCTCCAACACCACAGTTCAAAAGTATCTATTCTTCGGCGATCAGCTTTCTTCATAGTCCAACTCTCACATCCATACATGACCACGGGAAAAACCATAGCCTTGACTAGACGGACCTTTGTTGGCAAAGTAATGTCTCTGCTTTTTAATATGCTATCTAGGTTGGTCATAACTTTCCTTCCAAGGAGTAAGTGTCTTTTAATTTCATGGCTGCAATCACCATCTGCAGTGATTTCGGAGCCCAAAAAAATAAAGTCTGACACTGTTTCCACTGTTTTTCCATCTATTTGCCATGAAGTGATGGGACCAGTGCCATGATCTTTGTTTTATGAATGTTGAGCTTCAAGCCAACCTTTTCACTCTCCTCTTTCACTTTCATCAAGAGGCTTTTGAGTTCCTCTTCACTTGCTGCCATAAGGGTGGTAACATCTGCATATCTGAAGTTATTGGTATTTCTCCCAGCAATCTTGATTCCAGCTTGTGCTTCTTCCAGCCCAGTGTTCCTCATGATGTACCCTGCATATAAGTTAAATAAGCAGGGTGACAATATACAACCTTGACGTACACCTTTTCCTATTTGGAACCAGTCTGTTGTTCCATGTACAGTTCTAACTGTTGCTTCCTGAACTGCATACAGGTTTCTCAAGGGGAAGGTCAGGTGGTCTGGTATTCCCATCTCTTTCAGAATGTTCCACAGTTTATTGTGATCCACACAGTCAAAGGCTTTGGTATAGTCAATAAAGCAGAAATAGATGTTTTTCTGGAATTCTCTTGCTTTCTCCATGATCCAGAGGATGTTGGCAATTTGATCTCTGGTGCCTCTGCCTTTGCTAAAACCTGCTTGAACATCTCGAAGTTCACGGTTCACATATTGCTGAAGCCTGGCTTGGAGAATTTTGAGCATGACTTTACTAGCATGTGAGATGAGTGCAATTGTGCGGTAGTTTGAGCATTCTTTGGCATTGCCTTTCTTTGGGATTGGAATGTTGACTGACCTTTTCCAGTCCTGTGGCCACTGCTGAGTTTTCCAAATTTGCTGGCATATTGAGTGCATCACTTTCACAGCATCATCTTTCAGGATTTGATAATGTTACACAATTATAAGATATTTTAAGAGTATATATTCACCCTTTCATACTTTATGCCTCGCAGTAAAATTTAATATTAAACATATTCAGTTCAGTTCAGTTCAGTTCAGTCGCTGAGTCGTGTCCGACTCTTTGCGACCCCATGAATCACAGCACGCCAGGCCTCCCTGTCCATCACCAACTCCCGGAGTTCACTCAAACTCACCTCCATTGAGTCGGTGATGCCATCCAGCCATCTCATTCTCTGTCGTCCCCTTCTCCTCCTGCCCCCAACCCCTCCCAGCATCAGAGTCTTTTCCAGTGAGTCAACTGTTTGCCTGAGGTGGCCAAAATATTGGAGCTTCAGCTTTAGCATCAGTCCTTCCAATGAACACCCAGGACTGATCTCCCCCTCAGTTAAATATAGAATGTATCATATGCATTTTAGAAAGTGGCATAAAACCCATAATTTCTTGCACTTTGCTGTATACAAAGTACTTTCATAATAAAAGGGTTTCAGAATGAGGAAACATATCAAAAATTATAAACAACTAAAAGCTGCATTGTTGTTGTTGTTGTTCATTCACTAAATCTTGTCACCCCATGGACCATTAGCATGCCAGGCTCCTCTGTCCTCTACTATCTCCTGGAGTTTGCTCAAATTTTTGTCCATTGAGTCAGTGATGCTTTCTAACCTTCTCATGCTCTGCTGCCCCATTCTCCTGTTGCCTTCAATCTTTCTCAGCATCGGGGTCTTTTCCAATGACTTGGCTCTTCACATCAGGGAGCCAAAGTACTAGAGCTTCAGCTTCAACAACAGTGCTTCCAATGAATATTCTACAATCCAATAAATGGCAGGAAAAAGAAAACACCATGGGTTGCTAGGTGAGGAAATTTTCAGAGAGGAAACAGATGTGAAGACCTGTGGCAGGGCTATGATTTCATCCTGCTTGAAAGCTCTAAGTTAGCCTGCCACATGTAGCTTCATGGGTGTCACAGAGGACACCCTGGTTCAGAGACAAAGGACAGTTCATTACAGCAATGGCATTAGCCAGAGTATCATCCATTTCTGTACTGATTCCTAAGCTAAAATTCTCAAAGTTGATACGCAGAGGGCCAGGGGACATTGGTCTACACAGGAGAAACTAAGCCCAGGGAACTGGAACCCTTTACACAAACAGTTCGCATGCCTGCTCACTCCTTTGGTGGGAGACACCATGTCTGTCTTCCAAGGCTGTTTTCTGTACACACATCACTAAAAGAAGAGTGCAGCACAAAGGCCTTCATTCTCAAGATGTACAGAAATGCAAAGGAACCATGGGAAGTTATCTCCCAATAACAGAATTTAATCTGAGCACTGCCAAGTGGTAGCATCTTTAGGCCCCTGGGGGAGGGCATGGCACTCCAGTATTCTTGCCCGGAGAATTCTACGGACAGAGGAGCCTGACGGGCTACGGTCCAGAGGGTTACAAAGAGTCGGACACAACTGAAGCAACTGAGTGCGTGCACACACACACACACACACACACACACACACACAGCATTTGTATGATCGCTAGCAAACTAAAACTGGGAACATGATTAAGACATGCTCTATGATAAGAATGTCTTTTGAACAGTAAAACATTAAATTCTACTACATGAAAGAGTTAAACCCTCTATATCAAGGGAAAAACATATTTTTCAACATAGAATAATATGCCCAACCAAACAAAACAAAAATCAAGTGTGCAAAGTTAAAAAAAAAAAAATCAATCTGACAAGCAAAGTCTTTACTTTCCCTGGTCCCTTTCCTATAAAATTATTTTTGGATGTCTTCCAGTAAAACCCAGAAAACTCAATGAGACAATGGACAGAACCCAAGGTAAGTCCAGAATATGGTGACGGTCCAGAGAAGATTAGAGCAACAGGATGCAGAGGTCTGGGAAGCCCGTCTCCATGAGAAAAATCATAATAATAATTACTCTGATATTGTTTAATATTTGGGAAATATTTTCAGAGACCTGATAGAGAATGACGGGGGGTAGAGGGGAGGACACAGATTAAAGATATAGACAGAGAAAACAAACCAAATCATCAAAATGCCAAAGCAATTAGCTCCAAGAACAGCAAAGGAAAATGTGTAGGAAAGGAAACGTAATCAGAGAACCCACTCGGCTATGCCGTGAGCAGTTCTCACATCACCATGTGACACTGGGTATTGATTCCACTTGGAATTTTCATGTAACAAGACTTAGAGGAGGGGAATCGGGAAGGTAAAAGTGGCCTTAAAGGGAAAACGTCTCCACAATGACAAATCAAAAGATGTCAATAGCTGCTGCTGCTGCTGCTAAGTCACTTCAGTCGTGTCCGACTCTGTGTGACCCCATAGACGGAAGCCCACCAGGCTCCCCCATCCCTGGGATTTTCCAGGCAAGAACACTGGAGTGGGTTGCCATTTCCTTCTCCAATGTGTGAAAGCGAAAAGTGAAAGTGAAGTCGCTCAGTCGTCTCCGACCCTTAGCGACCCCACGGACTGCAGCCCACCAGGCTCCACCATCCATGGGGTTTTCTAGGCAAGAGTACTGGAGTGGCTTGCCATTGCCTTCTCCAGTGTCAATAGCTAGTAACCAAAAAACAACAGCATAAATATTTTATTCAGAAACATGGAAGTAAATACCAGAACCAACCAACGTCTGCATAAATTGGGAGTTGCTGTTCTAGTGAGAGCGCCTGGGGGAACACAGAGAGTGCTGGTTTTTTCATTAAATGCCTTCCAGTATGCTGTATTTAATTTTAATGTAAATCTGGCACCAGGTTTAGTTCAAACAATAAAAGATAGGAAACCCAGCGTGCCAGGAAGGCAGTATCGTGCTCGTGTCCCTGAAAGGTGCCTTCCTGGAAGATGCCCACGACCTTCTCCTGTGGGTCCCCCAGATGACAGTTCAGGTGCACAGGAATACACTTCTAGGGGCTGGATGCAAAGTGCTACCTTGGCTCAGGAGACTCCTGCCTCAGAGAAGCCAGTATGTCTCATGACATCACCAAAGGGACAGCTGCTTGTCAGATATTTACAGTTTTTCCAGTCCAGATAAAATTTACCAATCAGAATAATTTAATTACCATAACAAGATTGTTCACAGAAACCTTTATCAGGTTTCCAGGAAAACGGAACAAAACAAAACCAAAAACCTCACCAAACTTTATATTCTTGTGCAGAGGGGGAAATAATTTTTGTTAACCCTTTATCTGTGATATAATACTGATCTAAGCAATGTTTTTAAGATGGAAGAGTTAAGTAGTAAGAGGAGAGAGAAAAAAATGAAATTAGGCTAAATCCCTAATTATCTTTTTAATTTCAAAAATTATCTAGTTGTATTTTTTCCTTCTTGGGCACTAAATATTTTCTCTATATTCACAGATTTCTGTTAATGATATCCAAAAACTTAAGTGGATACTATTGCAAAATAGTACAGAATGGGTAGTTAGAACACTTAAAATCTGAATCCTGCTTCCATCATTCATAGAAGAGGATAAACTTTGTAATCTGTTTGTTTACAAAACAAGGAAAATTGTCTGTTTTATGGAACACAATAAAAATTTACCCAGAAAGCAATCACCTGCATCTCTGCATTCGTACTCTTGAGTTCTGAGGATATAAATATTTTGAATAGCTATTACTTTAAAGAAAAGCCTACAATTTCAAGAAATAATTTAATTACTATCTAAATGTTTTTTAAAAACTTAAGTTATACTTGTTTACTTAAATTTCCAGCATACCAATCTTTGATTTTTATGTTTAGGAAGTAAGAAAGGAAAAGAAAGTTCTGATGATATCTTGCTAAATAAATTTACAATATTCTTCCTCAAATGTTGTTATTATTATTTTTCATGTAAAATAGTTTAACCAGTTCAATTACACTGCCTCACAAATGCTCAACTAAATGATCTTTTTCACCTTTTTCGAGTTTTGGAATTCCAAAATTTTCCAAACTTAATGAGAGATACATTAACTCTTAGTGAGCCATAGCTTCCAAAGAAAGTATTTACTTGAATGTTGACAGTATGAATTAAACCACTTTGGGGGATCACATTTGGTGGAAAATAAATTCTGAGGTGAATCTGTTTCCAAGTCCCCTGAGTATCACAAATTGGATTCCAGAAAGCTTTTGTGTTAAGGTTGCCACTATTTGATTAACTAGCCTAATCCCCAGGGAAAAATAATTTTCCATCATATGTGGAAAACAACTGAAAACATTTGGGGGGGGGGGGCGCCGGTGGATTTCACTGTTGAAAATGATAAACCTATAAGCAAACGTCCAAAGAAATAAAATCAGGAAATGTGTAATATAATTTTATTTAAAGATCATTGTATTCTACTAGAGTGAAAGCACTTTAAAAAAAATTAGAAAAGACAGTACTACATAATAAGCAAGACTTTTAAAAATAAAACTGTCTTCTTGTATTATAGAGGGAAAATAATAGCTCTTATACCTTCAAAGGCAGTGCAGTTCATCTTAATATAAACTTGCTCCATAGAACTCCAGAGTTCAATGTCAAATAACTTTGGATTAAATGAAGAATAATTCAGTACCTGTGATGTTGAATAATATATGTGAGTTGCCCACCCTCAACAGGATGCCTAACACCCTCATCTCAAGTTAATACTGATCAAATGGAATGGCAAACACAGTCCTGAACATAGTCCATGAAATTTCCATTTCCCACAGAAATGAAACATTTCCTGTCTTGAAACATACACAACATGACTCCATACAACCCAAGGCAAGAGAAGAGTCTTTTAGAAGAAGAACAGATGGTGCTGATTTATGAAGCTATCTAACCACAGAGAACAACAAATAGTATGTATCTTTGCACCTGTTAAATGCACAGTGGAATCCTGAAATTAAGTTTCAAAATCTAGGCTTGTTTCTTATAGATCATTAGAGTTTCTGGGGGTGGAGGAATCCTATCAGGCATACTTAGTCTGACATCCAGTCATATGCAGGAATCTTCCTCCATGATTCCTGTGCTCCAAGACAAACAAAGGAAGCCTTACCAAGTATCACTGGATTCAATAACTAACTCCAGCATCCCACCTGCCTGACTCCTAACATATTTATCCCAAAGACTTGACCACTATCACCACTTCAACAATATGGAAGTTATTTCTTTCACAGGAAGTAGCTCTCACTGCTCAGATTCCCTGCTGCTGCTGCTAAGTCACTTCAGTCGTGACTCTGTGTGACCCCATAGACAAAAGCCCACCAGGCTCCCCTGTCCCTGGGATTCTCCAGGCAAGAACACTGGAGTGGGTTGCCATTTCCTTCTCCAATGTGTGAAAGTGAAAAGTGAAAGTGAAGTCGCTCAGTCATGTCCGACCCGTAGCGACCCCACGGACTGCAGCCTACCAGGCTCCTCCGTCCATGGGATATTCTAGGCAAGAGTACTGGAGTGGCTTGCCATTGCCTTCTCCAATAAAAATCTAAACAACAACAAAACATCTAAAGAAGAAAAAAGATCACTGGTAATTTGCTATTTATTTACTCCTAACAAGAGTAAAACCTTTGTAAGTGAGGTTTTCAGGCAATGAAGAATTTTGAGCATAACATAGGAAAAAATATTACAAGGAAATGATTACGTCTGGAGCTCCAAATTGTACATCATAATAAAGTTCTTCCACCACTGACAATTTCCTTCTGCTTATCCAAACCCACAGATTTTGCTGCCAGCAAGTTGTTACCACACACCAAAGGCTAAGTGTACCCATTAGGTAACATGATTTTAACCAGCGTAATCAATCTGGTTCAAGTGTGGCTTCCTTATCAGACTAATACCCATTGGTTTCTTTTGAACATTCCCAAAAAAAATACTCTAACTTATGGATTGTAGAAACGTACTGATTTTGTGATCTGACCAATTTTGCTGTTCTAACATTTAATCCTTACAGAGGTGACATTTTAAAATGCTTTATCTTCAGGGTGAAATAAGCGTAATGAGTAAGTAAATATCTAGATTTGTATTTAAAAAACAATTTATAACTATTTCCTCTCAAAAAATCAATTTCTCCCTGGTTTAATAATGATTTCAAAATTAATCATCAGTTTGTTAATGTAGAAACTTGTTGTTCAGTTGCTCACTCGTGTCAGACTCTTTGCGACCCCATGGACTGTAACACACAAGGCTTTCCTGCCCTTCAATAACTCCTGGAGTTTGCTCAAACTCATGTCCATTGAGTTGATGATGCCATCCAACCATCCCTTCTCCTCCTGCCATCAATCTTTCCAGCATCAGGGCTTTTCCATTCATCATCAATCTTTCCATTCATTAAAAGGCTCTTTCGTTTAAATAAACTTTTACTTAAATCAGTAAGAAAGAAAAAGTCTAAACAAATATTTCTTGCTACACATAAGGACAAATCACTTCTTTGAAAGGCAAGGCACTTATGAATTTTAAATTTTATAAATTTTAATTAACAAAAATGATAATTGCTGGTATATACTGAAGACTTCTGATGTGCCAATTACTAAAGAACACACTTCTCTAGTCCTCAATACAACTTCAATTTAATCAACAATACAACCCTTAAAATATATTTCAGTAAAAAAAACAGATGGGATCTTCTTTGTGAATTAAGTTTCTGCTAGTCTTTATTCAATTATAACTGAGCAATGTAACCATGTGATAAGTTCACAAATCTTTGAGCACAACGTAACTTGGATAACAGAGCTGTGTTGCTGACATGTAAAGTATTCTTTAATAAGTTTACTGAATGCTCTACATGAAATTATAACTAGACATGTAATGGATCCACCCAGTACATTAATCTAAATTAAAGAAATACAACATTCTCCATCTCATGAGCTTGCTGGAATAGATTCATGGCTATCACTGCATGCAAAGCATCCTACCTATTAAAGCAAAATTTTTAGGAAAAAGAGAAAGAACTAATTTTATGAAACATCTATAACACACAACAAACTGCCTATACAATCTTTCATTTAATCCTCACAACAAGGCAGGAGTTCTTATTATGAAGAAATTAGGCCTAGAAAGGATTGCAGATTTCTCTGCAGCAGGAGCCCTATGATTTTGAGAATGCTCTTATGGCCTGTGGTCTTCGGTTTCACACTTTACAACCCAGAGAAGAGGAACCAAGCACAATTCAGTACTGGATGTGACCCTCGCCAACTAGTAAGTCAGGGCCAGGGTCTGTAAGAAAATATGATAATAATCATGTTGTAACAAATATTAAACTCTGAACATATAATAAGGTACTTTCAAATAGAGTGAGAATTACTGTTAAAATATTTCTGTCTATGAATTTTCATTTTAGGCTGTTGTTCAGTAGCTCAGTTATGTCTGACTCCCTCTGATCCCATGAACTGCAGAATGCCAGGCTTCCCTGTTCTTCACTATCTCCTGGAGTTTGTTCAAACTCATGTCCATTGAGTCAATGATGCCATCTAACCATCTCATCATTTTAGGAGAAACATGTAAATAATGGTTTCCTAGGTGGTGCAGCATTAAAGAATTTGCCTGCTGATACAGGAGACCTGGGTTTAATCCCCGGGTCGGGAAGCTCCCCTGGAGAAGGAAATGGCAACCCACTCCAATATTCTTGCCTGGTAAATTCCATGGACAGATGAGCCAGGTGGGCTTATATAGTCTATGGGGTCACAAACAGTCAGACACGACTGAGCAAACAGCACACATACATACATATAAACAATGAACATCAGGAAATCTTACCAGTTATTACATTTGGATGGCAGTGATTTTTACTGTGTCTTTATAACATTAAGTATTTTTACAATGAGCATAAAATCTTTTAAAAATAAAGGGCATTTTTATTTTTAAAAAAGTTACAAAACTTTCATAAATTGCTTTTTATTATATGATATCACTACTTTATAACTCCTTTTAAAAGTGACTCTACAAAGAATTAAGGATCTAGAAAGAAAATTAGAACATTATAGGGAAGTAAAAAATGGAACTGGGCATTGACACTGAATGTATATCATACTGAATCAGTTCCAGCAGAGAGTTGTTGTTGTTTTCTTAATCATTTTGGTGTAGTATCTGAATGGTAGAAAAGTTTAAAAAAAGAAGATTGGTAAGATGCTATATCAAATAAATTAGAAGAAATTTCAATTAAAAAAAATCAAAAAAAGAGTAAAGAGTAAAGAAGAGTCCCTACAAGGCAAGTTCATCACTGAGCTTTGTGGTCCAAAAAAACCTCACATCACTTCCAACGGGGACTAACGTGTTTATTAAACCCTTTTTCCTTGATGATAAATACATATTTCACCATTATTAATTTTGAAGGGCTTATTAAAAAATTTTTGTAGTCCTCAAAGTTCTACACCTCGTTATTTTAAATTGTTAAGAAACAAGTAAAGAACAACACATGGGTCCCTTAACAAAACCCACTCATGTAAACATCTATTAGAGTTTATATAGATTTAAGGGACTAGATCTGATTGATAGAGTGCCTGATGAACTCTGGACGGAGGTTCCTGACATTGTACAGGAGACAGGGACCAAGGCCATCCCCATGGAAAAGAAATGCAAAAGAGCGAAATGGCTGTCTGAGGAGACCTTACAAATAGCTGTGAAAAGAAGAGAGGCGAAAAGCAAAGGAGAAAAGGAAAGATATAAGCATCTGAATGCAGAGTTCCAAAGAATAGCAAGGAGAGATAAGAAAGACTTCCTCAGCGATCATTGCAAAGAAATAGAGGAAAACAACAGAATAGGAAAAACAAGAGACCTCTTCAAGAAAATTAGAGATTCCAAGGGAACATTTCATGCAAAGATGGGCTCGATAAAGGACAGAAATGGTATGGACCTAACAGAAGCAGAAGATATTAAGAAGAGGTGGCAGGAATACACAGAAGAACTGTACAAAAAAGATCTTCACGACCAAGATAGTCACGATAACGTGATCACTGACCTAGAGCCAGACATCTTGGAATGTGAAGTCAAGTGGGCCTTAGAAAGCATCACTACTAACAAAGCTAGTGGAGCTGATGGAATTTCAGTTGAGCTATTTCAAGTCTTAAAAGATGATGCTGTGGAAGTGCTGCACTCAATATGCCAGCAGATTTGGAAAACTCAGCAGTGGCCACAGGACTGGAAGAGGTCAGTCTTCATTCCAATCCCAAAGAAAGGCAATGCCAAAGAATGCTCAAACTACCGCACAATTGCACTCATCTCACACGCTAGTAAAGTCATGCTCAAAATTCTCCAAGCCAGGCTTCAGCAGTATGTAAACCGTGAACTCCCAGATGTTCAAGCAGGTTTTAGTAAAGGCAGAGGCACCAGAGATCCAATTGCCAACATCCGCTGGATCATGGAGAAAGCAAGAGAGTTCCAGAAAAACATCTATTTCTGCTTCACTGACTATGCCAAAGCCTTTGACTGTGTGGATCACAATAAACTGTGGAACATTCTGAAAGAGATGGGAATCCCAGACCACCTGACCTGCCTCTTGAGAAACCTGTATGCAGGTCAGGAAGCAACAGTTAGAACTGTACATGGAACAACAGACTGGTTCCAAATAGGAAAAGGTGTACGTCAAGGTTGTATATTGTCACCTTGCTTATTTAACTTATATGCAGAGTACATCATGAGGAACGCTGGGCTGGAAGAAGCACAAGCTGGAATCAAGATTGCCGGGAGAAATATCAATAACCTCAGATATGCAGATGACACTACCCTTATGGCAGAAAGTGAAGAGGAACTCAAAAGCCGCTTGATGAAAGTGAAAGAGGAGAGTGAAAAGGTTGGCTTGAAGTTCAACATTCAGAAAACAAAGATCATGGCATCTGGTCCCATCACTTCATGGGAAATAGATGGAAAAACAGTGGAAACAGTGTCAGACTTTATTTTTTTGGGCTCCAAAATCACTGTGGATGCTGATTGCAGCCATGAAATTAAGAGACGCTTACTCCTTGGAAGGAAAGTTATGACCAACCTAGATAGCATATTACAAAGCAGAGACATTACTTTGCCAACAAAGCTCTGTCTAGTCAAGGCTATTGTTTTTCCAGTGGTCATGTATGGATTTGAGAGTTGGACTGTGAAGAAAGCTGATCGCAGAAGAATAGATGCTTTTGAAGTGTGGTGTTGGAGAAGACTCTTGAGAGTCCCTTATACTGCAAGGAGATCCAACCAGTCCATTCTAAAGGAGATCAATCCTGGATGTTCGTTGGAGGGACTGATGCTAAAGCTGAAACTGCAATACTTTGGCCACCTCATGCGGCGAGTTGACTCACTGGAAAAGACTCTGATGCTGGGAAGGGTTGGGGGCGGGAGGAGAAGGGGACGACGGAGAATGAGATGGCTGGATGGCATCACCGACTCTGTGGACATGAGTTTGAGTGTACTCCGGGAGTTGGTGATGGACAGGGAGGCCTGGCGTGCTGTGATTCATGGGGTCGCGGAGAGTCGGACACGACTGAGCGACTGAACTGAACTGAACTGAACTGGTTTATTACTTTCCAATGAAGTCTTTTAATTCACATGTGAAACACAGTCATTAACTTACTTAAATGGCTTAGAGAAAGTAGCTTTCCAAATCAAAAAATTCCTCAATTTCCTAGTTAAAGTCAGTGACGCAAAAGCTAGTTGGTAGCTTTCCTGGGGATCAAGAGATCATATTCTCAAACAAACAAAACCTATTATATGCTAAAACAAGGTACATGGCAACGATGACTAGTCTGAATGCTCAATTTTAGATCATAGTTCAAAAGTTTATAAAAAATGCAGAGGCTAACATTAATAAAGCTAATTAGCTGTGCATTGTTGCATTGCCCTAATGCTTGGAATGTGATGCAAATATCAAACGAAAATTAAGATGTTAAACAAATACATTAATTTAAACTAATAAACATGTTACGGTTGTTTTGGCACCTTAGTGAAAGTAAAAGTCACTCAGTCGAGTCCAACTTTTTGCAACCCCTTTGGAATTCTCTAGGCCAGAATACTGGGGTGGATAGCTTTCCCTTCTCCAGGGGATTGTCTCAATCCAGGAATCAAACTGGGGTCTCCTGCACTGCAGTATTCTTTACCAGCTGAGCACATTAGCCTTGTGGTTAAAAACGGAATCTCCATGCAAAATGGTTTTGACAAGTGATGTCACTTCTCTGACTTAGTTGACTCATTTTATAAACTAAGAATAATATAATACTATCTACTGATAATCTATAAGGATGTTAACATAAAATGCTTGGAATACTGCCTTCTACATAAATAAAATAGGACTAAAACTTCACGTATAGCATGTGAATTCATATATAGAATAGACCCTCTGTTCTAAGGTTTAACCTTCAGAAATATTTCAATCAAAAACAGTCTGGAGAAAAGGACTATTTAGGAAGAGTACCTGCTCAGAATATCCCTTTCAACACACTTTTTACTAAAATTTCTGGAATCAGAGAAATGAATTAAATGCTGGGAAATCACTTCATTAGGATTAATAACCACATCATTTGCTTTTGATTACACAATTTGATCCAATTATGTCAGTTCTTTTGGTTTCCTCAGGTTGTTCCCTTGAGATATAATTAAAACCAGAATTTGTGATTTGCGCATGGCCTAAAAAACTTGAGCTCATTTTATATCAAAGATTGTCTTATCAAAATTTACCAGAAAGAGAGGTCTTCAGAGCAAGAGGCTCATTTTATACAATTTTCAGTAGAAAATGATTGCAGCAGTGATAACACAAATTAAATTATTAACAGAAAACAGATACCTGGTTACTTTCAGTTACAAAAATAAAAGTCTTGAAATATTTAAGATTTTAGGTCATTCATGGGGATAGAAACTGTTTGACTCTTGAAATATTTACTCCTGAATGCTGAGATAAAAGAAGATCAAGTTGTCTGCTACTTGTTCTCCAGATAACAGACAGGTTGAATTGGGCTGCTAAGTGGTGGGAATTTCCTCTCTTAAAAAGTTTTACCCAGCAAGTACTGTGATTTAGTAGAAAACAGACTTCGTAACTGATAAGTGAAATAAAATTTAAGGTATTAGACAATCCATGTATTTTTAAAACGCTCAACAGCTATCTTTAGCATCCCGGCCCAGAGCAAGGACTTCTTTCACCCTCGTGAACAACTTGCAGTATCTTCAGATGGAGACAATACAAGGGAAACACCGTCAGAAACCTTTCATACTGTTCCTGTAAAACCAGCTCAGCCTTTGTGATTCAAATTAGCTTTAAATCTAGAATACCAAATGCTGTTTCCTGTTCAAAACCCTGAATCTGTCATTCCACAATTTCTAAAATAAGTCTCACAGCCCTTTCATCCGGATTCTTGCCTCTCTGTGAGCCCTAGTGGCCAGATCCCTCCTTCCTGAAGTGTCTTTCCTTTCTCCCTTGGGCATTAAATGTGAAACCCAGTCTCCTCAGGCCAGTCTCCTTGTTTCTATTCTCCATCATTTTGAAAATCATCTCCACATGAGAATTCTGGGTCAAAATTGAACTGCAGGTGGTTTTTGTGCCTGTACATATTCTTGAGAATAGCAATCAGATATTAATAAAATTCCAACTTCTTAAACGAATCATTAAAAAGACACTATTACTAGTGAAGCTATGAAAGTTATACAGTTGAGTCAAACATGCTTGAGGAAGTCAAAGAGACCTGCAATCACAGAACTCACTCCTAACAACCTAAAGAGGTACCATCAAGATACAAATGTGTGTTAAAAATAGCAACTCATATACTGTCCTGCACACGTCTAAGGAGCAGGTGTCTTCTCAAGGCACTTAATCCGTGACACCCCAAAGAATACTTGCACCCTGCCTGGTTTTTCTGATAGGACTGGGAGTTTGAAAGGATTAGTTTCACATCACATCCTCATGGGCTTCCCTGATAGTTCAGTTGGTAAAGAATCTACTGACGATGCAGGAGACCCCAGTTCGATTCATGGGTTGGGAAGATCCGCCAGAGAAGGGATAGGCTTACCCACTCCAGTATTCTTGGGCTTCCCTTGTGGCTCAGCTGGTGAATCCACCCTCAATACAGGGACCTGTGTTGCAAAGATCCCCTGAAGGAGGGAAAGGCTACCCACTCCAGTATTCTGGCCTGGAGAATTCCATGGACTGTATAGGCCAAGAGGTTGCAAAGAGTCGGAAGTGACTGAGCAACTTTCACTCTCCTCAGGTCAGAGTCCTGAGGTTTCCATCATAGCAAGGTCACTAAGAAAGCACAAGGAGATGGACCTGAACCATCCTAAGCACAGCTCTTTGGGAGACTCCAGCAGAAAAGGTGAGGGCAGACACTGAAGCACAGAAACTCATTTGGGCTAAGCAGAAGTCTGATCATCCAGGTTAGAGAAAAATTCAATACAATGACAGCTCTCAAAGCAGAGACCTGGAGGGACAACCAAAAAATTAGAAAGTGCTGTGAAGATGTGACATGACTAGGAGTGTGCCAGAGCTGGCTCTCCAAAAAAAATTGCTAAACAGGAAAAAGATCTTACTTGTAATATTTGCCAATACAAATACTCCCCCCACGGCACACTGCAAACCACCAATATCATGTCACTGAACAGTTTGGAAGACAAATGACCTTTGGGTAGGAGCCATCTATGATTACCCAGTTGGGATTGGGATGAGTGAAAAAAAAGAGCTCTTAGCAGATTAATAACAGATATTAATAATATAAAAATACCAGCATCATGTTTGACAGTTAATCATACTTGGCCAGATTAATGCTTAGTTTTATATCCTAACAGGGCTATTCATCTATCAGATGTTTATCATTTGAACCAACTAACGGATGAATTACAGATCTCCTACAATGGAGTTGCTGTTGCTGTTGCTGCTGCTGCTGCTAAGTCGTTTCAGTCCCATAGACGGCAGCCCACCAGCCTCTGCCGAACACTAGAGTGGGTTGCCATTTCCTTCTCCAATGCATGAAAGTGAAAAGTGAAAGTGAAGTTGCTCAGTCGTGTCTGACTCTTCGCGACCCCATGGACTGCAGCCTACCAGGCTCCTCCGTCAGGTCCCAACAAACCCATAGTAAGAAAAAATACTGTTAAGTCCAAAATGCATCTAATACGCCTAATCTACTAACTATCACAGCTTCAGTTGAGTTCAGTTCAGTCGCTTAGTCGTATCCGACTCTTTGCACGCCAGGTCTCCCTGTCCATCACCAGCTCCGGAGTCCACCCAAACCCATGTCCATCGAGTCGGTGATGCCATCCAAACATCTCATCCTCTGTCGTCCCCTTATCTCCTGCCCTCAATCTTTCTCAGCATCAGGGGCTTTTGAAATGAGTCAACTCTTCACATCAGGTGGCCAAAATATTGGAGTTTCAGCTTCAGCATCAGCCAAGCCTGATCTACATGTGCTCCAAACACATTAGCCTACAGTTAGGCAAAATTATCTAACACAAAGCCTATTTTATAATAAAGTGTTGGCTACCTCATGTAATTTATTGAACACTGTATTGAAAGGGAAGAACAGATGTTTGTTGGTGTACTGATTGTTTACCCTCCTGATCACACACTGACTGGGAGCTGTGAATCACTGCCACCGCCCAGCATCACGAGAGAGAATGCGACGGTACATGGCTAGATCCAAATTCAAAATTCAAAATAAGTTTCTGATGAATGCGAACTGAACATTCCTAAGTCGGGAACCATGTGGACGATAAGTCAATGAATTTCTAACAACTACCACCACCACTCTGACAGCAAAGGGCAATTCTTATCTGAAATGGTAACTTAATTTCCTAAAAATCCAGTTAGAAAGAGATTAGACACAGAAGTACATCTGGAAACTCTGTGGCACCTAAGTGAGCCTAGAAAAAGGTATTGCCTTGGAGGGTCTGACCTGGGGTGCAAAACACAAGTTATAATTCACCCCAATTCTTCCCTTCAGCAAAGCAACTAAAAGGTCGTGGCCTTGAGCATAACATTTTCAGTGTTTAATAATTATACCTCTTAAGTGCACACATTTTGAACAAAACATTTATTTGATCTTATAGATATTTTATCTTATAGATGTTTTAGAGAAACACTGAAAATAACTTTATATATAGAGTACTTCCTTCAGAGGATAAAGATGGGTAGGAAGAGAGAAAACACTTTATTGAGAGTTGTGATAATATTAAACATCTCCACAAATGTGCCAGAACCTATACATTTGCTGTTTCTGTTCCACAAACAGAGAATTGCAGCACAGAGTAAATAAGTAACCCATCCTTTGTTATACAGCCATCAGTCCACATGGTAATCTACCAGACTCAAAGGCAAGCTCCTACAGAGCAGGGCAGGTGACCTGTATAGGCCCAAACACACGTTCCCAGCACCACAAGGTGAAATGCAAAGAGACCCTACAGGCAGGGAAGGAAGGAACAGCCCTACTTGTTAATCAGCAGTCAGCTACTGCTGAGTCAGGTCAGAGGACCTCAGGGGCATCTTTACAAACTCACACCATCCAACTCAGCTCCTGACTCCAGGGTCCTACTCGTGAGGCCAGTCCTGGACCACTCTGGATTGCTAAAGTGACAACCTATGGACTTCCCTGGTCCAGTGGTTAAGACTTCGCCTTCCAGTGCAGGGAGTGTGGGTCTGATCCCTTGTTGAGGAGCTAAGATCCCATATACCTTGCAGTCAAAAACACAAAACATTTTTAAAAAAGAAAGAAAGAAAACAGCATATTGTAACAAATCCAATAAAGTCCTCAAAAAAAAAAAAAAAAGGTAACAAACTAGGTGCACCATGAAAATGAAAACACGGCCTGACCCAGTCTACCAACATCCATTGTTGAGGACAATGAGAACAGGGAAATTATAAACAGAGGCAGCTGCAGATGAAATGGAACCTGAGTTCTGTGGCCCAATATTTCTTAAATCAAGGTCTTACGGAGGCTGAAACACTTTTTACTTCCTGAGTCGCAGTGACCACATTCCAATAGGAATGAGTTGACTGCTGTTTTAAAGAAAATGCAAAAAATTTGGATTACGGGCAACTTGATTTCCCCCCAGATTTGGGGGGGTGGGGTGGGGGTGGATGTCCAATCAACAGAAAATTGAATAAATACACTCAACAGCCTCTTTATCTAAATTCACTAATTGCAAACATTTGTTGTCAATCTCATATATGTGTTATTTTTAAAACTGGAAGGTGACTTGAGGATAATAAATTGTTTTCAAAAATAGAAAATGGAGTGCAATTGGCTAGGTTTAGTTTTAATTTGGAGAAATTTTTCTAAGAAAATGGCAAGAGTATAAGTCATAATGGTTTCAATTACCAAATGCATGTACTTCTGTTCGCCTTTGCTGATATTTTAAACTATTTTCCTCAAAAAAAAAAAAACGAAAGAGGAAAAGAGAGAAGTTAAGCTTAAATTACAGAACATTAGAAATTTAGTCATAGATTTCACAGGTGCTTTCCCATACAGTACAACGAAAAATACCCTTGTTTTAACAGATTATAATGTGATTTTATAAAAGTTTTCATAGAGGGAAATGACCCATGACCAAACTAGAAGGATAAGGTTTGGTTTCAGAAAATGTGGTTGGAGGGTAGTTAGGCAAGACTAAAATAAAATTGTAAAGAATAAATTCACTTTCTGTTTATTAAAAGCATATTTATAAAGGTTGTTCTTAAGGCTTTGAAGTAAATTCATTTCATAATTGTATACGTTCAAAGATTTGAATGTACTAATTCAAAAAAAACCATAATTCTACATGCCAGATGGTGGGTGATAATTTTTGAGATTTAAAAAGTAAATTTTTATAAGTTTAAAATGAAACTCTTCAAGACAGTAAAGTAATCATGGTTGGTGATTATCCATTCCTTATTTTGGACACTGTCCACATTCCTGATGGAAATAGGAAGTGACTGTTATTTCATCAGACTTAATCTAGTGTTTCATAAATGAGAGCAAATAAATTCATGATCTATTTAAATATCCATGATTACAATTCTTCAGAAAATTAATCTGATTAGAAATCTTTAATTTACTAGCGTTTACTATACAAAAAAGATCTTCAAACCCAGATAATCACGATGATGTGATCACTCACCTAGAGCCAGACATCCTGGAATGTGAAGTCAACTGGGCCTGAGGAAGCATTACTACAAACAAAGCTAGTGGAGGTGATGGAATTCCAGTTGAGCTATTTCAAATACTAAAAGATGATGCTGTGAAAGTGCTGCACTCAATATGCCAACAAATTTGAAAAACTCAGCAGTGGCCACAGGACTGGAAAAGGTCAGTTTTCACTACAATCCCTAAGAAAGGTTAATGCCAAAGAATGCTCAAACTACCACACAATTGCATTCATCTCACACGCTAGCAAAGTAATGCTCAAAATTCTCCAAGCCAGGCTTCGACAGTACATGAACCATGAACTTTCAGATGTTCAAGCTGGATTGAGGAAAGGCAGAGGAACCAGAGATCAAATTGCCAACATCCGCAGGATCATTGAAAAACCAAGAGAGTTCCAGAAAAATATCTACTTCTGTTTTATTGACTAGCCAAAGCCTTTGACTGTGGATCACAATAAACTGTGGAACATTCTGAAAGAGATAGGAATACCAGATCACCTGACCTGCCTCCTGAGAAATCTGTATGCAAGTCAGGAAGCAACAGTTAGAATTGGACATGGAACAACAGACTGGTTCCAAATAGGAAAAGGAGTACGTCAAGGCTGTACATTGTCACCCTGCTTATTTAACTTATATACAAAGTATATCATGAGGAACGCTGGGCTGGAAGAAGCACAAGCTGGAATCAAGATTGCCGGGAGAAATATCAATAACCTCAGATATGCAGATGATACCACCCTTATGGCAGAAAGTGAAGAAGAACTAAAAGAGCCTCTTGATGAAAGTGAAAGAGGACAGTGAAAAAGTTGGCTTAAATCTCAACATTCAGAAAACTAACATCATGGCATCTAGTCCCATCACTTCATGGCAAATTGATGGAGAAACAATGGAAACAGTAGCACACTTTATTTTTTGGCAGGGGCTCCAAAAGCACTGCAGATGGTGACTGCAGCCATGAAATTAAAAGACATTTGCTCCTTGAAAGAAAAGTTATGACCAACCTAGACAGCTTATTAAAAAACAGAGACGTTACTTTGCCAACAAAGTTCCGTCTAGTCAACGCTATGGTTTGTCCAGTAGTCATGTATGGACATGGGAGTTGGACTATAAAGAAAGCTGAATGCTGAAGAATTGATGCCTTTGAACTGTTGTGTTGGAGAAGACTCTTGAGAGTCTCTTGGACTGCAAGGAGATCCAACCAGTCCATCCTAAAGGAGATCAGTCCTAAACATTCATTGGAAGGACTGATGCTGAAGCTGAAACTCCAATACTTTGGCCACCTGATGCGAAGAAATGACTCAATGGAAAAGACCTGGATGCTGGGAAAGATTGAAGGCAGGAGGAGAAGGGGACGACAGAGGATGAAATGGTTGGATGGCATCACCAACTCAATGGACATGAGTTTGAGTAAACTCTGGGAGTTGGTGATGGACAGGGAGGCCTGGCATGCTGCAGTATACGGGGTCGCAAAGAGTTGGACATGGCTGAGCAATTGAACTGAACTGAACTGTTTATTGAGTGACTACCTTCACATCAGGGTACAAAACACGAGGACATGTATCTGGTCATGTGCCACCTTTCACAGGGCAAGTAACTCCAATCTTGCATTAAACTTTTTAATGAAAGACACTATGCATTTATAAAATTGAATATAAAAAATTTTTAAATATTAATTTAAAACAGATCATAAAGTAAATGTTAAAGAAGGTGTTGGATGTTGAGGGAAGAAAAGAATAGAAGTAATACAAAGAAACATTATCAGGAGCAGGGGAAATCAACCCACCTCAGTGTCGGAAGTGTGTCTCCTTAGTAATTTCTTTTAATGTTATAGGGAGTATTTCCCCATCATCAAATCATCTCATAAAAGATTAACTGGTGCTAAAGTATACAGAATAAACCATGGAAGTCCCATATCATCACTACACTCTTAGTCTAAGTTTCCTCTTTAGAATGATCACAATTGCAATTTAGAATCATACCTGCAATTTGGAAAATATCCCTCCAATTTCCTCTCTATACTTACATATGCATGAGATGCCATATACTCAGGTATAATTTTTATGTGAAGTGAAACATATAATATATACCCTGTGAAACTTGTTCTTTTCATTTAATGACACATCTTGGAAATCTTTCAATACTTTTACCTCAATTCTTTTAATGGCTGCACTAAGTATCCCTCAATACAAATATAAAATAATTGATATAGATACTCCTCCATAAATGGACAACAGTAGGTTGTTTCTAGCACTTTTTACCACTGTAACAATTAACATACTTAGCCAACAGCAAACATTTCTCTGTAAACAGTACTCACATTAGTAAAATGTTGAAATCAAAGATAGGCATTGCCAGATTCACTCATCAATTACACTCCAATCTATGGTACACAAGTTTCCCTTTAGGGTCATTGCCTTATAACCACTTGGTTACTAAAAAAATTTTGCTAAATTATTTTTGCTAAACTTCAGTTTTAAAAAAATCAATATTTTAATTTGTACACATTAGCCTCTTACCTAATATTAGAAAAACAATAGAATAAAGAAGCTATAAAGTTTGATGATAAACAGTTCCATCATCTCATTACGGAGAGCAAAGCATGCAGAGGGTAAAAAGAAAAAACAAAATCACCAGCCATATCATATTTTCTACCAAACAAAAAGTTCCTTAGCATGAACAGAAATTTTAATAGTCAGAATCCCTTGAGATATGAATCAAGCCCAGTGTTATTTAATATTTCCATAGCAATCTGTTGGAAGAAATAGACAACAAGATAAATTCCAGTAACACAGAGGGCCTTTGGAAGACTCCAGGAGGAACTAATCAAATATGAAGCCTGATGAAAGCTGGCTTATTAATGCAAGGTAATCAAGGTTCTTTTTAAATTTTGAGTGAACAGCTCTTTCCCAATGAGCAATGTCTTCTTCATACCAACAGGCAACTAGGCAACCACTTCCCCCATCATTGAAAAAAACAAAATGCTTTCCTCTTTTTCTCTTAGTTTTTCACGTTTTATACCCCCTACTAATCCTTGTGCAGGCATGCTAAGTCACTACAGTTGTGTACGACTGTTTGCAACCCTCTGGACTGTCGCCCACCAGGCTCCTCTGTCCATGGGGATTCTCCAGGCAAGAATACTGGAGTAGGTTGCCGTGCCCTCCTCCAAGGGATCTTCCCAAGCCAGCGATCAAACTTGTGTCTCTTATGTCTCCTGCATTGGCAGGTGGGCTCTTTACCACTGGCACCACCTGGGGAGACCCACTATTCCTCAACCCCTAGAAATCTGGTGCCTGGCCCTTTGTTCAAATGAAATTATTGTCGGCAACTTTTAGTATCTCAACCAGAGAAAATCATACCAAGACCATCAGATTCTTCCTTCTGGTACCTGTCAAATTTATTCTTTTTTTATCTCTGCTGCAACAGCATGGATTTAAGACATTATTTCTTATCTTCTTAATAGAGCTTTCTCATCTCAAATCCATTTTCGGTGGACTTTAATGGTTAAAGAAATTTGTTGTTTGAACCAGTGTGACAGATTTTACCCCCTTTCTCCGTCACCAGTGTTGTCTTTGCATAATATATATTTGAATACCTGTGCAAATCTGGACCCAACTTAACTTCTAATATCCACCTTGTCCAAACATGTCACGAAAACCCAGCATATCAGACGTTTACAAACAAAACTTCCCTATGTTCATGCTTCTGCAACCTGGCTTTACCAGGGGTACCACTGTCATCTTTCAAGGCCCAAAGTGAATACCATCCACTATTTTACAAATAAGACAATTTTTAAGAGTCAAAGAATCAAATCAAAGTGACCATGGTTTTTCAGGGTTTAGGAGCATAAGCTGTTAACCACTATGAGGAGGTCATTAAAGCTTCTGAAAAGTGTGTTAGTAAAAAAAAAAGGGGGTATTAATAATTTCGTTAACTGCCCAGAAAAGGAAAGAGCAGCTCATAGCAGTCAGACTAGTAAGCCCCTCAAAGCGGAAGTCAAGTCTGAGCCTATGGCTATGAGCACAGGACATCACCTCCTCGCGCCAGAACATCTCTGACTCAAAAGCAATGAAAATAACACCTGACAGCATGAGACAAAAACTGATTGGTGCTTTGTGGAAAGATCATTAACTGAAACCAATGATTTGGAGTTCCTCAAAATTTTACCAGACTCCTTGTTCTCCAGAGAGGCTTTTGGAATACTGGTTTTCCTTAAGTGACAATTTACATCCAGGTTATGCCTGCCCCTCCGGGAAGCTAGAGATTAAGCAGCTTATTTAGGATCCCAGGTAAGAAGCATGAACTAGGACCCAATCTGGACCTCTTCCCTGTTCTAACCACTCTGTTCTCAAGCAGGGTGATGTCTCAGAGTGAGCATCCAAAACATATGTGACTTCCCTGGCAGTCCAGGGTTAGGACTCAGCACTTTCCTGTTGAGGATTCAGGTTCAATCCCTGGCCAGGGAACTAAGCCCTCACAAATGGTGCAGCACAGCCCCAAACAAAACACACCACAGATTGGACTAAGTAAATAATGGCACAACACTGAATCTAAAGGTGGGGGACACTGGAGTTAGAAGAAAGAGAACATTCATTAAAAAGGAAGGCACAGAAGTCTAACAGAGCATAGGATATGCATGAGGTCACAGTAGGAGATAAAGTCTAAGAATTAACTAGAATTCTGGATTGCAGATTTCTCAAAACACCCAGCTAATGTGGTTAATTTTAAATCAGTGCAGGAGAGAGTTTTTTAATTCCTTTACACTTGGAGGTGATGCAATACAAACGGTGGTTTGAAAGATGAAGCAAACAGGAAGATGCAGCATTGACTAAGGAAGAGACAGATGGTGGAGGGAGACAAATGTTACGTGAGTCCAGTCGAAGGGAGTGAGGCTGAAGTGAGAACAGGTGCAAAGAAAGTAGAAAGGCACAGATACACGCCAGAGTAAAGGTATAATATGTCGCACCTGGCAACAGATAAAACCAGAAGCAGTAGAAGGAAGAGAAAAAGCAAAATTAGTTTGAAACCTGGGAGACTCATGGCTAAATGACAAAAAATAACAAAGTCACCGACAATCATAGAATTTTTCAGCTCTAGGAAACATTCGGAAATTAACTGCAGACCATTTCACAGAGGGTGAGGTCATTCTGGCATCCAGAGGCTGCGATGGATCACACACCTGGATGTGGATGGCGGGTCAGGTCCAGAACTAGAGGCTTATGTCACATTGCCCTTCAGACTAGGGACCACTTCCCCTCTGCTTGGAAGAAAGTGTAAAAATGGCTAAAAGACATCTAGAAAGAAGTAGTTGGCTAGTATTTGTAGGTAACATAAGGCTGGAGGGATGGGAAGAGAAACTAAAAGGTCATGCCAAAGAAGAGCACATAAAATTCCATTTAGAAAAAATGACCTGCACACACTCAGGCAGAGCAAAATAAAGGGATTTCTGCAAATAAAACAGTGAGTGGGTTTACAGACAGAATGGCAGAGAAGCCAAGAGAAAGACTTCCTAGGGATGCAGTAGATCCAAAATGCTAGTCCAGCCACTTACAGAAGGAAAAATGCACACACACCTTCAAGAAGACATGTTTACCATCAATAAAATCCTCTGCATATTTTATGGGTTCCAATATATTGAAGGAAATAAGATGTGGGATTTATCTTTTTATAAAAATCTACAAAATAAATAATAAAAGTTAATTAAATAATTATGTATACCCTAATTCAACTTAACTCCTACTCAAGAGCAAAATTGTAAAAACTCAAATAGTCATTATATCGAGCCACAGAACGCATATCAAATTGCTGCCTAAGTCATGTCCAATATTAGACAACTAAATTAGCAAAAGTTTAACACATAACTCAGTGGAAAAATCTTTTTAAAATAACAAACATTATTTTTATTTGAATTGAGACCTATTTTTCTTGGCCAATCCACAGAAATATGTTTCTCTTTCTATGAGTTCAGGACATTAATGCCAAACTCTCAGCCAAAACTTCATGAAAGTATTACTGAGTCAGGTCTGTTTATGATTAAATACAAAGTTCTCAGGAAAATTAGTTCCTCCAGGGACTTAAAACAGGAATTAAGTCCAAAAGCCTAGATTTCTGCTGATATAGTCTAACTTTCCTTGCCCTCCCTTCAAATTTTTCCCAACTTAATCTAGAAGAGATTCTTGAAAACTTAAACATTCAATGTAAGGAAAGATATACTATCTAAGGAATGGTATATTTTTTATCAAAATGTTTGCTACAAAAACATTTCACAAGAAGCACTGTTTAGATACAAAAATTACAAATAGGTAGCCCTTTACAACTATAAGTACATTCAATGAAAGTAAAGTTGTGTTTCGATGCAAAGGTTGTGAAAGAGATTTCATGCCACCAGAAGTTAAGGCATGCCTCCCTCAAAAACAGAACCCAGAGCAACAAATACAGGCATGCTCTCATTAAAAGAAAAAGAAACATTTAAAATGAAGCCTGATGCTATGCTATGCTAAACATAATTGCTATGTTGGGAAGAAAGGGAATCAGCAGTTGCTGGGTGCACCTTCTTTTGGTTTGGCCAGAAACAAGGGGATAGGATAATGGGTCACGGGAGGCAGGTGTCAGGACCTCTCCAGAGGTGGAGCTCTCCTAGTTCTGACCAGAGGAGAGGAGTTAGGAACAGAGGAAGGGAGAGTCAACCAGCATGTTGAAAAAGCCAACGATGGAAGAACAACATGAATCTGGAGACCAAAGAAGGTCCAGGCAGCTGGCAGTGCCGGAGTAAAGGAAAAAGCACTGGGATGTCAGTGAAAGAGCAGCAGGAAGACCCACCCAAAACAGAAACACTACCATCAAAACTAATACTACTGGACTTCCCTGGCAGTCCAGTAGTTAAGACTCCATGCTTCCAATGCAAGTGGTGTTGGTTTGATCCCTGCTCAGGGAACTAAGATCCCACATGCCACACAGCATGGCCAAAAAACAAATAGAATAGAATGGAAAGAATAAAAAAAAAAAAAACTAATACTACTGTGTCTTTTGTCTGTGAAGGAATAATAAGAACCTCGACCCCTACCCCTAAGGCTTCCTTTTCCTTCCAGGAAGACAGGGATTGAGTGACATGCTCTCCTGAAGATGAAAGGAAGCCCACTCTCAGCTCATGTGCTGCCAACTGAGTCGACACTCTTCTGTTCTAGAGAGCACGGAAAGGGAGGAATTTTAAAGGCACATCTCATCAGCTGAACAGATTTCACAGAACCTCATGTTGTAAGGTAACATGACAGAGTGCAGGGGGTCTCCTGGGCATTGCTGATGGGAGTATAAGCTGGTCCAATATCTACTGAGGTTGGTATGGAAACATCCATCAAGTTACATATGTAGATACTCTTGTACAAACCCACAAATGTACAATTTCAATTTTAGGTATCTATCCACTAGACAGTCAATGCCAAGTAGCTTAAGGACAAAGGTTATTCATTGGGGTGCAAAGCCCAGTGAACAGCAGAGTGCTCATCAGCAGACAATGTCCCATCTGTACAAAGGAAAATTACTAAACTGTTTCATAAACAGACACTGTGTTTCAATATAAAGAAAGATTGCCCAGTCATTCTCAGCAGAGAAGTCAAAGCTCAGAAGATGATGGATAGTATTTATGCATAAATGTGAAAAAAGAATATATTTTCTTTTTTATATATGTTAGCTTAGAAAAGAATAATAGATGGGAAACAGTGGAAACAGTGTCAGACTTTATTTTTGGGGGCTCCAAAATCACTATGGATGTTGATTGTAGCCATGAAATTAAAAGACACTTACTCCTTGGAAGGAAAGTTATGACCAACCTAGATAGCATATTAAAAAGCAGAGACATTACTTTGACAACCAAGGTCCATCTAGTCAAAGCTATGGTTTTTCCAGTGGTCATGTGTGGATGTGAGAGTTGGACTGTGAAGAAAGCTGATCGCCGAAGAATTGATGCTTTTGAACTGTGGTGCTGGAGAAGACTCTTGAGAGTCCCTTGGACTGCAAGGAGATCCAACCAGTCCATTCTCAAGGAGATCAGTCCTGGGTGTTCATTGGAAGGACTGATGCTAAAGCTGAAACTCCAATACTTTGGCCACCTCATGCGTCGAGTTGACTCACTGGAAAAGACCCTGATGCTGGGAGGGACTGGGGGTGGGAGGAGAAGGGGACGACAGAGAATGAGATGGCTGGATGGCATCACCGACTCGATGGAGGTGGGTTTGAGTGAACTCCGGGAGTTGGTGATGGACAGGGAGGCCTGGCGTGCTGTGATTCATGGGGTCGCAAAGAGTCGGACACGACTGAGTGACTGAACTGACTGACTGATGTGAAAGGATCCATAAGAACCCAGTAACAGTGACTACATAAAGGAAGGAGAGCTGGACACTGGAAGGCAGTATTTTGTAATAACCATGTGCAACATTTGATTTGTGGACTATGAATATATCACCTTTGCAAAACTTAAATAACATATCCTAACTTTTTTATTAAAAAAAAGAAATCATATTATCAAATTAATCCCCATATAGTCCAACGTGTATACTATTTTTCAGGATAACAGAGAAGACCCCATAATTCTCATCACTCATCTCACTAGATATCCCATGAGCCCAGAGTATTATAGGAATAAACAGGGACACCTATTAGTATTAATTTCTTTTTAAAAATTCTCTACAGACTGTGTGTGTTATCTTTCTATAAGAATCAGTTCATTTTACTAAAAAACTTTTTGTTCAGTTCCATAAGAAATAAAGGACATCACATCTCTTTTTGAAAATAATTTCTAAAATTCAATTTTATATGAACTATCCGTGTATAAAAAGAGAAATGTTACTCAGAATTAGATGAAGAAAATAATATCAAAAATCTATATTCTAGATCTAAAATGCTAATGGTAACTCAGAATTTATAATATCCACATGTTATACACTGAACATGTAAATATGAAACTCCAATGTTCCCAGAATAAGAAAATTTGTCCCTAAAAGAAAATAAAATTTTTGCTAGCCTGGGGTCCAAGAGTAATAATTGTAATTCATATTCATTCTAATGACAAGACAAACCTCAGAATTCTCTGAAAAACAATTTTTAAGCAGCAAGAAAACAGCTCTGAAACAAACAAAATATATGATATGATATATTCAGGAGAGACTATATTACACTCAACTCATTTGCTTATAAAATATTAAATATAATCAAACAACTTGTTCAAATACTGTTTTCCAATTAAATGGAAAATTAATCTGTCGCTTTAGCTACAACCACAGAGGAATTTCACATTTTCTAATAATTAAATATTTTAAATATTCAAGTAATTAAAAACTCTAGAGCTAATAGAATCGAGACTATGTTGGAACGTAAGCAATATTTTACGGGGCTCTTTTTTTATGTCCCACTAATGCCTGCCTTAACTAAGTCCCAGCAGCTTGCACCTTCTACGATCATGATGTTCTCTAGAATGCTTTAAAAGCCTGAAATGTCTTTCCCAGAGCAACTGTGACCTGTGATATAGCAAAAATTATAAGGATGCAGAGACACTGCTGGTAACAGACTGCTCGGGCTCACCTTTTAACACCACGATTAGTTACAAGACACTCTCAGGGAAAGGTAAGAAGTCATTAAATAAGTCTGTAAATGACGAAGACCAAGCTCTCCATCAGACCTGGTTTTTGGTGTAAAACTTGCCTCCCTTGCAAAACAAGCAAGGATATAGCCAAACATTGATGACTCAGAAGTATGACCATGTGCATAAGGTTGACTTATGTACATGTCTTAATATTTAACAGGTTTTCTTTGCTTTACCTATAATCTGCAGTTTTTAGCTGGTAACTAATAAAAATGACAGGATCATATGATATGGCATAAAAACAGCCCATCTAGTCCACCCAACAGAGAATCAACCTGCAATAGCTGGTATCAGGAAAAGTAAAATCATTATGGACATTCTCCTTCAAACTTCTCAAAACACTTATTCACTCAAAAACACATGGGGGATGAGTCAGAGCTACAAACAAATAGTAACCAGGATGATGCCTGTGCCATTTTGGTGCATGGAAACAGACATAAACAAAGATAAATTCAAATTCGTAAGTGTAATAAAGAAAAGGCTGATGCAAGAAGAGACAATAGCCTGAGTCTGCAGGAATGTGCCCCTCCTTCAAGTGAGGGGTAGAGGGGAGGGAGGCAAGGGGCTGGATACATGAAAGATAAAGACCATAAAGAACAAACCTGTGGACACCAAGGAGGGTGGTGTGAGATGGGTTGGGAGACTGGGATTGATGCATGTACACTGTCATGTAGGAGACAGACGGCTGGTGAGGGCCTACTCTATAACACGGCCGCAGCGGGGGCAGGAGTGGGGGTTAGCAGGGGGGAGAAGGTGCAATCTGTTTGTAGGACGTATGTTAAGTTAATCTTAAAAATGCATTCCAACATACAGAAGGGGCAGATGAATGCTGTTTTATTCCACTTATACAAGGTACCTGCTGCTACTGCTAAGTCGCTTCAGTCGTGTCCGACTCTATGCGACCCCATAGACGGCAGCGGACTAGGCTCCACCGTCCCTGGGATTCTCCAGGCAAGAACACTGGAGTGGGTTGCCATTTCCTTCTCCAAGGTACCTAGAATAGTCAAATTCATGGTCAGAAAGTACATCAGGAGACGCCAGAGGCCAGGTGGTGGGGGTGGGGTTGTGGGGAAGGGGACTTACTGCTTAATGAGGACAGAGCTTCAGTTTAGGAAGGTAAAAACTTCAGGAGATGGATGATGGTGAGAGTTGTACAACAATGTGAATGGACTTAGTGCCACTGAACTACACAATTAAATATGGTTAAAACAGTATGTTTTATATTATGTGACTTTTACCACAATTAAAAAAAAAAAAAAAGGAAGGAAGGAACTGAGTCTGTGAATTGGCAGGGCAACCAGGAGACAAGAGCTTGTGGGAGAGGGTCAGTGTTAATGAAGCCTATGTGCTGTGTTTAGTCGCTCAGTCATGTCTGACTATTTGTGACCCCATGGACTGTAGCCCGCCAGACTCCTCTATTCGTGGGAATCTCCAACCAAGAACACTGGAGTGGGTTGCCATGCTCTCCTCCAGGGGATCTTCCCAGCCCAGGAATCAAACCCAGGTCTCCTGCATTGCAGGCGGATTCTTTACTGTCTGAGCCACCAGGGAAGCCCAAGAATACTGCAGTGGGGAGCCTACAGCTGTTGACTAGAAGACCGAGTGCGGAGACACACACATACACACACTCAGGGCTGCATAGAGAAGAAATAAATACAAAGGCAAAGTCCTATGATGGAGCAGGCACAGCAGACAAAGCAGAGGTGAGGGCTGCTGGCCTTAGGGACATTTCCTCCAGGTATGAGGGAGGTGGCAGCACACGCCAAGGTAGGTGTGTAAACACAGTGCTGGGAACAGGAGGAACCAGAGAACACAAGAATGACTTCAGAGAAGTGAAGGAGTACAGCAGGCAGGAAGAAACACTCTGCTTCTCAAAAGTTTTAACTTGATTCTGATAAATATCCACATTGTCATTTTATCTTATAATTTGGTAATTATAGTATTTGCTTAATAAAAAGAGAGAAAACATTACTCCATCTTTCAATCTTATGAAGCTTGATTTGCTAAAAATAAAAGTAAAGTATTACAGGTAATATGTTCTTATTGCAAAGGAGTACGTATTTCTATAAAAACATGAAGCAAAACCCAAAAGCCCACTCCAAACCCCTCTCCCTTGCAATGCTGCTGCTAAGTCACTTCAGTCGTGTCCGACTCTGCGTGACCCCACAGACGGAAGCCCACCAGGCTCCCCGTCCCTGGGATTCTCCAGGCAAGAACACTGGAGTGGGTTGCCATTTCCTTCTCCAATGTGTGAAAGTGAAAAGTGAAAGTGAAGTCGCTCAGTCGTGTCCGACCCTTAGCGACTCCACGGACTGCAGCCTACCAGGCTCCTCCATCCATGGGATTTTCTAGGCAAGAGTACTGGAGTGGCTTGCCATTGCCTTCTCCGAGGTTAAATTATGGAAATGTGTGTTAGTCTCTCAGTCATGTCCAACAATTTGCAACCCCACAGACTGTAGCCCGACAGGATCCTCTGTCCATGGGATTCTCCAGGCAAGAATACTGGAGTGACTTGCCACTCCCTTCGCCAGGGGATCTTCCCAACCCAGGGATAGAACCCTGGTCTCCTGCATTGCAGGCAGATTCTTTATCGTTTGAGCTACAGGGAAGTCCTTTATATTATGGAAACTACATGTTATGTTCAGTATTTTCTTTAAAATCTTTTCAGATATTGAAGAAAACTGATCAACAACCTCCTTCAGCCTAAGAGCAGAAAGAGAAAGAAAGGAGGGGAAAACTGAAGGAACAAATAGCTCACAAATACACAGACCCAATGAAAATACTATAGGGCACATATACCGAGGCCTCAGTGGGAGAAAAGAACATACAACCATTGAGCAAAATGCTTTAGTGTTTAAAAATAGCCATTTTTTTCAGGACCATTCCAGAATCCTGTTGAAGGTAGCTGGAAAAAGCCTGTATGAGACTGACTTTGAAAAACTATACCTACCCAGATCACAAAACCCCCAAATTTAAAACGGCTTATGAGGGATTCACTTGCTATGGGCAGGCTGCAGGACAAGGGCAGTGAAGACAACATACTGTAAGCTAAAGATTTTAATGCAATTTCTTCACCAAATGTCTTTAAAAGAGAGCAGTTCATTGCTAAGTGAATGTAGAAGAGAGAGGAGAAAACCTGTATTCTTTTCATAGTCATATTTAATCGTGCAGCTCACAACAAAAATCTTGAAGACTGCCTGCAATGAATATATGAAAAGGCACCTGAGGGTCGTAGCTAAAAAAGAAAATGTGCCTTTATCCACAGCACAAGCTCTAAACATCGAGTTATAGCAGCTATATTCACAGGCAAGAAAATCATCAGCTACTAACAGACACCCCGTGAAGGTTAATCCACACACCACCAAAGATTTTTCACTCAGTAGAATTTCAGACGCACTTCCCTGCTGCTCCCAGGCTTTTAGCTCCATAGGCCAAAGAAGCAATAAAAAGGGCCAGTCATAAAGGAACAAGAGAATTGACTAGTTCCCATTAAACCGCACTACCCCCAACCCAACACTCCAACAACCAATGAGCAGCACTATGCCTCCAGAGTGTCTTCCATTCACAAAGGGACCCAGATGCTTAGAAAGTGGCCAAGCAGAAGCCCTCGTAAGACACTTAGCATTCTTAAACGGTATCCTTAGGTCTAATCATATCACAACCACACGTGTTTGCCAAAAACAGAAGGGAATATAAAACATAGACACAGACACAGAGATTAACACTAATGTCATTCTTACGTCAGACTAGGTTCTTCAGAGAAGAACCAGAGATGATTTAAAATGATTAACTTGTATTCTAATTCTGATAAGACGTCATGGAAGCAAGAATCCAATTCTGGAAGGAGGATGAGGGCATTAGAATACACCAGGGATGAAAACGAACCAGCCCAGCACACCAAGTGGTACACCTAATATGCTAGGAGAAAATAACATTTCAGTGACTCAAAACTAAAGAGAGTTAAGTAAGGTGTAACCATTAAACCCATTCTCCCCCAAAATTAAGTCAGGAAAGCAGCACCAAGCAAGTGCCCACGATGCACCAAAAGCTGAATCTGAGTTCTGGTACGTGTTCCCTTGCCTCATCTGCACACACGCCAACAGTGGGCATTAATTACCCCATTTTGTCTGTAGTGAAAATGAAGTTTGCAGAGTTTACACAACCCAGTCAAGGCCACGCCAGTGAATTACGAATTTAGATAAGGGTAAAATGCAGCTTATCACTCTCACGAAAGTGGCCCTGCATGTTTTGGCAAGGCTCCCCGGGAAACATGTGTGCCCTTCTTGGAAAAATGTCCACCAGCCCCTTGCCTTCCAGTCCTGATTTTGTATTTGATGCTATAAGTCCACAGTTCTTTGATAATACATGTAGGGTTTATGAGAAATAACATGCGTCATGCACACAGAGGTCACTTTAATCATGTTTTAAACCTTAACTAATGTAAAGACATGTCTTATTATGGTAGGCACCCCGTTATCGAAGTCCAAGATAATCTGCTCTTGGCATATCTAAGAGACATGACACCTCACTTCAGAGGTTGTTTGGGTTTTATTTTTGGTGTTATTGTGAACATGACAGGTTTCTGCTATGAAGAAACTCTCTGGCATTTTATAATGAAAACTAAAGTTAATTTTAAAGCGATCAATGTTTCTTGTTTCTACATTTGCTGCTGCTAGAGGGGAACGCAATTATACTTGCTTCTGCACAAGTTCTGCCATACTTTGCCAACTAGGAAATAATATTAATAGATCCGCTACCTTTTAATAGAAAACTGTAGAATTTGAGAATTGGGCGGCAAGGACCTTCGATTATTTTTAACCAGACAATCCAGTCTTTTGGTTCCTCAGTGCCTATCTGCTAAAGAAATGACAAACAAAACACTTTCTAATTACTATCTGGCAGCACCAGACCCTAACACCTCCTGTTCCGTTAATGTCGGCAGAGACCACAAAGTCCGGCCAGTTCCCCAGTTAGAATTTCCATCATGATTCCTGGATGACCCTGCAGTCATTTCAGTGATGGGTTTGCAGCTGTTGTAATCAGGCTTCTGAGGAAACCACCTCCTAATTTTGTCATTAAGAAAGTATGATCAGTTCATATTCTGGAAAACAACTTATTTATGTCATCTGGATGGTTCTAAGTGTCATTGAAAGATTTTTTTTTCTTCCCCGTTTAGAAAAGGCTTTTAAGCACTTGAGAAAGAATGAGGATCTGTCCCTGTGCAGGTAGACGAAAGAAAAATCAGCCACAAAGAGAGGTGTGCAGACAGGGCCCATGGCGTGACCCTTGGCCTCTGTCATTCATCACACCAGGCGAAACAGGCAAGACCTAGGACTGTGAGGAATTACTGACCGACTTACTCATTCTTTAAACTATCCCGTATAAAAATCTGGATAAGCTTAAAAGTTTCTCTTTTTTTTTTCTAAATAAAGCTTTTTATTTTATTTTGTATTTGTAGCCGATTAACAATGTTGTGGCAGTTTCAGGTGAACAGTGAAGGTACCCAGCCAAACCTATACATGTATCCATTCTAAAAATGTTTCTTCACACACTGCTTATTCACATCCAAAACAGATTCTAACTTTTATTTTTTAATACTTATTTTTACCTATTTATTTTATTCATTTATTTGGCTGCACTGGGTCTAGTTAGAGCATTAGAACTCTTAGATGCAGTATGTGAGATCTAGTTCCCTGATCAGGAATGGAAGCCAGGCCGCCTGCATTGGGAGTCTTAAGACACTGGACCACCAGGGAAGTCCCCAGGCTCCAATTTTTAAAATTTACTTCTGCCCCAGATCTTCAAAAATTTGGCCTTAAACAAATTATAACGAAAAATAAAAATGAAACCCTTTCATAGTAACTTATCTTTTCTATGATTTGTGAATATACTCACTGTATAGCACGTGAGTAGTAGTCATAATACGTAAATATTTCAAAACTTTAAAAAGCATCAGGATAAGCAGACAATGTTGGACTTTTTTTTTTTGCGAATAAGACCAATGATAAACATTCATTCTCTGCATTATTTTATTACATCTGTTTTCTATTTAACAGTCAATTATTTTCTCATTATAATCTCTGCGACTCAACAAACACAGGCTGACATAAAAACAAAACTATCCCTCCCTGGATTAGCCACCTTCATTTCAGAAGGAAGAAGTGATCAAAAGTCAGAAATGTCCTGTCGACATGAAAACACCTGGAGCAAAAGCATCACGTCTGGAGACAGTGACAGAAGTACACAAAATAGGAAGGAAAAATGCAGGTCAGTGCTTCTGAAACTCACAGCCTCACAGGCTCCAGCAGGGCAGGAGCAGCGCACTCAATGTCAAGTCTGAATCTCCCCATCACCACACATTTAAGGCTTTCCCTGAGTCTGCCTCCCTCAGTATGACCTGCCAATTAGATGAAGTTTTTGCTTGATGGAAAAAACCTTAAAGCATGGACTTTTCTCTAAAGGTCAGGGCAGTCGTCCCCTGTAACACAGCATAAGTGGTGGCTGGAATGTGCCTTCCACCTCACCACTCTTTCTGTTAATTGGCTTCAGGCCTGTTCACCCAGACAAGGTAGTGAAAATGGCAGGCTCCCAATTAGCTTAAATTTCCCTTAAGGTCCCTCTACAGTTCTGGTCCCAAATTCTCCCAATCACATATTGTAAAGATCCTGCCTCCTCTTTTGCGGAATTTATTAGCTGCAATAAACCATGGGGATATAAGAACAAAGGCAGCTTATGATCTATTATCTGCCAATATTATAGTCCATGCAGAGTCAGGGAAGTGGTAATCATAAAAAGAAATTCAGATTTCTTAAAACATAGCCACACATCAAAACTAAGGACTTTGTTGCGTTTTTTTATTACTTAGATCTTAGAATCAAAATTTTTAAAGCAGGAGAATTTTTTTTTATACTTTATTTATTTAAGACCTAATTTTATTATTTTTATAAAACTTGTTGACTGCATGGCATGTGGGATCTTAGTGCCCCCACCAGGGTTCCATCTAATGCCCCCTGCAGGGAAAGCTCAGAGACCTAGATACTGGACCACCAGGGAAGTCCCAGGAGAACTTAAGGCAACACAACAAAAACTGATTTAGTCTTCAAATCCTCTGTGCTTCCTCTGAGTACTCTCAGAAGAAGGAAGTCAAATGACTGAGGTTAAGAAAAGGTTGCGTTTGAAGGATGCTCAGTCCTACCTTCTGAGATGATCTTGATATAGGATGCAGCTACAGGCTATTCTGAGCAAAGTGAGTCAGTCATGATTCCACAATCATGTTAAGTTTGACTCCAAGTGCTTCCTGGGTCAGAGTTCAGTATACCACCTACCTCTGGTGACAGAGGTGTAACTCAGCAACACTCAGAGGGAAGGAAGATTCAGTAGCCCTCTTATGTAGGATCCATCCACAAAAGGGAAAGCACCTCAGCTTCCAGATGTGCCTGCTAGCTCAGCACTCACACCCTCCTTTGTCCTTTTCATCCCTACTGTTTATTCCCATTGGCATGGCTGATATGGGCATAATTGCCTTGAAAAAACAGAGATAATGAGAGGCAAGGACTCTAGTAGGAAATAGAGCAAAAACAAAACCACTGCAGACATATAAAATCTGGAACTCTCTCGACCTCTTTAGGACATGGCTTAACTAAGAGAAGATATCAGTTCCACCCTTGTGATCTCAAATCCTAAAGGCAAGGGCTGACTTTTTTTTAAACCATATGAAACATTCTTTTATCTACCTGATGCCACTTCTTTACTTTATTTTTAATGGCAAAAATTAAGGCAGGAAAAAGAAAAAGCCACAGACAAGGCATCAGGCCATTAAAGTCAGATGACTCATGGGAACAGTTAAATGAATAAATCCACAATTAAATGAGAATGGCTGACTAGATTTCCAGTGTATCCAGCATAACTTATTTGTCCTCTTCTATCCAAACAACTGTGCTTACCTTAAGCCAAAGTTTTAATATGAATTTTGTTTTTGCTCTTCCTGTCTAGTTAAGTAGTTTTCAGGTTGGTCAATTATCCAGCTGATGGTAAACCACTAAATTTAATGAATGAATCATCATTTCTTAAGCTAAGGAAAAAGATGTTGTGGGCTCAGGAATCAATTAGCAATTAGCTAATGTCATCTACAGTGGGCTACCTAGACTAAAAAAGTACTTTTTTAAAAAAACTTTTTTATCATAGAACAAATACTTTAGATAACTTCAACAAAGCAAGGCTTATTTGCGGTGGGGGGAGGTGTTTGTGTGGCTTCTCAATGAATCCCTTTTACTTAAAAAGAAACTCTAAAATTACAAAGAAAAACTATTTTACTTTCTTTCAGTTCAGTCACTCAGTCGTGTCCGACTCTCTGCGACCCCATGAATCACAGCACACCAGGCCTCCCTGTCCATCACCAACTCCCGGTTACTTTCTTTACAGGCCTACAATCACAACAGTAAGACAAAGTTATATTTTAGGAAATAATTAAATGTATCATATTTTAGAAACTCTGGGCTGCCAATTTTTTTCTCTGAATCTTGCAAAAAAAAACCAATCAGATTCAGCAACTTTTGCCTAAACAGAGCCCTGATTGTGTCTGTGTGTCTGTGTAGTTGTGTTTAGTGACGAGCAACTGTGTTTCAGGAAAGGTAAACCCCCATTTCCACCCCCAGTTCTAGGAGGTCAAGTTTGATTAGTCTAAACCAACAGGTACTTTACTGCCTTTGATTTAGAATGGGCAGGTAAGTCATGCGATTCTGAACAACAAAACACGGAGGGCATCTGGTGGGTGAGGAAACAGGCAAGCTGGCAGGAAAAGTTTATCTGTTTTCAAGTGAGCCACAGTGAAGAACAGGGAATGGCCCCCTTCCTCTGCAAGGATGTGATGGTCTGAATCAGGCAGGAAAAGACTAGTGGAGACCTCGGGAGACTCCCAGAAAAGCTGGGGACCCCAGGCCTTGAGGGAGGCCACCGGGCCAAAAATGAAGCCCCCTCTACCCTTCCCCCAGACTTCTTGTTACAGGAGCAAGGAGTGCTTCCTTATCACGCAATCCGGATGTTCTGTATTCACACCCAATGTTTTTCCAACAAATACACTAAGACACAGTGAGTCTTTCTGGGTACCAGGCATGACTCTAAACCCTCAGCAGGTATTACATCACTGATGAGGCAGGTTCGATGATAAACTCATTTGCTATGTGAATAAACTGAGGGGTAGACGAAGGAAATGGCAACCCTCTCCATTGGTTCTTGCCTGGAGAATCCCAAGGTCGGGAGAGCCTGGTGGGCTTCCGTCTATGGGGTCACACAGAGTCGGACACGACTGAAGTGACTTAGCAGTAGCAGCAGCAGACAAGGTGACCAAGCGCCCAAATACCATACAAGGTGAACAGCAGGTAGCTGCCAGTCTGATCCCAGGCCCAGCTAAACCATCTTCATTTTAAAAAGTTACTTCAGTGAGAGCTGACTGTATAGCACAGGGAACTCTACTCAACACAGTATGGTGACCTAAATGAGAAGGAAATCCACAAAAGAGGGAATGTATGCAACCAGTCCATTCTAAAGGAGATCAATCCTGGGTGTTCACTGGAAGGACTGATGCTAAAGCTGAAACTCCAATACTTTGGCCACCTCATGCAACGAGTTGACTCACTGGAAAAGACTCTGATGCTGGGAGGGATTGGGGGCGGGAGGAGAAGGGGATGACAGAGAATGAGATGGCTGGATGGCATCACTGACTCGATGGACATGAGTTTGAGTGAACTGCGGGAGTTGGTGATGGACAGGGAGGCCTGGCGTGCTGTGATTCACGGGGTCGCAAAGAGTCAGACACGACTGAGCGACTGAACTGAACTGAACTGATGTATATGTACAGCTGATTCACTTTGCTGTCCAGTAGAAACTAACACTGTAAAGTAACTACACTCCAATAAAAATTTTTTTCATAAATCTATACATCAAAATCCCTGGAGAAGGAAATGGCAACAGAGGACACTGATGGGCTATAGTCCATGGGGTCACAAAGAGTCGGACATGACTGAGCGACTAACACACATACATCAAAACAATGCAAGTAAAAACTGGTAGAAATCAAATAATAGTTTAGTTAACAGTGTTGTTTCAACTTTTTGATAATGTGGTTGTTTATGTTAGCTGTTATCACTAAGCCATGTGAAGTGTGCATCAGAACTCTGTACTGTCTTTATAATTTATTGTACTACTTTATTTTCCAAATAAAAAGTAAACAATAAAAAAAACTTTACTTCAAAGTGATAATCTCATGGACCTTCTAATTGGTATTACTATTTCATTACCACTGGTTTTTCACTTGTTTTTATCACTTGTTCTTCCTACTAGAACTTCAATGGCTTTTTAATTATTTAAAAAATTTTCCATCACACAAAGTTTTATGCTCCTTACTAAAGAATAAAAAGCATACCATTGCAGGTATCAAAGGCAAACTGTCATATTTTATTGTTCAAATACCTCACATACATTGAACTATTTTAAGAGATTATACTGAAAAAATAAACTGAGATGAATTCAGTAGAATAGGGTTTCCTTCCACTGATATCATTAATCTAAATTGAAAAACAGCTTATTCTAGTATCCAGGCAACCACATTATCAATAATTTTAGAAATTACTGAAACAAATACACAACAAAGCATTCTGTCACTGAGTACTCACCTAGTTTGTGATCCATACAAACTTTTCAAAGAAAATAAGTGATGCGGGAACCAAATACACAGATTTTTAGTATCAATACTATTAAAACTACAGAGAAAACACTGGGGTTCCAACTATACAGAAATCACTGTGACTAACAATAAGCAATTAACACTTTTTTTTAAAATGACACTGCAAGAATTTGTTTATACATCAAAACTTAGCAGAAAACCTGTTAGTTTTCATACAAATGGTAAACAGTCCCCTTCCTAAGATAGGAAGCCATTATGTATGCTGAGTGGTGACCAATATTTGATTTTATGAATTGGAGGTGGCTACCCTGCAGAGTGAACTAAGCAACTGCGAAAACACAGATGCCTACAACAGGTCCTGGTCTTTTGTGAAAGGACAAGTCCCCAGACCTGACAATTGCTGAAACAATACTAGAATGTCTATTTCTCCCATAAAGTGAAGTCAGGGATAACAGAAATTTTTATTTCATCCCTTCAGATCTTTCGACTTTATTGCCTCTCAATAGAGAGGGGAACCCATGGGTGACTTTTTTTAAGCCCCCCTTTTTTATATAGACCATTTTTAAAGTTTTTATTAAATTTGTTACAATATTGCTTCTGTTTTATTATGTTTTGTTTTTTTGGCTGTGAGGCATGTGGGATCTCAGCTCCCCAACCAGGGGTCAAACCTGCACCCCTGCATTGGAAGGTGAAGTCTTAACCCCTGGACTGCCAGGGAAGTCCCCCATGGGTGGCCTTGAAAGTCTACTTATAAACTGCATTATTCATACCAAATATCTGTGCCTCACAACCTAAAAAGCTCTATTGTAATTCTTGAGAATCTACAGCAACTGCTTAGCAGAAATCTTTGATCAGGGACCACCAGCAAAACAGTCTACGTTTATGTTAGTCACACTCAGATACAGAGCCTGGTATTTAACCACTTATCTCCAAGCATCACTGTGATGGAGGGAGATGCCTGGGGTGTGGGCCAGGAGATTATGCCACCGACACGTATAGAAGGATGCATTTGTGTTACCTGTTCTTGCTTCTCAAGCCACTTGTCCACCATTGGATGACTGGCACTCAGAGATGAGCGAGCATTGTCTCTCTGAAATTGGTTAGACCAGTTACTAGTGTCCCGTGGGAGGCTTCTGTAGTTTTCATCTTTCTATTCAAAAAGAAACAAAAAGGTGTCTTGTAAAAAACCAGACTTTGAAAATTAATGATGCACCTGGTTTTTTTAAAGTAGCAGGAAAAAAAAAATGATTCTACATATTTTAAATGTTTTCTCCTGATGTGAGAGTTGGACTGTGAAGAAGGCTGATCGCCGAAGAATCGATGCTTTTGAACTGTGGTGTTGGAGAAGACTCTTGAGAGTCCCTTATACTGCAAGGAGATCCAACCAGTCCATTCTAAGGGAGATCAGTCCTGGATGTTCATTGGAGGGACTGATGCTAAAGCTGAAACTGCAATACTTTGGCCACCTCATGCGACGAGTTGATTCACTGGAAAAGACTCTGATGCTGGGAAAGGTTGGGGGCGGGAGGAGAAGGGGACAACCGAGAATGAGATGGCTGGATGGCATCACCGACTCTGTGGACATGAGTTTGAGTGTACTCCGGGAGTTGGTGATGGACAGGGAGGCCTGACGTGCTGTGATTCATGGGGTCGCGGAGAGTCGGACACGACTGAGCGACTGAACTGAACTGAACTGAATACCAAAGAGCTGACTGAGGTCATTTCTTCCAGGTTAGACTTTGGAAATGCAGTCACCTGCCTGGGAAAGGGAGTCTGATGACGGTGGCCACACAGGTAGGAGCACAGTAGACAGAACAACACACTCTGCCCTCCTCTGGGGTCAACCTCTGCAGGAAAATACATTTATACTAGACTTTTATCATCACTCAATCATGGCATTTCTCTTTTCTTCTTCTTTCCAATCTTAGAATAATGTTGTGAGATGTTCTCTATAATTTACCAAAAACATTTAAAACAGAGAAGATGAATGAATTTGCTATTTACATCCTCATAGTTTCATGATTTTGGGCAAGGGATTGAAGACTCTGGGCTCTTCAGTTACCTCCTTCACAAGCTAGTTATAAACATTAATTCAAATAGTAAGAGAAGAAAAAAATCAGCCTATCCCAACACATGGTACATAATAGACACATAATTGTTCACCCCAACATGCCTGAGATGAGATGTCTTTGATTGATAAATATTTATTTAATATACCCCAGAGCAGCCAAGGTATTTCTTTCAAATAATAATTTATAACAACTTGCTTTGGCTTTAGAGCTTTGGCTTAAACTCAATGTTCTGAAAAGAAATGAGAAGGCTAGGATAAGGTAGGAAAATTGAGCATTTCAGTTCAATAGCTAAATCTAAGTATCTTCTAAAAGAACAAATTTAAAATGTTAGCCTTACTTCAGCTAACTTACATCAGTGTCCCACGTTAAATACCCAAATATTTTCCTTAAAAACTTTGTTGAGCGTAGTCTGGCAGTAAAAATCTTCATACACATGACTGATTCTTATTCTTCATTACTTAAACCACATTAGCAGCAAGCACACACATAGAAACAAAAAGTGTACTATAATAGGATTGATTGTATAGACCTTAGAATAGACCAGGATACTGTTTTCTGTTCCATCAGAGGATAAAACTTAAAAATGAACTGGTCATCCTGAACCTATGCCAATATTGTGAATTCTGAAAAATAAATTTAATCTATAAATATTTACTTGTATAAACTGTAGCGTGAAACTTTGTAACTTTTAAAAACCAAACTACAGAAAGTAAACATTAAAAACACAATAGTATAATTAACCATTAGCAGCAACTACTTTTTACTAGAAAAACTCTGTATACTTCTGGTTACTATGGGTCAAAGTTGTGATGAGTTACAACCACAAGTACAAGGAAAATGCTGGTGAGATTAGGCTGCTGCTCCATGCCCACGATGAAGTACTGACCTTGCTTATAAGAAGGTGGAAAGGGTACAGTAAAGCAGAGGACACAGACAAAGTCGAAAGAAAGACAAAGTCTAAATCAAGCAAATGAAGAAACTAAAGTTCACTGTATCTCAAAATATTAAGAGCCCTTCCTTGAGCATAATTACTTCAGAACAAAGCAAATCTATGTTTCACATGGTAGTCCCTAAACTTACTGACCAGAAATTCAAATAAATCATAAAAGGCAGATAAACGTATTAATGACAGAAACTAAAAGATCCATGAAGAGAAGAAAGATGGAAGGGTGGAGAAACAGAAGCATAAGTTTTACATCAAGGATCTTGTGCTCCTACCATTGACTAGGGACCTGGTTTTGCTATTCATTTCCCACCATTAGAAAGTATTATTATACCAACTCTCTACTTTGAAAATGAACAATCAGAGAGCATTAAAAAAATATATCCTGCTTTTTCTGTAGGGATGGTATTTCAAAGTAACCAACAGTCAAGGATGAAAGCTTGTCCTTTCAGAAAACATGCAGAATAATGCACATAATAAGGGAATAATTAATAGAATTAGAAAAATCACCATTTTCAACTCCTAATGAAATCATTCATTCAGGCAAAGATAATTAATGGATGCTAAAACCGTTAGGTGAAAAGTTGACAATGAACAGGGTGATGTGACGTGATGAAATACCACTTGCAAAGGGGAAAATATATCTTTAAAATGTTGAGACAAGATGCTACAAAGCACTCTTCTTGATGCCTAGAATCCAAAAAGCTGCTGGTGCTTTTGATTTCTTTTGAAGCTCCATAAGGATGGAGATTCCTCATCTTTTAAATGGCTCCTGTGAGCTCTTACTATGGACCACTCACCTCCATCTCCCTGAACAAGCCCAAAAGTGTACAGTTTCAGAATCTGCACACATGCTAAGTCACTTCAGTAGTATCTGATTCTTTGCAAACCCATGGACCTCGGCCTGCCAGGCTCCTCTGTCCATGGGATTCTCCAGGCAAAATTATTGGAGTGGGTTGCCATGCCCTCCTCCAGGGGATCTTCTCCACCCAGGGATGGTCCTTAAGTCTCCTGCATTGGCAGGCAAGTTCTTTACCACTGGCGCCACCTGGGAAGCCCTTCAAATCCTAACCCATGAAAGTATCCATACACAGGTCACCAACACTAAATATTTTTTCTGAATTCATGATCTAAATTTCCAACAGGATGTCCCAAAGATACCTCAAAATCAGTCTATCAAAATGAAACCCAACTCCTATATCAATTCTGGCACCCTTCTGAAAAACAGAAGGGTTTTTCACCTCTTTTCCTGCCTGTTCACCTCTTTCCATTCTGCCTAATCCCCACGGTTGCTAGGTCTTGTGAATCCAGAGTTTGCGGCCAAGATCTTACATTTTGACCATCACCCTCATACAGAATCAGTGTGCCTCTCATCTGAACGATTACAGCAGCCCTCAGACTGGAGGCTTGCTCAATCATCATCCTCTCCAACAAACTGCCATAGAGGATTCTTCTACAATGCCCTCCAGGTCACGTCACACCTGGAACAAACACGAGGCCGAGCTGGGGACCTTCAGTGCCACAGGCCTCCCGTCTCCATCAGGATCTTCCTGAGTCTAGACTCCCAGGAATGCTTCTTCTGTAAAAACTCTCACCACTCTTCAACACCCAGCTCCCAACATGCTTTCTCTAAGAGGCATTCCCTGATTCTCACCAGAATTAATAATGTCATGCGCTTTGTTACCACTATATTCCAATTTTACTTCTAATTATAATTCTAACTTATAATTTAGTTAATTTTTAAAATGGCTATTTTCATGATCACAGTGACACCTGGGCAGAAGATCACCAGTCACCTTTAAACTCTAGCACTTAGCTCAGTGGCCTATACCTACGTGGATGGCTTTTTCTGGAATACTTATTATGTTTCCTATTTTCACGAGGTTTCAGAATCCCATAATTTTAAAGGAACATTTCTATCAGTTGTTTTAAAAATCAAATTGAGGGACTTCCCTGGAAGCCCAATGGTTAGGGCTCCATGCTTCCACTGCAGGGGAAGAGGTTCTATCTCTGGTAGGGGAACTAGGATCCCACATGCCACAGCTCAGCAAATAATCATAATAAGAAATTAATAAAATAATCTTGAAAAACATCAGAAACAACTCAAGAAAAATGAAAAAAATTTTTAAATAAAAATCATATTGATAATGAAATGCTTAAATAAAGGTATCATGACAAAATTTAGTGGAAATGCACTTCCACTGAAATACAAAGACTGTACTTTTAAATTTATACTAAAAGACGTATTGCCGTCATCAGCCGCTAAGTCGTATTCGACACTTTGCGACCCCGTGGACTTCAGCATGCTACTGTTAGATGCCTGTTTCAATTTTATGTCACACCTGCAGTACTACAGTATACAGTGTCTGTGGAAAATATGATTATTTCCAAATGCATCTAAAAAGTGGTGTGGCATTTCTCCATTTATGTCAATTATGACACGTAATTCATGCAGCAGGCTACCACAAAGGAATTGTATTAAGGCAGATAAGGGCTTAAAAAAAAAATCAAAAGATCTATCAGTAGAATCAACTTTGAGCATTTAAATGGCAAGAAAAATAAAACATTATATCCTCATAAAAATTTTTTCCTAATTCAATGTTGATATGGTAAAGTCATTAATAAGCTCATAATATGTTTATGAAAAGTCCAGTTATAGTCAGTCACCTTAGTCATCACCAGGTAAGTGAAGAATTTCTAAAATATGTTACCAATTGTTACTCTACATTATCTATTATTTTGTCGACTGCACCATCTCATGCTACTGACATTTCAGCAACGTTCTTCCTCAAAATCCTGCCTGAAGTCTGGATCAAGTACAAACACTTTATAGTTCTATTAAGCTGTGATTCATATTCAATGATGTAAGCACATACTTAAACCTAACAGCACACTATGTGTTTCTACTTGTATTTTCTACAATATATGCATGGACAGTCACCATTTTCAAATGAAAGGTATACAGTGTGTTCTATTTTCAATTTGAAAATATTTTTTCCAGTGTAAATGATTTTAAAATTATGGTACCCTTAACTATGTCTTTGCAAGACTACATTTTCCATGGGCCAAACTATAGCTAACTACATGAAAGTCAAAAATATTTTTTGAATTTATTTGCAAAACTTATATACCATAACCTAAAGAAAAAAATAAACCAACCAAAATGTTAGTCATTGATATTTTCACACTGAATTTATAATAAGTTGGAGAATGGGCTTTTAAATTTATTTTATTCTATGATCAAATTAATGTCTCAATTCTGTATATTGGTAAACTTAAAGTAAAACATGAAATCTTTTTCTTGAGACTTATAAAATTATAGCAGTAGGACCAATATATTAGTAGAAATAGACCAACAGACCAATAGAAAGCCCTAATAAGTACTAAATTTGCAAACAGCAAAAAATTATTAAAGCCACAACTTTATATCTAAAAGATTATATAAGAAAAATACCATAAGGAATTACTCTTCTGTTAAATTAGAAGAGACTGGACCAAATAGCCACTTAAGCTTCTTCACAAGGTAGGAAACTTGCCCTCTTGCCAGAAAAACCCAGATGTTCCTGCTGTGATCAGGGATTTTCCTTATCATCTAAATGTACTGCCACATCATCAGGTGTCAAAAAGCCACCCAGGCTGAGAAATGCATATTAATTTGCTGCTCCCTGGTAGCAGTACCCTGGGTATGGAGTAAATCTCATCCAGGGTAAGCTAAGTAGCTGTTCCCTCTCCCCTCTTCCTGAGCCAATTACAATTCAATAAAAAGAAATCACACAGAACCCACCCAATGCCTTGGGACAGAGGCTTATTCCTGGCATAATAAGCTGCAGCTTCCAGACTTTATCTCTCAGAAACAGCTATTTAGCTGATGGTCAGATTTCCTGGCAGACCTACATCCCTACTGCAGAAATAAAGGAAAATTTCATGAGCATTATAGAAGTAATGGATATTTCTAAGTTAGCACAGGAAACTCAATTCTATTTCCACTTTATCTGAAAACAAAAATTCCAAATGTCTTTTAAAAAATCATTAGGAATTGTTCCACATTTTGAAACACTAAACACCCAACGCATATAGATTTTATTTTTACACCCTCTATGAATCCTATGGTTTTGAATATTCCTGTGTTGTTTTAAGATTTTAAATTTACAATATTTTTGAACTCTGCAACTGTGGTCCAAGAGAATTCAATTTTCCATTTTATCATTTCCCCAAGAAAAAACAGACAGAAAACAAAGGAAATTCTTTTCAGGATGTCTAACCTGAGATTATGAGGCTGAAGTGAAATGAGTAGTTATAGCTTAGACTATTTTTTTTTAACTGCAGCAAGCTTGCTAAAATCTTCAATAGTAATACTGTCAAGTTAATGTGGCAGACCCAGTCCCCTTCTGGGTCACAGTTTATCTTTTGTGCCTCTTGATGGCTACACCAGAGCATGACCTTGGAAGCAACAGCAAAGTTAACGTTTAAAGATAACCATAAAATGGTCTGTAAACAGGATTGCTTTCAGTGTACTGTTCTGACCTTCATACCACTTCACAGATATAAATAAGAGTGCAGGGGGGTGGTCAGGAGGAGAGAGAGGGTGAGGATAAATAAAGTGACTCACACACACACAAAAACATAGGTTCAACAACCAACTTGTAAATGAAGTCAGAAAGTTTGGCAGACCCTATCAGCTTAAACCAACTGCATGCCTATTAAGGCACTTTTTGAGGGCTTCCCTGGTGGCTCAAGGGTAAAAAAATCTGTCTGCCAATGCAGGAGACACAGGAGATACAAGTTCAAACCCTGGTTCAGGAAGATCCCCTGGAGAAGGGAATGGCAAACCATTCCAGTATTCTTGCCTGGAGAATCCCATGGACAGAGGAGCCTGGCAAGCTACAGTCCACAGAGTTGCAAAGAACTGGACATGACTGAAGCGACTTAGCACACACACACATATTCAGTTCAGTTCAGTTCAGTTGCTCAGTCGTGTCCAACTCTTTGTGACCCCATGAATCACAGCACGCCAGGCCTCCCTGTCCATCACCAACTCCCGCAGTTCACTCAAACTCATGTCCATCCAGTCGGTGATGCCATCCAGCCATCTCATTCTCTGTCATCCCCTTCTCCTTCCGCCCCCAATCTTTCCCAGCATCAGGGTCTTTTTCAGTGAGTCAACTCGTTGCATGAGGTGGCCAAAGTATTGGAATTTCAGCTTTAGCATCAGTCCCTCCAATGAACACCCAGGATTGATCTCCTTTAGAATGAACTGGTTGGATCTCCTTGCAGTCCACACACACACATTAGGCACGCAACTATTTTCAAGTGTAATGAACTGAAAAGCATTATTTGAAACTCTGGTAGGTCAAGCAATCATTTCCATATTAGCAGTAATTCCCATCTCTAAATGAGCATAAATACTGGTACACATATGTATACATCTTCCTTTCCATTTTGATAATTGCCATCTTTCACAGTCTTAAACATTATTAATGAGAGGGGTAGAAGAGACAAAGAAAAGGATATATGTTTAAAATCTGTTCCTACTTCTGAGCAGAACTATGACAAGACAAAAAGGAAATTCAAAATTCGTGCTATTTTTGTCAAAAAAAAATTTTGTCTAGCAGTAGATTATATACCTATTTATAAATGATATAGTCTACTAAAATGTGGTAGAATTTGCAACAAGAGATACTAATTACACTTTACACTGTAACTTATTTAAAATTTTAAACTTAAACAGTCAAAATCTAAAGATTTTGAATGCCAAAACTGTATTAGTATGTCTTTAGCTCAAATTTCACAACTATTTTATTGTCAACTATTTTAATTTTCTGATAAATTGAGTTTAAGTATTGAACAGGAGCTAGTAAAACAAAGAAAAAATTGAAAATATTAATTGATATAAGCCAATTTTTAAATTAAGGTATAAAGTAATATCTCCTAGCAGGCACATCAAATTTCATCAGTTTTTCTTTTTTTTTCCTTGAAATGTTAAAAGTACTATAAACAGTTCTCAAAACTCATTCTGGCCTTAAATTCTGAACTATAACTCATATCTTTTCTAGCCTTTATGATACATGTGCAATAGTTTATAGGTTGTAAAATTGTATTTAGATCAGTGGGACACTGAGGATTGTTAAATATGCCAAAAAACAAAAAAATCACATTGGAACTCTCCAATATGGAAGAACACATCTGAGAATTAAAAGTAATTTTGCAAATAAGTTTCCTGTCACACAGCAAATCTTTCAGGGTGGTGTATTTGCAAAACCAGAAGCTTGATGCTATAGTTTCATCTCATAACTTACAACTGGGCTTGGTAACAGTCTTGATATCAGGTAAGAAAAATAACCCCTGGAACACAGATGTGCATCAGGCTATGAACATAAAGAACCTGACCTTAAAGGGGGTGTTCAAATCTCTCATGGAGGTACATCTACTTATGAACGCCATAATGCTTCCAGAGGTGACCACTGGAGCAACAAAGTTCCCTGAAGCGGCCAGATCTGCTTGTGGAGCAGACCAGGAAATCCAAGAAAAGCAAAAGATCAGTGAAACTCAGTCTCAGTCAGGCCCCTTCTTCAAACCAATGTCCCCAGCTGTTCCTAACCCACTTGAATGCCATGAAAAACTTTAGAAACAGAATTTTAAAAGCTGCAAGGAAAAGGCAGAGAACATCCAACTGAACCTCTCACTGTCTAAAAGAAGAAATGGGATCAGGGAAGTTATGATGAATACTGTATGGAGATTAAGATGATTAACCAGCTCCCAAGGTTCTACCTCCCCACATCAGTGCCCAGTTTCTGCATGATGACATTTCCAAGCTCTCCCACTCAATCTAAGCAGGAATTGTGGTTTACCTGAGTAATGATATAATTCTGATATCCAGCCATTCTTACACAATGACCCTCTCCCATGGGAAAGTACCACCCAAGTTCTTGAATCACAAAATATATTTATCTTAGAAACGGTTGGTTCATTGATAAATACTACACAGTCTTCAGAATAATCATGAGCAATAAAATGCTTGTTTTAAAACTGTTTTAAATACAATGGTCTCTTGTCTGATACAGTTGGGATTAGCTCCTTTATCCTATAAAAATTTGCATCAGGGAGTGAGGAGAAAGTAGAGGCACAGGAAAATGTAATATTTTCCCAAGTTTCAAAGATGCTGTCTCCATCTGGATTCTGAGGAACAAAGGAAAAGAGCTAACAGGGAAGCGGCAGTTACAGCAGCTCCCATCTCATTTCTTTCACCGTATTTCATAAAAGGCAACACGGTCACCTAGGTGGCCTACAGCCATGTGCGCCCCACAGTCAGTAAGGCCGGGTTGACCACTTCTGACCGTCTTCATTCCACCAAGAGCAAGTGTGTAAGAAAAAAACAGGATGCAAATGCTGTGAGTCAGATCCTATTGAGGAGCCTGGCTCATTTTCCAAACAATTAATACAATAAAGATGACAAGCAGCACTTGTTTGACTCTGCAAAACAAATTTGAATCTGAAACAATTTTCAAACATTTTAGAAAGTGCTACTTGTTTTTATTTTGAAGGTACAAAATACCCATCTACATTTCATTTTCTTTCAAAAACACATAACACCAAATGTTCATATCTCAAACTAAAATTGCAAGTAACAATCGCATTTTGCATCAGGAGCAAACAGCGAGGGAAGAAGGGAACAGATGCAAGGAGGTGAGGGAGCGAGAGGAAAACAGTTCAGAGTGGCCATCTGAATCCAAAATATCTGCTGTTACATAACACCTAAATGTGCAATGTGAATCTCTTAGGGTTACCTATCTAAATATTTTACCTTGATTTTAAAGCATATATTATAGTAAAAAAGGGTGCTAAAATCTGAAAATATTTTACCTTAATTTTAAAGCAATGTATATCCAAAGAACTTACTAAAATAGGCACCATATATAATTGATGTGACAAGGTAAATATTTTCAGCTCCTTCTTACATTTTTCTGTTTATAATCATAAGTTCAATGGACTGAGTGGATTAGCAGAACAACTGAGTCATTTTGTGAAAAGTTCTCAGGGACCATCTATTAATACAATTTAGTACCGGTAAAGCTTTCCCCTTAATTGTGAAATTGTTTCCTTGGGTAAAGCATTTCCACAAGTATATTTTTGAAAAATACAGAACATCATTTTTATCTCTTCTAAACTTTCTGTTAAGCAATTAAAAGGAATGTAAGAACTGTCAGCACTAATCAGCAATAAGTAATAAAGTTTATTAATTTAAAGGGCTTCCCTCATAGCTCAGTCGGTAAACAATCTGTCTGCAATTCAGGAGACCTGGGTTTGATTCCTGGGTCGAGAAGATCCCCTAGAGAAGGAAATGGCAACCCACTCCCATGTTCTTACCTGGAGAATCCCATGGACAGAGGAGCCTGGCAGGCTACAGTCCATGGGGTCGCAAGAGTCGGACATGACTTAGCGACTAAACCACCACCACCACTGTGATAAAAGTCACATTTTAACTATTTAACTGTACAGCTTAGTGGTATTCACCAAAAGGATTAGTGACACTAATGAAGCTAGCATATTTTTACTCAAGACTAAGACGAGTTGACTCACTGGAAAAGAGTCTGATGCTAGGAGGGATTGGAGGTGGGAGGAGACAGGGACGACAGAGAATGAGATGGCTGAATGGCATCACCGACTCGATGGACATGAGTTTGAGTGAACTCCAGGGGTTGGTGATGGACAGGGAGGCCTGGCGTTCTGTGATTCATGGGGTCGCAAAGAGTCAGACACAACTGAGCGACTAAACTGAACTGAACTGAAGATGCTAAGATAATTAATATAGACTTGGTAAGGTTTTAAAAATTATGCCAGTTTTTTAATAACAAACGCTGATTATTCTTATATTTCTATTTTAATTGCCTAACAAAGTTTTAGAGGCAACAGAAATGAGGTTGTTATGAAATATTTTACAGTTTAAAATATACAACTAAACGAACATTGGGCAATATGTAAAGTCTGTAAGTATGTAGGAAAGTGGGTAGTAAAATCAAGAGCACAAAATATGAAACTGGATAATCAAGATTAATAACTTTATTGTTTAGCAGTTGGCTTAACTCTAAGGTGAGTTATTTAAACTCTTTCAGACTCTGCCTCTTGATCAATGAATTGCAACAATACTTAGACTTCAGAGTGAATAGATGAGATACAACACATAATACACCCTGCAAGTACTCAAACCAACTTGGCTTATCACGACACAAAAACACCAAAACCTCAAAAACAGTACTCTTGGAGATGGGACAGATGGAAACCACTTCTACCCCCACTCTGAAAAAAATGTTGACTGGAATACATCTTCCCACAGGAGCCCACCTGATGGTACCTAGAACACAGGCAAGTTATTAATGAAATACAGCGGGAGGGCAAACACCAGGGAACCCAGTCCCAGCAGCCCACCAAGGCTCTTCTCTTTAGTGACAGGCCATGACTTAATGAACCGAATTGTAGGTTTAGAAGCTAAAGTATTAAATATTAAAAATAGAAACCACTTAGAAAGACAAAATGAGGCCAAAATACTTTTACATGTCTAAAGAATACCTGAATTTTTCTTCAATGTAAGTTAATGAGTTCCTAGTCTCCTCCCTCAAATTAAGAAAACAGGTTTATTATCTTCAATTCCATCTGTAGGATGAGTAACTTTGAGGGCACTAAACAAGAATCCTGACATTGCTTTGGATTTATATTCCTGGAATGGTTTGTGAGTTCTAAAAATATCACATCCAGGCTTAACCATTTTCTCAATAGCACCTTAGGAGTCCATAACTACGAACACAAATTATAATATTTAAAGCATGTGAAGGAAGATTACATTCCTAAACATGGCAGAGAAGTAGAAGATGAATCTAGGTTATTAAAAACTCAGACTAGTAAGTAGAGCTTGGCACTTGAGGTTAGCCCATTGCAGAAATGAGTAGATTCATTAAGTACTGAAAGCATAAAAACGCAGTGAATTCAAATTAAGATCTTTAAATATGCAAAATAGAGCGGTGATATTTATAGTTTTAGTGGCCTTTTGCAGAAAGTACAAATGTTGTACCAGGTTAGTCATAGACCTGGGTCTCAGCTGGATTTCCCTCAAAGCTAATCTGATAGGGGAAAAGTGGAGACAGTGACATATTTTATTTTCTTGAGCTCCAAAATCACTGCAGACGGTGACTGTAGCCACAAAATTAAAAAACACTTGCTCCTTGGAAGAAAAGCTATGACAAACTGAGACAGTGTATTAAAAAGAAGAAATATCACTTTGCCAACAAAGGTCCATATAGTCAAAGCTATGGTTTTTCCACTAGTCATGTATGGATGTGAGAGCTATATCATACAGAAGGCTGAGCAATGAAGAATTGATACTTTTGAACTGTGGTGCTGAATAAGTCTCTTAAGAGTCCCTTGGATAGCAAGGAGATAGAGCCAGGGAATCCTAAAGGAAATCAACCCTGAATATTCATTAGAAGAACTGATGCTGAAGCTCCAATATTGTGGCCACCTGATGCAAAGAGCAGACTCACTGGAAAAGACCCTGAACATGGAAAAGACTGAGGGCAAGAGGAAAAAGAGATGACAGAGGATAAGATGGTTGGATGGCATCACTGACTCAATGGACATGAATTTGAGCAAACTCCAGAAGATACTGAAGGACAAGGAAGGCTGGTGTGCTGCAGTTCATGGAGTTGCAAAGAGTCTGACACAATTTAGCAACTTAACAACAATCTTGCAGAAAATTAAGCACAGCTATACATCACCGAAGAATTGATGCTTTTGAACTGTGGTGCTGGAGAAGACTCTTTTGAGAGTCCCTTGGACTGCAAGGAGATCCAATCAGTCCATTCTAGAGGAGATCAATCCTTGGTGTTCATTGGAGGGACTGATGCTGAAGCTGAAACTCCAATACTTTGGCCACCTCATGCGACGAGTTGACTCACTGGAAAAGAGTCTGATGCTAGGAGGGATTGGGGGTGGGAGGAGACGGGGACGACAGAGAATGAGATGGCTGGACGGCATCACCGACTCGATGGACATGAGTTTGAGTGAACTCCGGGAGTTGGTGATGGACAGGGAGGCCTGGCGTGCTGCGGTTCATGGGGTCGCAGAGTCGGACACGACTGAGCAACTGAACTGAACTGAACTGAACGATACATAGAGAGGAGAAGGCAATGGCAAGCCACTCCAGTACTCTTGCCTAGAAAATCCCATGGATGGAGCAGCCTGGTAGGCTGCAGTCCGTGGGGTCGCCAAGGGTCGGACACGACTGAGCGACTTCACTTTCCCTTTTCACTTTCACACATTGGAGAAGGAAATGGCAACCCACTCCAGTGGTCTTGCCTGGAGAATCCCAGGGACGGGGGAGCCTGGTGGGCTTCTGTCTGTGGGGTCGCACAGAGTCTGACACGACTGGAGTGACTTAGCAGCAGCATACATAGAGAACTGAACTGAATACATAGAGAAAACATGGTTTTAAAAAACTTCTTTGCCCATCCTTTGAGGTTTTAGATGATTATTGTAACTAGATGGCATGAACAACTTTTTTTAATAGCCTCCTGCTAAAATGCACTAGTATTTTCAAATTTACCAATATGACTGGTCTTCTACATTAGAAAGAAAAATGAGAAGAAGCAGACTAAGAAGCCAAAGGTTTGAGAAGAGGAGGGGGAAGAAAAAAAGAGCTAAACAGAATATCATTTTCCAATGAATGAACAAATGAATGACTGACTGAGCTGGCAAGCAGCTACTTTATAATCACATGAAATAGGATTCAAAGATTATTGCTATTTTATTGTCTGCATATCAACTGTAAAAGTTTTCTTACTCCCACTCTCAATAAAACAGGTATTAGGAGTTTTCTGGAGGTTTCTTCTGTCTGATTAGCATTGATGACCCTAATGCTAGGAATCTCATGTCCCAGAAAATGACCTTATGTATTCAAATGTACTTTCAACTAAGATTAGGGGGAAAGGATGGATGCACAAATTAGCAATAAACAAAAATACTGCTTTTATCATAGCTTCTATCTAGAAAAATATTTCCTGTTCTAGCTTTGTATTGATACGATAGGATCTAATATCTCAATGGGGTGTTGTTATACTTTTTAAAAAAGACTCAATAATAGATTTTCATTTAAAAATGATAAATATGAGCTGAATATAAAATGAAATGAAATGTCACAAAATCACATATGCTAAATGTTCCAGATTCTATTCTAAGACAGAAAACCTAGCCTAAAAAGAAAACATCTCAAAATCAGAATTATACTTTTATTTGCCTTCTCTTGACAGGCAAAGACATCATCCCTTTTGAACTGGACTCAAGTTCTTTAAAAAAGACTCTCCTGGAATCAACAGGAGAGCTTTAAATAAACACACATAAATGTCCTGAAACAGATAAATGAATCTATTGGTATCAATGTGTTTTATCTTTTAAAAGTCCATAGGTAATTCTGATGCACAGTCAAATGGAACCATTAAGCTGTTCAGTAGGACAGTAAGTACTGGAATTCAGAAGTAGTACCAGTTGCTTCTTGGTGCTCTTCATTCTACCTCTCACTTCCCAGCCCACCCTTCTAGGACTTATCACAAACCTCTTTATACAACATAAGTACTTTTCACTTTATCATTTATGAATTTATGGAAAATAACTATCAAGAGCCTTAAAATTGTTTGCTTCCTTGGTCAAATATTCTACTTAAGGAATCTATTCTAAGAAAATAATCAGAGATGTCAACATCTGATTGGTATATTAGGATATCCTCTGAAGGGTACTGCTAAAGATTATTTATAAGAACAAAAAAAGGAAAACATATAAATATGTTAAACAACAACAACAAACACCAAAGTTAATAAAAAAAAAGTCTGAAAAATCATTACATAACAGAACATTGTGCAAGCTATCAATATTTACAAGACACAGAAAAATGCTCTCAATATAACACAAATTAGCAAAAAAGGCAGGAAATTAAACTATACTTATTGAATAGAGATACCAAGGGACCATTTCATGCAAAGATGGGCACAATAAAGGACAGAAATAGCATAGACCTAACAGAAGCAGAAGATATTAAGAAGAGGTGGCAGAATACACAGAAGGACTATACAAAAAAGATCTGCATGACCCAGATAATGACAATGGTGTAATTACTCACCTAGAGCCAGACATCCTGGAATGTGAAGTCAAGTGGGCCTTAGGAAGCATCACTACGAACAAAGCTAGTGGAGGTGACGGAATTCCAGTTGAGCTATTTCAAATCCTGAAAGATGATGCTGTGAAAGTGCTGCACTCAATATGCCAGCAAATGTGGAAAATTCAGCAGTGGCCACAGGAATGGAAAAGGTCAGTTTTCATTCCAGTCCCAAAGAAAGGCATTGCCAAAGAATGTTCAAACTACCGCACAATTGCACCCATCTCACACGCTACCAAAGTAATGTTCAAAATTCTCCAAGACAGACCTCAACAGTACGTGAACCGAGAACTTCCAGATGTTCAAGCTGGTTTTACAAAAGGCAGAGGAACCAGAGATCAAATTTCCAACATCCGTTGGATCAACAGAAAAGCAAGAGAGTTCCAGAAAAACATCTACTTCTACCTTAAAAAAGTAACACCTCTTATTATTCATCAGAAAGAAACTACAGCTTATAACCCCTGCCCAATGAACAGAACAGAGACCTTGTCCCTGAAATCTCATGGCAGGCTGGTTGTGATAAGCACCTCATTACACTGAATTGAGTCAAACCATGTCCACATCCTAGGCGGCCCCTTCCATTCACAGAGATATGGACCTAACAAGGATGGCTGAACAGGTGGCAAGACAACTTAAATATTCACGCTGACTGAAATATCTTGACTCTTTCCCAAGATGAAATATTAATTTGCACACAAAATCTCAAAGGACAATACATCTTCTAGCAAGGTATTTTCCACACAAAGTGTGAGCAAATTGGTCTCAAAGAAGTGGAAAGGGCAGTCAGCCACAAAATGCTGAGAAAGGAATGAGCCAATGTTCCAGAGAACTCTGAAAAAAGCCAAGAGTCTCCTCCCCTCTATGCCTCACTGCCAGGTAAAACTGACAAAATTTAAGAAATTCAGAAGTTTGTAGCACTCTTGGTTTCTGAGTTCTCATCTGGCTTAGTAGCATCAAAGTCTGTGCACTGTGCCCTCTAAATCTGACAGCACAGTATCACTCTTTAACCTGGTTAGACTCCACCTCTCCTCTGTGGTTTTGAACCACAAGGCAGAATTCACTGTGGCTGTCTTGTTCAGAAAGAAGAGGCTTTAGCTGATAGGTTACTCCAAAACCATTTTGTTTATTTAACTTGGAAAAATAGAAAACTACTTACATATGCAGATGAGTTATACAAGAACAGAGATGATTTATACAAGCACAGAGATCAATAAATCATAGGACCGTGAACCCTTAACTAATTTATTTCCATGTTTTTATACAGAAAACCTAAATCTCTACACACTGATAAGAATTTATAACATCTTGAAATTGCCCAGCATGAGTGAGCGCTCATGGATGCAACACAAATAAATAAAATTTAATACCAGTAAGCAAGTATGCTTTCCTTCAAGCATTCTTCCTTTATACTGTAAATATCACAAGTCATTCACAGAAAATAAGACAGCATTTATCAGACATACACATGTTAAAAAAAAAAAAAAAAACACTTCTCAGACTAAACTACAAATAGCTTAAAATCTAGACCAGGAAACTTAGTAAATAGGTATTGAAAAGTAAAGCCAAAGATAATTCAAAAGACAAATTCCCTGCACACTACCTTTAACATGTGCCATAAGTGAATATGATGTCATCTAGAGATATGTGTGTGAATCAAGGACTTTGCTAAGGAAAAGTGTGACTATCTAGCTACATTAAATACCACTCCTGATAGGAAAAAAGTAACCATTTGTAAAACCAATAAAATTATATTCAAGTTTATCTCATAGCACTGATATTTATAATGTGAAAAAATAGTATAAATGTCCAACAATTAGAGAATGATGAAGTATACTCTACACTGGAATATCCTGCATTCATCAAAAATATTTTCTAACAAAATTCACACCAGGCGAAATCCCCAGGAAATGGAAAGACATGTAGAAATCATCAGGATGCAACTATGTAGACAGAATGACTCCAACTTCGTGTGTGTGATCATTAACATCTGTATTAAGCTGAGTTTTGAAACAGGCTATTATAGTTCTGTTCTATGCTACTAGTTGCCCACACTTTTACAATGACAGATACACATTATTTTTAAAAAGAACTGGCCATAAGGATCCCCATCTGCTCTGGGTAGCCTCTATGGGCTCTGGAGGCTGCAACACTAAAGTTCATTTCCCAGGAAAAAAAAACACCCCTGTAGACAAGTATCTGGAGCAAACTTCATTCTGCTCATTTGGATTCAAGAGCCTGTGATGTTAATGATAATTGTGAAATAGAGAGTTTCCTTGGGCTATTGTTAGTGGCAAGCAGTGGAGATGGTGGTGTTTTCTGGGGTATTCCTGGGTTCAGGTCAGGTACACAGGTGAAAGGAGGCAAGGTGAGCACATGAGGAGATGGAGTGAATGTCTACTGAGCAGATGCAGGAATGGGGACATTAGGTTTCGTACCCACTCCTCAGACCAGCCGGACACTGTCCAGAAAGCCAGACTACGGCCTGCTCTGCTAGCCCTTCCAGTGAATTTCTGAAACACAAATTCTCAGTATTAAGTCCTTTTATGTCTAAAATAGCTCCTGTGGTTTTCTTCACTACAAGTGAAGCTGACTCATACAGACAAGATGTTGAATGAATTAGAAAGAAAACCTTCATTTCTTCAATGAGTTCTGACCCACCATCCTACAACTAAGCAAAAACCTTTTTAAAAGGAATAAATTTTTTTAAACTACCAATTTGACTTGCTATATATTTGTGAAGTGAAGTGAAGTGGCTCAGAGCTGTCCTATTCTTTGCGACCCCACGGACTTTAGCCTACCAGGCTCCTCCATCCATGGGATTCTCCAGGCAAGAGTACTGGAGTGAGTTGCCATTTCCTTCTCCAGGGCATCTGCCCAACCCAGGGATCAAACCCAGGTCTCCCACACTGCAGGCAGACACTTTACCGTCTGAGTCACCAGGGAAGCCATATATTTGTGAATATGCAAGTAAATCAGGTCTATACCAAACATAAATGAAAGGTCGTGAGGCCTATTCAGAAACCAGATTATTTGAATAGTTTGCTGTGTGATAAAAAATTCTAAATTTTCAGGCTAATCTCAATAAGATACTCATCACATACCTAATAAAATAGGTCAGAAGAATGAGCCTAACAGTTAAACCTCTCATCCAAAATAAGCAGAGACTACAGAACATTGCATTTTCTTAATAGAGTCTTCTCAGTTTAAACTTATATATCCTTTTGGTTTCTTTACACAAACTAGTACAAAAAGGAGTTTGTTGATATGTGAAACTGAGTTAAAAGAAACTACAAAGGTATTTTAACATAGATGCAAAGGCTAAATCAAGCAAATATCCAGCTACATTTATTTTACTACTAATATGTGATTAATATGTTTCCATACTTCTCAATACATACAGTGCTCAGTTACAGGCTGCACTGAAAAATGGTCATGAATTCATTCAATAGATGTTCGCTGAGAATCTATTTTATAAATTCAGCAGTGAAAATGACAAGCACAGCTTAAAGCTCATTGGGTAAAAGGTTAGAGGTCTAACAGAACGGGATGGTAAGAAATATATGACAAAGACCATGAATACAAAGTGGAAAAAAGTAGGCTAAACAGACTAAATAAATTAGGTCATGGACAAAATTAAATCAGGTCAAAGAGGAGAATATTATTAAGACTAGACAGTGCGCTTTCATTTCGTATGAAGATAAAATTTTCAATTGAATAGTGAGAGAAAATGACCATGGACAAAGTCCAATTTCATCCTTAACAGTCCATATGCTATAATTTCTTTAGTACACCTCAGGGGCCAATGTGGATATACGCTTACACATTGATAAAATACCCCTTTAAGGACACGGAAAAAGTTCCTAAGAGGGTTGCTAAAGAGGACAGAGACAAGGGTAACCAGGAGACAAGTTTGGAGACAGACCTTATGTATGTATATTTCATGTTGTACGTTTTCATGTTTAATCATATGAACATGTTATTGATCCAAAAAAATGGAAAAATAACACAGATTTTTATCAGAAAGTTCAAGGGCAATACAAAATAGGAAGTTCTTGGAACACTGGCGTGAAGGTCACAGAGGACACAGTGGGGATGCTGTGGACACAAAGTTCTGGCCCTTGGGTGCCAGCCCTCACTGGTGGGAAGGAGACACGAACAAGAGGCGCTCACCTTCCTGTCACAGGCTGCAGGACTGCCAGCAGTGTTTTGCTTGAGGAAGCCAGCGGTTGTCGACCAGCGTGTGGGGTTTTTCCTTGAAGGCTCTTCAGAGAAGTTATTATCACTGACAGACGTGGAAAGGCCAATTAACGCTGGGTCACTGCTTCGGCGGACATGAAGAGGCATATCTGTAACACAAAAAAGCATTGTGTTTTTAAAAGATAACCTAACACCTGAAAACTGTGTGTGAGAATAAAGGTAGCTAAATCCCAAAGATTAAAGAGTAGAGTAACACTTTAAGGTGACAGTGGGTCAGCATCCTAAGTAGAAATTCCACTCGTTTCTTTAAAAGACTTCACTGAGAAAGAAACAAGATGTCTACAGGATGAAAGAATACTTATCTACAGGATGACCTGCTCTGGAGTAAGACAGCCAGGTGTATCTGCATTTCACACCTGTTACCTGAGTGGCTCTAGGCAAGTGGCTTCTCTGTCCTCTCCCTGGTCCCTTCCTACACAAACAGCAATAAAATATCAATTCTCACCTAAGGGTACTACAAGGACTAAATGAGACAGACTGCTTAAAACAGTTCCTGATACATGGTGTGCACTCAACAGAGAGTGGCAAAAATAACCATTGCTGCTATTATCATCCTGACATTGGTTTGGCTTTTCTAGTAAAGAAATCTGTTGAATAAAATATTTCTTTTGCTCAACAAAGTATTATCAAAAAGTACAAAGCACAAACATATTTCTTATCCTTCAGATAATGAAATCTTAAAATCAGAATACCAATATGCAAGTGTGCATGCTCAGTCAATCAGTCATGTCCGACTCTTTGCAATTCCCATAGACTATAGCCCACCAGGCTCCTCTGTCCATGGAATTTTCCAGGCAAGAATACTGGAGTGGGTTCCCATGCCTTCTCCAGGGGATCTTCCCAATCCAAGGAGCAAACTCTAGTCTCTTGCATCTCCTGCACTGGCAGGCGGATTCTTGACCACTGCGCCAGCTGGTAGTATCCTCAGGTAGTACCTGCCATATACTCACATACACGTTACATAAAAGGTGGTGTTTTATCAGCTGTATTCTATTTGCAATTATTCTAAAAAATATCAATAACAGACTCAGGTTAGCCTTCACATGGTAGCACTGGGTACACGCTAGCAGATGTGATCACTGTGACAACGGAAAAGAAACACTACAAAAACCAGGAAGAAGAACAGTGGCATATGCATCTGTAACACTGAGAATCAGAAGCAAAAGCCCCACACATCAATTGAGCGGAGGGCATGATAAACATACGACAAAAGTTTAGATTAAATTAATGCTTAGAGCAATTTGTTTACAAAACCTAGGATGCATGGTAAATACTTATTAAAAGCCTTGAACAAAACAGCTTTAGTGGAGAAGGAGTAAACTCATCATTTATTCTTTGAGAAACAATTTTGGAATATTGATGCATCTGGCCAATGGTTGGCTATGGAGATCCTTGAGGACGTGAAACTAAGGAAAGATGATTTATATATGTTAACGGTTACATTTAAACCATTGTCAATTCAATAGTCTCAAATATGTTAAAGCAAATTAGAAACGATCAGAGAAAACATATGAATGATCAGAGAAGCAAATGAATCATAATAAAATGTTGCATTTAACATTTGCTTCCACATCATGAGGATTTGATAACCAATAAAGAGTCTGAGTAACATAACCAGAGAAAAAAATATTTTGAACATTTAATACTTTTGGTGTTTATCTTAATTTGCTAAGAGAAACACATACAGGAAAATTACAGGAAAGAATAATTTATAATTTTTAAGTGTATGTAAAAAACGTGTGACAGTCATTATTGCTCACAATTTATACTAAAAACATAGAAACAAAACAAAGAACTATATACAGTCAGTCTCAAAAACATGTTCACAAAAATATACCTCTAAGGATCTAGGTGTGTTAATAGTACTACGCTCTTACCATAAAAAAGTCCTCTCCCAATTAACAAAATTGTTCTCAGATTCAGAAATCAAAAGGGTAAGCAGAAAAGCAACAAAATGGGGAGGAGGGAGAATAAAATACTTCTGGGAAATTACAAAACTGCTCCTTAGAAATGGGTTCTGTTGCCTCCAGTTACAGGGCTGCTGACTGCTTGGTTGTTAAGGAACTGTATATACCTGTATTTGTGTGTGTGTGTGTGTGTGTGTGTGTGTGTGAAGTCTAAAAGAAACACTATTAGTTCACAAAAGGCCTTAAAAACAGTCCAGAAGTAATGACTAAAAGCAGTACCGACAATGATAAAATAAAAAAGTACATGAAAGTACATTTCACCCCCAAATAAATTCAGAGACTATAAATTTCAAAGAATTCGATTGGACACAATAAAACAGCTTACTCAACTTGTTTCTGAAATTCTCCCCAAGAGAAATACACTGCAGACCCGATTCAGATTAGATACATAATTAGGATCATAGTTTTCTGAAAAGTCATGATCACTGTGTTAATCTGTTAGTCTGAAACAGACACAAATAATTAGCACTTTGTACCTCTTTGCATCTGTAACCCTCAAAATTAGAGATGCAGAGGAAGAAAGTGGATTCAAAAAGAGGTGGAGTTACAGCGGGACTGCAGACCTTTCAGTTGCCTCTTCTGGCGAGATGCCGGGGCACAGACCGCAGGCAGCATTGACACAAACCATACGGTGAAGGATGCCGCAGGAGATCAAAACTCATTTTGAAAAGTAAACAATGTGTTCTCAGCAAAGGAATGCCAAGTGACAGCATGATGATCTTGAAGTCAGGTTTTCTTGCAGTTGATGAACTGTAAGAACAGAGTCATCAAAGAGCACATGGACAGCACACGTGAAGACACCAGAACACATCGCACATCCACGCTCACGCTGGCTGCAACTGAGACAGGAAACTGATAGTGACAAGTTACATTTTCATTGGTCTATAATTCCTTCATTTTATGGCTGTGTGAAAATTATGGTATTTTCATCCAGTTTATACTCATGCATGCACATATTAAACAACATTAAGAAGTCAATGACTTGAAAGGATCTGAATCTTTATTTTAAGCATTAATACTAGTGGAGAAGGGGGCTTCCCTGGTGGCTTAGTGGTAAAGAATCCACCTGCAATGCAGGAGCTGCAGGAGATGCAGGTTCAGTCCCTGGGACAGGAAGATCCCCTGCAGGAGGGAATGGCAACCCACTCCAGTCAGTATTCTTGCCTGGAGAATCTCATAGACAGAGGATCCTGGTGGGCTTCAGTCCATGGGGTTGCAGAGTTGGACACAACTGAAGAGACTCAGCACGCATGCAGGCCCAGTGGAGAAACATGTGACTCACTTCACAGACCCATAAGTGGAGCCTGAGAGGTAACAGGAAGAGCACGGGGAGAGTTTTCTGGCCAGAACTTGAGACTCCTTGGTCAGCGCTCCATCACCACCCAAATCATGAAATTAATTCTATTATTTGACCATTCATTGTAAAATACACTCCACTTCTAGCTACTTGCAGATATAAATGTCACTCAGTTTTGTAAAGGGGATGAATTTTGCAGTGTTTTCAAAGTAAAATTACATACACTGAGAAATCTAACATGGATTTTAATAGCATCATTAGATTTGGGAGAATTGAAGAACTATTATATTAGCTATACATATAAACTGAAACAAGAGGAATCCAAATTTCAAAAATGTTAAAAGGAGAAGAAAAAAAAAGAAAAAAAGAAAAAATCTCTACTAGTTCAATAAAAGAAGTATGATGCATAAGATGACGAAGCATGCCCCAGGGGACAGACACCCAAACCGGTATTTCTCAACGTTGACCTCAGGACCCTTTCTCACTCTAAAAGTTACTGAAGAACCCAAAAAACTTTTGTTTATGTGGGTTATAGCTAGGCATGCTAGAAGTGAAAATGAAAAAAAAAAAAAGTTTTTTAATATTTATTCATTCTTAAGTTAACAATAACAGAATTTTATGAAAATGATTTTATAAAACAAAGCATATGAAGCTGGAGAGGAGCACTATTTCACATGTTGCTTAGCAGCAGACATCTGGATTCTCATTTCTGCTTCTTCATTAACATGCTGCAATATGACCGAGTATACAAAGAAAAAAAGAACTCCACAAACACTTAGCTGCGACAGGAAATAGAATTTTAATAATCTTCTCAGATGGACTTCCCTGGTGGTCCAGTGGCTAAGATGCCACACTCCCAATGGAAGGGGCCCAGGTTTGATCCCAGGTCAGGGAACTAGATACCACACGCACCAACTAAAAGCCCATGTGCCATAACTAAGTGGCTCAGCTGGTAAAGAATCTGCTTGCAATGTGGGAGAACTGGGTTCAATCACTGGGTTGGGAAGATCCCCTGGAGAAGGAAAAGGCTACCCACTCCAGTATTCTGGCCTAGAGAACTAAGACTCAGTGCAGTCAAATAAATAAAATAAAAATTAATCTCCTCAGATAACTATATATCTTTGATACCACACCAAAATTTGACTCGAAGGTTAGCTGCAATATATAATGCAAACTTCTTGTTCTCTTGTTTCATCTTACCCTTCGAATGGATCTTCTACCCATGAAAAATTTTGCAACAATTACTTGGAATATATTAGTAATTAGGTTAAACCAACCCTCCAAATGTTGATATACTACCTTATAGCAGAAAATCACGTATGTGAATATCACTACCAATTCCATCAGAAAAATCATTAAGTATTGGGACGTTATCATGCTCACAATGGGATATAAGTTTTCCAAATTCTAATTCTACTAGAATTTAAAGCTCGAATGTTATCTTTGGCAATGAACACTATAAGTTGTTTTCCATGTAATGACAGGCTCAGTTCATCCATTTTTTAGAAACCCTGTCAGATAACCAAAGTCTGAATAAACACAGCTTTTCCATTCTTCTTTCACATAAAAGCACTGCTCCATTAAAAATGGAGCTTAAAACTCAAATCATCATATACAAGTTTTTCTCAATACGTGGTTTCCCTGGTGGCTCAGATGAGAAAGTTCACCTGTAATGCACGAGACCAGGGTGGGATCCCTGGGCAAGGAAGATCCCTTGGAGAAGGAAAGGGCAACCCACTCCAGTATTCTTGCCTGGAAAATCATTTGGATAGATGATCTGTGTCTGGAGGGCTATAGTCCATGGAGTAACAAAAAGTTGGACAGGACTGAGATAGTAACACTTTCACTACTTTTGATATGTGCAAGTACTTTATGCCTACCTCCTATGTTGTTAAATAAAATATTAAAATGCATGTTCAACAGTCAGGATTTTTTAAAAGTTATCATTTTGCTGCCTCATCAAGAATAGTAGATAAAATGGCTTTTTTCTTTAAACTGCAGCTGTGCTGAGTAAGGAATACATTTGGGGCTACCATCTTATTTTGTGCCAAGAAGCCTCATCTTACCCATTACTGTTTGGGCACCTTTGGTTCAATATCAACTCAGTGAACAACACAAAATATGTTTCTGGATCACTATGAATAGAGTTTTACCTAAACAGTCTCCCTGAGATGTTCTTAGTGATGCAAAGGACCCAAATCTCCATTAAAATTAATAGATGTTCATTAAATGACACCACTAGGAAGATAAACAATTGAATACAGATTAGGAGAAGCTATGACTTGGAGTATTATAGCACTGACCATGTACTTGAACATGAACTTCCAGATGTTCAAACTGGATTTAGAAAAGGCAGAGGAACCAGAGATCAAATTGCCAACATCCGTTGGATCATGGAAAAAGCAAAAGAGTTCCAGAAAGACATCTACTTCTGCTTTATTGACTACACCAAAGCCTTTTACTGTGTGGATCAAAACTGTGGAAAATTCTTCAAGAGAAGGGAATACCAGACCTCCTGAGAAGTCTGTATGCAGGTCAGGAAGCAACAGTTAGAACTGGACATGGAACAACAGACTGGTTCCAAATAGGAAAAGGAGTACGTCAAGGATGTATATTGTCACCCTGCTTATTTAACTTATATGCAGAGTACGTCATGAGAAATGCTGGGCTGGATGAAGCAAAAACTGGAATCAAGATTGCTGGGAAAAATATCAATAACCTCAGATATGCAGATGATATCACCCTTATGGCAGAAAGCAAAGAAGAACTAAAGAGCCTCTTGATGAAAGTGAAAGAGCAGAGTGAAAAAGTTGACTTAAAACTCAACATTCAGAAAACTAAGATCATGGCATCCAGTCCCATCACTTTATAGAAAATAGATGGGGAAGCAATGGAAACAGTGACTGACTTCATTTTGGGGGGTTCCCAAATCGCTGCAGATGGTGACTGCAGCCATGAAATTAAAAAGACATTTGCTCCTTGGAAGAAAAGTTATGACCAACCTAGACAGTATATTAAAAAGCACAGACATTACTTTGCCAACAAAGGTCCGTCTAGTCAAAGCTATGGTTTTTCCAGTAGCCATGTATGGATGTGAGAATTAGACTATATAAAGAAAGCTGAGCACCCAAGAATTGATGCTTTTGAACTGTGGTGTGGAGAAGACTCTTGAGAGTCCCTTGGACTGCAAGGAGATTCAACCAGTCCATTCTAAAGGAGATCAATCCTGGGTGTTCATTGGAAGGACTGATGCTAAAGCTGAAACTCCAATACTCTGGCCACCTGATGTGAAGAACTAACTCACTGGAAAAGACCTTAACGCTGGGAGATTGAAGGCAGGAGAAGAAGGTGACGACAGAAGATGAGATGGTTAGATGGCATCACCAACTCGATGGACATGAGTTTGAGTAAGCTCCAGGAGTTGGTGATGGACAGGGGAGTCCAGCATGCTACAGTCCACAGGGTCACAAAGAGTCAGACACGGCTGAGCAACTGAACTGAACTGACCATGTACTTGGATGAAGAATATAAAAAGCTATAATTTTTACGATTTTGGTTAACATTTACCTCAGCCTTTGCCTTTAGTGTTTGTATTCCTAGCGTGTTTCTGCTTTATTTTACAAAAACGGGCTCATACTGTACGTGTTGGTTTGTACCTTTTCCCTCCTGGTAGTCTAGGGATGACTAGGTGAAGGACAGGGAAGCCCCTGGCTTGATGCAGTTCGTGAGACTGCAAGAGTCAGACACAACTTATCGACTGACCAACTATAGCCTATCAAGTAAGCAGATTTTAGAACTATAAGGCACAAATAAAACTCTTCAGTCTACCAAAAAAAAAAGAACCACCACCTCCCTAAATGTGTAATCCCAACATGTCAGCCCACCTCACTGGACCTCAGTGTCCCCATCTATAAAATCACAGATTTAGCATTAAAACTAAAAACTGTATGATTCCATATAGGATCATATACTCCTATATTGATAGTCATCCACCAAACCTCATCCTAAACAGAACTTAAAAGCATTTATGAAGAGGCACTAGAAAAAAATATAAAAGCATCTCAAAGTAGTATCATTACCAGTTGCCTCAGAGAAGAATGAAAAATGCACAAAGAGCTGTGGGTTACAATGCAGAAGTAGCCACAACTGCCTTGAGGTCTTTGGATGACTTGAACATGATTGTAAGGAAAGAGACTACTCCAGAGGTCTGGCCTTATCAACAAAATGAAGCATGAAACACAATTGTCTGATTCATTTGACAAGCTTCCCACCTCTCACTGTTCTGATGAAGCAAAATATTGCATAAAAGAACACAATTTTGTCTTGGCCTCAGAGAAGTAAAATATAAACACAGCCTTTTTGCCTATAATTTGCTTCATGTTTCTAGGGCTCACAATTTTTCAGCATTACTAATAATCTGATGCAATTTGCATTCTTGTAAGCAATTAGAAATAATGGAAGCTTCTCATTTAAGGTAATTTGGTCATTATTATTATCATTCCTTACCCTCCATTTTAGGAAAATCAATACTTTTCAAAACACAAAAATAAAACTTTCTCTCCTGGTAATCTTCTGATTTATTTAATATATAGATTTTCAAAGTATGGCCTTTGAAATATTAACAAGAAAATTCAAAGATGAGGATCTTCAATAATTAAGCTACTGGATGAAGCACCCAGAGATGGGGACGATGTCACCAGGTCCCGGGTGGTGGTGGAGACTGTTTGATGTGTTCCTTCCTTTGAAGAGTGGATAAACCTTCAAATTCTCTGTGGCACTAATGCACTGTAAATATTGATTTGCCCCTCTAGATAAGGTGCCTTTTAAATAAGTGGAAAAATGGAACATCTAATAATGAATTAGAGCAAATACTTAAAAGGTCAGATATATACATTTTTAACGGTTATACATCATACCCCTACTCCTAATCAGTTTTCCCAATGTTTCTCTTCTTTTATTCTTCCAGTGATTTTTAAATCATTTAACCACCCAAGGCAATGAAGAAACCTTTTTCAAGAAGCCATCAAGGTATTTAATCAAATCTAAAAATAACACACAGTTGACACATGTATTAGAACTTATGATGCAAGCAGCAAAATTATGCTTCATGCAAAATGAAGACCATCTTGGCAATTATACATTTCTTAAAGACACATATCTCAGTGAGGAGAGAAGTTATTAACACAAGCCATGGGGAGAAAAACATGACATCAGAATTGCCACCTTCCATTATAAGAGTGCCCCTTTTTATAAAGGTATTAATCTGTATTTCACTTACTAAGATAAAATCCTTGGAAGAAATCTGAGGAAAGGCAAGACAGGAAATAAGCTTGAAAAAACAGCAGATGACTCAGCGAGAAAGACATAAAATGAATTTTATTACCCTGTTATCATACACACATGTACACAATTTACAAGCTATAAATAAAGAATACTATAGTTGGAAGGTGTCTGAGAGATGAACTGAAATATCACATTTACAGATGAGCGCACTGAGACCAGAAAGAGTGTAGGGCTGGGTCAAAGGTTATACTACCCTTCTGAGCCTAGCTGTCCCTGGAGTGCTTGTCAATGGACTCCCCCATCCTGTGTCATTTGGATGTGACCGCACTGCTATCCAGGAAGAATTAAGACATGTCAAAGCCACCACAGTATGCTTACCCTTCACTAGAAATAACAGGAGATTTCTTGGGAAGACTGAGTTTAAAACCTATTTCTATAGATAAAGAGGATGAGTTCAAAGGTCCCACTGAATCTTAGATACATATGAGGAAGGAAGAGAGAGTCAAGTGGAAAATAAATAGTCAGTGTTCTAATGTCATGTGAATATTTACAAAGAAAAACACAAGAATTTCCCTGAGGCATATGAAATTGGAATCATTAGGATTCTCATTCTGGAAAAAAAATAATACATCCACCCTCATCAGGAACCTCCCAAATATTCATATGAGTACAAGTAAATGGAGGAAAGTGAATAAGATCAGTGGGTTGTCTCAGTGTTGTTAGGATCTAAAACTTCAGTGTTTCAAAATCTTACCAGTGAGGGAAACAGACAAGGGATCTCTAGATATTATTTCTTACAGCTGCATGTGATTCTCAGTTCTCTCAATTTAAAATATTAAATGAAAGCCACTAACCAAAAAAAAAAAAAAAAAACCAGAAAGCCCCAGGTGAGATGTCTTGAGGTCTAGGCCTGTAGGCACCAGGACGGAAGACATCTTTCTAACCCCATCTTCTAGAACATTCTCCTTACCTCTGCACACAGCCACGTGCCTTGCTGACCATCCACACCGATAGCTCCCCACAATGTGCTCCCAGCTCAGATGCCTCCATGTCTCCCCTCCTGGGCGGCCACCCACTCCAGTCCTCACTGCCCAGGGCCCCCCCGCCGCCACTGCTCCTCAAAGGGCACCAACTCCTCAAACCCGGCTGATCCAGCAGCAGATTCAGAAAGAGGCAACTAAAGGGAAGTTTAAAGGAAGGACAAATATACAGCAGGATTGAGGAAAAGCAGTAGCGGGGAAGTTGGGGGAATAAAGTACCCGAGAGAGAGGAGTAGAGAGCATGCATGGGGAGCCAGAAGCAGGCAGGAGCTACTCCTGAGCTAATCTCCTGAGAAAATGAACACAATATGGGAAAAGACAGGAAAAGGTGTATGCTGTGGCCGGGAGGATTTTGTGTTATCATGAGTGGTAATGCTTCCCCTGACAGATGAGTGCTGGGCCCTGCACACGCCCTCTATTTCCAGGGAGAGCTGCCCAGCTGGAGGGGAGAGCTCGAGGGTCAAGTCCAACTCTGTCTGTCCTCACTGCCTGATCCCAGGACCTGGAACGGCCCCTAGAAGAGAAAGTCCCTGATTCCTGCCACTCATGGCAGCCACACTGTGAGACCGCTGCCCACCGTCCCTGAACTCAGAACACTGAGGCCTTGGTCCAGGAGGGGCCACAGGTGAGGTTGGAGCCTCTGCATGGCCATGTTTTCCATGAGTTTCTGTTTAAAAACTCTTTGTCACATTGATTTGGTTGAATCTCATGCCTGGCTGAAGCTGAAATAAACATGTATTTTCTCCACGAGGTACATCTGACTTGCTGGGTTTAGGAGCACAAAACTGCATTTTACATTCAGGGGGTCATTTTGAACAGCAAGATCACCAACCAAAAGCACAAAAATGTGAAAAACGTGGCACCCAATAGACCATGAAAGGGATCTTGTTTACAGTATAAGCGCTGAAAAAGAGGCAGGGTCCTTGCTCACCATCAGCTGGAGATACATGCGTTGGGATTCAGCATTTGCTGAACCAGCAAAGAAGTGAATAAGTCATCAGAACTGAAGGTTTGGGTTTGTCTGTTTGGGGTTTTGTTTTGTTGTGGAGATGGTGGTGTTTGGCCAGTGGGATGGTGAGAGAGGAAGAAAACACATAGCTAGAGAAAACTGCAGGGACAGAGAGCAGACACTTAATTCTACACAATTAAAAGGACTGCAAGAAATTTGTGCGGTTAAAATGTAGCATTAAAGAAGTGATGGAGAAAGTGAACACCAGGGAGGGAGCCCTGGATGAGCCAACCAGGGTCGTTTAAGTCAGAAATTCTCCAACTTTAATGTGCATACAACACACCAAGGCATCTTGTTAAGATAATTCCACAGATCTTAGGTGATGGAAGATGAAATTCTGCATTTCTAGTGTAACCGTGACATCCAGGCTGCAGCTCCCACCACTGCACTTAAAGATTCTGCAGGGCTGTGTGTGTGCTCAGTCGCTTAGTCAGGTCCAACTCTTTGCAATCCCATTGGCTATACCCAGGTTTCTGAATTGATGGAATTTTCCAGGCAAGAATATCAGAGTGGGTTGCCATTTCCTTCTCCAGGTGATCTTCCCAACCCAGGGATTGAAGCCTCATCTCTCTCATCTGCTGCATTGGCAAGGCAGATTCTTTACCACTATGACACATGTTGAAACTTTCTTTAGCTGTGCTACAACATTCTGATGGGCTCTCATCAGCTCGTGTGTTCCTTGCCTCCAGCCCAGACCTCTGAATGCATGAATGCATCCTCTGCATATCACTCACAAGACCTTTACATGTCAGATGTCACAGCTCAGAAAGGCTGATCCGGTGGGGTCACAAGACATCAGATTAAGCCCTGGCACCCCTCCACCCAATGCTGAGATCCAGCTGGAGTGCTCTGAAATGACCAGAATCCACAGACCCCTCCAACCCTTCTTGTCCATTGTCTTGACCACTCTAAGAGCCTGGAGGGCACCTCCTTCTCTAAAGAGTCCCTAGGTTCTGAAAGCTTAGTGAATTCACGCCTTGTATTAATTTCACTGATTAGAACCAGTGCTCTTTTACCGCTCTCCCTTGTTAATCTCAGAGGTTCCACCCTTAGATCCCAGCCCAGCAAATGTTTGTTAAAATGTTGTTGTATGAATGAATGTTTGAATGTGACTACCCATCTATCTCCATCCTTTCATACTGACTGTCTCAAGTATTATAAGGGTAATCTTTTTAGCAAAGAAAAAACAATTACAGATATTAGATGGCCAGAGAAGACAAAAAAAAAAAAAAAAAGGCACACAGAGGGGGGTGGATTTCTGCTAGGAGAAGCTCAAAGAATGACAAGCTGATACACTTGTGATAAACTCTCTCAAGAATCTCAGCAGCATTCTACTAACTATTTATGATTAACTTGGTACTATTGCTCTTCACTCAGTGTTTGCTCTCCTCAGAGAATATTTGAGCTCGAGTAAATCTAAATTCTTCATATATAATTTTATATGCATATCTATCAAATCCCTTATATGACTTCCACTGTACCAATTTAGTTCAACCACCATGTAAATTAAATTTTGAAATTATCAGCTTCACCTGACAAGTCATTTGTCTTTCAAAATTGATGTTACCTATTGATGGTTTCGAAGATACTCTCTAAATGCGCAGTGCCCTTTCTCCTTTGACATTTGTCTTCTATTATTTTATTAAGGATTCAAGTAACTCAGTAACTGTCAAGTTAACTTTTGATTAGCATTATTCTCCCATTCCTTTATTATTTTAACCTTTATTTCATAATACTCTAAAAAAGTGTAATATTTTTCTCCTAACCAGGGACCAGCTTTTCACCTATTTCATGAGCCAACTTTTATTCTTTACGAATGTAATCCTTTCTGCTATTTAAGGGAAGTACAACTTTCTGTTATATAAGGGAGGTCCTCTATGTAAGTAGACTTTATAATTATTTCACAAGTACATTAACTGTCATCAGCTACTTAACAATGGCAAGGAACTCCTTTTTTAAGTTTTTTTTTTAATGTGGACTATTTTTAAAATTTTTATTGAATTTGTTACAATTTTGCTTCAGTTTTTATGTGTTTTTTTCTTCCTGGCCACAAGGCACGTGCGATCTTAGCTGCCCAACAAGGGATCAAACCCACACCCCCTACATTGGAAGGCAAAGTCTTAACCACTGGACTGCGAGGGAATTTCTTAGCTAGAAGGGTCAGCTAAGAAGCAAAGCCCTTCTTAGCACTCAGGTGGTAAACTTCTACCAGAGTTGCTATGCATCATTATGCTCATATATAGATTCTTCATCTTGAACTTGAATCTTCATGGTACTAAAAGCTATACAAGAAGGTATCAAAAGTCATTCATTCAATACAAATATCTGATAAGCACCTACTGTGTGCTAGGCACACTTCTAGTTGCTGCCAGTAAGTGATCCCTCAAGGACTATACACTCTGGTGATACAAATCACCAGAGAGATTCCTTGTCCATTTCCCTTACTAGTAGTGATGGGAAGGACAATGGATAAACAAATAAGAACAGATAATGTTATGAGGTGATCAGTGCTGTAAAGTGAAGCTGAGGAAGGAATCGGGCTGGGGAAGGTGGGAAAATGCTAGTTTATCTGGGGGAGTCTGACAGCAGCACTAAGAAAGCATGCAAACAGCTCATTATCCACTTTCCTGCCCTGAGTGTTCCAGTTTCACTTTAATTCCTTGCCACAAGCCTTATACATCCTGGCTATTCATAAAGCCATTTGGCCCTGGTTGCTGGAAGGCAGCAATAAGACTGGATACTTCTGAAACATATGGCCTCGTGTCTGTTTGTGTTACCTTCAAAGTGCAGAGATCTTTCAGAGCTAATCTAATAAATTTCTCCTTTTTGTTGAGGAAAGAATCATGTAAAAGTAAATACATCCTGATCATTTGTAACGAGCCAATTAAGTCTGTAATCACTAACACTCCTTGAACATTGACTATGGGGTCATGTGTGTTCTAAGAATCTTACTGCATTAATTGATAATCTCCTCAGAACAAGGCTAAATACAGGTTACATTATTACTCCCACTTAATAAGTAGGGAAACTGGTGAAGCTAACCTACCACTAACTGGTGAAGACAAATCCAAGCCATGATAGTCAAGCCATGGAGAGCACAGCCCCTTCCAGGAAGCATGGAGTCCTGCAACACCAAGAACTGAAAGATCAGGGCTCTGACTTCCCCACCAACCTGGAAGAAGAGCAGTAAACACATGTGGGTTTGCTCAGGGCTGCAGGAACACCACTGTCACTAAGCTAGCAGCTCCCCTGATGCTGGAATCTTTCCAATCCTTTGCAATCCTTTCCACGGGTAAAAAGAAAGGTCATGGAAGAACTTCAGAATGAGACATTTCCCTTCAGCTAAGACTGGCAGACAAATGAGACTTTTAACTTCATCACTATTTTATTCTTAGGGGATTTGTGGGGAGAAATGGGCAGTGGCACACACTGAAGTGGGGTGACATCATGGAGAGTGTGTGTGTGTGTAAAACTAAATGCTTCATGCTTCATATCTAAATAGGGAAAACTGATCGGGATTAATAGGTTCAATCTATATATTCACACAGTATGTCACTACAACAGAATTTTTTAATATATAAAAAGTAGTGATGACATGTTTTGCACACTGTGGCTAGTGGCTACCTACCTGGCAGCACCGATAGGGGTCTTCCTAGTCCATGTAGAGTTAAAAAAAATTCTTCTGTAAATACTTGTTTCTTAGGGGAGCCATGGTCATGTATTATGATTCTCCAAATATGCAAATATAAATGTGAAAATATTACATAAAAAAGTCCAATGAGATTTTAGAAAATGCAAGTTATTTGCCCTATATCTAACAAATTGAAAGACTGATATATAGCCTACAAGTGATATAGGCTATATATTTTCCAAAAGACTCTTTTCAGTCAAATATGTAGTCTGTTTAGGACAATAACGCCTGGAATATACTAAGTACTTCAGTTCAGTTCAGTGCAGTCGCTCAGTCGTGTCCGACTCTTTGCGACCCCATGGACTGTAGCCTACCAGGCTTCTCCGTCCATGGGGTTCTCCAGGCAAGGATACTGGAGTGGGTTACCGTTTCCTTCTCCAGGGGATCTTCCCGACCCAGGGATCGAACCCGGGACTTCCGCATTGGAGGCAGACGCTTTAACCTCTGAGCCACCAGGGGAGTACCTAACAAGGGCTAATTCTTTCATCTGTAGCCTTGCTATTGTTGTTAAGTCACTTTAGTAGTGTTTGACTCTGTGCGACCCCATACACGGCAGCCCACCAGGCTCCCCCGTCCCTGGGATTCTCCAGGCAAGAATATTGGAGTGGGTTGCCATGTCCTCCTTCAATGCATGAAAGTGAAAAGTGAAAGTGAAGTTGCTCAATCGTGTCCGACTCTTCGCAACCCCATGGACTGCAGCCTACCAGGTTCCTCCATCCATGGGATTTTCCAGGCAAGAGTACTGGAGTGGGGTGCCATTGCCTTCTCCGGCAGCCTTGCTATACCTGACCTTAACAAAAGGTCAGAAATTCAGGTCAGTACTAAGATCTTCCAATCCCCACCATGCTCTTATTTGTAACTCTTTAAGTTACACCCATGGGTGCAAATAATCACTAGTCATTAAAAATGATCTGGAAGTATCCTGTAAAATGTGGGTTCCTAGGCCCCCACAAAGAAATCCTGAAACTTGGGTCTAGGACAAAGTCCAGACATTTACTTTTACAAGCTCTCCAGGAAATTCTGTTTGCAGCCAAGATGGGGAATCACTGCTCTCAACCAGAGAGCACCGTACATCTAACCTGGGAGATGTTGTTAAAAATACAGGTGCTGATTCAGTAGGTTCTGGGCAGGGCTGAGAGGCTGCATTTCTAATAAGGCCCCAAATGGTGCCTTGGACTAGGAAAACCCCTATCTATGCTGCCAGGTAGGTAGCCACTAGCCACAGTGTGCAAAACATGTCATCACAACTTTTTATATATTAAAAACTTCTGTCAGATACAGAATTTAGCTGAACAAAAATATAATTATCAGTAATTTTATACTCTCAGTTTTATTAACTACTAATAAGACTCTTGAGAGTCCCTTGGACTGCAAGGAGATCCAACCAGTCTATTCTAAAGGAGATCAGTCCTGGGTGTTCATTGGAAGGACTGATGCTAAAGCTGAAACTCCAATACTTTGGCCACTTCATGCGTCGAGTTGACTCACTGGAAAAGACTCTGATGCTGGGAGGGATTGGGGGCGGGAGGAGAAGGGGACGACAAAGAATGAGATGGCTGGATGGCATCACCGACTCCATGGAGGTGAGGGTGAGTAAACTCCGGCAGTTGATGATGGACAGGGAGGCCTGGCGTGCTGTGATTCATGGGGTCACAAAGAGTCGGACACGACTGAGCGACTGAACTGAACTGAACTGAACTGAATCACTAAAAAAGGATAAAATGTGAAATGGTCCTCCTGCATCTTTTTAATTTGAAAATGTTATAAAGAGAAAACAATCTTTCGGCTTGTTAGATATAGGGCAAATAACTTGCATTTTCTAAAATCTCATTGGACTTTTTTACGTAGTATTTTCACGTTTATATTTGCATATTTGGAGAATCATAATACATGACCATGACTCCCCAAAGAAACAATTATTTACAGAAGAATTTTTTTTCATTAAATTGCTATATTTGGAATGAACCTATGCGACAATTCAAATCCTACTGCAAATCTGTATACAACATAGAAAATTCCAATAGTAATGGGGGGTGGGGAGGAATCCTCTATTATTTTAAGGAAACCAAACAACTGCTTGGCTGCTTTTTAATTGAGCAGATAAAGCACTTTAATATAGATAAAACATTTCTAATATTTAGGAAGCACTTTTCCAACTATAAAGTCACGAACTTTACCCATAACTCTGACAGCCTGACAAGCAAGCAAACAGAATTCAACCCAAGAGTAGTTTCCTAGGCAACAAGCACAGATACGACCAATGGAAAAAATGAAAAGGAGAAAAAGCATTGCAGCATTTCCAGTGGGCTTGAGAAATACATTTTAATTGTCAAAATGCCACAAAGACAACAATATTGAAAATCATTTCACTGAAAATGATTCAAAGCAGAAAGCCATTTTCATTACAGCAAACGAGGTGTAGAAAAATAGAAAAATTAGGTTCCCTTCCTTTGCTCTGAATTAAGTAGGGACGGAGATCAATCTTGGTTGATTTTACAAAATTTATCTACATTAGGACAGATTTTTAATATGCCTCCTTAGTTTTCTCAACAAATGGAACCGTACATTAATTCAACGGACAAAAGAAGAGAGTGACCCAGAAAGACGAGGTAGCACAGGATACAGGGTGCGTCTGAGCATCTTCTTTACAAAGACATGCTCATACCTGCTTAGGTCTTAATTCAAACACAGTAAACCACACACTTCACAACACAGATTAAAAAGCACTAGGCTGTCCATATTCTCACCTGGCTTCTGTTTCTTCATCTGTAACAAGAAGGGCTTGGATTCCATCTCAAAACCCTTTCTGGCTCTAACAGCTTTTGATTTTTAGAAATAAAGTATAGAAGGGCTGTTTTGTCTAAAAACACTGAGAACAAAACAAAGGCTAGATTCTAAGCTATTTTAAAACTTTTTCTTCACAGGATGTAAAAACTTTGACAGCTAACCTTTAGAAAATAATATTGGAAATGTTCTACTACACAGCTATTTAAATGTCTACGTCCTACATCAGCTTTTGTGATGGCATTTGCTCTTATATTTAGGTCAGGAACATTTACTTGGATTAACTAAAATGTGTTGGATGCTCATAATCTATATTTTCACACAATGTGTCACTACAAACTTGTGAAATAGTCTATATTTTCACCAAGAGTCTTTTCAGCCAAACATTTAGTCAATTTAGGAACTTAGGTTGAATTGATCAACTAATTCAGGCAAAACTACCAATTTAGTAGCTGCAGGCAAATGTCACTGAAATGTTTTTCTGATAATTCACCTTACAATGATTGATGAATTAAGGGAATGAATAGCAAAATGGTGCTTCCAAACAAGAATATGTTCACAGTTTTTCTTTTTCTCTCTTGTCTACCCAACAAAGTCAGATAAGTACATTATAATTCATTCTCCAAAGCCAATCACCTACCCTTGAATTTCATTCCATCCATCCATTCAGTCGCTCAGTCGTGTCCGACTCTTTGCGACCCCGTGGACTGTAGCCTACCAGGCTTCTCCGTCCATGGGATTCTCCAGGCAAGAATACTGGAGTGGGTTACCATTTCCTTCTCCAGGGGATCTTCCTGACCCAGGGATCGAACCCGGGTCTTCCGCATTGGAGACAGACGCTTTAACCTCTGAGCCACCAGGGCCTTTCATTACTTCAGGAATCAGGTGCTTCCCTGAAATCAACTTGGATATCTGGGTGCACTGGCATGCCTCCCTCTTTTTTTATATATACACACTTGTTCTCATATAAAAGTTATTACAATGAAAGATATGTAAGTTACAACAGAAAAAGTTAATAATTCAAAAGCTGAGACATACGCATTCCATGAAATATCAGCGTATGTTGGTAAGTGGGGGCTTCCCTGGTAGCTCAGCTGGTAAGGGACCTCCCTGCAATGCAGGAGATCCTGGTTCAATTCCTGGGTTGGGACGATGCCCAGGAGAAGAGATAGGCTACCCATTCCAGTATTCTTGGGCTTCCCTGGTGACTCAGACGGTAAAGAATCCGACTGCAATGGGGGAGACCTCAGTTCGATTCCCGGGTGGGGAAGATCCCCTAAGGGAGGGCATGGTAACCCACTCCAGTATTCTTGCCTGGAGAATCCCCATGAACAGAGGAGCCTAGCGGGCCACAGTTCATGGTGTCACAAAGAGTTGGACACGACTGAGTGACTAAACACAGCACAGTACAGCATGTTGGTAAGTACATCCTTATAAATTAATTTCAGTTCACTTATAACTGCATTTCTTTTTGCTTTTTATCTTACTATCTAGATTCTTCAACTGTCTACTCTTCAGAACACTGAACAACATTAAGCATCCGTAGAAATAAGCTCTTTAATACATGATACATATAAGATCAGCTAAAAGAAAATTTAAAGCAATTTGGCCATTAAAAGAAAAATGAGAAGAGTAAATCCCAAAAGAATCTCATGAGTAGACAGACTGAAATTATATTTATGTCTGCAAGGAGTCTGACAAAGCCTGAACTTGATTAGGAAGGAAATGTTAAAAGATTTCTTTCCCTTTTCATGTGAGCTGCCAGGAAGCAAACCCAAAGATTTATAGATTTAACTACTATGTGATAGGTGGTACAGGTATATAGATTACATACAGATAAAATTTTCTTTGTCTTGATTTTCAACTTACATTTTCGTTTTTCACAATTCTCTATTTTTATTTTCTAATTATCATTTTTAGTGTTATTTTTAAAATTCAATATAAATCCACATGTGCTGGAAAATCAGAGAACATATCTAACATTATTGAGTCTGTACAATATCAACATTATAATTATACAAAGGAAGATAAGCTTTAAAGTATCAAAATTAATAGGATATATACAACTTATTTATTCTAACATACCTAGAACTTAATATGCTCAAAAAGTATATGTTGAAGAAATCAGTTAATTCGCATTTATTTATTCCAAGCAACAATATCCAATTAAGCATCCCACATTTCACAAGAGACCTGGGACTGAATACAGGTCTTCCTTTATGGATAAAAAAAAAAAGGTAACAGCAAATCTTTGAATCCTCAAATTTCAAAAATTCTCATATGCTCTAAAGCAAATTATGGGGAAGAAATGATCATGACCTAAGTGTAACATTTTTACAAGGGATTAAACAATGACTTGACAAGCCACAAACTTTTTGTGCTTGCATTTCTAAAACAAGAAATTCCTATTTTAAAAAAAAACCAATAGTATTCAGTATCTTTCTGAATCATAAGATTCATTCAGAATAAACTGGCTATTAGAGAGCTGACTCCATGTCAAAACCCTACTGAATTTATCAAAAATAAAAATCAACTACATTCCTAGGATAGCTAAGTCTCTGGAAAAGAGCAAGCAGGACACAGAACCCTACCTTTGCTTCTCATCAGGATAAACTGGAGCAGGCTGATGGGTACCACTAGGAGTGCGTTGTCAGCTATGCCATGCATATCCAAGAACGGGTAATCATCACACAGGGTTCAAAAATATGGTATGAAAATAAATGCCAAGGATAACAGGAAAATAAACATTCATGGGGGAAGGAGATTATGTACATTTTTAGTACAAACATGGCCAAAAATCTGAACATTCTCTTTCCCTTCTTTCCCCAGATTCGGTGCAGTGTCCAAATGTTGCTAATCTATATGTCGATCTACCTGAAACACTCTCTTTTCCTCCTCCACAGACTTGTCCCAAAATTGCTCCAGGTCCCTCACAATTGGAACTATCTGCAGTAAATACCCGGAGAAGGCAATGGCAAGCCACTCCAGTACTATTGCCTAGAAAATCCCATGGATGGAGGAGCCTGGTAGGCTGCAGTCCGTGGGGTCGCTGAGGGTCGGACACGACTGAGCGACTTCACTTTCACTTTTCACTTTACACATTGGAGAAGGAAATGGCAACCCACTCCAGTGTTCTTGCCTGGAGAATCCCAGGGACGGGGGAGCCTGGTGGGCTTCCGTCTATGGGGTCACACAGAGTCGGACACGACTGAAGTGACTTAGCAGCAGTAGCAGCAGCAGCAGTAAATACCTATCATACTTGCCTTATCCCACTGTTTTTAATCAAAATCAAAATGTGTGACTTGTCTGTGCTTCCACAGGGGATGCCTAGAGTTGGTTCAAATCATCTTACGAGAAAAAATAAAGATTTAAGAAATTTTTGAGAGTTGGTCATTGAACAGAACTATTATTCAAATTCAAATTATATAAACTTATAATTAAAAAGGGGCTTCCCAGGTGGGGCTAGTGGTAAAGAATCCACCTGCCAATGCAGGAGACCTAAGAGATGTGGGTTTGATCTCTCAGTTGGGAATGATCCCCTGGAGAAGGGCTTGGCAACCCACTCCAGTATTCTTGCCTGGAGAATCCCATGGACAGAGGAGCTTGGTGGGCTACAGTCCATAGTATTGCAAAGAGTTGGACACAACTGAATGACTAAGCATGCATGCATATACAATCACAGAGGAATCCTCACCTAGTCCTGATGCTCTGACTTACCTAATGGTTAGCATCTATTCTGTGTCATGATCATGTTAAAATTTTTATGAATTTATTTTTGGCTTGTCCAATTTAGAGACCAAAAAAAAAAAAAAAAGCCCGTAAGAGACTAGGATTTAGAATCCTGAATAAATTAAAGTTGAAGACACCAAACTTCCAATCGCCTATCTGTATTTCCCAAAAGAGAACAATTTGCAGTACCCTGTATTTGTTTTCCAGTAGAAAGATACTCCAATTGATAGCATCCTTCTTCTTTTAAACCTTTGCAGTAACTGTTGTTAACCGAGAGGGTCACAAAGAGTCAGACACGATTAAAGCGACTTAGCACACACACATGCATGCATAATTAAATAGATTATATTAAAACACTCCAGTATTCTTGGGCTTTCCTGGTGGCTCAGCTGGTAAAGATTCTATCTGCAATGTGGGAGATCTGGATTGGATCCCTGGGTTGGGAAGACCCCCTGGGGAAGGGAAAGGCTATCCACTCCAGTATTCTGGCCTGGAGAGTATAGTCCATGGGGTTGCAAAGAGTCGGACATGACTGTGTGACTTTCACTTTCACTTCAAAATACATCACTTTCCAAGTCCTTTACAACAAGTTGTTATTATGTATGCTCATAGTACACTGATGCATCTGTGTGGTGGAAACACTGTATAGTAGTGCATCTCTCACCAGTTCTGTGCGCTGGGAACATAATACTGGCCAGTGAGAATGTTTACACCATGGAAATGGGCAAATGCCACAAGCCAGGTCTTCTTTGATTTTCAGAGACAGAGCTGTTAAAAGGTTACCAGCGCTCCAGTGGATCTATAGAACCAGACAAATCCTCTTCTCCTGGAGTCAAGAAAAGCATAAGACACCACAGGACTGCACTGCGAGTCTGTGCGATCAGGAAAGACCATGGGAGAAACTGTGACTTCAAGCAAAGTCCTGAGAGATAAGTCGAGGTGAGGCAGGTGAGCAGCGAGGACAGAGAAACAGCTTCACCACACTTGTAAACACTACTAACAAAGCTAGTGGAGGTGATGGTATTCCAGTTGAGCTATTTCAAGTCTTGAAAGATGATGCTGTGAAAGTGCTGCACTCAATATGCCAGCAGATTTGGAAAACTCAGCAGTGGCCACAGGACTGGAAGAGGTCAGTCTTCATTCCAATCCCAAAGAAAGGCAATGCCAAAGAATGCTCAAACTACCGCACAATTGCACTCATCTCACACGCTAGCAAAGTCATGCTCAAAATTCTCCAAGCCAGGCTTCAGCAGTATGTAAACCGTGAACTCCCAGATGTTCAAGCAGGTTTTAGAAAAGGCAGAGGCACCAGAGATCAAATTGCCAACATCCGCTGGATCATGGAGAAAGCAAGAGAGTTCCAGAAAAACATCTATTTCTGCTTCATTGACTATGCCAAAGCCTTTGACTGTGTCGATCACAATAAACTGTGAAACATTCTGAAAGAGATGGGAATCCCAGACCACCTGACCTGCCTCTTGAGAAACCTGTATGCAGGTCAGGAAGCAACAGTTAGAACTGGACATGGAACAACAGACTGGTTCCAAATAGGAAAAGGTGTACGTCAAGGTTGTATATTGTCACCTTGCTTATTTAACTTATATGCAGAGTACATCATGAGGAACGCTGGGCTGGAAGAAGCACAAGCTGGAATCAAGATTGCTGGGAGAAATATCAATAATCTCAGATATGCAGATGACACTCCCCTTATGGCAGAAAGTGAAGAGGAACTCAAAAGCCTCTTGATGAAAGTGAAAGAGGAGAGTGAAAAGGTTGGCTTGAAGCTCAACATTCAGAAAACAAAGATCATGGCATCTGGTCCGATCACTTCATGGGAAATAGATGGAAAAACAGTGGAAACAGTGTCAGACTTTATTTTTTTGGACTCCAAAATCACTGCGGATGCTGATTGCAGCCATGAAATTAAAAGACGCTTGCTCCTTGGAAGGAAAGTTATGACCAACCTTGATAGTATACTAAAGAGCAGAGACATTACTTTGCCAACAAAGGTCCGTCTAGTCAAGGCTTTGGTTTTTCCCGTGGTCATGTATGGATGTGAGAGTTGGACTGTGAAGAAAGCTAATCGCCGAAGAATCGATGCTTTTGAACTGTGGTGTTGGAGAAGACTCTTGAGAGTCCCTTATACTGCTAGGAGATCCAACCAGTCCATTCTAAAGGAGATCAATCCTGGATGTTCATTGGAGGGACTGATGCTAAAGCTGAAACTGCAATACTTTGGCCACCTCATGCGACGAGTTGACTCACTGGAAAAGTCTCTGATGCTGGGAAAGGTTGGGGGCGGGAGGAGAAGGGGACGACGGAGAATGAGATGGCTGGATGGCATCACCGACTCTGTGGACATGAGTTTGAGTGTACTCCGGGAGTTGGTGATGGACAGGGAGGCCTGGCGTGCTGTGATTCATGGGGTCACGGAGAGTCAGACACGACTGAGTGACTGAACTGAACTGAACACTTGTAAAGAAGCAGAGAGCTTAGGGCCCTGAAGGTCTGAGACCTATCCAAGAAACTCAAGCAAGGGAACTTGTTACAGAGTAAAAAAGGCAGACACAAGACAGTTCTTGCAAACTTTACCAAAACTTATTGATGTTCAATTCAGTTCAGTTTCTCAGTCATGTCTGACTCTTTGCAACCCCATGAACCGCAGCATGCCAGGCCTCTCTGTCCATCACCAACTCTCAGAGTCCACCCAAACCCATGTCCATTGAGTCGGTAGTGCCATCCAACTATCTCGTCCTCTATCGTCCCCTTCTCCTCTTGCCCTCAATCTTTCCCAGCATCAGGGTCTTTTCAAATGAGTCAGCTCTTCGCATCAGGTAGCCAAAGTATTGGAGTCTCAGGTTCAACATCAGTCCTTCCAGTGAACACCCAGGACTGATCTCCTTTAGGATGGACTCGTTGGATCTCTTTGCAGTCCAAGGGACTCTCAAGAGTCCTTCCCAACACCACAGTTCAAAAGCATTAATTCTTCGGTGCTCAGCTTTCTTTATAATCCAACTCTCACATCCATAAATGACCACTGGAAAAACCACAGCTTTGACTAGACAGACCTTTGCTGACAAAGTGATGTCTCTGTTTTGTAATGTGCTGTCTAGGTTGGTCATAACTTTCCTTCCAAGGAGTAAGCGTCTTTTAATTTCATGGCTGCAATCAGCATCCACAGTGATTTTGGAGCCCAGAAAAATAAAGTCTGACACTGTTTCCACTGTTTCCCCTTCTATTTGCCATGAAGTGATGTTACTGATGTTAACTGTATTAAAAATATTGGGAAGCCATGGAAGGTTTTGAGGCACTGAGGTGAAAGGATGAGATGTGGGGGTTACAACAATCACTCCTGCTATTGCAGAACAGACTGCAGGGCTGCCCTACAGAGGATGAGGAGAGAACAGCCATAGATGGGCCTGGGAGCTCTGCTTTCCTGACAACAGAGCACTAACAGCAAAATCTTAAACATGCCGATTTTTGTTTACGACTGAGCGACTGAACTGAACTGAACTGAACTGATTATTTAAATGCATGCTCAACTAATAGAGGCACAATTAACCACATGCAAGAAATGGTAAATTCTTTAATACAACAAAGTAAACAATAAACTAACAATAAGTTCTAGTATTCTGTTTCCCTACGTCCCCGGTCATGACCCCACTGTAGAGACCACCAGCAACACCATCCTTGGAAGCTCAAAGGCAGGTCGTGAAGTCACAGGACATGGTGAGGCTGTGAGAGCTGGGGACAGCGCCACCCTCGGTGACAGTTACAACAGACCTCTCCAGACTCCAGCATCCCTGGCCAAGGCCATATTCCCCTAGAGTGCCCACCAGAGACAGCACAGTGATCTGGAGCCATCCTCTGGACACTCAGTTTCATCAGGAGCACATATAGTGCCAAATTCACTAACTGCGAGGCTGTTCCTTCTTCACAACTTGAACAATAACAAAAAAAAAGAAAACACTGGTTGCTGATCATGATACAAACACCCTGGGTTCCTTTTGAGGGACTCCCTGCAAATACCAGCATGCTAGCAGCTCTGTGTTCTGGCATCTACTGACAGCCAAGCAGAACGTCCACCAATGCTTTTGACACCTGCCAAGGATGACCTCATTACACTCTTGGTCATACTGCCCAGGGAAACATGACAGAGTCCTTTTTTTTTTTCCCCAGCTGCGCCTCACAGTTTGCAGGATCTCAGTTCCCCAATCAGGGACTGAACCTGGTCCTGGCAGTGAAAGCATGTAGTCCTAACCACTGGACCACCAGGAAACTCATAACACCCATCATATACTTACCATAAAACTTCACCACCCAAATAAAGGAAACCTGGAATTGGCATGAACAACCTATGCTGACTAGTACCACTGGAAAGACTCACTCTCAAATAATCAAATCATCGTACACTTTGAGGCACCACTTTGAAAACTGAAATTAGACCAGGATGCTCTTGATTTTAACTCACTTTTAGGCTTAGCAAAATAAAACCAATGTAACCACACAGCAGTCTCTGAATACCTTTCCCTATTAAAAGGACAAGGCTGCTTCAGGACGTGACTGGTTGCAGATGTGGGGCAGAAAATATATCAGATGAACATGGAACAAATTTCATGGCAGAAAGCAAGGATGCTGCCATGAAGGGCTCTCAGGACCCAGTTTAGAGAGGTCACATCACTACAAATATGGCTGATCTGAACAATAACAGAACAGACAGAAACAAGAACTATACTAGAGCTTATGAGTTCTTGTGACTTTTTTAAAGAGGGAAACAGGAAAAAATGAAACCAGGAGAATGCCAGCCAAAAAAAAACAAAACAAAACCTGTTATTGTGAAAACTAATACAGAGACAGAATTAGGTATTTGGCCTGTTCTTCTTGGACACAGGGTATCTCAGAGTAACAAACCAGTTGATAAAAAGATTAACTTTATAGAAATAATGTGGCCGATAAGTGAAAGAACTGGAATATCAATATGCGGCAAACATTTAAAAAAATAATAATGGATCTAGGCAAAAATTACCAATGCTGCTAATATCACAAAATGAGAACCAACAGCCAGGCTGTATGTGTCTCCTGAGGGAACCATACAATAGCACTCAGAGACACTGTTGTCAGAGAATCAAATCAGAAACAAAGCAAGACACTGCATCTAATAACTACCAGGTTACAAGAAGCACAGGGTACATGAGGATACAGCAGATGCCACAGGGATATTGTTGTTCAGTCACTCAAATTGGGTCCGACTCTTTGCAACTCTACAGACTGCAGCACAGCAGTCTTCCCTGTCCATCACCATCTTCCAGAGCTTGGTCAAACTCATGTGCATTGAGTCCGTGATCCCATCCAACCATCTCATCCTCTGTTGAACCCTTCTCCTCCCGCCTTCAATCTTTCCCAGCATCAAGGCCTTTTCTAATGATGGGCTTGGCAGAGGAAAACCACAGGAAAAACAGTCCAAGGAATAAATTGCAGAGTGTGTGTGTGTGTGTGTGTATCTGTGTGTACATATACTCACACCCTTGTATAGATACATGCATACACACACACAGAAAGAGGAACTCACAGACCAAAAGAAACATCAATCAGATGTAGTGTGTGGATTTTCCCAAGATGCTGATTTAAACAAGCCAAATAGAAAAACTACATTTACAGAATAGTTTTAATACTAATTTCACATTACATAGCATTAAGGAAGTATTATATGAGGTTATATATTTATTTTTTTGTTTGTTTGTTTCTCATTTCTTAATTAGTAAATTCAGCGTGCAGGTTCTATCCCAGGCTAATTTATACACTTCCAGAAGGAACGGCCTCTTAAATGCACAGAGTGCTGAGGTGGGGTTTTATATATATATATAAGGTTATATATTTAAAGTTTTACTTTTTAGAAATAAGCACAGTACTGAAATATTTTCAGAAGAAATTATATAAGATTATATAAGAAATTATATAAGTACTGGAGTGGCAGCCCACTCCAGTACTCTTGCCTGGAGAATCCCAGGGGCAGGGGAGCCTGGTGGGCTGCCGTCTATGGGGTCACACAGAGTCGGACACGACTGAAGTGACTTAGCAGCAGTAGCAGTAGAACTTACTTTGAAATAATGCTGTTTGGGGAAGTACAGATGAAACAAGACTGGCCACCAACTGATAATTGTTAGAACTGAGAGTGGGGCATGGCATTTCCTTACACTATTCTCTTTAATCATGTATGTGCTTGAAATTTTCTATGATGAAAAACTGAACAGAAGACAAGTGACCTTGCAATACTGAAAATTATAAAGACAAGTGAAAATAAGCAAGTAATGGTACTGAGTAATAGTCTTTTTTTTCTCAATTAGGATTAAATTTTTTAAAAAGCTATGCAAAGTTGCATATTCATCATGACAATTTCTTTAATATTTTGTGTACTACAATTGAATGCATCTCCTCCAAACAGACTGTGCAAACTTTATGAATTTATTCAGAAGAGGCTCCGTTACCCCGAAAAGATTTGCTAAGTCAAGCCTCTTAAAATGCTGCTTCTCACAAATCACAGGGCTAAGAAGCAGCAAGAAGTTTAACAACATGGTTAGTGGGTCCAGGTGTGGCCCCTGAACCCCATTTACTCAGCTGTGCCTTGATTTTGAAAAGGTAAGGAGCAAGTGCTACTGTAGTCTGATTTCTCCCATTTTTCAGAAAGATGAAGCACATTTGATCAAAATCAAGGTACAGATAAAAAGCAGTTGCATTTTCCCATCACACATCTAGTAGATCGTTTCAAGCAGCAATGGAGTGACAGACAGTAAGTAATGGCAGAGAAGTGAAAAATATTCTTACATTATTTTGATGTCTTAAAGTTTATTATGAGAAACTGCTCAAAAATGTCATAGTTACCAATATCGTTAGCAGATGAGTAGACAGGAAAAAAATCAAAATTTTCTAATATGAGTAGCATAAAAACTTAAAACATAGAAATTGAAAGCAAATTATAAAAAACCAGTCACATGTAGATAGAGAGTCTTCACTCTTTATTAGCTTCATCTGATTAATAACTTCTTCAAAAGTTTGATGTGTACTTAATTTCAAGGGCAGAGTTTATGAAAGTAAATGAAGAAAAAAATCTAGACAGACATTTCATTTATTTAGAAATGTAACATATTCATAATACAGAAAAAAAACTGTCCCATTAGTTTTATGAGAAATATCTTCACGTTATGTAATATTCTTTAATATTGCTATGGACATTTGAAGTTAAAAAGCCCATATTAAAATTCAGTTTTCTGTCAGTCAAAAAGGGCAATACTTGTGAAAATACAAAGAATCACTGAAAATCACACATATACACACACACCTTCTCCAGACATGTTTAGTACACCACTGTCATGACAGTACTGACTCTTATAAATGAAAAGTAGATTCCACACACCAACACTTGTGTTACCCATGAGAGTGAAGCATCATTTGCTGTAAATAAGTAAATAGGAATCAAGGTCTACAATAGCCAAGTTCCAGAGAATGAAACTATGCCACTAGCAGTTACTCTATTTGTGTAGCTCAAAATGTTTTTCCCCCTATGTATATACTTTGTCTTTAAAATTGGTAAGGTATAATAACCACAACTACGAAACCATCTATAGCTAAACCAAACTTCTCCTCTGAAACAATTAAGTCTTATAGTAAGATGTAACACAAATGCAGTGATTCAGTATGTCTTGATAATAAAGGAAGTGAACGAAGATGGATGATGTAACCATCAAACAGAGAGCAGTCATTTTAGATGCATTTTCAGTAGATATTTTTTCCTAATTAAGGGTCTCAATTTTCTACACTAATAGAGGATTGCGTCAAGCATATCCAGTTGAGGATATAAATGCAGAAAACTGAAAGTGTTAGTCACTCAGTCGTGTCTGACTCTTTGCAACCCCTGGGCTGTTGCCTGCCAGGCTCCCCTGTCCATAGAATTCTCGAGGAAAGAATACTGAAGTGAGTTGCCATTCCCTTCTCTCGGGGATCTTCCCCACTCAGGAATCAAACCCGAGTCTCACGCATTGCAGGTAGATTCTTTACCAACTGAGCCACCAGGGAAGTCCCACAGATGACTGTTTGCAAAGCTTTCATATAAATTTACAGTCTTTGAGAATGTAGGAATATTGAAATATACATAAAATCGTGTTCAGTGGCAAATGTTATCAAACATTTCTTCAGTGTAAAAAAAATCCTATTAAAGGAATGTTAGCACCCTTGTAAATAAAATTAAGAGATCAAATACAGACTTGAACTTGGGTCAGATGAAATTTTATGTTCAAAGTTATAAAGAGTCTTTTACCACATTTCATTATGCAGCAACTGAACTGCCAGAGAGGTACATAAGCAGTTACAAAATAAAGCAGCATATCAGGAAACACAGAAACAGGAAAGAGCACTGTGTTTTAGAAAATGTTTCTTTCTTTTAAAAAAATTTAGTAAATGCCTAACAATCCGCTTCTTTACAAGCAAACAAATAAAGAAGATGCAGTAACACAAAATAAAAAGTCTTTAGATGAATGAACCCATGAAGGCTTATTAGAAGTGGTCTTCAGTCACTTCAACACCTCTGTTCAAAGAAGAATTATTAGAAACTCCTAGGAGAGCTCAAGAATGTGAACTGGAGGTTAGGTGATATGGAGGTTCAAGAATGAAAATTACATCTAATACTCACAAGTTCCATCAATTTATGCAGTCATCCTAGAAGCCATGCAGATCATAGTTCCTTAACCAGGGATTCAACGTGTGCCTTCAGCAGTGGAAGCATGGACTCCTAACCACTGGTCCACCAGGGAAGTCCCAGGGACTCATCACTGACCTTGCTTCTGCCTCCCATTCCCAACTTCCTGACTCTGGTTACAAAAAGAACAGTTATTATCCAGCATTAGTAGATAACCCTACACTACTTATGCAAACTGATCACCAGCTGGGTTTTTGTTGTTCTAAATCATAATTCTTTAGGCTGTAACATCTCTGCCAAAAAAGAGAATATTCTTTTCCAATGCATTAATACAAATTCTGTATTTGAAATAATTACTTCTCAAGCCGATCTAAATAACAAATTAACCAGTAGATCAGCTATGGCACAAATTGACATTTTAATTAAATGTGATGACTAATCTAGCAGTAGTCTGAAATGCCCTTTGGATCCTGCTCTTTCCATATTATGATTAGTCCTAGACGGATCCAGCTGCAATCCTCCATCTTTGAACACGTGAATTATCTCTACAAAAATGATTATTTTCCTGAAGGTACATGCTATTCCAATACTCCTTCCTTATATAACCTCACGAAGTATTAGCTATATATGTGTTTGTATGTATTGGGTGGGCCAAAAAAGTTCATTGGAGTTTTTCCAACAGATTGTACGGAAAAACCCAACGAACATCTTGGCCAACCCTAACCATAGAAACACTTATTACTATGGTACCACTATAAAGACAAGAAAACAACGCTTATTTAATACTGTTGAAACAGAACTGCAGCCCAGGCAACAAGCTGTCATTGCTGTATTTACCCTTGACTCTGTAAGCAAGAGCTGAAAAATAACATATCGAGATTGCTTCATCTTCAGAACAGACAGAAAACATAGGGTGATGTAAAAAAATGTAGAGATAGAAAGTTTTCTACAAATTTTAGAGAGAACACAAATGGAAAGGCATTCCACTGAGGAACAAGCAGGGTGACAGTATCTAAGAATAAGCCAGGCCCATGGTCTGGATCATTTCTGAGACCAAGAAAGAGAAACAGGAGGGTTTGGTAAATGGATGCACAGTCCCCTTTTTGCTGTTATGAAAATTCTGGATTCATTTAAGTCCTGTCAAATGCCAACAGGAGGGAACTACGTAACAGAAGCATCAACTATAAGCCACAGAAAGTGCTGGATAGATATGATCTCATTGTAAGAAGGGGCTGTCCTCTCTCATGTGTGTCTGGGACCACAAGCACTCATGCCACTATGCCCACACACTGCAGCACCCAGGCTCTTTGCTAAGGAGAAAGATAATTTGCTGAAATGTAGGCAATGAAGTGGTAAATAATAATTAAGTTAACTTAAATGTCAATATAAATGAAATTTGTAAATGCAAAATAATTTAATGAATCCATAGTGATTTAGACATGTTAGTTTTTCTTCAAAATGTGGCCCACAGATATCACTAGTTTTCCATTCCAGGGAAAAGACAGAAGGGGTGACAAACTCAGGGGTGCCTTTAAAAATCACCCTGTCTCTGGGTCCCTCCCCATCTGGGACTCACACAAGGATTCTAGAGAGATGAAGTCGGTCTCTAGCTGCAGATGGGAGCAAACAGGCTGAGGAACACAAGGCCGTTTCTGACATTAAAAGCAATGAAAGAATAAATAAGCAAACACAGTTTCAAGAAGAGCTATACAAGAGATCTATATCAAGTGCAACAAGAAGAGAAGAAATGATGTTATCTGCCAGGCTTTCATGCTGACAAAATAATCCACGTATAGGTCTCTCTCTGACATCTGCTAATAGAAAGAAGAATCTAGATACCTGGTTAGAATGGAGGATGAAAATGAAAAATAAAGCTTGTTTACAATCCAATTGTGTCGGCTCAAACATTTTCATACAATTATTTTCTCTCTGCAATGCACTTCTTATTGTGATGTGAAAATGGGCTTTCTTGCTTCGATTTAAATTGTACTTTCTTAACGCATTCATAGCGATGTCACTTTTACCAATTTTCAAGTGTCAGTAACTGTTTCTGTACCTGATAAACAGATAAACATTGGGCACTTAAGGTGTATTCCCATACACAGACAAGAGTACAAGGCAAGACTTTGGGGGCAAGTAAACTATACTAGCCAAGGACAAGAAGAAGTGAAGGATACAGAGGTGACTGGGTGCATGGGAAATCTTGGGCTTGAGGGTAAGGAGAGGTGGGAAATCTGTAAAACTGTCCTCCCCTAGATGTCAGCAGGGGAGACAGACACAGAGAGCCCCATGCACAGGTGTCCAGTTCTCTAAGGTTTAGGGTTTGCAGACGACACACAGGTGGTGCTGTGAACCCTGCAGGAAACCTTTTCGCTGACCAAGGATTGCCTGCTAACTACAGTCCGAAGTCCATCTGACCACACAAGGCAGAGAGTTTCTAAAATATACTCCTTCTCCCCATGGTCCACAGTCATCATTATTAAGAGTAAAATATTATACACATGTGATGTATGGAGGGTTTTTTTTTTTTAATTAAGTACTTCACAGAAATTCAATCAAACAATGCAGGAAACAAGTGGTTCTTCTGCTGAAAGATAATTGGGAAATACTGGTTGTCAGACAGGAAGTGCGACAGTGCTCTGACTTCAAGACTGGTATCTTGAAATGTCACAAAGGGACCTTGGTGTACAGTTAAGTATCCATGCATTTGCAGCAATAAATCCACTTGTCTTGAACGTGAAGACGTGCACTATGGTTGCACTGTCAGCACAGCCTGCGTTAGTTCACTCCACTAAGCCTCAGATGCCCAATGGTAAAGTAGGGGAGAGGGACCTGGTGGTTTCCCAAGGGACTGCCCCCAACTACAAGGATAAGGGAACCTGTCCCAGCATCCCTTTTACAATACACTGACAGCCTCTTTGGGGAGAAGCCATCCATATGCCTAGACTTTCATGTGCTGCATGGAAGGAAAGGATTCTTGGTTTAAAGAAGCAGACATAAATGTGCTGAAAAGACTACGCTGTTTCTTTGTCGAGTGTTAAGCTCCAACTTAAAAGACCACAGACAAAATGCTTCAGCCCAAGGAAGCAAGGATGACTTACATTTTATCAGCATTTTAAAACCTAACATTTCCTGTGTTCTGGTTTGGGGAAAACATATATTGGCCTTTTCTTCTTTTTTTAATGGATGAACCGTATGAAAAGGCAAGTTTAAAAATAATTTTGCAACCAAAATTGCCATATGTTGATGTCTGGTTACTTCACTGGAAAATCGACGGATGAAATAAACATATTTGCCACACCAGATACCAACCAAAAAAGCTTTCTTTATGGTATTGAAATGCTGTCTCTAGAACAAGCATCTTGGTCTGCAGACAGTACGCCTGCTGCTGAACTGCTGTCGCCTGACAGCCCGTCTTTTCTGCCAAATTGCTCATTAGGCCTGGCAATTTTCACCTGCGCCTCCAGTTTATACTCCAGCAGGGAATAAACATCAGTCTGCTTGCACCATCCTAGGTGGTGAGCTTCCAACACCCCCCTCAGTAGCCTGGCCCCCACCACCAGGAACTCTCCAAACACACTCACCTCGTGTACACACCATTATTTTTAAAATGTCAATTCGGCTTCCCGCTCATAGAAGCTGGCTTAGTTTAAATGAAGAAAAAAAAAAAAAAAGCCACAAAAAAAAAGGATGATATGCAAAATAAGCCATATATTACAATGCGAAATGGGCTGACCAATAATTTATTTAATTATTCATGCCAAAAAAGAACATAAACAATGTGAATGGAGTGAAGAATGTTCATTTGGGGGAGTATTTCTGAGTGCACAGGTGACAACAGAGCAGAGCGGAGGAGCCCTTTTCCAATTGGATATGACCCATTCAACCTTGATTGCGAGTCTGAAAGGAGAGTGTTCGCATTTACGAATAAACAATACAGGTACCGTGGCAACCAGAAGAAAGAGGCAGTGAGCACACTCCAGGCTCTCTGCCGTTGCTGCTGCCACCGATGCCTGCCAAGGAGCACTCCAACATCCAAAGGCGGGCTGATACACAAAAAATAGATACAAAAGAGGTACTCTGTGGGCAAAAAGCACCAAAGATATGAAACAAAATGTCTGAAACCCCATAGAACAACTTCTGATGGAATACTGTTTTTCATTTTGCAGAAGTAAAATATTCACCACCAACCCTGCAATTAGCTAGAAAATTACAATAATTACAGCAATTTTGTATCCCATCTCCAATCCAATTAATAGATATATGACCTTGTCAACATGTAATAATCAGATTGCATCTACAACAAAACTGGATGAGTTTTATAGGCTGAAAAGAACTTGCACAGTAAGAAGGTAATTATTTGAAATACTGAGAATGCCATTTGTATGCCATGCTCCACTTCACAAGTTAAAAGGAAATACAATAGGAATATTATTTCTATTTTCAATATATATTTAAATTAAATCTGGAAAATAGTATTCTAATACCAGTTAAGAGGATAGATCTCTTAACCAAAGATCTTAGATCTCCTAGCAAGAGAAAACCAATCTATATATTCTTCAGTAAGAAAAAAATTTAGAGCTCAAGGAAGAGGCAGGGGGGGCTAACTTCATAACACAAGCTTGTATAGCAATTGTTGATGTCTCTATAAGTTCTAAAAGCCAGCGAGGTAGTAAAATCTTACCAACTAGTTAAAGAGTACCATTTCAGCAACATTTTGCCAGAAATGGTAAAAATTCACTATAAAATTAAAATAGCTCAGAAAAGTTAAAATGTTAAAAGACAATCTAATCAGATATTTTATTTCTCAGAACTGCTACAGCAATTTTATTTCTAGGACTTTTTCCATCACTAGGGCAAATGCCACAGACAAGGTATCTTGAATCTTTAGTCTGGCTCTTCCAAAGGAAATACTAAATCAGCATTCTGGGGTGAAAAGGAATCCTGCCAGCATTCTAAAGCTACACTACCCTCAGAATATCTGGCCCTATAAACAGCCTTTAGAAACTTTTTTAAAAAAAGAAAAAACATCATAGAGTGAGAAAAATAAGACTTGGTCTCAGTGATCTGCTCCAGAAACTGTGCCCCTGAGCACAGTCTATCTCTCTAAATCTGGATTTGTGAACATTAAAATCAGAGGAAGCTAAGTATCTATCATGGAACTGTGAGGTTAGGAGAACACAGTTCTAATTTTACTCTATATGAGAATACTCACCCCACCCCAACCAAGAACGGCAATGTGTTCTATCCAGGAAGACACATCCTGTAACTTGGGCTCTGTAACTCCTCAAACCTTTAAAACATCCATAAGAACTGGGTCTGCACTCAAGAGATGTCATTATCACCATCCCCTTTCTACAATTTCCCCTTACCCTAGTGTTCATCATGTGTCAGACACTATCAAGAGTTCAAGCATCTCATTTACTCTTCACGGTCCCAGGCCAGGTACCCCAAGTGAGGCCACTGATCACACTTGATGTGGTTTTGTTTACTTTTTCTGAACCATGAATACTCTAAACTATGTTCTAGAAAGGAGTGTCTGCAGAGTAAGCTCATGATAAAACGGTAAAGTACAATAAACTCTCAAACTTATCAAAAGTCTGTTAAAAAAAAAAAAAACAGGTTATCAGCATCTGCTGCTACTGCTAAGTCGCTTCAGTTGTGTCCGACTCTATGCGACCCCATAGACAGCAGCCGACCAGGCTCCGCCGTCCCTGGGATTCTCCAGGCAAGAACACTGGAGTGGGTTGCCATTTCCTTCTCCAATGTGTGAAAGTGAAGTCGCTCAGTCATGTCCGACTAGTAGCAACCCCAGGGACTGCAGCCCACCAGGCTCCTCAGTCCATGCGATTTTCTAGGCAAGAGTACTAGAGTGGGTTGCCATTGCCTTCTCCGCATCTGGTTATCATTAAATCAAAGTATACCTATCCATGACTGAAGGATGCAGAAACCTGCCAAGAGATGCCAGAACAACAGTTTGAAGTGTCTGCTGTCAAATCATCACCTTCCTCATTTGCCACTCCTTAAAATGGCTCTATTGACCTGAAAACCTCTGGATTTCTCCACTGTGGCAGAGGAGATCCAATGCCCAGGGCTCACAGCACTTCTGGAGGGCCAAATATCTTGATTTTTTTAAATCAGAAGAGGAAAAGCAAACTTTGGGAGAAAAAGAAAACGTTTTCATTTTTTTCTCACATCACAAGACAATGAGTTTTCTTAGCTTCCATCAGTTCCTTATTGAATAAAAGAGATGAGTGAATTAATTCATAGAAAAATCATCAGTTTATTTCTTCAAGATAAGTATTGAGGCTTATTTATCTGAAATCCTGTATTAACTCTGCCTCTAACTGCAGTTGATTATTGCATGACTGGACAGGTCTCTACATATTGTTGGTTTCTTTCCTTTCATACCTGAAAATGAGGAAGATCACTGAACATAAACTCCTTGAAAGCAAAGACTTACTAACCCCAGACTCTGATCACCTAGCACAAAGCCTGGCCAGCACTGACCGACCCTTGTTTTATTTCTGAATGAATAGTATTAATATCACAGAAAATGACTCATATGTATTGAGTAACTTTTACATAGTCACCAAACCTTGTATTTAGTACATGTTTAACATGAACTTACCCAATGCCTGACAAGGACATAAAATCTAAATAACCTAAGCAAATAAAAGTCAGAGCTTCTTGTTCTTAATATTTGTGTATTTTCCCACTGGTGGCTATAAGACAACATATATGCTTCAAATACAGCTTCCTTTTCTCAATAAAAACAAGGTAAAAGAGATATTTGGGGTTGAAAACAGCATTTCAATTTTAACACATAGAGCCAGCCAAATGTGGGTGGTGGTGGTATAGAAATTTTGTTCAATCAGTGAAGTCAAAAGATACAAATGGATGGGCAGCAAGCCATTCAATTTCTTCCTAACTTAAAGATAGGACTGGCCTTTCTTCCGGCACATATCTAAATTTAAGGTGCATCTTGCTATATAAAACACATGAATAAAAAAACTACAACAATAACACAACAAAAAACTCTGTACTTCATTATATATATTACATAAAGACACTGCTTTAATTACATAAAGATACTGCTTTCCAAACATCAGGCACCTATGAATATTTACACTATTATTTAATTAAAATTTTCTTTAAATTGAAACTAGGCAATCCATTTTTTAAACCCATTTGCTCCAAGCAGATAATCATTAAAGCATGGACTTATTGAGTCAGTATATACTAAAAGAAAATGTTTATGTTCTTTCCTTATTCTCCATAGATAGATAGAAATATGGAGATGTTATATAGTAATATATTAATATATATATGCATATATATCTACAAGGGACAGTGGAAGCAGAAATAGTTTATAAACATATAGAAGCAAATTTCCAAGAGGCTGTAGACTGCTACCAACAGAGAAAGTGGGGACATTTTACAAGGAAAAAACTGCATATTTTCAAAATTATCTAACTATATTCTATATATTACTTTTATAGATCATTCCATCTCTCTATGTGAAGATCCACTGAAGACTACCAGTAACATCACAGAAGATTACATTTTCTACTTGAAAACTGAAATGTTTCTAAATTAGATGTGCCTAAAAGACAAGTGATTTCTAACATAAATTTCTTGAAATAGGCCTTCTTTCTCTTACCAACTGCTCAATGATAAGATTATACAATTACAAACACTAAATATTATATTTAGCAGACATTCTTCACATTTGTGAGTAAAAGAAGTGAAGGAATGGCAGGAGTGGCTATAGAATTCTTCAAGCTAGTGTCCTGGAACTTGGGCACTCTGCATCCTAGGATTTCTACTATAAAGTCACTAAGTCCAATATTTTCTTTCCTTGAGATGGTCTCATAGCAGCTCTTCCAGATCCCTGAAGATAACGCTGACCCCCTCCAGATAAAGATCAAGAGACAATTATAACCAAGTTGGCTGTCAATCAAACATGCTCTGCTTTGTTTCAATGGAAGGCTTTTGATTACTTCCATTTGTTCTAGCATTCAGACAAAATACATAGGAAGAAAAATTCAAGTAATATAACTTTATATTATCCTTATTGATTTTTAGTGAGCTATTAAAAGTTTACCAGTCCCAAGTAATCTAAGCTCAATCCAAAAATGTAAAGAATCTTACTTATCTCTCTTGCAAAAGACATTTTCCCAGATTCTAAACTTAATCAATTTTAAACAGATAATGAATTCCATTCACAGGAGCATGCCTGAATAACAAAAGTTGGCATCCCTGTAAATGAAGATGAAATATGCACTTACTCGCACGAAGGACTGAAGGGGTGACCTCGATCTCACTTGTTGCTTGGTAAGGCTGGAAGGCTGAGACATTGTTGGTGCCGAGCTCACTGTCAAATATCTCTGGGCTCTGGGTGCCTGTGGAGCTGGCACTGGTGCCATCACCTCCATGATGTGGGTCTTGCTCATCAAACACGGCTACCAGCTAGAAATGACAGGTGAATTTGCAGTTATATACAAAGGCATTTAAAAGGACAACCCCAAACTTACACCATCTTTGGTGTAAACGGTGTTATTTACACACCTAGGAATGTTATATTTTAGGAAGAGGAACTTCGGAGAAATAGGCTTGCTCTGGGTTTTGATACTTTTACATTGCTTAGTTGTACATTTCATATCCAAAATTCTACAGGTGGAAAATAATACAATGGTGTTGTATCACAGAATGCTAAAGGGGATAGAATGGATTTAAATCTTTTTGTAGATAGTATATCAAGCGGAAAGGAAAGTGCATATACCTATATATAAACACATATACATATATATGACATGTAGTATACAGAGCATAGGGTAATAAGGGGCCCTTCATGTGGGAAGAAGGGGATATGAACTGTCATAAAGCATCACCTCATGGTACACAAGAAACACAGGAAGGATAAAGGAAACTAATGAGGCTGGTAGCCTACAGGGAGTTAGAGGGAACAAGGATGAAAGGGAGAGAATGGGAGCAGGTAATGAAGAAAATGGGGTGGTGACACTTTCCTGAACATATTTTTCTGTAACTCTGACTCTTAGAGCCAACATAATAATTAAAATATTTAAAACAAATAAGTAATTGAAATCAACCAAGAGGCAAGGAGGGGGTCTGGAGGCCGGATAATCTAAAATGGAACACAAACAAATAAACCTGTTACAAATGAAAAACACAACCACACAGAAAAGGGTGGGGAAGAAAAGAACTAAGCAACTCTGGAAAACTATTTTCACTGTTTAAAGTACATCTAAAGGAAAAAGGACAGGAACAGAAATATCGTATTCAATTAGTAAGCTTGTTTCCCACAAGCATATGGTTTGGAAATTCATGCTACTCCTACTACTAAACTATTCCTTCTCCTCCTCCTACTACACACACACCTCAGGAATGAATGAAAAAGAAAAATATTTTGGATAATGACAGCCAAAGTTCTTACAAAGTTCAGAAACAGAAGTGGCAAAAAAAGAAATCAACTGTAGTGTTAGACTTGAACTGGAGGCATCGATATGAACTCAAGGTTTTCATAAGTAGGTAGGCAGGCAGGCACAGACGGGTGTGAATCCATGTGTGGTATACAGGTCACACATGGATGTCCTAGTTGTGTCCACAGAGAGATCCCTGAAGCAATGACATTGCCTCAATGTCAAGTTACTGATTCAAGAACCAATGGATACTAATGACCAGATCTTGGTTTTTTAACACCATTTTCCAGTAAATGAACTAGAAGTCCGTAGAAAAACAGTTAACTCCAGGGGCAGGGTAAGAAAAATACATGATGAGCCTGAAACACGTTATGATGCTAAAGAGAACATCTAAGGGAATCAGGGTGCAGCCTGAAGGAGCTCTGAATCACCAGAGCCATTTGGGACACTTGTAAACAAATAATGATAGCATTAGATTATAACCCAAGATAAAACTAAACCTCCTGGAGTCCATAATGACATAATCAAATAATCAAAGAAATACATGATGGAGAATGGATAGCTCTTCCTTACTGGATCATCCAAATTAGTAAACATGGAAAAAATAGAGAGAAATTATCACTAGGCAATCTCCATAGTCAGAACTGTCACAGGCAAGATCTACCAGTGGATGCTAACATTAATTGTAAGAATATGATCAGAGGTGGGCATATCACAGAGTATCTCCCCAAAAGATGCTTTTTAATTCAAAAGAGAAAATAGTATCTTGCAGGGCAGAAACTTGGCAGACAGCATTTCGCTAAGTAATAAGACGTATTGACAGCATGTCAACACACCAACAAGTATATGACATTACTTCCATGGTAGCCCTGCCCAAAACACGTAACTCTGGTCTAATCGTGAGGAAACATCAGACAAATCCAAACTAAGGAACATTCCATAAAATAACTCCTATTCTTTAAAAATATCAAGACCAGGAAAGTAAAGGGCTGACCAAATTGTGCACCTTGCAGGAGACTGGGGAGAAATACAAACTGCATGCAGTATGAGGTCTTTGCCTGGATCCTGAACTAGAAAACGGGCATTAGTGGAAAAGAAGCAAAACTCAGATGAGAGCTATAGATTAGTTAGTGGTATGTACTAACAGTGGTATGTACAGTACTGTTCATTTCCTAACTTTGATAACTATACTATGGTTATGTCAGATGTTAACATTAGGGATAGGAGAAGAGTACAAGAAAACACTCTGTACTATTTTTGTAACTTTTCTGAAAATTGCAAAATTCCATAATACAGTATTACCAAGTACTGTATAAATTCACTCTATTTAAACTCACTCTATTTAAACTCACTCTATTTCTTCTTACAACTAAACAGTGGCAGTGCTTCTTTAAAATCTCAATGAAGGAAAAAACTTCTATGGCACAGAACAACTTGGTCGATCACCCTCCAATCTCATGCCTAAAAAACTCACCTTAGCCTTCCAAGAAAAGAAGAGACAGGACCACACCCCAAAAGAACCAAGCCTTCAGCTTCCAACCCAAGTCTTTTCAACTCCTTTTAGTTAACAGACTGAAAGAAGAATTCACAGACGATGAAAAGTATTTATAATTACAGTTTGAATTAATTCTATTTACATCCATCAATTCCTAAGACAAAAAAGAAAACCACTATAAGGTCATAGAGATATGTAGACAAACAGGAAGCTCAGAATCCTGCTGCGGCATCTTATATAATTAGCTGATTAAACAATCTAAAGGAAGGCTAAGTGGTAAGAAGAAATTAAAGTCAGATGAGGAGCTGGGCCACTCAACCTTATAATAAGCAACATCAGTGAGAAAAGAAATCCTTAGCAATTGTAAAAAATGGAAAGGTATTTGTACATATACACTAGTTTTCACAAACAGTATATATATGCATACATTATCAACCTGTTTACCTCACAAGCATCTCCTCTGATTAAAAATAGACATTCTACAGATCAGGGTCAGCAAACATTTTTCTAAAAATGTTCAGAGACTAAATATTTTTGGAGCTGTACAAGTCATATAGTCTCTGTCACACGATTCTACTTTGCATTCTATCATGAAAATAGCCATTCACAATACATAAATAAATGACAGTGACTATGTTTAAATAAAACTTTATTTACAAAGCAGATAATGAACCAAACTTAACCCATGGGCCATAGTTTGATGATCCCGCACTAGACTGCTCTTCCGTCTAGTAACATCCAATTTAAAAATTTCCGTGTGGGAAATAAAACTAAAAGTCAAGGTTCCTTGGTAATCCTGCTAAGCTAAGAATATTCATTTCAAGCTCTTCATCAGGATTTTGAATTTCTGTACTTGACTTTAATTTCATCAGACTTCTTACAAGGTGTGTGGCTTCATATGCATTTTGAAGATATTAAGTTTTGACATTTTGGTGCTTAATTGGAAGCAAATGAAATTCAAGTTTTGTTATTAACTTTTCACAATGATGTGTTCTCCTAAGAATAAAGTCCTTTCTGTAAACGGAAAATGGAGATTGAAAATTACAAAGAACGAGTCTTTAAATGCCACACATGATGGAAGAACTTACACACGTATATTAGTTTCAATAATTATCTCCAGCATTTTTAGAAAACACAAGTATTATGAAATCTGGACCGTGTCATGAACAAATGCTGTTTGAATTTCAGTGGCAGAATCACAGTTGGTGATTTGCAATATGCCAAAAACATACAAGTCTACAGCTCTCTTTTAAACTGAAATTTAAGTGCCAGGTGCAGATATAAAGTAATTTTGTGTTAAATTGGGAAGAATATATAATTTTAGAAAATCTACCCTACAAGAATACACAGTAGCACAGCAAAAGAAAACCAGACCTTCACAGAAACATCACATATTAAAAAACTCTATCGTGCCCTTCAAAAAATAAAGGAAACGTCTTGCTCTTCAATTTGTGAAACGTGACTCAAACCCATATTTTAACAGATGGAATCTTCACTGCTGCCCATGAAGTAGACTGTTTTTGAAAGTTCATTTTTAATTTCGACAGTTATTATTTCATCACTCTTGTGATCCATTCATCCAAAAAGTATCCACAAGAAAAGAGAGAATTTAGGATAACGGCCATGATAAAAGTGAAAGTGACAGTTGCTCAGTCACGTCTGACTCTTTGCAACCCTGTGGACTGTAGCCCAATGGACTTCTCTGTCTCTGGAAATACCTAAGATGACCCACCTATAAATAAAACTCTGATCTTGGCCACACATTTCCATCTCCCTTTGAAAAAGTCATTTCAGCTGCCTGAGACACCAGAACCTTCCAGCAGAAAACCCATTTCATAAACATTGCATGCAAATGCATATGTAAACCACTTGAGGATCGAGGGAGGCCTCTTTTATGAATAAAAAACTACATGGAGCAAAGTGGCTAAGGACATAGAATCCACAATCAAAGAGAACTACAATCAAAACCAGCTTACTTCTTCAATGGGTGTTGGCCCAATCCACTGGCCTCTCTGCCATCCCTAAGCCTCCTCATCTCAAAAGAGGATGGTGGTGAAGTTGGCAGAATAATGCTCATGACTGCCCACCCAAGTCCTCAGAATCTGTGGGCACTGCCCTTCCACAGAGAAAGGGACTTGAAGATGTGATTCAGATTAAGGACCTTCACACAGGGAGACTGTCCAGTGGGCCCCATCTAATCACACAAGTCTGGATAAATGGAGACTCTTTCCCGGCTGCGGTCATAGAGAAGAAATGTGACAATGGTTAGACACCTAGTACACTGCTGACTTTAAGGAAGGTGGGGGTCTCCGGAAGGCAAGGGGATGAATTCTCCCCTCGGGCCTCCAGGAAAGAATGGATTTTACCTATGTCAGACTCCTACCCTATAGAATTATAAATTTAAAAATGTGCAATGTAGCTGGAGAGCCTGTGTGCCGCAACTACTGAGCAAACATGCCGCAACTAGAGAGTCTGAGTGTCACGGTGAAGATTCCACACGCCACAACGAAGACTCAATGCAGCCAAATAAATACTATTCAAAAACGATGACAGATATTAATAAATGTGTGGTGCTTTAAACCACTAGTCTGTGGGAATTTGCTGTGGCAGCAACAGGAAACTACTCAAAGCCCTGGCCTCTCCTCCTGGACTTGGGACATATAAGAGAGAGAAGGCACATCAGCTTCCAGAACACAAGAGCACCCTCACTGTTACCTAAAATTAAAACAATATTGTGGTGGTTGATAAACACAGACTTCTGGAACTTTGAGGATCAGTTTCAAGAGTAACTAGAGGCTGAGGCAAAGTTCTTTGACACCAATAATAAGAGGGAAAAACAACAGGAAAACGAAAAGGACAAGGACTGTTGGAAAAATTCAGCATCATAATAACCACAGAGTGAAGTTCTTTTGCAGATGCCCTGCAACCTGCCTCAACCCCTCACAGAAACACGGAGCAGCTTTTTACATTTTGTTTCAGGGAAAAGAAAACTGAGACTCAGATTCCTATGACTAGAGTTTAGCTAGAAGTATACAATGAATCTGAAACTGGAAGTTCAAATCTATCTAACTCCCCACCTCGCCACCCTGGAGCATCTAAAAAATCAACAGCATGGCCTGCAGGGTATCTCCAGGCTATGAGCATCTGCAAGTCTTGGAACTGAATTCTGTTCATTCAGGATAAACCACAGATAATATCCCACCTTACCTAGTTCACATTATGTTAATACTACTACGTGAAAGTTTCTGAACTTACTTGAGGGTAACCGTGCTAAAGATATTGTCACTCAGTTTTAATCAGAAAAGCATTTTATTTATTTGGGAGTTGGGGATGGCATGTAGGATCCTAGTTCCCCCAGCCAGGTATCAAATCCATGCCCCCTGCACTGGAAGCACAGCGTCTTAATCACTGGAGCCCCAGGGAAGTCCCAGAAGAATTTTTTTTTTTTTTTAAAGAATCAAAAGATCTTGTGGATTCTATCTTCATACTGGAAATGGCAGGGGACTTAAGTAGCTGTCCAAGTGAAGTCACCAAGACTCTGGGCCTGGGCTCCACACACCCTCCAAAGCTGTTTTACTGCCCTAGCCTTTAAGTAACCCACTTGTCTCTGTTGATTTCTTCATGTACAGTCTGCATACATCCAGAAAAAATTGATTATTATGGGTCTCATGAATGTCTTTAGCATGTTCAAAATTAATGTATTGAATTGTGTGACTCTGAAATAAAGACCTATAACTCTTTAGAAAGGCATCATATTTCTGGCCCTGGAGAAGGTCCAACGCATATGGAAAAATACTAAAAATGACAAGGAACTTAAAGATGCCTTCAAGACCCTTTCTTCACCTAAGAAATATGAGTAAGCCAGACTTCACTGAATCACTTGGTCTACAGTATCAAAATAGAATCACCAGTCTTCAAAAAAGAGTGACTGTGCTTCTGGTGGGGAACATTGTTTGCCACATTTTTCAATATTCTTCCTAACAGGAGACTATGGTGATGATGCTTTTGAACCCCAAAGTAATGATGATATCATGTAAAATAACACCTCTCTGAACAATGGCAGGGAGGTTTCATAGGCAGATTTGCCTATAAAGAATAAATGCAACAGAGAGAAAATGCATTACAAAGGTGGGAGCTGTAGCACAGTGCAGCATTCCCAAAAAATAACAATAAAAATCAAGTAGTTGGAGATACATGTATTTCACGACAAAAGTGAGGCTGTTCTATAACATACTATTCTGCTGCTGCTAGGTCACTTCAGTCGTGTCCGACTCTGTGCGACCCCATAGACGGCAGCCCACCAGGCTCCCCCATCCCTGGGATTCTCCAGGAAAGAACACTGGAGTGGGTTGCCATTTCCTTCTCCAGAGCATGAAAGTGAAAGGTGAAAGTGAAGTCGCTCAGTCGTGTCCGACTCTTAGCGACCCCATGGACTGTAACCCACCAGGCTCCTCTGTGCATGGGATTCTCCAGGCAAGAGTACTGGAGTGGGGTGCCATTGCCTTCTCCAAACATACTAAACTACCACTATTCCAAAAATTTCCTTTTCCTAGGTCAATCTGAGTTTCTATAGTTAAGATCACACGTATCAAGACCTTTACTTTTTTTTTTTTTGTCATTTGACTCAAGGAGGCGCTTTTAAAAACAAGGTAAAGTAGATCAAGTATTTAGGTTCCTGGATTTTGCTTTATCCATTCCTTTAAAAAAAAAAAAATTCCACATACAGTTGTTTCCCATAAAGCAAACCTGATAACCTATGGCACACAAATAAAAGAAAAGAAAAACTAGTGAAGTCCCTGGTGATCCAGTGGTTAAGATAGTGCTTTCACTTCCATGGGCCCAGGTTCAATCCCTGATCCAACAACTAAAATCCTGTAAGCCATGTAGCACGGTCAAAAAAAAAAAAAGAAAGCTAAGAGACACTAGCTGATTATGTTACCTACTCACAAAAAGGGAAACTAATGAGAAAAACATTTAACAGTGCCATTTCAAACAATATACCACATAGCGGGGTTAGATATTTATTCCCTTGCTACCTGAGCAACTAAGGAGACCAACACAATCAGAAGCTCCCACCTGTCTGTGATCGAAGTCACTGTCCCACAAGAGCCAACAGCATCCCTTAAGAAGTTGCCATTTCTTGGTCACAGATGCCTAATAAATACATTATGCTTCATCTGGAAGTCACAGTGAAATATATATTCACCTATGACACTCTCCAGCTTACATTTTAGAACTGGGATTTAATTCTGCGCTCCCTCAGGGTGACACACTCTGTCACCCACTGAGCCTTCAGACTAATTAGATTCCCAATTTGAGTTATGCTCAACTAATAGCCTTGAGTGTGTCAACCGCAAATGAACATATGCAAATGCTGTAGCCATGAGCTGGCTGACCCACTTGTCAGACAATGCAAACTTCTCCCCTCCCAAACCCATCCCCAATAGCCTCTGTTCTATTTGTACCCATCCATGAGGTTACAACTACATTACACTATTGTTGAAGTGTTAATAAAAAGCAAGACTGCACAGTAAGACAGAACAAAGTAATCCTGAAACTGGCTAATCAAACTGGCTAGTCAAATAAGTTGACTCCAAATTGGAGGAGGTGGCATTTGTTGTGACTTTACAACACATGCAGGTTTCCCTTGAAGAGATGATGGTAAAATTGGGAAAGAATCATATGAACCTCAGAATCAAATGTAATGATGTAATAACAAATTATTACATAGACATGACAAAAAAAAACACCCATTAAATCAATTCATAAGCTTTCTAATGACTGAATTCATTCTAAAGACAGGGGCAACACTAAATCCTTAGCCATACTCTGAGTCTTACTTGCTCTCATGGTTCATTAAAAACTCATTTAAATAAAGCTATTGTTTTTACTGGTCGAGTAAGCAAAACATTAGTAAAAGAATATATTTGCACCAATGGTGTTTTATAATAATAGTAATGCTGATAACAGCTAACTCATGGCAGACAGAGAATCTCAAGTTTGCCACAGAATAACTTTAAATGTTATGTATGCAAGATTAATTCTCTGCTTCATCAGCATTTCAAGAATTAAGTGTATCTTGTCTGATGCAAAAAAAAAAAGACACCAACAACAAAAAAAATGACCAAAACAAAAAAGCCCAAAGCTTAGAAAAGAACTCTAAATGCCATAAGCACACTGATAGCTTAGCTATTTTTCCTCCTGGCTAAGCTAGGAACAGCAAAGAGTGGGAGTCCTTTCCCTGCACAGTACCAGGAGCCTTGACCTCAATCTGTCTTCACCTCCAGCTCCAGAGCTTAAGATTTGAGAGGCAGCAGGTCCTCATCCCGGAGAAGGCAATGGCAAGCCACTCCAGTACTCTTGCCTAGAACAGTCCATGGGGTCGCTACTAGTCAGACACGACTGAGCGACTTCACTTTCACTTTTCACTTTCACGAATTGGAGAAGGAAATGGCAACCCACTCCAGTGTTCTTGCCTGGAGAATCCCAGGGATGGCGGAGTCTGGTGGGCTGCCATCTATGGGGTCGCGCAGAGTCGGACATAACTGAAGCGACCTAGCAGCAGCAGCAGCAGGTCCTCATCCATGGGTACCCCCCTGCCACCTTGCCACTCTTCCAACCTTCTCACATACATCTCTTGAAAAATCAGCAAGGTATGGAGACAGGATTCAACCACAAGTTGTTTTACTCTGTACACAATTTAGCTTGACAATCAATAAGTGTTACATATTGGCTCAGGAACAGCTGCATCAACAAATCACAAATTAGAGGTTCCACCAAGACTGACTCCTTCATGAATGCCGCGGTCTGGGGGTTAGGGATCTAAACTTAAAAATATATATGTTATTAACCAAAAGCCCAACATCACACAGGAAACAGACAGACACAATGGCAAGCCAAAATCATATGCACACAAAGAAAAGACACACAGAGAGAGCCTTTCCATCAATACCTTACTCTGAATTGTTATTTAAAGGTTCACTACCAAAACCCACAGCCGCAACCATGCCACCTGAGCTCTGAGGAGTAAGTATGCCTGAGTGGCACCTCCCTTCTTTGTCCCACAAAAACGTGTCATTTCTGGGGCACCAGGCTCAACTCTCCCCAAACCCCAACACACAGACCTAAGGGATGACAGCTGCAATGTGAATGCTCAGCCCAGAAACACAGCACCACAATTACCACCAGGCAGGACCACTGGGTCGTGAGAGGTAAGAGCTCATCCGGCCATCCTGCACTTCAGAACTTCTGCCTCCATTTGGAGAAGTCTGCAGAAGCCAAGTAGAGGCCTCCATCAGGAAGGCCCTCTAGCCTTTTTACCTCCTCAGCTAGCCAGGTAAATTCATCCAGAGCCTCTTCCGCTGACCTGAAAGCCTTGTCTCCACATGCCCTCACCACCCCTGCACCTAGCATGAGAGAAACATCTACATAAGAGAGAAGCAGGGGTGCATTTAAGCTTCAAGTCACAAGCACAGCCTCCCACCAACCTGTGCCCTGACTCTGTGCTTGACGTGCAGATCAGGTGATTCCAGGCTCCCAGGAGAAACCCATCTGATTCATCAAAATAACCACCTAACAGAACAATGCATTCACATCCTCTTCCTAATCACCATCGCTGATCCCACTGTTGAATATATGACTCATCACTAAAATTCCTTGCCAGTCAAATCCAGGGAGCCATAGTACTTTTATTTCTTTTGGCAATCAGCAAAGGAAAATTTTCTATCCTAAAATAGAAATTTAAAGGATTGCTTCCCTAGTTCTAAATTTTGCAGATTATGTTTAAAATTAAAAGCACGAGAAATGAAAACTTGGCTCTGGCTCCATCAAGGCATCAGTACTGAGAAGGAGTTAAGCAGAAAGCCTCTCGGTACGCTAGTCCTAGAGTTGGTGCAATAAGGGTAAAAGCCATCATCCCCGGCATTTACAGACAAGATCACACCTCCAACTAAAGGAACCAGCCTGTTTCCAAGGCAACTTGCCATTTGTATAGGGGACTTACACAGGGTTAGTAATCCCTTAACTGCTGACTTCACAATTTGAACCAGACTCCCACTGATAGCTTAGCTTCCAACTAAAAAGCATCATCAGAAAAAAAGAGAGTTTAACTGCTTTAACAGACAGAAATACAGAAGATTCTACAGCACTGACTTTGAGGAGCAGCAGGGGACATGGGAGAAAAAAGGTGACTCAGAAAAGCACAGTAGAAGAACTGGGAGTCACTGCTTCTCGGTGATTTCTTTCCCACTGAAAACGCATCACACCCATCACTTCTGCTCCCTCCAAGCTCTGAATGAAAGTTGGGTTTATGCTGATTCGTAACAGAGTCAGTCTTCATTCTGACAACCACAAGACAATATTAGCAAAAGATCAGAGTTCAACAAATTTGTTTTGTAAAATATAATTCTAATGTTACATTACAAAATGCTTTTCAGATTAATTTGCATGCAAAAAGACAAAGTGTGATTTTTAAATATCCAGCCAGAGGCAGAGATGAAAAACTTCAAACATGTTCTGACTCCTTTTTGCTACACTCATTATCTCACCACCTTCCACAAAAAAGAGAGAACGTGTCCTTGACATTATCCCAAATTATCTTCAGTATGCAACACAATGCTGATTAAATTAGGTTCATTTTAATCAGCTGGCAGGTTTATTCAAAAAGTAACTAAATAATAAAATTCTTTATAACAACTCTTTATTAGTATAACTTGCTTAGTACTGGGTTTGTTTGTTTTTTTTTTAAAAAAAAGAACACAGAATAAATACTAATTGTGTGTCAATCCTTTCTCCCCCATATTTGACAGATGAAAAGAAATACCTTAGAAGTTAAACATATCCCCCAATCCACAAATCGCTTTAATACTAAAACTGCACAAAAATCCTTTGAAATCCAGTGCCACCTAATGGATTTAGACAAGCACAAAGAGTTTGGAAAGCTTAACTTTTAGGAGAATGTATTCTAAAGATAGCCAAACTCTCTGCTTCCATTTACGTCTCACAGAAAACTTCCCCAGAGTGGACCTGGAATAGGGGTTCAAGTCAAGGTCGCCCCATCATGTGCAGTGTCCTCCACTCATTTCAATAGGGCGAGATTGCCTGTCTCAGATGGGTTTCCTGGGATGTGTGAGGCTCATAGAGATGACCCCCAGCTAGAGAGCCTGGACAGCTCCTCACTCTTGTCTCTGCACTGCACAGGACTGTCTCGTGTGTATTTCATTCTGACCAAGTGCTCGGAAGTTCCTGCACGTTACATGTACGCAATAAATGTCAGCTACCCTGATGATTTGAGAGAGAGAACATCAAGAGATTGAGGCTATCAAGGGAGGGAGACGAAGGGCTGCCACAAGGCAACCGTGAATGCACAGCAGTGTGCAGAAGGTCTGGAGGAGTTGGGAGAAAGAACTGGAAGGGTAAACACACACAGCTCGTTAGCCCAATAATGAAGAAGTCAGGAGAGGTTAGACTCATAGGAAAGCAGTGGAGTGAAAAGACAAATAATTATGAAAATACAGAATTGAGACTTAGTTAAAAGGCTTTGGTACTTGGTAGATGGGTGCCACTGTGGAGGAGAGGATGGAACCTGAGATCTCTAGGTTTGTGTGCCTTGGAAGGCTGGTCAGGGGGCAAGGACAAGGACAAAGAAGTTTGAGACAAAAGATGATGCCTTCAGTTGAGGTACCCCCTGGATTCAGTTCCCAGTAGACACCTGGAGATGGGGTTCCAGGATGGGAAGGGGAGTTCAAGGTTAAAGATATGGAAATGGCGATGTCATCAGTGGGTGGTGGGTGAAACCAGGAGTTTAGTTAAGGTCCCAATCTGGATGTGGAACATGCAGGGAACTCCAAACCAAACCGGCACAAAGCTGAGATGGCAGGCTTCTCTTCTCTTCCTCCAATTTCACTTTGAAAGAATTTAAGAATTGACTAGGGAATAGAAGTAAACTCAAGGAAACATGGTTTTGCAGTAGCCAGGAAGAGGAGAGTATCGTGGAGTCATGATAAGTAGTACTGAAATACCACAAGGAGGCACATTAGCACTTTCTCAAGGAAGATGACATCAATATATATTTTCAACAAGTGGGACCTAAAGTTACTGTAACACTCATGCTAAAATAATTTTACTGATAGGGGATAAATAATAAAAGAATAGGAAAAAGCTAAATTTTCAGTCCACTGATATACAAAAAATAGACGTTCAGATATTTGTTCAAATAACACTAAGTAGGTAATTCATCTTCATAATATGCTTGTCTCAACAAATGAGGATTCTGTAAACAGCTCTTGGTTTTTTTGTGAAAGGGTCTATTTCTTTAACTTCCGTGTCCCACCCTGCTCCTGTCTGAAAGATGCTGCAATAAATACATGATGAATTAATGTCACGTTGCATAATGATTTTGCAACCCCTTTGAGAAGTGTAGGCAAGCTAATACCAGAAGCTGAGTCACTGCAAGTCCTCTGGGCCCCATGCCCTGACCTCACCCCTCTGCTCACACACCCAGAAAACCACAGCCTGCAAGAGAGAAGCGAGCAGCACAGCATGTACCTCAGTCCAAAGAATCAAACCAATTGCCCACGTTACCGTCCTCCTGCCTTTCAACACCCTAACATCCAGATCTCTTTATTCTCAGAAGCCAGAAGTACGTTTCAATTAGACTGAGTCTAGAATCCCAGGAAACAGTAGACTGATGCAAAACAAAGGGTCTTGAATGTTCCTAGAGTCCCTAACCCTCCAGCTGTGATTTCTGCCTTTCCCATAAGAAGAATCACAACGCATTGCTGATTACACAATGCTACACCAGATCATAAGACTAAAGATCATAAGCTAGCTTTATGCTTTTACTCACACCACACACCTACTATGTGCCAAGCAATGAATGAATGAAACTTCTCCACAGAACAAAACTACACAGACACACTGCATTCTGGATGTAATTTCAGCAGGTTCACAGATCTCCCCTCTAAGACAATGAAGACAGAATTTAAAACACATTTTTCTAACATTCAATTAAATATCAATTCATATTTCTTAAGTTCCATCACATCACTCTGATAACGACAGTTATATAGTATCAGAGTGTACATCTCTTCTCAATATCCTCAAATTCTTTTTATTTCCTTGAAGCATCCCCCTGCTACTTTTTCTGCTTCATCTTCTCATTTCACTCTACAAATATTCAATGTTAAAACCTAGAAATAAGGTTTTACTTACATGGATTAGAATAAAAGTTAAGAGAATCATAAACAAAATTCCTAACTATTTAAAAAATATGATTACAGTAACAGCAATAACATCCAAGTTATACTAAATGACAGGAGCTGACCCTTCTTGGCCTCAAAATACAAACAGCATCCACTCAGTACTGGCAGGGACATCCCTGGCGGTCTAGTGGTTAAGACTTCGCTTTCCAACACAAGGGGTGCAGGTTTGATCCCTGGTCAGGGAATTAAAATCTCACATGTCTCGCAGCCAAAAGACCAAAACATAAAACAGAAGCCATATTGTAAGAAATTCAATAAAGACTTTAAAAACGGTCCACATTAAAAAAAAAAAAAAACAAACAGTGAACGGGAAACCTATAGGGTTGCATTAACTGGCTTTGATCCAGCATTGCTTATATGTAGCAGAACTGCCCACTCGCATTTAAGACCAATGGTTTGGCTTCAAACCCTGCAGGATACTGCCCAGAACACACCCTCCATCATGGCCAACAAGCAGGGGGGCCTTGCTAAGGGCAACAAGAGATACTCAAGAAGAACAATGTTAAAGCAAAATAGTTTTAAAAGACTAACATCTGATTTTCAATGATCTTGAAAATACACTTAGGCTGTAAAAAGTCAAATCTGCGTACACGGAACTCAAAATGCTTACATTTTGTTGGTATTGGTACTAAATCTACTGGACAATTACCCAAACCAGTTTCTGTAAAGGATTTCAGTTAGTGTTGCTAGTGTTTTCCTTTAAATGTGAGCATAAAAGTGTAGAGTATCCTGTGGTCAGAAGGATGAGGAAATATTCCAAACACAATCCACCCCAAGTGCTTAGCACTGACCCACTTTGGGATCTAGTACACCAGTCACCTCAGCCTCCAGTTATGATCTGTGTTTCCACAAACCAGAACCAATGTGAAGGGTTTCAGTACAGTGTAATAAGATTTTAAATATTCTAATTGTTTATCCCCCCTAAAACATAAGCATGCATATTAAAGATATTTAAATCACTGAGTGCTATTATGCTTTCACATCAAAAAGTGACATAAATTTACCCAACATAAGAAAATCTAGGGAAGAGCTAAGGCTGTATTAACAATCACCCCCACCATCTACAAAAGGAGAAGTGGGCTGCAGTCCTTCCCAAAACCAAAATGTCTCCAATGACATAAAGATGTCAAGGAGACAATCAGAAGCAGAACTAAGCTCTTTAGAACCTTAACCATTCAGTTTTCTAAAGATACTAATACCATACCAAGGCATTACAAGGAGACATAGCTCAGAACCATTATCTCCCAGAGGTTCCTTTCAGAAGGATCTCACACTTTTTTAGAAGACAGCACCCACCCCAGAAAACCAACCACCACGTGGTGTCCTAAAACCTGGATTTGACGGTCCTGGGTGGACCTCTGTGGTGACACTCTACCCCATCTGGAAGGGCACACCGTCTCAGCATATCGCCCTGCTCTCCTCTGAGGAAGTGAACATGCTCAATACATCGGATGTAAGGAATGGAAAACAGCAGTCCGAGTGACCCAGCGGCTGAAAGGAAAGGTGAGAGAGACAACAAGAAAGAAAGCAACAACAGGAAGCCACCTGCAAGCTGAGGAGACTGGCATTTTGGATCCAGTAGCCAACCAACCAGTGGACGCTGTGGAGCCCACATGCCTCATCAACAGCTTTATCTCCGAAGCCACAGAAAATGCTGGAAATGTCTTAATGACCCAGAAGCTGGAAACTGCTCAGGCAATAAAATCGCCTCACATACAAGAGACTCCACAGAGTACAGGGTCTGCCTACACAGGTGTGAGAGCAAAAGCAGAAAAGGCCATGGCTCGGATATGTAAACACAGTCCCTATGCTTGCAAAATAGCCTAAAAGATAGGAAATCACAAACTCCTCAACTGGCCAGATCAGTGTTTATTGTAAAACACAAATCTGATGAGACAATTAGCATCAAAATTGCCAGAAATAAACACAAATTTCATGTAAACAAACCATTAATAGGCTGCTGCTTTTCCTTTGGAAGAAGCACATTATTTATAAATTGCTGCCACCTTAAAACTTGCCTGATTCAATCCTGTCAGACAGTGAAAACACACTTAGGTAAGTGGTAAATTAAGAGGGGAAACAGTCACTGCACAAATTGTGGCACTGCTAAGTGTAACAAATGAATAAAACAGACTATTACTCAAGATTGTGAAATCTTAATACATAATATTTTCACCAAGAAAGGTTGAATTAAACTTCTACATAAAGTGATTAAAACATAAGTTCAGCTCAATTATTAGCCTGCCCACAGAAAATAATATTAACGAAGGGAATTCACTGGTAGTCCAGTGGTTAAGACTCTGCTCCTAAGGCAAGGGGTGCAGGTTCAATCCCTGGTTGGGTAACTAAGACCCCACATGCCTGCCATGCAGTGCAACCAATAAATAAATAATAAATAAAATAAATACTAATGGAAAACCTCTGAAATTACTGATTGAGAATTCCTATTCTCAAACATTCCCAGCAGAACCTTAAAAACCACAAGAGAGTCAGGAAAGCTGAATGCCACCATGCACAGGCGCTCCAGAAGACTGGCTGCTCTTCCCTAATGTGGTCGCCTTCATGGATGCCACCACAGATAATGTCCCTCGGATATATGCTCCTTGTAAGCAAGTGTGCAAGGAAACAGGTCTGATTGATGAGATTCTCACTGAAGCTGTCTCAGGAATTGAAAGGAAAAAAGCTTTGTTAAGACACAACTCCAAGCAATTGGAATGAACTGCCCCTGGGAATCAGATCTTCAGAGGGAGCTGTCCACTCCAATCCACTTCCTGGAGGATGAGCTCGGGGGCTGGACCCCAGATGCTGTGGCCTCTGCACCATCAGTGCTCAGCTGGATACTGCAAACACTGGGTAAAAAGAGCAGCAGTAGCAGGCTGTGCAGATCAGTGGTCCCCAAACTTTTTGGCACCAGGGACCAGTTTCATGGAAGATACCCCTTTCTAATTACATGATTTCATTTCACTGCTATGTGTCATCTGAGGATATGTATATCTACCTCATCCATGCATCTGTGCTCAGTTGAGTCTAACTCTTTGTAGCCCGTCAGGCTCCTCTGTCCATGGGAGTCTCCAGGCAAGAATACTGGAGTGGGTTGCCATGCTCTCCTCCAGGGGATCTTCCTGATCCAGGAATCGAACACGTGTCTCCTCTGCTCCTGCGCTGGTAGGTGGATGCTTTACCACTGAGCCACCTGGGAAGCACATCTACCTCATCCAAAGGGTAGAAATACTACAAAATGATATGTATGGTGTGTTTCCAAGTTCACACTCACTGACATCACACTGGTTCGTGAAAATGGCTGCAGTAAAGCATTCACACCACAGAAACCAACGAACACTACAAATACATTGGATGTTAGACGTCAACAAGCACATCAGCGCTTTAGGCTCTCTTGACACTGTGAAGACAAAGATGAATGAGGACGACATCAGGATGGCAGAGCTCCGGAATGACTCCTGTGCATAACTGACAGACTAGAAGAGAAATTTGGGAGCCAGGTTGATGGAGCAGAGGCTTCAGGAACCCCAGCACCCCTTTTCCAGGGTTCTATTAGCCATTGGAGGACAAGGCCTCAAAGCAGCCTCCTTCCTGGCCTCCTAGCTCATTCCCAGGGCATGAAATTGGAGGTCAGCTCCCAACTGCCAGGAGGCACTGGGGGAGTGACTAGCATCATTTTATTTGATGTAGGATCTCAACCAGTGCCTTGCAAATAGTAGGCACACAGTAAATATTTACTACAGGAATGAATAAATCCTCCAGAGCCCCTTGTGGTTCAATACACCCTATATTTCAAATCTTATAAAGTAAGAAAAGGGGTTTCCCTGGTGGCTCAGAGGCAAAGAATCCTCCTGTCATTGCAGGAGATGCAGGTTCGATCCCAGGGTCAGGAAGATCCCCTGGAGAAGGAAATGGCAACCCACTCCAGTATTCTTGCCTGGGAAATCCCAGGGACAGAAGAGCCTAGCGGGCTACAGTCCATGGAGTTGCAAAGAGTCAGACATGGCTGACTGACTGAACAAAAGCAAGGTAAGAAAAAGTACAATACAAACAGTCTGCTAAAATTTTTCTCGTTGGAGAATTCATGAGGGAAAAAATGAGTATATGAAATTTCCTTTACTTTCAGGTTTAAATAAGTTTTCTGCTTGAGTCTAAAACCTAACTGTTACTTTCAATATTGTTTCTGTGAAAAAAGTAACAGTTCCAAATAACTGATTTTAAAATGAGGTTTTAGACTGCAAATCCATTCCTAAATTAGAGAAAAAAGCCTAAATATATAGTCACCATAGCAACTTTTTCACAAGCTGTCATAGCTTTAATCTGGGATACAGGTAAAATTTTAAAGGAAAAAAAAAATCATCCAAAAAAATTAAATAATTGAAACATTCCATAAAGATACATTCAAAAGAATGCTGAAAATGCAAGAGCTGATTTTTCAGGAGATAGAAATAATGCTTCTTTTTGAATCTTAACACATTATTTTTAAGACAGTCAGAAGGTTTCTTATTTGTGGCCTAGGAGGATCATCATCTCGTACATAACTGCATAACTAACATTTCACACATAGTATTTGCATAAGAAAAACAAATGCAAAGAAAAGGGAAGAACTTCCAACACACACACACATAACATAAATGCTTCCTTTAGAGAAATGAAACTAAATGTTGTGGTATGAGACTCAAAAAGCCTTCTACCCCAAGATCTAATCTATGTTCCTTAAGGAATAACAACATTCTCTTGTTCTATGGATGCTCTACAGATGACGAGCTGACTCACTGGAAAAGACCCTGATGTTGGGAAAGATTGAGGACAGGAGAAGGAGGTGACAGAGGATGAGATGGTTGGATGGAATCATCGACTCAATGGACATGAGTTAGAGCACACTCGGGGAGATAGTGAAGGACAGGGAAGCCTGGCGTGCTGCAGTCCATGGTATCTTCAAGTGTCAGGCATGACTGAGCGACTGAACGACAACAGATGACTTCTAGCCTCACAGGCATCTTCCATTGTGAACCGTGTGCAAAATCCCTAAAGCCCAAACAACATACCTTCTCCTGCTGACAGCATAAACTGTGTCTCCTAAACCAAGGCAGCCACAATTCTAGACCAGAACAATCCATCTTGGGTGGTATGCATTGGATCACAGGTTGGAGGGGCCCTGGGTAGTTCTGCTGCCTCAACCTGGTGCTGCTTTTCATAACTGTCTCTGCACATAGCAGCTACTGGTAGCCGCAGAAAAGCATGTTCTTTAGCCTGGTGCCTCACTTTAAGAAAACCCTTAGTAAATCATTATCCCACATACAGTTTTAAGTGCAAACTAAGTGAAAGTTAAAGAGGAAAGTGAAAAGGTTGGCTTGAAGCTCAACATTCAGAAAACTAAGATCATGGCATCTGGTCCCATCACTTCATGGGAAATAGATGGGGAAACAGTGGAAACAGTGTCAGACTTTATTTTGGGGGGCTCCAAAATCACTGTGGATGCTGATTGCAGCCATGAAATTAAAAGACACTTGCTCCTTGGAAGGAAAGTTATGACCAACCTAGATAGCATATTAAAAAGCAGAGACATTACTTTGCCAACAAAGGTCCGTCTAGTCAAGGTTATGGCTTTTCCAATGGTCACATATGGATGTGAGAGTTGGACTATGAAGAAGGCTGAACGCCGAAGAATTGATGCTTTTGAACTGTGGTGCTGGAGAAGACTCTTGAGAGTCCCTTGGACTGCAAGGAGATCCAACCAGTCCATTCTCAAGGAGATCAATCCTGGGTGTTCATTGGAAGGACGGATGCTAAAGCTGAAACTCCAATACTTTGGCCACTTCATGCAACGAGTTGACTCACTGGAAAAGACTCTGATGCTGGTAAGGATTGGGGGCAGGAGGAGAAGGGGACAGCAGAGAATGAGATGGCTGGATAGCATCACTGACTCGATGGACATGAGTTTGAGTGAACTCTGGGAGTTGGTGATGGACAGGGAGGCCTGGCGTGCTGTGATTCATGGGGTCGCAAAGAGTCGGATACTACTGAGCGACTGAACTGAACTGAACTGAAGTACCATAGGGACCTACTAGAAAAATATGCTTACAAGAATTTTTAAATAAAGTGGTATGGGACTAATGAAATGGAATAGGAAAGAATAGAAAATATCAACGTACATCTTATGCAGGGAGGCTGTTTGTGTTTTTTTCTTCACAGGGCTGCCAAGCCAAGAGCACCTTTTACTACAGGGGATTTGTTGAGGGGACATTGGCAGCATCTGGAGACACTTTAGGTTGTCATAACTCTGGGAGGATGCTATCGACACCTAGGTGGTACAGGTCAGGGCAAACCATGAAACCTCCTGCAACACACAGGACAGACAAGAACAATCTAGTCGCAAATGTCACCACTGCCAACCCTGGAGACAGCCACAAGTTTCAAGGCCACTAACTGAGCTGTGTTTCACACCATCTGCGGGTCATTCCTATAGGGCACATGTGTACACCACTGTAAGCAGAGTCTGCTAATACTTAAGAAATGAATGAAACAACAGCTTCTCAATGAACACAGTTAGAACTTAGTTCCAATTTTTTTCCTAATAATAAAAACTATGATGCTCACTTCAGAGAGGTGTGAAACTAAAAGAGAATAAAGGATTTTGTGACAAACTAACAGAAAGATAGAGCAAGGCAGGACAGTTTCATAATTTGTAAATCCTTACTCAGAAAGTAAAAAATCTCTACACTCTACACACTATGAAGAAGCAAATGGTTTCAGATTTTCCCTTTGTTTTTTTGATTTGACAGTCCTTCCATCGTCAAAATCACCAGAGTAAGTTACTAGAGTTGACTAAAAAATCCTAAAACAGAAGGTAGTAAATGAGAAAGAGAGGACCAGAAAGAGAGAAATAAAGCAGAAAACAAACAAACAAGCCAGGAAAACACAAGCAGAAACCAACTTCCTATTCACCATTCATGCTTTTCAAAATACACTGTGAGCTGGAGGTTTTCTGGTTTGAAACTGTTAAACTTCACACCTGCAGACACAGGCTCTACCTTGGAAAAGCATAGCCTGATGAAGGACTGAACACAGACAAGCTCCTCTTTGCTTTTCAAACTACTGAAAAAGAGACAAGGCAACAGAACCACAAACTATTCAGTTGCAAGTTAAGTCTTTTTTAACCACAGTCCGGTCTAATACATTTTAATCATTATATTTAAAAGAAACCTAATCACATTCAAAAGAAGATATGTTTTCTGTCACTAATGAGATCTCAGGGCATGTGAATTTTTCAGAAGCAGCACCTAGTAGTATCCAAGGGTGCATTTTTTTCATCATTTGCATTAAGCAGAAATTTTACCAGAAGGCCAATTAATAGTCAATGTAATAGCTTTGTGGAAGGAGTACTAAATTAAGTGTATCAACACCATACACTCATGCCTGCTCCTGTCTTGCACTCATCAACAAAATTACAAGTAAAGCTTTGTTCTCAAGATGATGGCCAATCACTGGCAACTCATGACAATACTCTAGATGATTCCAGTTGCTTTAAACATCTGGCAGAAATAATGCCATGAGAGGAGCCTAGTCCCTTCAGATCTTAAACAAGGAAGCCAAGGGGAAAAAAAAATCAAGGCTCACAGTCTAACATTATTTTAAATTCTGCATCTATTTTAAAATTCTGGAAAATATCTCATGTTCAAATGTTCTAGATCCACCAGAAATACATACAGAGTCCACATCAAAGGAAAATGACTTTTATTAAACCATTTTCTTTAAAAATTAAGCCAATATTGGTGGCTCAGACAGTAAAGAATCCACCTGCAATGCGGGAGACCTAGATCCCTGGGGCAGGATGAGCCCCTGGAGGAGGGAACAGCCAGCCATTCCAGTATTCTTGTTACAGAATTCCATGAACAGAGGAGCCTGGCAGGCTACAATCCATGGGGTCACAAAGAGTCGGACAACTGAGTGAGCACATTATATACTCATATAATATTACATACTTATATATTATGTATATACTTAAAGGCTATCAAAATCCTCAAAATTCTAGGCTTAATTTAAATTCTAAAATTTAAAATAACTATGTAATTCTAGCTTTAAATTTCTACAATAATCCAAAACAATTCAGATCTGACCACTTACAAAAAATGGGACTAGATGATAAGTTGGAAGTGATTTAAATGTTATCTACGCAGGTGGTCAAAAAGAAAGAGTTCAGTCATATACTGATTCAAAATAATAACTGCCCTTATAAAGCCCTACGGTTCTCAAAGTGTGGTCTCTGGCCAGGAGCATCAGCACCATGCGGGAACTCATTAGAAATGCTTAGGTCTCAGCTCAGACCTACTGAGTAAGAAACTTGGGGCTGGAAGTCTGTTTTTCTGAACCCTTCAGCAACTCTAATCCAAAGTCAAATTGGAGAAGCGCTATCCTAACCTGCAAGGAAGTGCTAAGCAACATCCACAACTTAGCCTATTTCACCCTTTTGATAGTTTCATGATGTAGGAACTTGTTCTCATGACTCTGGAGCAGCTTTGGCTCAGTCATATTAAACACTAAGCTGAGGCTCTAAGAAGTAGTGTGAAAACAAAGTCTACTGTTAACCACTATTGCCCACCACACACAGGGAGTGTCCCTCCCTTCCTGCTTTCACAGAACCAGGCTCATCCACTCGGTAACTTACACAAGATTTGTGCAAATGGATAGCTTTCCTGAGGATGTAATTTCAGTTTCTATAACACATAGAAAGTCCCACACTCATTGACGCTACTCCCTCCTCAAAAAATAGTCAGGGTATGGATTTCATATAGCCATTGGAGTCCTCTTCCATTAGTTCAAATTTTTATTTAATTGCTTGACTAAAAAGTAACTTATGTGCAGCCCATCTTGCCATCTTTACAATGTGATCACCCATTCCTAAATCAAGGCCAAGTTTCCACAACTCACTCATCTCTAACCAAAATCCCAACCAGTTCAATTCAAGGGGCGAGTTGAGAGAGACAGAAGTAACAGACACTCTGAGAGTAGAGCTTTCAAAGTAGCCTGAGGCCCCCAAAGATCTAGGAAATGAAAGATGTGAGGAACCAAATATCACATTGCTGGAAAGCACTTTTCAACAGAGATACATATGTGGAAGAGATTTCCGAGAGAACCTAGCCACATGGATGTTGAAAGGGAAAACACTAAGAAGAATTCTATCACAAATTCATAACCACACCCTTAACTATACACAGTAGGAGATGTTTTAAATAAATCACTGAACATCCACAGTATTTTAAACCAATATAGCTATTAAAATATATACCAACAGACATTGAAAGGAGAAAAAATTATATACTCCAAAATATTAACAGTTTTTAAGATAATTTTTATTATGTTTTGGCTGCCCCCCTGCTGCATGAGGGATCTTCATTCCCAAAGAGGGTCAGAACCCGAGCCCCCTGCAATGGAAGTACAGTCTTAACCACTAGACTGATACGGAAGTCCCTAAAATACTAATATATTGTAGTCAACATCTGACATTGTAGAATTACAGGAGATTTATTTTCCAGCTTTTACTCATTAGTTTTTCAATATCTTATGCTCCTTCATTGCAGGTGGATTCTTTACCATCTGAGCCACAAGCGAAGCCCATCTTACACTACAAGTATGTTTTAATGTACAATGTATATTTACAATAAAATAAAATTAGAAAAAAATAATATGTAAATTACATGTTCTATAGTTCTATTACCTAGACATATTCAACATATAGAGTGATGTCAACGTAATAATAAAAAATTACTTAAAATTCTGAAGTTAATACTTTATATTATTCACTAAAACACTGAATATACTAGATGAATACATTTTTGTACAAAGAAGAAAAATAGTACTTTGCAGATCACAGCAATTAGCAATACTGATTTTATTAACAAGATTCAGGGTTCTACTGAAAATAAATATATAGCTTTTGTTCTCACTGTATTAACTAAGTAGCATTTCTCTCCTTTTGTACTGTTTTAGACATTTCATGTATTCTCCTGGCTCAATACAATGAATGAGCACATTAGAATTTAAGGCCACTTATTATTGCCAGAACACAAATGAAATTATCTGAAAAGGCAAGAAATTATTAGCCTGCTATCTAGTTTTCAAACACACAAAGCAAGAAATATTTTTAAATTGCTTAACTTACTACAAGAGTTATTTTTATAAAATTTACTTATTCAATATTTTATAAGATTGCAGAAATTTTCCTAGTATCCAGTGGCAAATGAAACTTTCAAATCTTCATGCAAATTTATGCAAGGGGTGACATTATTGAACTATCCATCAAAAAGTTAGGGGGACACTCCCAATGTCAACCAGTTCCCACCAGCCAGTGAATTCAGTGAATGTTCACCATTTATAGTAATTGACAAGAGGAAATAGGTAGAAACAAGATTACTCTGCTTAGTTTATTTTCATACAACTGTTTAAAAATAGAACAGTAGGGATATTTCAAAGACAGATACATAGAATTTTTTACCAAACATTTGAAGGATAAATAATATAAATAATCTGCCAGAATTACACATCATTTTTCCACTTGGGAAGATAAATGCTATATATACTATGTGTATTAAATAATTACGGTTGGAGATAATCACAGTACACATAAAACATAGGCATCACCGCCAGGAATTCACCTAAAGATTTATGATACTGAGACATACAGCTTCTAAGCTTTGTTAGGAAATTGCACATTTACCTCTTAATAATACCTAGAAATGCTCATCAAGACTGAGGAAGAATACCAGGGGGAAAAGTAGCAGGGAGATTGGGGTTGACAGATACACACTACTATATATAAAACAGACAACTAATAAAGACTTACTGTCTAGCACAGGGAACTCTACTCAATACTCTGTAATGACCTAAATGGGAAAAAAAATCTAAAAAAGAGAGAATATTATGTACACGTGTAACTAAGTCACTGTGCTATATAGCAGAAACTAACACAACATGTAAATCAACTATACTCCAATAAAAATTTTTTTAAAAAGAAAAATGATTGGCGAGGCAACGCTAAGTTTGCAATCGGATGCATTACTACTGAGAGTTTTCTTCTTCTCCTCAAATGACCTGACTTCTATTGCTCAAGTAGCAACTCAAATTAAAGTACTGCTTAATGATGAGATAAAAAATATGCAGTGTAACAGAAAAACATATTTCAGGCAATGACTATGTTGAAAATGGCTAATTAACCAGCAAACTTTGACCATCACTTCTAGCAACTACTGAAAAATTAGCTGACATTAAACATAAACAATCCCCCATGACTTCATATATGTATGTTGTTGTGCTTCTCTGGGCTCTAAAAGCTAACAAGATGGTGACAAACCAGTTATACAATGGGGGCCTCAGTTTCTACTGATCAAGCTCACCAACTCCCCACTTGATGTTTTGGATTTTGTCAGCTAGCCAGCCTGTTCTTTAAAATTTTATTTGAAAGGAGTAACATTGATTTACCTGAAAACCCAGTTTTCTGTAACTCAAAACGATCTCTTTCTCTCTTCCTTTCATTTTTAAACATCTTTTCCCATAGAAGTTTCTCCACTGTTTAAAAGAGGATGAAGCTCACTCCCCAAACAGCATTAAAATTTGACCTTAAACATAGTGGTTTTGAACAATCCTCTTCAACACACCAGCCTTCAGAACAAGAAGTGCTGTTCTCTTTTATTTGAAGACCAACATGAAGGACTAAAGAAAAATGGTAGCAGAGTCTCCTCTGCTTGACTTTACTTTGTAAACACTTTGAACAGGATTGCCTTCTACAAGTTCTTATTCAGTCTCTATCACATCCCAAATCCTCTTGCCTATTCATCACTCTCAGAAGTTAGGTCATCTGTAGTGGTCAGCTTGCAATTGACCAGGAGCAAAGTGATTCAGGAATATCCACCACTGGATCATCTTTCTGCTGAATCAGACCAATCAAACTACCCAAACATCTATAAAGAAGATGACCAGGAGCTGGAAAACCAAACTGCAACAATCAGATAACTCTCATCTCAACAGTCACACTTTTCAATGTTTTTAGATGGTATCTTTCAACAATGGAAACTTCAAGCCACTATGTCTTTCCATATATTAACTGTGATATCTTTTAAAATCCAGTATCTTGGAAACTGCTCACAAATAATGTTGATTCTCCCATAAGAAACTCTGGATTACAAGCCCTGCTGAGATACGCTATGCGTTTATCTCTACAGAACTAGGATGGTTCCCTTTGATTTGGAGTACTTGACCACAAAGCTTTATTTAAATAATACACAACAAAGGCAACATTCAATAATTTCCTCCTCTGAAGGTCTTAGATTTTATGATGCACCTTTTATCTAAAGTTGAAAATACAATATAGCCCCACACCTTCACTTTACAGAGATGAGAATCTCCTGTTTGTATTGAATCCACAACAGTAAGACCAAAATATGATGGGCTTCCTGTTGGCTCAGTGGTAAAGAACCCACCTGCCAATGCAGAAGACTCAGGAGACCAAGTTCTATCCCTAGGTCAGGAAGATCCCCTAGAGAAGGAAATGGCAAACTCACTCCAGCATTCTTGCCTGGAAAATTCCATGGACAGAGGATCGTGGCAGGCTACAGTCCATTGGGTCACAAAGAGTCAGACATGACTGAGCATGCACACATGCATGCATGCAATACATGATGGGATGAGTTTTGTTGCTGTTGTTGAACTTGGCTCTAGGAATTGATCAGCAGCCAGATTCAGAGCTGGGAAATGACTCACTGTGAGTCACAGTGGTCACCAGACAGGGCTCCCAGATCAAAACCAGTGCAGACACGGTTGACAAAGAAACCCCAGACCTCCTCTCTGGTCCTCCAAACCTGAATCCCCAGGGCAAGCCCCAGGAGATACACAAGGAAACAGCCTGAAGCTGGGGGTTCCTAGTCAGGTTCTACATTCAGAGGAGAAAAGGCCTTTGTACATCTCTGAACAATAACAAAATAATTGCAAAAATGATGTACTGGATAAACTGCAAATTCTCAGGGAAACTACAGAGAGGTAAAGTGGGATGATCAGATGAGGCGGACAAGATGCCTGGCTCAGTGGAACATGACCCATCTGAAGGATGCGTGTTTTAATGAAACATCCTAATGACCCTGAGATGGCTGGATGGCATCACCAACTCGATGGACATGAGTTTGAGTGAACTCCGGGAGTTGGTGATGGACAGAGAGGCCTGGCGTGCTGTGATTCATGGGGTCGCAAAGAGTTGGACACGACTGAGCGACTGAACTGAACTTAATGACCCTGGGAGAAAATGTGGGAAGAATAACAAGCGTGAAACAAAAAGCAAGAGTGAGAAACAAAAGATGACATTAATCACATATTTGGGTTTTAGAAGAAAGGTGGGTTTTTGTTTTTGTTTTTATAAAGTCCATTGGGCCAAATAAGCTGTAACACATAAAAAAAAAAAAAAAATCAGAGCTTCACCATAACATTTACAATTCTACAAAAGAATCCATCAAATTCTGCCAAGGCAGACCCCGTAGTTGGCATCCAAGGCCCTGGAAAGGTAAAAGCTGAAACTGCACACTGCCATTGTATGCATTTTACTGCTAGGCCAGGATGCATTTAATGCACAAATACCAGCAATTCCAGGGCAGGATACAAAAATTTATTATGGATGTGCTTAAGTTAATGTTTACTATCCATCAGCTATTCTAGTGCCAATTAGCACCTTTAAAATCATGTGTAAATATTTGAAAAACATGTTAGCAATTAAAGAGAGGAAATATTCCACATTAAAATCAGGAAGAGACTTTAGGTTAAATGCTAAAAGGTAACTATATTCTCAGAACATCAAGTTTCATGGCATAACCCAAAATGCTATATGTGCTCTAAACCAAAAATACAGTGTGTAGACCCTATTTAAAATTCAGTAAATGCCAATTATTATTTACTGCTTTCAAAGCTAACAGGTCTTCTAATTGAATATAAGAGGCTTTAAACTTAGTGCATCATTAACTTATACTCCATGTTAGTGATGAAGTGTTGACAAGTGCTTTCAGTGAACTAAGAAGGTGAAAAATTTTGAAGAAAGGTAGCTTAGGTTCTTTCTTTGTACTAACCTTTTAATGCTTGCCTTTTTTAAATAACAGAAAAAGCTAGAGTGCCTGGCACATGGCTTAATGTCAAGCTTCCTTCTTATGCAATCTAAAAAGAAGATGAATTCTTCATCATTTAAAGAGTTTATTTTCTAAGAAGAGTAATTCCCATAGCTGAAAAAAAGAAGTGTAATATAAATCGAAAGAAACTTAATATGCCAAGTTAACCAACTTACAATTAAGGCCAATGACAACTCAATAGCCTTTCATTAGGAATCAGGATACCACAGAATGGGGGTCACTTTTTAAGTGTTGAGCTTTAAGAGTAGGACAAAAAAACTTTTAATAGTAGGAACTGATATAGTTTTATTAAATCACACTAACACTTTCACAACGAGAAAATAGCCAAAATCATTCACTCAAGGGGAAGAATCTAGACTACTAATAGTAAGATATTTTGATGGTAGTGAATAAAATATTTGAAGATCAATTAATTGAAAATGGATAGATAGTTTTGTCTTTTAAAAATAGTAACTGTAATGTCAGCTTTCAAGGCATGGGCTGTGGTCCCAGTCCATTCAAACAGAACAATGCTGCCACTATTCTACTTGAAGAAAATGTTGGGAAGTTATACTTCCATTTTTAAAATTCCATTACAAAACAAAATCTTGTCTATTGCATGTATGGCAAAATGATCTAGAAAAAATTTAAATCAAAATAACCAAGGAACAAAACAAAGTTATAAGATCAAAGAAGAATGAATACTTCAAGTTCTACTTCAACTACTACAAAGTTTTTCTCCAAAGAGGTGCATCATGAAACTTTCACAACTGAATACATACCTTCCATTCTTATTTTATTATCCTTATTATTTTCTAATGTCCTCAAGATGTCTCAGGTTTTTTAATAATCATAGGACCACTTTGCCCAAGTTCAATTCCATCTCTCATTTTCTGAGAAACACCCCCACTTAACTGCACACCCACCAGCCTACCATCCATCCAAAGGGGTGTGTGGGTCTACTTCATCTCCACAGACACTGTAATCATCACTGCATCCACACCCTCCCCTTCCAGCGACACTGATGACATCAGAGGTGGACCTTTGATCTAAACTAGACCAACTGAAAACTTACAAGGAAAGTTACATGTGGGACTGGCAGACTGAAAGGGGCTGAGACTAATACAAGGCACAGGTGTGGATGTTGAGACAGACAAATAATAACGTGGAAACAGGAGCAAAGAAAGCTGCTCTTGGGGAGGAAAAATAAAGAATTCCAGAAACAAGCAAGAAATCACAGCATAAAAAGAGGGACTTTTGGTTTTCCTAAGGACTTTACAGTCTCTGTTCCTATTAACTTCTTACACTATTGAGGTCATGAAGAAGCCCTCTGGTACTGTCCCAATTCCATTTTTCTTATGCTAATCTGATTTGGCTATTGTTATGTGGAATATCAAGAAACTCAACTGAATAGGCCCTAACAGCCTATGTGCAACAAAGATTTAATATATGCAACATGCTACCACTCTTCAATCCCGTGGCTTAAGATCTTTTATATGGACATTATTACGATCGGGTTTTTTATGTCCAGGTCTGTTTCAATCATGAATCTCTAGGGTGATAACTATCCCTCCCCAGCACACTCGTTCCCCTCCCCCACAGCCCACTGTCCCTCACTTTTCTAAGTTCCACCCAAAATACCTATACAAGGATATTTCTGATTCACAGATAGTCTATATTTCAATCAAAATCTTTCTGAACATATACACATATCTGACCCCAACCCACCAGCAGGGACGGGTGATAGAAACAGGTATAATAGTCGATTTAACTTTTTCTCACAGCCTGTAGCACAGCAATGCTTAAAGGACCCAAAGGTTCACACAGGACAGAGGGGTGTCCAAACAACATTCATACCAAAAGAAGTCATTGTTACCACTATAAGATGTTTTTATCCAGAGTGGTTTGGGCATGAAAATAGATGAGGATTACTAAGCTACTTGAAAAGTAGGAACTTTATTCAATATTTGTTCAAAAAAATAAATTCAACTTTATTCAATAAAGTTAAAATTTATTCAAAATTGCTTTATTCAATTTTGTATCCTTGGCACCCAAAACATCTTGTAGAATATAGTACATGCACAGAAAATAATAACCAATCAGAATAACTAGAAAATACAAAAAGCATGATATAATTATGATGATGATGATGCCAGGATTGTTTCTCAATCAAAGAGGAAGACAACTGTGGTGTTCCTGTTGTTCTTGCTGTCGGTTAGTAGCTCAGTCATGTCTGACTCTTGGCAACCCCATGAACTATAGACCGCCAGGTTCTGCTGTCCATGGGATTTCCCAGGCAAGAATACAGGATTGGGTTGCAATTTCCTTCTCCAGGGGATCTTCCCAATTCAGGAACTGAACTCAGGTCTCCTGCATTGCAGGCAAATTCTTTACCACTTAGCCACCTGGGAAGCCCACATTTTTTTGACTGTGGCAGACAGCATGCTAGATTATAGTTCTCCAACCATGGATCAAACCTGTACCACCTACAGTGAAGACAGAGAGTCTTAACCAATGGACCACTTGTCCATACATAATAGCTATGGGTAAAGAAAGACCTTCCAAAACATACTTCTCTGTAGAAGATGCCAAATTTTTCTCAGCCCCTACTTACTCGTGCATGTGGCTGCTCATGTCTGCTCAGAAGTATTGAGTGAGTCATTATACCCTTCACTCTTACAACCCAAATGATCTAGCACAGCCACATCAGAGGTGCATTTGTGACTGGAGTATTCCAAAAACACTTGGAGTAGATGCTGTTACAAAGTTGTAGTTCTTAAACAGAAATACTGCTTCATTTTATCAGCCATGAGTATGGAGTTATAGAAAAGAAGCACGTTGTTAACCATCATCATTGCCTTCATCTTTCAGTTCAGTTCAGTTCAGCGGCTCAGTCATGTCCAGCTCTTTGTGACCCCATGAATCACAGCATGCCAGGCCTCCCTGTCCATCACCAACTCCCAGAGATCACTCAAACTCATGTCCATCGAGTCAGTGATGCCATCCAGCCATCTCATTCTCTGTCATCCCCTTCTCCTCCCGCCCCCAATCCCTCCCAGCATCAGAGTCTTTTCCAGTGAGTCAACTCTTCGCATGAGGTGGCCAAAGTATTGGAAATTCATCTTTAGCACCGATAAAATTCTGACCATTCCTACTAATTTCTTTTCTCAACGTGTTAAGTCCTAAGTAATCTGAGAACAAGTTCTATTTCCTTTCCAATGGTCCCCTTCTCTCTCTAATATGCAAGAGTGTGAAGGCGCCTACTGCAAACACAGTGTCTGTGCCTCAGCTTCCATGATGTCCCCTCCCCAAGTGTGCACACTGAGCTTTTATTCCAATTACAGAGAACCAGAGATCAATCAGATGCTCACTTCCAAACCCACACATTTACTATTTCTTCTCCCTGAGATAAACAACTCATCTAGATTTAAAAGACCTTTTTTTCCAAAGTTTTAAGTTTCCTGGAGCCTCTATCCCAAATCACTCCCTCATGTCATTCTTCTGTCCGTGGTCCACACCCCTGTTAATCCCGGCCCCACACTCTGCCTTCTACTCCAGATCATTGTGCACATCTTACAAGAGATCGATCTGCCTGAATTGATTTTATTGGCAAAGTAGTATTTTTCATGAATCTAAGATAAAAAGGCTTGTAGGCTAATTGGTGCAAATTTGTTATGATTTTCTATAACCCATGGCTGAGGTGTCTTGCTCTATTTGTAACTGCTAAGTACCTGTGCATTTTTAGGCAAGGGTCATAAAATCTAGTGGAGAAGGAAACAGCAACCCACTCCAGTATTCTTGACTGGAGAATTCCATGGATAGAGGAGCCTGGCAGGCGACAGTCCATGGGATCACAAAGAGTCGGACACGACTGAGCAACTAACATTCACTCACTCATAAAGTCTACAGAATTAGACAGAAATGGTTTTTAAGCCCAATTTTATTGTAAACTGCCAGCATCCAGAGCTTTTATAACACTTTCTAAAAGAAAAATAAAACAATGAGTTGTAAATTCTACCTGAGTCACAATAGTTACCAGTCAGATAAGACACACACCAATGAAAGAAAAAAACAATATTACTGCCTTTTTAACATCTCAGCAAGTCAAGGTTCCTTAAGTGAATGCCTACTTGTCAATGCCACAATTTCCTCCGTAAATCATTATTTCACAGTTTAATAAAGAGTTACTCATCGAAAAGAAAGACACACAATAACTGGTGAAAAGGATGACTCCCAGGACAGCAATATAATCTGACCTTACTTACTCAATGAGCACAGAAATGATTATAACAACAAAAACACACTTGAGAGGCTTCTACCACTTGTCAAAGTGAGGAAGACTGGGTGCATTTAAGAAGAAATGGATGTATTTATTTTAAGATGATCCTGGAAGCTGAACGAAGATCTTTCACTTTGTATAGAAATGGGCATTTAAAATGAGTCTATGAAGACAGTTTTCTTTTTTTAACAAAATATTGTTTACAAAGTTAAAAATAATTTAATCTTGAATTAGAAGCTGACATAGGTCATGTGCTTTAATTCTGTGCATCATAAACAGCAGTATATTCTACTGAGTAACTCAAAACAGTGGTAAATGTTTGGCTTTCCAGGCAAAAAAAAAAAAGTGCTTAATTTATAAGAATTGTATATGAGGAACCGTAACTAACCTTGATTCCTGAAGAAGGAATCTGAGTCCACAGCAGCATTTTGGGGATACTTTTCTTAACCTTTTGAAGGTTGACTTTACCATACCCTGAACACTTTTTCTAGTATGTTCTGTACTGGCACGCTGGCACGTAATATCACTGCTTCTCACACCCAACTGTGTTTCAAAACTAAGCCATGCAGAGAAAGTTAATGATACCAAATATCAAAAGCAAATACTTTCATATATGTTAATTCTAATTCTTAATCTCTAATGCTTAAAGAGTTTAAGGGGTTGTTACATGTGTAGGGCTTGATAAAGAAAAAAGGACACGAGCCTAGTACAGACAATGTCACAGAAAATGAAAACAATCTGCTAACTGGAAATACATTCATTTTTTGGTTTCCTCCATGTAATGCATTTTTTAAATTTATCTTTTTAATCCATGAATCAATGAGGACAATATTTTACTATTTATGGGTACAAAGCAACCCTCTCCAAGGTATAGCAGGGTATACTGAAGTCTGTAACACCATTAACTACAGTAAATGTACTTTACTAGGCAGTGTATCAAAATAGGATTAACTCAAGATATATTTCAATTAGAAAATGCTTTAAAGTAACAAAGTTGATGAAAATTTAAATTTATTCTGTCAAATATAAACTTTTGTCACTGCATGTGTGTAAATTATACTGTCAGTCTCAACACAGCCACATGCTTTGTAAGGTGCAAAAAAATTAATAAGCAATTCTCTAAAGTGAAGTGAATTGAAGTTGCTTAGTCATGTCTGACTCTTTGAGACCCAACAGACTGTAGCCCACCAGGCTCCTCGGTCCATGGGCTTTTCCAGGCATGAATACTGGAGTGGGTTGCCATTTCCTTCTCCAGGCGATCTTCCTGACCCAGGGATCAAACCCAGGTGTCCTGCATTGTAGGCAGACGCTTTACCGACTGAGCTACCAGTGAAGCCCAAGCAATTCTCCAAAGGGTATACCAAAAACTTCCAGAATACACCAGATATCTGGTCACAGATAAAGGATTTTTTTTTAACTTTTGATACATGGTTATAGTATTAAAAAAAAATTTCCTATGTTTGAAAGTTAATGTCAACAGATGCATTATGCTTAAAACCCCAAGGACACAAAGCCTTGTAAGAATAGGGCCAGTACCCTGTCATCTAGTTTGGGGCTGGGGGAGTGATTAGGAACAGCAGAAGGCACGCAGGTCCAGGGAGCTCTTTTATGCCTGTTTAAGACAATAGTATTAAATTTTGATCACGTTTTCATGAATTCCAAAGGATAGCAAGGGGAATAAAGTGTCAGCTCTCCTTTTGATCCGAGGCATTTGGGACTAACTCAGCATTTTTATGCAAAAATGACAGAATCTAAGGTCAAATTAGTCTCTATCCTTTCCTTCCAAGAATGTACTCAGATGATGGCTCTCTCAAACCACTGTTTAGGGTAAGGATTTAGAGCAAAAACAAACAAAAAGATTAAAAATTGATTAATTAAACAAATAGTATTGTTTAAACAAATTAAACAATACTATTGGTAAAAACAGGTGACACAGCTAGTCAACATTAAGAACACCAACAGCTGAGTTTCTGATCCTGTGAAGGGGACAGGGACCAGAAATACTCTTGATAACTCCAATTACTGATACAGATTACACCCTGTCTCCAGTCTTGGGGGCAGTGAGGTAAGAAGAGGATTGATAACAAGAAATCCCCTTTACCACTAACAAACATTTTGTGTTACAGGAATTAAATTATTCCAACCTCAGTGTTCATCATGGCAATAGCAAAGGTGAAATGATGGGAATCTTATCTTGCTAAAAGTTGACCAACTGCTTTTCCTTTTTTCCTCTAATTTCAAACCAGTATCTGATTTGTCACTTCCAATTTCCATTTATCCTTGTCCAAAATCATATTCAGTAAAACCTAGTACAGGGTAGAAGCCATGTTGAAATGTCTTCCTCCAAGTAACTGGAGGCACACTTGGGACCATCAGTGGAAGCCACCACACCCTCCTCCAAGGACAGGCATACAGATCTCTCGCTTACTCTATTCGTCCATTTTAGTTTTCCATCTCCCAAGTTTCTCACAGGAAATTTCACAGGAGGGATCACCATTTAAAGTTTTTTTAAGTCTATCATTTATATAACTATTAAAACCATTTTTTAAACCAATCAGAACATAGTTTCAACCAAATGAATCATCATCTTCTGGTAAGAAAATGAGAGGCATAAAGAAAAATATGGTCTTTTTAACTTACTAAAAGTAATGAGATTTGTTTAACCTAAATAAAGTAATACAAGATTGCCTGGAGAAGCATCAATAACCTCAGATACGCAGATGACACCACCCTTACGGCAGAAAGTGAAGAACTAAAGAGCCTCTTGATGAAAGTGAAAGAGAAGAGTGAAAAAGTTGGCTTAAAGCTCAACATTCAGAAAACTAACATCATGGCATCTGGTCCAATCACTTCATGGGAAATAGATGGAGAAACAGTGGAAACAGTGTCAGACTTTATTTTGGGGGGCTCCAAAATCAATGTAGAATGTGACTGCAGCCATGAAATTAAAAGACGCTTACTCCTTGGGAGGAAAGTTATGACCAACCTAGACAGCATATTAAAAAGCAGAGACATTACTTTGCCAACAAAGGTCCATCTAGTCAAGGCTATGGTTTTTCCAGTAATCATGTATGGCTGTGAGTCTTGGACTGTAAAGAAAGCTGAGTGCCGAAGAATTGCTGCTTTTGAACTGTGGTGTTGGAGAAGACTCTTGAGAGTCCCTTGGACTGCAAGGAGATCCAACCAGTACACCCTAAAGGAAATCAGTCCTGGGTGTTCATTTTAAGGACTGATATTGAAGCTCAAACTCCAATACTCTGGCCACCTGATGCAAAGAGATGACTCACTTGAAAAGACCCTGATGCTGGGAAAGATTGAAGGCAGGAGGAGAAGGGGACGACAGAGGATGAGATGGTTAGATGGCATCACTGACTCAATGGACATGAGTTTGAGTACACTTCTGGAGTTGGTGATGGACAGGGAGGCCTGGCATGCTGCAGTCCATGGGGTTGCAAAGAGTTGGACATGACTGCATGACTGAACTGAACCATGACACTGCAATCATTCAACCTTCTAAATGCGACCACATTTTGTATTGCCATTCTTTTAGTTAACTAGGTTACAAACTTAATATGTTGAGGGTAGACAAAACTGACTCTTTGAGGGAATTTTAACATCTTGAAAATTAGAAGTTAAAATATGTGCTTTAGAATGAGCTGCTGGAGTCGCAGCGCTAAACAGAAGTACTTACATATTCTCTGTAAGATTATTATGAAGCATTTCGCAAGTTCTAGATCCAATTTCCATTTAATAAAACAGTTTATTCATTAGGAAAATTTTTGCTAATATAATTAATTTATCCTCTGGTTGGTAGGCTCCATATACCCAAATATTAGCTTTTTTTCACATATGAATAAATACTATTTATCTATGTCTTTATAACGCATCTGACTATGGATCAAAAGACTCCAGGTTCGTCTCCTGGCTGGTTCAGTGGGACAAGTGCTCTTTGGGCTTACCAGGTGGCACTAGTGGTAAAGAACCCACTGCCATTGCAGGACCCATAGGAGACGCAGGCTCGATCCCTTGGTTGGGAATGATTCACTGTAGGAGGGCATGGCAATCCACCTCTGTATTCTTGGCTGAAGAGTCCCATGGACAGAGGAGTCTGGCAGCCTACAGTCCATAGGGTTGCAAAGAGTCGGACACGACTGAAGCAACTTAGCATGCACGCACACATTTATGTATCAGTAAAACATAAAAATAAATGCTACAAGTAGCAATGTTACTCAATATCCTTTCCAAACTCTTGTGTCACTAACTGAACCCCAATTTTTCAGTATCTGTCTCTGATTGGCTCTATGACTTCTTATAATTTCCTTTCATTTTCAAGGTCTGCTCAGAAAAGAATAAGGGATTCAATTCTAGCCCACAGGTCAGCAGGTGAAGTCTTCCTAGGACTTTGGAGATGGGGTTTCAAACTCATATTGCTGGAATGTGCGAGATGGAGCCACTACAGTTCTTTTTTGATTCTGGGAAGAACCAGCCTAGATGCTGAGAATGACAGAGAAGAAAGAATTGGGTCCCTCTTATTGAACATTACTGAATTACATGATTAATGAAATAATCTCAGTCTATAGTTATGTCATTAATATGATAATTTTTCATTTACTGATAGAATAAAAACAACCAACACTCTCAAATGTTCACTGTAATTAGTGTATTTCTTACTACAAAGTTATGCCGTAAGTATATCTCTTATCCCCACTTTAGAGACAGGTCAACTGAGGCCCAAAAAAGCCAAGTAACTTGTCCAGATGCACAGAAGTATTAACTTGATGAATCAAGATTAAGTTCAGGAAACTGGCTCTCAAGTCCACTCATTATTGTTAACCAATACTGTCTGTCGAAGGAATAGCATTAAAACAAATTCAGACCATCAGTGATATTAATTGCTGGCCAGAAACCCAAGATAACTTATTGTCCAATTATACTCAATTATGAGAGCTAGTTTAATTATATAAAGACAGTTCTTCATCTGGTCACTATTGAAAACCATATGGCCAGATAGAAGATATAACGAAAGATTTAATACCATTTTTCTTGTCTCAGTAAACTCAAGAAAACACAGTTATTTGCAGCAACTCTGTGCTACAAATTATTTACTCCTAATTCTTAAAATCTGACTTTTCAGAAAGTGATTCTGATGCATAATACACCTGGGAACGTGCCTTGGGTTTTTATGGATGATGACCTTCACTTCTCAAATGGGAAAGGACAGTGGTGCTTTCCTTTAAGAGTGTGTAAGTGCACAACACGAATTAGACCACCAGAGTCGGCGCAAGGAAGACAACCTTCAAAAAATGTAGAATTCAAATCATCGTGATTATTGGCTTTTCCTAATTTGGCCCATTTTCTAGATGGCAAAAAAACCAAAAATTAAGTCAGGATTCAACTATTGTTCCACTCTATCAAAAGGAAAATAACCAGTCAATGATTAAATAAAATCCAATGAACTGACCCTTTAAAGTCCAACTGAACGGAGTTGGTGATGGACAGGGAGGCCTGGCGTGCTGTAATTCATGGGGTCGCGGAGAGTCGGACACGACTGAGCGACTGAACTGAACTGAACTGAACTGAACACATTCCATTGATCCTAGGGTCGCCCCAAGGAAAAAGCAGGAAGGGGGCTCTTCATAGTGTGGGGGGGATTTCAAAGTTCAGTCAACAATCCCCTGCAGCTTGGGTGAGGGAACAATGACCAGCCCTGTCAACACTATAGCACAGTATGAAAATTTCTACTTTGCAGAAAGTTTTGAACTATTTTTTTTTTTTTCAGAGATTGACAGATAGAGCTGTGCATTCTTGAAAATGATGTGAAAACAACATAAAGCACTCCTTGAGGGACATTTCTCTAACGGTCATTATAAATATATGCAAAGAGGTGTAATCTTACAAAAAAGCACAGATAGTGACTAATTCCAAATACAGATTAAAAATCCTTAAAAACCAAGTCAGGTCATGACTTGACCCTTTGACAGGCAAGTGCAAAAACATCCTGGGGCAAACAAGGTGGAGAGTCAGGGGTATGAGGAGTAAAATGTATGATAAACACATTATTCAGGAAATGCAGTGAGAATGTCTGACCAAAAGTGGTAAAGAAAGTGCTGCAAAATGGTTCACAGTGCAAAATGTACCTGTGTGGCTCAGAGGTTAAAGCGTCTGCCTCCAATGCGGGAGACTGGGGTTCAATCCCTGGGTCGGGAAGATCCCCTGGAGAAGGAAACAGTAACCCACTCCAGTATTCTTGCCTGGAGAATCCCATGGACGGAGAAGCCTGGTAGGCTACAGTCCACGGGGTCGCAAAGAGTCGGACACGACTGAGCGACGGAACGGAACGGAATGTCAAAACAAAGGAGAAAAGCAGGTTTTGAACATGAGTTGTGTGTTTTCTTCTTCATTTACTGCTTTTGCTTTTACAATGGAAAATATCATGTAGAAGTCCCATGGTAGCTTATTTATGGTATTCTATCTGGATAGAAATTAAACAAATTAATCCAAGAGTTTTACAGTTGGCATATCCACCCCACATCAGGCCAAACAACACACATGATGCTGATCAGATGGCTATAAAGCGAATATTGCTTTAGGACAACAACATGTCTTTAAATGTTTTCTGAAACATTTGTTTTAAACTTTTTTTTCTTTTTTTTTTAACTTTTTTTTTAAAACTTTTTTAAAAAGTGGTCATGTATGGATATGAGAGTTGGACTGTGAAGAAAACTGATTTTAAAAAGAAAATTCTGTAACTGTTCAGATACTGTCCGGATTTTTTTTTTAATGTATTTTAGGATAAAATTTAACTTCTCTATTTATAGTTACTTCCTCTATAAAGACTTGGAAATAAAGAGCACTATAGACTAGTTAAGAAAGACTGCTACACAGGAAACTAATAACAGGAAATGCAATTTATAGCTGTTAGCACAGTGCCCCACGAAAAGAAAACAAGAGGTTAATGAGATCTTGTCGCGTCAACCTTCCCTGAAAACAGGGTTGCTAGTTAATGTGCAACAGAGAAAAAAGATATTCAACAGTGTCAATATCAACCTTTGGAGCATAGTCCTATTATACCATGAACTGATTTAGTATATGTTCTGAAAACAAACTCTGAACCTACTAAAAAAAAATTTTAAAAACAATGTCAATATAGACAAGCATTCATGTCAAAAATAGTGATAAGAACTGAGACCATTTTAAATTAAAAAAGTAACTAAATGTGTGTATGGGCATACATATGAGTATTTGCTTGGGTATAACATATATTATAAAAATTTAAATCCCCAAGACATTTCCAAAACAGTTTTAAACCTTCAGAAGTCTGAGTCCTTTGATAACATTTTCTTTTTACACTGATTTGACTTCACATTAAACAACTGGCCTAGATAGAATTTCAAACATTCAGAGGCTAAATTCATCCTTAGAGTACTACCTCGAATCATTCATTAACACAAATAAAGAGAGAAGCAAACATTAGTTATGTGCTTTGACAATTTAATCTAATTTTAAAATTTCCAGTGGCTTTTAAAGTAGTAAGAGCATTATTCATTTAAATAATAAGATAAACATAGGAAGAGCAGAAACCAGCAGTTACAGCTGGACACTAAGCTATCAATATTTTAGCAAGAAGCCTTGCACAACAGACTTAACTTGACATTTACAGATTGTGCTCCAGCCATATGTCCTCAGATCCTAAGGAGTGTGTCATTGTTGGAGGAACTAGCTAGCAAGGACGAGTGGTTGACTCGTAGGTTCTGCCTGACAAAGAACTGATAGGTGGCCTAAAAGAGAAGGAAACCAACTATCTTCCATTCACTATGCATTTCTCTTCCTGTGGGGCCATCAAATAGACACTGTACCTCACCCTCCCTTTCAGAGTCCATCAGTCACCATCAGGACCAAGCTTCCATCCTGCTAGCTACACTTCCTACTGAATAGAGGAGGAGTTTCAGGAACTGCCTTCCCACAAAACTGCATTTTATCTGGGCCGGGACTATCATTGGACAGAAGAGTGAAATCAAAATTCACCCAACTGAAGTTAGTTGTGATGTGAGTAATGTGAGTGAGTGACCTCCACCACAATGATCACACTTTGACAATCAACCAGTGCTGCAGGAATCGTGCTGTTATTGGCAAAAGAGACACCCTATGAAGAAGCTTGAATTCATTATGATTTTAAACATTTCTGTTATGAATTAAAACCTTGCTCAATTTGAAAGTGTCTATACAATAAAAAAGAAAATGTATCTCTAAGCCAATTACACCAGGAAACATAAACTGTATCTTTAAATTTTTAAAGAAATAATAAAAGGGGGAATATTTTATTTTAATAAAACCTTGGAGATTATTTTCATAAATGATACAACTCTGAGGTCTAAGGATAAGAATAACAACATGACAATTAATAATACACTAACAGAGTCACACAGTTAAGAGGTGGCAGAATGGGGGTGACCCACTCTGTTCTTCTCAGATGCAGCAATTTGCAAGTTAGAGAACAGAGACACAGGAGTCAAACTCTGAAGTTATGTTCCAGAACTTGTTCACTGTTTGACTTCGGGCAATTAACCTCTTTGAACTTCAATTCCCTGAGCTGTAGGAAGGATGCACTCAAATGTCAATTGCCCAATGCCCTTCCTAACTTTTATTTCTAATAGTATTGAGTATGAAATACTTCAACTGACACAAGCAATTACAATTACAATGTGTATTATTATCTCCAGATAAAAATGTTAATAAAGCCTTCCAAAAACAAAAAATCATTCCTTAGAATGTTTAATAATTAACAGGTATTAATATTCAAAGCTAAACTCATCATACTACTTTTCATACCATCTAAAAATGTATGAAAACTTTTAAAATGCCAGATAAACAGCCAGAGTCCTTCAGAACAAGAAAAGACAGTAACACAACATTCCGTTCCTTCTGTTCCGTCGCTCAGTCGTGTCCAACTCTTTGCGACCCCGTGGACTGTAGCCTACCAGGCTTCTCTGTCCATGGGATTCTCGAGGCAAGAATACTGGAATGGGTTACCGTTTCCTTCTCCAGGGGATCTTCCCAGGGGATCTTCCCAACCCAGGGATCTAACCCGGGTCTCCCGCATTGGAGGCAGACGCCAGGGAAGCCCTAACACAACATTAGCCAAGTGCAAAATAAGAAAAGTTTTACTGCATTAACATTTAAACATCAGCATATGGAAACTATAGAGAAATGGAAAAATAATCCTACAGAAGAATGAGGGCAGGGGATGGGCTGATCTTACTACCACAAGAAAATTTAGTAGACAAGGTTTTGATTTTTAAATTATGAGGGAGAAAATGATTCAAATTAAATATGCAATGCTATGTAATCCTGTGTTATAAGTGACAGTAATTTTTTTAAAAATCAATACAAGTCAACATCACTAAATGTTATCAGAACATGAAGAAAAATTGTAGTATCAGAAAAAATGATGAAACTAAGTTCTTCCCCACCCAAATGAGGGAGGATTAGCTGACCATTGCTTCAGCAAGCCTTTTCTTTCTACTCAGACAACTAGAAACAATAGACTACGTATAAATATTTTCCACACCACTACTAAAGATTTTGTATGGAAATCTTGCTAAAATAAAAGCAGGAATAAGTGATTCTAATGCCACCAATGCATATTTTTACTTGCCTCAAACAGGGACAAATAATAGGCTCAGATGACGTTTTCTAAAAGTAGACAAACAACAACACACGTGTCTAATCATATAAAAATTTTCAGTCTTAAACTCCCAAAGTTGCTGCCTCACTTAGTTTTAGCCAAAACACTTGAAAATATTTTCAAAGTTTTACCTCTTGTTTGCGTTCTTTCATAAAAGAAAATACAGTAAGCTATGTTAGTTTCATAAACTACCGCACAATTGCACTCATTTCACAACGCTAGTAAAGTAATGCTCAAAATTCTCCAAGCCAGGCTTCAGCAATACGTGAACCGTGAACTTCCAGATGTTCAAGCTGGTTTTAGAAAAGTCAGAGGAACCAGAGATCAAATTGCCAACATTCGCTGGATCATCGAAAAAGCAAGAGAGTTCCAGAAAAACATCTATTTTTGCTTTATTGACTATACCAAAGCAAATAATATAATCTGGATTACAAATAATATATTGGATCACAATAAACTGTGGAAAATTCTGAAAGAGATGGGAATACCAGACCACCTGACCTGCCTCTTGAGAAACTTATATACAGGTCAGGAAGCAAGTTAGAACTGGACATGGAACAACAGACTGGTTCCAAATAGGAAAAGGAGTACGTCAAGGCTGTATATTGTCACCCTGCTTATTTAACTTATACACAGAGTACATCATGAGAAACGCTGGGCTGGAAGAAGCACCAGCTGGAATCAAGATGGCCGGGAGAAACCAATAACCTGAGATATGCAGATGACACCACCCTTATGGCAGAAAGTGAAGAGGAACTCAAAAGCCTCTTGATGAAAATGAAAGAGGAGAGTGAAAAAGTTGGCTTAAAGCTCAACATTCAGAAAACTAACATCATCCCATTACTTTATGGGAAAAAGATGGAGAAACAGTGGAAACAGTGTCAGACTTTATTTTGGGGGGCTCCAAAATCACTGCAGATGGTGACTGCAGCCATGAAATTAAAAGACACTTACTCCTTGGGAGGAAAGTTATGACCAACCCAGAAAGCATATTAAAAAGCAGAGATATTACTTTGCCAACAAAGGTCCGTCTAGTCAAGGCTATGGTTTTTCCAGTGGTCATGTATGGATGTGAGAGTTGGACTATAAAGAAAGCTGAGCACCAAAAAATTGATGCTTTTGAACTGTGGTGTTGGAGAAGACTCTTGAGAGTCCCTTGGACTGCAAGGAGATCCAACCAGCCCATCCTAAAGGAGATCAGTCCTGGGTGTTCATTGGAAGGATTGATGCTGAAACTGAAACTCCAATACTTTGGCCACCTCATGTGAAGAGTTGACTCACTGGAAAAGATCCTGATGCTGGGAGGGATTGGGGCAGGAAAAGAAAGGGATGACAGAGGATGAGATGGCTGGACGGCATCATCAACTTGATGGACATGAGTTTGCACAAATTCCGGGGGTTGGTGATTGACAGGGAGGCCTAGCGTGCTGCGATTCATGGGATCGCAGAGTCAGACACGACTGAGCAACTGAACTAAACTGAACTGATATTAGTTTACAACAGAGGTGAGCAATGTTTTCCTTCTCAGTGGTGAAGGTGGGCTACAAAGGACTATTCAGGAAAACTGAAGAAGCAATGGACTGTTTTTATCTCCACTCAAAACTCCAATAGGTTATGAAGTTCCAGTCATTTTTCTTAAAGCTAGATGAGTGTGAATTAGAATCAGCATCCCTCTTCACACAGTAAAAATTTAAATCCTGGGATTCTATGAAAAGTTACACAAAAGTGGGTTTTTAATTTTTTATCCTCACGCCTCAAGGAGCAAATGGAGCTACAAAGCTTGGCCGCAACCTGGGACCGAGGAGTCGTTGGCTTACACCTCAGCTATTTTGATCAAAGTTAGATGCTTCAGGAACATTTCTGCTCTAAGAAGTTAGTGGAAACTCCACAGAGCTTTTGTTTATATGGGGTATGTCGTTTAGTCACTAAGTCATGTCCAACTCTTTGGAGAGCCCATGGAATGTAGCTTGCCAAGTTCCTTTCTCCATGGGATTCTCTAGCAAGAATACTGCAGTGGGTTGCCATTTCCTTCTCCAGGGATCTTCCCGACCCAAGAACTGAACCCACATCTCCTGCACTGTAGGCAGGTTCTTTACCATTGAGCCACTGGGGGAGCCCTTCACGGGGTATACCTGTCGACATTACCCACTTCAGAAATTAACATTTAGATGTTGTCAGATCACACTGAGAACCCACAGAACTAAATCAAGTGTCTTGTGGATTCATCAACCATATAAAAATCACCCTCTGCCAAGAAGACAGCACAGGAGCAGAAGTAAATACATCAGGCACTTATAGTCCTATGAATAGGAAAGTTTTGAAAACTGTTTAATTGATTATAAGCTTGGCAAAGACATACTTAGAAGACTAAATTCTCTCCTCTGGAGAAGTTAAAGGGATAATATGGGTTAATATTAACAGATTAATCACGATAACTGTGTAATTATGATGATGCTATGCTAATGTCAACAGCTAACATTAATGTACACACTTAATATGGGCTAAGCATTGCCCCAAGCCTTTTATGCATGTAATTCACTTGGTCTTTATAACCCTGTGAGATAGCACCAAGCACTGTACATCTTACTATAAAACATAAACAGGGACTTCCCTGGTGGTCCAGTGGTTAAGAATCCATGCTTCCATTGCAGGGGGCATGGGGTTCCATTCTGTGATCAGGGAACTAAGATCCTTCATGCCGTTTGGCAAAAAAAAAAATAAATGCATAGAAATAAATAAATAACACAATCACAAGACTACCTTTTCAGCAGGAGGTCGTAAAACTTAGCTGTGACCGAGTTAATCTTAGAATATCCAACATCATGTTCATAGCGTTGTTGCTCTGCTCATCATCTCTAACACAAGATCTGATAAAATGATTTTTTTCTGAAAAAAAAAATTAATAAAATACTAGATGTCACAGTCAGAGAAGGCAATGGCAAGCCACTCCAGTACTCTTGCCTGAAGAATCCCAGGGACGGGGGAGCCTGGTGGGCTGCCGTCTATGGGGTCGCACAGAGTCGGACACGACTGAAGCGACTTAGCAGTAGCAGCAGCAGATATCACAGTAAAAGTAAATGATAGTGAAGCTGTCATAGCTAATGATACAATGTGATATAAAATTCATTTTGGTCATAGAAATTTTTAACAATGGTTTATTTTACTTCTATACTAAAGGAGGTATCTAATGTTTTCTGCCTTATGTAACATATTTTGTGGGGCTCTTATATAACACACTGGTATTACAATTTTTGGATAAAATAGTCTCTGCAATGTACACCGGAAATTTCAAGGATTCAGTATAGCTGTGGTTTAGAAGGAAATCAAAGTGTCAGCTTCAGTGCAGTTTCTGGATTGAATTGCTTCATGCATCCCCTTTTCATGAAACACTATCAAGAAGTGTAATCTTAACAGGGAGCTCATCAAGAGGTCTTTTGATACTGTGAAGCCATTTCTTTTCTGGTTAGATAAGACTTCAACATTTCCACTTGGGATTAATATTTTTATTATAAGTAACTTCCTTTGTATTTGCAATCTTATTACCATAGGTCACTAATTAGTATATAATATAATCCACCATATATACGTTATTATAGACTAATATAATAAATCCTATAAGAATTTAGACAATTTTCTTTTCTACTAAATCAGAATCTGCCAAGAGCAGGACAAGGAATAAGCACTGATTTTTCAAGCTCCACAGGTGATTCTTATGTGTTGTCTTGAAGAAAGAAGAATCGGTTTTAAATGTGTTTGGAAGGCTCCTGGTAGCCTAGTGGTTAGGATTCCAGGCTTTTGCTGCCTTGGCCTGGGTTCAATCCCTGGTCAGGGAACTGAGATCCCAGAGGCCACACAGTGTGTGTTAAACATCTTTATAATCTTTAATAAATAAATAAATATATATATATATACATATTAAAGATATTGCTGCTGCTGCTGCTAAGTCACTTCAGTCGTGTCCGACTCTGTGTGACCCCATAGACGAAGCCCACCAAGCTCCCCCATCCCTGGGATTCTCCAGGCAAGAACACTGGAGTGGGTTGCCATTTCCTTCTCCAATGCGTGAAAGTGAAAAGTGAAAGTGAAGTCGCCCAGTCGTGTCCAACCCTTAGCGACCCCACGGACTGCAGCCTACCAGGCTCCTCCATCCATGGGATTAAAGATATTAGGGCCTCCCCAAAGTTCAATGCATTCATTTCAATGGGAGTCCTTGGTAGAACACATTCATGACCAAAGGCACTATGCTTTCAGCACACAAGCTGGCTTAGGCACTGCACAAGCGCTACAGACCCAAAACAAATTTGTCCCCTTGGCTTGCCTCTAGCCCCTCTTCCTACCCCAGGTCAACCCATTCTAACCTCAGAGAGGTGGCAGCTTGTCTACCTAACTTTCTCTCATCTGCTCTGTTCCTCTTTCAGCTTTTAAGAGCACGTAATAGCCAAATCACTGGAAAAGAGTCTGATGCTAGGAGGGATTGGGGGTGGGAGGAGATGGGGACGACAGAGAATGAGATGGCTGGATGGCATCACCGACGCGATGGACATGAGTTTGAGTGAACTCCGGGAGTTGGTGATGGACAGGGAGGTCTGGTGTGCTGTGATTCATGGGGTCGCAAAGAGTCGGACACAACTGAGCGACTGAACTGAACTGAACTGAATAGCCAAATCAGAAAAATCTTTAAAAAGGAATTCAAGTCCAATAAAAGCAACCACAGAAACACATTGTATTCATGACTTTACCTTTTAGGGCAAGACATTTTTGAAGATGACAATCTGACCAGAAGGAATGGAGAAGAGAAAAAAAATGACAAAAGAATTTTTGGACCATAAAAATGAGAGGTGATCAGCAGGTGGCTAGTTTTCATCTCAGCCCTCTCCCCCACCCCAATTTCACGTGTCACTCCCTGACTGTGCTAATCAGAACTCTTTGAAGGAGACGGCTATGTGAATTTATTGGAAACCAAAGAAATCACTACAGAAACCAAAACCAAAGTCTCCAAAACCAAAGAGGATTCTGTAAGCTGACCAGTGTCAAGATCTGAATACTAACACGTACAAATACAAATTTAGACGCCTCTACGATCGTTTTAGTTTCAGTGCAACGAGTCACCATATAGTTTCTCCACATTCAACACGTAAAAAGGAAAGAGAATCCGGTTTTCAACATCACACAACATCTAAAACAACTTGCAATCAATTAACATTGTCAGCAGCAAAACTCAATTTTCTCCCCTGCATGCAGAGGTGAATGCACAGGACAGATTGATAATTCCCGTGAAGAGTGTGGCTAAGTGTTTCTAGGCAACCTTGCTCCATCATCTTCCCTGACAAAAACAAGGGAAAAGAGTCTAAGCTGTGGGCTGATGAATACTAATGATCAGGCAAAGAGGGGAGCTGCCTCACTGACTATGGGGAGAGACACATAGGAGCAGCTTCTAGTTGTGAATTGTGCAGCTCCTACTACTGAACCCAAGCCTAATGATGAGGTTCCCTGCAACTGTCCATCCACATAAGCGGGACTCGTTCATGTTCCTGTATGTTTAGCTTAGCAAATGATTCCTGTGTGTTTTCTGGAAATTAACTTGCGGGGGAAAGCCTTCTAAACATGTCCATTTATTTCCTGTGGAATTTGTTTAATCCTCTTAGGAAAATTTAGACTGGTAACATTCTTAAATTAGTATCTTTGCCCACGAGACCGTTCCAGTCACAAGCACTGAACTATATGACAACACAGAAGCAAAATTTAAAACATTTCAAAAAGCTAGCCATGCTGGAAACACCACATAGCACAGCAGAAATGAATACAATTTGAATGAGAATCAAGGATGCCTGCCTCCCCACACCCTTTTCCTTCTCTGCAAATCCATCACTCTCACTGCTCTTGTAAGTACCATTTTATGACTCATCTTCCCTGCCTGTAAAATGTGAAGGAGAAATAACTTTTTCCAATAAAAAGAACCCCCAAAACATTTTATTTTATTTAAATATATGTGTTTAAAACTATATATATGTATGTGTGTGTATGTGTGTACACATATATATGAAAGTTTTATACTGTTCAGGGATATGAATCATTCATTTAATGTGTCAATTGATACTAGAATAAATTAAAAACTGTAACACTTCCTCAATACTTCAACTACTACTGAATAAAAATATCATAGAAAAGTTTCTGAAAATGTTTGAAAATTTTAAAGGAAACTAATTTTTAACTGAATCATATTTGAGGCTCACTGGTGGGGGGGAAATCTATTTAGAGGATTTCTACAGTCTTTAAAATAACTAACATAAAAAATACATGCAATATTAATTAGTAAGTCTTCATTTCTTATTTTTAAAACTCTTAACACATGTTATTTTTCTTGACTCAAATGAGAAGGCATTCCCATGCCAATGAACAATAAACTTACCCCAAAAGACATTATAAAAGAACAAGAAGCACTAAGCGTATGATTCAAACATATCATTTCACTTTAACCTGACAGCCTAAAGTAAGTTTAACATATGTGGGAACTGAAGCTGTTAAGTGGTCATATGTCAAGTATTTGGTGGAGCTAGGATTCAAACCCAGGGTCTCTGTCTACACAGCCTGTGCCTTTAATTCACACTAATATTTGCAACTCTCCAAATGCACTCAGTCCCTGAGGTAACGTACATGCTTTACATTTCTAAGAGTATTAGGATGCACACAAGTACATGTACTGGGCTTTCCATGTGGCACTAGTAATAAAGAACCCGCCTGCCAATGCAGGAGACATAAGAGACAAGGGTTCAATCCCTGGCTAGGGAAGATCCCCTGGAGGAGGGCAAGGCAGCCCACTCCTGTCTTCTTGCCTGGAGAATCCCATGGACAAGGGAGTTTGATGGGCTACAGCCACAAAGGGCTACAGGGCCACCAAGAGTCGTACATGACTAAAGAGACTTAGCACAGTACAGCACAAGTAAACGTATTAATCAGATTTTATATAGGCAAATTTTTTTTAATCTTTTTCTGAATCAGTTCAGGCTGAATTTCTATTACTTAGAAGTTCTAAGGTAGGGGAACAGGAAGATATACCAGTTTTACAAAATTTCAAGAGATCTGCTTAATCAGGAAAGCAAAATATTAAATAAACCACTTTAGCAACATCCTTCTCAATAAATACTAGTGTCTAAGCACTCTCATCACCGAAATCAGACTGATTATATTCTTTGCATCCAAAGATGGAGAAGCTCTATACAGGTAGCAAAAAAAAGACCAGGAGCTGACTGTGGCTCAGATCGTGAACTCCTTATTGCCAAATTCAGACTTAAATTGAAGAAAGTAGGAAAAACCACTAGACCATTCAGATATGACCTCAATCAAATCCCTTATGATTATACAGTGGAAGTGAGAAATAGATTTAAGGGACTAGATCTGATTGATAGAGTGCCTGATGAACTCTGGACGGAGGTTCGTGACATTGTACAGGAGACAGGGACCAAGACAATCCCCATGGAAAAGAAATGCAAAAGAGCGAAATGGCTGTCTGAGGAGGACTTACAAATAGCTGTGAAAAGAAGAGGCGAAAAGCAAAGGAGAAAAGGACAGATATAAGCATCTGAATGCAGAGTTTCGAAGAAGAGCAAGGAGAGATAAGAAAGACTTCCTCAGTGATCAATGCAAAGAAATAGAGGAAAACAACAGAATAGGAAAAACAAGAGACCTCTTCAAGAAAATTAGAGATTCCAAGGGAACATTTCATGCAAAGATGGGCTCGATAAAGGACAGAAATGGTATGGTCCTAACAGAAGCAGAAGATATTAAGAAGAGGTGGCAGGAATACACAGAAGAACTGTACAAAAAAGATCTTCACGACCAAGATAGTCACGATAACGTGATCACTGACCTAGAGCCAGACATCTTGGAATGTGAAGTCAAGTGGGCCTTAGAAAGCATCACTACGAACAAAGCTAGTGGAGGTGATGGAATTCCAGTTGAGCTATTTCAAGTCTTGAAAGATGATGCTGTGAAAGTGCTGCACTCAATATGCCAGCAGATTTGGAAAACTCAGCAGTGGCCACAGGACTGGAAGAGGTCAGTCTTCATTCCAATCCCAAAGAAAGGCAATGCCAAAGAATGCTCAAACTACCACACAATTGCACTCATCTCACACGCTAGTAAAGTCATGCTCAAAATTCTCCAAGCCAGGCTTCAGCAGTATGTAAACCGTGAACTCCCAGATATTCAAGCAGGTTTTAGAAAAGGCAGAGGCACCAGAGATCAAATTGCCAACATCCGTTGGATCATGGAAAAAGCAAGAGAGTTTCAGAAAAACATTTATTTCTGCTTCATTGACTATGCCAAAGCCTTTGACTGTGTGGATCACAATAAACGGTGGAACATTCTGAAAGAGATGGGAATCCCACACCATCTGACCTGCCTCTTGAGAAACCTGTATGCAGGTCAGGAAGCAACAGTTAGAACTGGACATGGAACAACAGACTGGTTCCAAATAGGAAAAGGTGTACATCAAGGTTGTATATTGTCACCTTGCTTATTTAACTTATATGCAGAGTACATCATGAGGAACGCTGGGCTGGAAGAAGCACAAGCTGGAATCAAGATTGCTGGGAGAAATATCAATAACCTCAGATATGCAGATGACACTACCCTTATGGCAGAAAGTGAAGAGGAACTCAAAAGCCTCCTGATGAAAGTGAAAGAGGAGAGTGAAAGGTTGGCTTGAAGCTCAACATTCAGAAAACAAAGATCATGGTATCTGGTCCCATCATTTCATGGGAAATAGATGGAAAAACAGTGGAAACAGTGTCAGACTTTATTTTTTTGGGCTCCAAACTCACTGCAGATGCTGATTGCAGCCATGAAATTAAAAGACGCTTGCTCCTTGGAAGGAAAGTTATGACCAACCTTGATAGTATATTAAAAAGCAGAGACATTACTTTGCCAACCAAGGTCCGTCTAGTCAAGGCAATGGTTTTTCCCATGGTCATGTATGGATGTGAGAGTTGGACTGTGAAGAAAGCTGATCGCCGAAGAATTGATGCTTTTGAACTGTGGTGTTGGAGAAGACTCTTGAGAGTCCCTTATACTGCAAGGAGATCCAACCAGTCCATTCTAAAGGAGATCAATCCTGGGTGTTCATTGGAGGGACTGATGCTAAAGCTGAAACTGCAATACTTTGGCCACCTCATGCGACGAGTTGACTCACTGGAAAAGACTCTGAATATGGGAAAGGTTGGGGGCGGGAGGAGATGGGGACGACGGAGAATGAGATGGCTGGATGGCATCACCGACTCTGTGGACATGAGTTTGAGTGAACTCCGGGAGTTGGTGATGGACAGGGAGGCCTGCCATGCTGTGATTCATGGGGTCGCAGAGAGTCGGACACAACTGAGCGACTGAACTGAACTGAACTAAGCACTCTCAGGTAAGGGTAAGCCCCCGTCAACTCTGCCTTCCTGTCACTCACTCTGGATGACCTCAGTTTCCCCACCTGTGAAATAGGTGTGAACCCTCTGGAGAAATTAAATGAAAAAAAAAAAAATGTGCAGAGGCTAGTTCATTGCCAGACAGTAGATACTAAGTAAATAATACCTACCATTTTCACTAAAACTAATTTTAAATCTCCCAATTAAACATTCCAGATAGAATCTCAAAAAGCCTTTAACCCATTTGATAAAAATTGCAAAATGAAATTTCTTTTTTAAAGGTCGTATCTATTCCCCCATAGTTTTTACTAATCCTGGCTGTTATCCTTAAAATCTGTTCTAAAAACCTGAACTCTCCCATATTTAAATTCTTAGCTTGAAATCATAATCACACACATAAAGCATATAAAGATGTACAAAGACAACAGACACATTGTACTCAGGACAGGGACCAAGCTTCAGAAGAATGGCAGCTGCTAATCCAAGGAGACTTGCTGTTTGAATACAAATAAAATTGAATGTCATCAAGGAGGCTGACAGACTATTCAGCTTGTGAGATGGTTCCTCCTTATCTGACTTCAGTAATTCAACACATTTATCATTAAATTTCTAACAGAAAATGTAGAATATGATTAGGGTTTGAAAGTAACATTTTCATTGCAACTTTTTTTCCCCCACAAAATATAGGTATCATAAAAATTAAGCTTACTTACTTGAGCTCATAATCACAAATATTCAAACTTTTTTTACTTCAAATCCTTCTAAAAAGCTAACAATTTAATAACTTAAATGTAGCATCTTTAAAATAAATTAACATGTTTAGGATTGTTGGAAAAACATGTTCTAGAAAATTTTTTGCTAGTATTTAAAGAAACCACTGCACTGAGTTTCAGATTTTCATAAGTGGAAGAGAATAATACTGTAACTCAAGTTATTATTTTAAATATGGGAATACTGAGGCCTCAAAACACACATCAATTTGCCTTAATTTATACCTTGTCCTTCAACAGCAAATCTAGAACTAAGATCCAGGTCTTTGAGAAGCTAGGACTTGCTCTGCTGGTTTAGAGCTGAACCTGATGAAAATGGATTTTGAGAAAGAACCAGAAGGCTGGGAGCCTGGACGAGTAGTGGTGGAAAGGAAGGATTTCACTTGGTTATGGATGAGAAAGAATCTCACAATTATGACATTATGCGTAATCCTTCAAGTGCCTAAAAACTACTACTTAATATGACTGACACAGAAACACACGTGAGTTGATTCATAGTCTTACTAAAAGGCATTCTTTGTAACAGAGCAAGCTTTTTTCCCACTAGTTCTACAAAAAAAAGGAACGAAAGAATAGAAAGTTGATATCAACTATTTAAAAATTTACACCAAGCACCAAGGAATTTCCCAGTAGAAATATAAAGACTTGCTGGAAGTTTCATTATGTGAATTTATTGCCAATTCAGTTGTCTTAAAAGTTGTGCTATAAAACATATTGTCCTTTGCTGTTCCAAATCACATTTAAGAGAAAATAATAACTTTCTTAAGAGTGTTTCTGGAATTTTCTTCTATGCTCCACAGCCAAATCTCAGACCTTAAGGACACAGTGGCTGGCATTTTGCCCATTGTTCTCTATGCACTTTATTGTCCCTTTAAAGAAAAAGGAGAGGAAATCACATAGAAAACTATTCTAGCATCAAGCTGCTCGCATTTCCCCCCAAAGCCTTAGGAAATAATGTAAAAATTAGAAACAGAAATCTAGCCTTACTCGGTGACTTCTGAGAACAAATACCCTCTCCTTTTACAGGCACGAGTTTAAATGAATCAGGTGATTATTCTAATATATGTGCACCTCTACATGAAGAGCAGTAAGTAACAGCACCCTACCATTATAAACCAATCGGGGCAGCCAGACAATGGACAGACTGCAGAGGCACCCTCACTGCTCACTGATGGTGTCCTACATCACATGTGCAAGATGAGGGGTCCTTGCACCAGCACTCACTCTCCTCTCCCCCTCAGTAAGGAACTCTGGTCTTGAGCTGAGCTTACCTGGCAGCAAGTTGTTCCTCATCGGCCCTCTAACTAGGGCAGGAATAAAAACAGGAAATCTATTTGGTATATCAAAAAAACCATCCTAAAAGGGAAACCAGGTGCCCTTCTTCCCTCCTGATGTCTAGAATGTGACCTGATGGTTGACACTCAAGCAACCCCTCTGGACCACAAGTTTGACAGTCTGAAGATAACACTGAAGTGACTCAGGCATCTGGTTCTCTGCCTCTGGAGCTATCACACAAATCAGTTCTGGGATGCAGACTGCTCAATTTCTTTATATAAGAGGGAAATAAACTTTTAGCATGTTTAAGATCCTGCTGTTATTTGGGGAATCAGGAGTTGTATAGTGCCATGCTTAATCCTAACTAACAAAGACAGAGAGTCACAAAAAGTCTTTACCAAATATTTAGTAAATATAATTATGAAAAGAATGATACAGAGGTCTCAATTTTTGTTTTAATGAGATGAAATGTAAATCCAGTATTAAGTATATGCCAGTAAAACAAGACACTGAGAAGAAAAAACAAAGTTGACTTTGCAGAACGGACAGCCAAAGCGAATGCCTCCCCAAGGCACAGCAGGAAGGCCCTGCTCCACTGCCAAGTTCAAAGACACACATGCTCCCTGCTTTCCTTCTCTTTGGGTTGTATTTTGTTTTCAACCTTTGGAAAAGAAGTGAGATTGCCTGGCGAAATCATTTCAGGGGTGGTTTCTATCATCTAGAATCTCTAGCTCTTCCTTTCCTCTGCCTCCTTGAATATCCCATCATACAGTTAATCCGACCAGCCTTCGAAATTGAGGAAATGGAGTTCAATCAATCTGCTTTTAGACAGAGTTAAGAAATAGACAGTAAAAAACATAATTAGGAAATCTTGTCTTCCAGAGGTCGTTGCACAGATGAAATATGAGAATATATGCGAATCCACTTGGTAAACACTAAAGTACAATACAAACAGTATTAGTATTGATTCTATGCTAAACTCATCAGGAGAGGGGGAAAAGAACATTTTCTACCAGAAGGAGAGTGTGCTATACAGTTTTCTATCACTTTAATTCTTCAAAAGTTTCCATAAAATTGATGTCTTCTTTAAAAAAATCAATGCAAATTAGGGACTGATTTTAATTCTAGCATCTCCACCAGTTTAACATGTATCAATAATGCTACTATTCTGGAGTATTTAATTATTACAGCCTTTGGTAAACACGAATCATGCACTATGATACATTCTTAGGATCACTCAGGTTAGAAAATCTATGCTTGATCCACAAATTTGATGACACAAAACTGACTGGCATGTCCTCCTGACTTTTCACACTATTAGATTTCAAACTACTGTTTCTTCCTTGTCCAAAGCAGACATGAATTTGTTGCTGTGAGACGCTGTAAGTCAAAAGGGCAACTTATCATGACTGCCTTAGAGACTGAAATCTTATCCTCCTCCTTGTCCATACAGACATAATACCCCTAACTGCTTGCTAACATGAAGAATGACTACTGATGTTACCTCAAGAAATCCAGTGCAAAGACTCTAGTCTAGTAAGCAGGAGACAACTATATGCCTAAACACCCAAAGATTGTCTATAACACGCTTCATAAGACGCTGCAACTTCTCTAAAGCCCAACCGTGTAAAACAAGGGACAACATCTATGGTGAAGGGCATTCAGAGGCCAGCTCCTTGGTCCTGCTATACTTTCTCAAATCGTGTGCAGTTCCTTTAGAAAGACAGCAACATGGTACCCAACTCATGCTAATAATTCACAATAAAACAAATGTCACTTGCCTCAAAAAGTTTCACATGTCTCGACAATGTATGTCCACTTTCTCTGTTGAAAGACACTTCTTTTTAGAAAACTTTCCTTTATTGCAGTACAACCTCTTGCTTTTGCAGTCAAGATGCCATCTAATGATGGTATGGTAATGGAACTGACAAATATGTACAATATTATACCTAGATTAGCACTTGATATTTGTTCATCATATGGACTAAAAATCTTTAGGTTAATTGTACATCAAGATCTTAGCAAATTCACATAATAATGAATTGCTATTATACTGCCATCTCCTGAAATGGTCCTCTGGTCACTTTGTTTTTCCTTCCCTTGACCCATTGATTTGATGATTTCTCTCAAATACAAGTTTTTTGAAAATAAGTCTGTTTCAGCTTTTGCTGTTATACTGAAAGTGCATTTTGACTTCTATGCTTCATTCTCACTAATACCAAAAAAAAAAAAAGAGGCACCCTCCCATTCACCATTATCTGTAGATGCCATTAATATACTGCTTAGCTAATTCTTCCAGATCATTAAAAAATATATACACATTACCCTGTGGGTCTCTTCAATTTGATATGTTTTCAATAATCATTATCTCTTTGGATAGTTCATTATACATTTACCATTCCTTATCCAATTCAGTTAATTTGGTACATAAGACTTCAAAAAACACTGCTTTCTTAAAATCATGATATTTAACATATACAGCCTTTTTTAATCAAGTAATTGTATAAAGCTATCAAGGAAAGCAATCAGGTTTTTGTGTGATGATTACTGCTTTAAAGTCTTTGGTTCTGTTTCCATTATCTTATAGATGTTTACACATTTTTGTTAATGCTATTTCATCAGTCTATTAGGAACTGAAATTAAACTAACTGGATGATGATTTTTCTTTTTAAAAACAATCTACTATATTTCCCCTGGTAATTCTGTATTATTTCTAATACAAAAGCCCACCACTTTTTCTAATATTCCTTTTTCTGGGCAAAACTCTGAAAGCCTAGGAACAGCACCAACTCTAAGAGCAGTAAGAATAGGTGACTGCGGCAGCAGGTGGGATCTCTGGCTACTGACCACACACACTTCTCACCCCTCAAATCTTCCACCCCATTGCTTACAGTTCTGAAGGTTACCACCTTTCACAATATCCTGTATTATAGTTTAGATAATTTTTTAAATGTGTAAAACCATGAAAATAGCTTCCTTGTGGGAAGGGTGGGTGCATTTGCTCATGTAAGCCTGAACGAACTTTAGAGGACACAAACACAGTGGGGAGCCTTCAAGGAAGGAACTGAATGGCTTGAGGATGGTGGTGGCAATCATACCTTTTGAATTTTGAGCTGTGTCGACAAACATAGACAGCATATTAAAAAGCAGAGATATCACTTTCCCAACAAAAGTCCATATAGTCAAAACTATAGTTTTCCCAGTAGTCATGTACAGATGTGAGAGTTGGACCATAAAGAAGGCTGAGCGCTAAAGAATTGATGCTTTCGAACTATGGTGCTAGAGAAGACTCCTGAGAGTCCTTGGACAGAAAGGAGATCAAACCAGTCAATCCCAAAGGAAATCAACCCTGAATATTCATTGGAAGAACTGACACTAAAGCTGAAACTCCAATACTTTGGTCACCTGATGCGACTCGCTAGAAAAGACCCTGATGCTGGGAAAGACTGAAGGCAAAACTCCAGGAGATACTGAAGGACAGGGGAGCCTAGGTGCTGCAGCCCATGGGGTCGCAAAGAGCAAGACACGACTTGGTGACTGAATAACAACAACAAATGGAAATAGCACTTATTCAAAAAATTCACGTTACCATTCCAGACCAAGACAATCACAATCCTCCACAAGATGTTTACCAGGATTTTTTTAAGAAACTATTTTCCTTTAAATTGCATAATTCAGGGACTTCCCTGGTGGTCCACTGGTTAAGACTCCATGCTTCCACTGCAGGAAGTACTTATTTGATCCCTGGTCACAAGGAAGATCCTACATGCTACACAGCATGACCAAAAAAATTAATTTACAAAAATTCCATAATTCGTATAGAAATAAGACACCTGGAGATAAAGATATAGGAAAGAAGTATTAAAAAACACAACTATAAAAAAAGTAATCACTCCATAGAAACCTGACCGTTGTCTTTGCAATAATTACTTGATTACAGGAACTCCGTACCAAGGACTTGGAAAAGTACCAAGAAATCTAGTAGGATGAAAGAGTAGGAAGAGACCTCAGACCATTCTCATCAAACCTCGGGTTTCTCGTTGGGCTAATTCTAAATGAAAACCATTTCCTCGGCTTCTGGAATTATCTACCTATACAGTTGTCTTAATGAAGAGGAGAGGAGGGGAGAAGGAAGCAGGAAAATGGGGAGACAACTCTAAGATGTATAAGATGTATAAGTACATGGGTGGTTGTGTTCCTTGCCCAGAAAATTGACAAAGTTATGTATATGAGTAAACCAAGTTTTTAAAATTTTATATTATTATAATGATCTTCATCTCAAAAAAAAAAAAAAAATGCAATGGATTTTGCTCCTAGAGTTAAACTCAGCTATAAAAAGTAGGCTTAGTGTTATCTCAAGCAAAAAAAAGAAGAATCATCATTTCTGCCAGGGAATTCACATGTCATGGCCTACATGCCTTTGAACCTTTCCAGATGAAGGATGAGTTGTGTATCACAGTCACTATGCTGGTGCGGACAAAGTTCTGTTTTATACACAGGGATATGCAGAGTGTCAGGGCAACTCTATATATACCTCCCACGTGCTCATGCTTCCCCACATCTTCAGAGTTTTGTGCAAACATTATGTAAAACCATGAGTGGTTAGCAGTACAAAGATTTTATATGGGTCAATAAGGGTAATCATTTCACAGATCAGTGTGAGTAAGTGACCTGAGATCATTTCCACTAGCGCTTCGAAAGCAGCTCAGGGCTGGCTCGTGGGCATTTTAATAGTGTCACAACACAGGGTTCCATGCACTTAGTTTAACTCTCTGCTGGTACAGTTTCAAGTGTATTAATCATTTTTGAAAACGAGGGACCACACTCTGATTCTGTATTGCAACCTGTCACTTCTGGAGCCAGTCCTGCCTGCTTCTCAAGGTGTGGTCTCAGCAGCATCAGTACCATCCAGAGTACAGGTGAGATGCAGCATCTCAGCCTCTAAGGAAGACCTGGCGAACTGCATGTGAACAAGATCCCTCCAGTAGTAATGTGTGCATTGAAGTCTGAGGCGTACTGCTCTGCCAGAAGTAATTCTACATGAAAATACAAAGCTCCTTCAAAATCCTGTGCTATGGAGGATACATGACAAATGGGTCAGTTCCTCTGAGCTTAATGTGATTAATCAAGTATTCTGTTTTGCAGAAATCAATATAAGAAGTTCGGTTAAGCAGAGCTGGTCTATCCTTCCCTTTGCCAAGAAAAGCCAATTCATTTAACAAGAGCTTCAAATCACATTTTAAAAGTGCTGCACTGTTAGACGACTACCCATATTCCCCACCCCGCCCTGCCCGAATTCATATTACCTTCTAATACCTCAGAGTGTGACTGTATTTAGGAGTCTTTAAAGAGGTAATTAAAATAGGCCATATGGGTGGGTCCTAATGCAGTACGACTATTGTCCTTATAAGATGAAGACACTCACACATAGGGACACCCAGGACAGAACATTCAAATAGAGCCAACTATGAAAGCCTACTACGTTCTAGGCAACACATAAGGAATTTCACTTACATGATCTTATTAACCCTTAATCTAGTGACATGAGTATAATAATGGATATTTTTCAAATACAGAACTAAATAGAGGAAACAACTGGTCCAAAGTGATGCAAAAGGGGCAGAATCATAGAATGAACCTTCGCCAGGACCCTGGACGTTGCCCTGGTTTCTTCACATTCCGCATTCATTCAACGGTGAATACCTGCATTCAACGGTGAATACCTGCACTGGGCCAGAAACGGCTCAGATCCGACAGGTGCCAAAGTGAACAAAATGAAACTGCATCATACTGTAACCTTCTGAAAGAAGCAAGTAGTGAGAAAGACACAAATATGTTATTAACGTGGTTTTAGGCCAAAATGTTATAGATTAGAGAGTATGGGGGGAGGGAGGAAAAGAAAAGCTATAAATGCGGGAAATGATGGATTATGGAAAACTAATGTTTGCATGACAGCAGTTCATAGTATAATCAAATAAGAATAAATCCTGAACTTTCTTGAAAATAAATCATTAAACAGATGTCAACATTGACGAATATATAGACAGATATTCATGTCAACATCTGCATATGAACATCCATAGTTAAAGGTTTTATAAAAATTCAACAAATAGTTCTTAATGGAGCACTACTTTGTATTGGGTGTATAACATAATCAACGTTACACTGACCAGCACAAATAAACCATACTAACATTCACCATAGAGTTAATACATACTTTTATAGTATAGATAGAATGTGTATCATTTTTAACCATCTATTTAGATTAACTACTGCACACAAACACACACAGAAATACACACACCTTCCAGCATCGAAACCTATAAATCACTGAATACCTCAGAGCTATTAGAAAACATTAATTCAATTCCTCGAGCTAAATTACATTTCAGCATTTCCATCAATGGACTTGAATAGAACCTTGAGATGATTAATGTTTCATCAGTGATTACCCAGACAGCAGAACAGAGAGAATGCCATCTCGAATTTAGAATGTTAGCTCAGCGCCACTGAGGAAGTGCTGGCCTGAGCTATCATCTGTAAGGAGCATTACTGTTATTCAAATTTAGTAAAAATTTTGAAAAAGTTTAACTTATTTAGGAATCATTTCTGTCATTTAAGACTCGATATTTGTTTTCTTACGGGAAACCAAGAGACTGAAGATTATAAGAAGCCTTCAAAATCTCATGGCTTAAAAAAAAGATGAATAATTCTTCTGTGATCTGGGCCCCAGAAAGGAGGACTGGGGCATGGTTTTACAAGCTTCTGCTACTCAGCTGTTTGAAGCTGACCCATTTCTCATGGATTTACATTTATTACAGCCTACAATTATGACTTATGCCTTTTCCCAAACAGACTACAGCCTCCCTTTCAGCTCTCAGACAGCAAAGAGAAGGTTTATTACTTTAACAGTTAATCGCATGCCCTGAGAACAATGCCAAGCACTGGGAACGTGTGTGGCTGGTAAAGACTGTTCAGTCCAAGACTGAAAGACCTGGCATGATGTGAAAGACCTGGCATGTTGTCATCAATTTGTAAAAGCAATGCTTTTGAAATGACCCACAATTTATACGTAATGGCTATTACATTTCAACTCCTATTTCCAACTTGTACTGGAAAGCTTCAATAGAATAGTATACAGGCAGTTCTGTCATAGGAAGTGTACTTGGGTAGATTCTGAAGCTCATTTATACATCACTGAAGCCTGGGTAAACAGCTCTTCAGCTCTCCTCTCACACAACTTTGGTAGGAAATAGAAAAAGAACGAGCAGTAAGTGATGCCGACAGTTGAGAGAGAAGGCCATGAAGTCCCTCTGGAGGCAGATGGGGACAGTGACGGGACATGGCCCTAACATAAGTCAGATCGGGGCTTTTATCTGAACGCCGGCCTTTGAATGCAGGGCATCCTGGCCCAGCAACTCTTGAACGTTTAGTTTCTTCAGATCAGCACCATGGAGTTCTTTGCCTGTTAAATACACAGCCACATTAAAACACCTAGGACAGAGCCAGGCGCGCAGCAGACACAGAGCGAAGGACAGCAGTGAAGGGCTCTGCCGTCACCGCCGTCATCACTCAGTCCTTTATCCAAACTCTGCCCTTGAGGGGTAGGCCTGTGGTCCAGGGGCGTGCGAGAGCGACTTAAGGCTTCTAAACCAAGCATTCCCTAAAAATGACCCAGACCACCACTGGTGACATTCTCCACTCCTCATTCTAGTTTTAAAGTCAAATCAGTCTTCATTAAATTCTTTAAAGTCATTCTTGTCAGATGGGGGAGAGGGAAAGAGATTTACTTTTCTCTCAGCATAGCAAAGATTAATCAACTGAACGTATGAAATACTATACAATAGAAATTTCTGCTGCAAAATAATGGCCTAAGTATTCACAGAATATTCAGTCTTAAAAAAATCCTTCAGAAATTTAGAAATAAAAGATTTTTACGTTTCCAACTACAACTTCTGAAATCTACTAAAAAGTACTACAAAACATGGCTACACTCCATAAAGCACCCTACAAGGTACGATGCCTCCAAGTTGGTTAAATTTCAAGTTGATTTCAGGACATTTTCTCCTTTATCCTCATGCAAACCCAATGGCATTTCAAATACCAATTGTGGTTTTGTTGGTGGTGGTCAGAATTACCCATCTAAAATATTTCAAGGAAGGAGGGTGTGTGTCACCATAACTAAGTCACTGTTTTGAATAAAAAGTAGTTTATTATAGTATAGTGTAATAAGTTTTTCCATTGAAACAGACACAAAGTAAAATTTTATTTTTCACTTTGTTACCTCAAATAGAGCTCATTATTCAAGTCAAAAAATATTCCACCTTGGTTTTTGCATTAGAATTACTGCAGTTTTCTTCTTCCTCTTCTTGCTCAAATATCAAGTAAATGAGGATAAAAACTTAATTTTATCCTTAATTTTTTTCCATGAAAAAGAAAAGATAAACAGTGAGTGTTCCAGTCATTGCTTTTGTTCCTGAGCCCTAATTCCACTTAAACTCTACACAGTCATGATGGATCCAGTGAGATTTGGCATGTCTGTGCAGATTACCTTGGGAGCATTCAAGTTTGCAAGCAATATTCATCCAACTCTAATTCTCACCTCTTTTTGGAATATGTGTGCTTGTTTAAACATAATTGCATCAGACTTTCCTTCTATTACGTACACACACATTTTTCAAAGCCCTGTAGGAAATGTGAACACACACCAAAGGTGCCTAAGCCAGTTCTAGAGTGGAGAAGATGAGCAAGTGCTGGGAGGTGGGGGTGGGGTGGAGGGTGTCCCTTAAAGAGCCACCTCAAAGAGCAGCAGAGGCATCCCCTGGAAGTGTTTCAATGCATTATCTCCATCTTAAATAAATCTAGAGAGAGACTGCAAAAGAGAGAAGGGATCTGACTAGCTTCAGGCACATAAATAAGAAATCGCTCCCAGCTGTAGAGTTGAAATGGATAGAGGGTAAATTTTGCACTCCCAGTGCCAAAGACATTTCAAGAATCTGCTTAGTCAAAGAAACACCGAAAAGTCCCAAAGTCTCTAGGTTCCTAACAAAATGGTCAAGGAAATGGTCCTGGAGGGCTAAACTGGAAAAAGGAATGAGTTAGTAGCTTCTGACAGGCTTGCAAGGTAACACTGGAATAAGAGCTGGAAAAACTGGGGTGTTCTCAACTTTACTGTGGTGCCGGCAGAAACGGGGCTGCAGAGGCTGCTAAGAGAAGCTGGACAATGACTGTACCTCCTTGCTTACATTTATAATTTGTCACTGATTTGTTGGTTTTGCTTATATAATATTATTATATATTCTATAATGTAATATATGTTATATATGTATATATTTCTTGCTTGTTTTACTAGGACAAACAATTTGTTTAGAAAAACACTTTTTAGGAATTCCTTGATGGCCCAGTGGTTAGGACTCAGCCCTTTCACTCCCAGAACTAGAGCTCGATTCCTGGTCAGGAAACTAAGATATATACATACTTCAATGTTTAAAGGCCTTTTCTACTGTCATATAATGCCCACAATGAACAGAAAGAGAAACTGAGGTTCAGAACAATGTAAAATCTGTATACAACATCACCAGGACTTAACATTGTTATAGTTTAAAATAGTTGACAAACAGTAATGCTGTAGTTTTAAAATTCAAAATGTTGTTTCCTTTCATGTGATTGTTTGGTAGAAAGAGATGAATGGAAAGAAGAAAGTGCCATTGAATACTAGAGCAGCAAATGGCTATCAAAATTAAGCACTGTACGTAGGTCCTGAGAGAATATATCCGAAAAATTTTGTTGTGCTTTGAAAAGTACTCTTTGCTGGCAGTTTGTCAAGGTGTCCCAGAGTGAAGCAATGGCGCCTGGGTGGGCTGCAAGTTTTTATATTAGAAGGGACCCCCTGCCTGGTGCTTTGCAGTACCAGTGCTAATAAAGTTGCATCCTGAAGAGTTCATCTTTGTCCTCGATGGCATCCTGCCCTTGGCAGAAAAGACCTGACATATTCCAAGAACCCCAGGGGTTAATACTCTTTGCCCAATGACAACATTAACTTGCCTGGGTTAAATCTGCAAAGATTGTCCCTTCTGCCTAGTTCAGTTCAGTTCAGTTCAGTTCAGTCGCTCAGTCGTGTCCGACTCTCCACGACCCCATGAATCACAGCACGCCAGGCCTCCCTGTCCATCACCAACTCCCAGAGTTCACTCAAACTCATGTCCACAGAGTCGGTGATGCCATCCAGCCATCTCATTCTCTGTCGTCCCCTTCTCCTCCCGCCCCCAACCTTTCCCAGCATCAGAGTCTTTTCCAGTGCGTCAACTCGTCGCATGAAGTTCCCTCCAAATTCATGCAGAAAAGGAAGGCAAGGGTAAGGCAACATACTGAAAAGTGGATATGCAGTCCAGGATGGGGCTCCTAAGTCAATCAGAGTTCAAAACTCAGAAGGAATCTCAGTTATCTAAGCCATTAGCAGAGTGGACTCGGACAACTCACTTCTTTGCCAAAGACTTCATAACCAGAAACATGTAACAGGATCAGAGGTTATCATATCCACCCGGCACATCAGACAGAGTAGAAGGAGCAGGGGAGAGAAAGCAAGGAAGGAATGGAAATAGTAAAAACATACTAGAAAACATACAGTCATGGGGAAAAGAAAATGCTGTGAAGATGCTAAGCTGGTGTAGACCACCGCTCCAGGTTCAGAGAAAGACAATTACACATAGAAATTCATCTGACATGCCACCAACCCCTTTACACCCAAATCCTGGAGGAATAAGGTAGGACTGAAGATGCCTTCAGTCCCAGATACTTTTAAGAACAAGAAATTCAAAAAACCTCGTTTCCCTCCCCCGCCCCCCACCAAAAATGGCTACCCTGAAATTTTAACAAGGAAGTTGATTCCCTCATTTCACAAAAGGGCCCCCAAAGCAAAGGACACACACCCAAATATACTCTTTGAGAGTTATAAAACTGTGCCCAGACAACCAGCAAATGCAAGTGATTTCTTGTTAGTTTTCATAGGAGAAATTACATCTGTTCATGCACACAGGTGCAGGGGAGAGGGGGACACATGTGGGAGCCTGGGTCCCTCAAACCAAGAGAGCAACCAAGAGAAAGGGGAGGTGGAGACAGACGAGCTAGAAGTGGGAAAGCACACCTGACCCAATCCCCTCCATCAAGTCCACACGCTGTGCAGCATGCATTTCCAGGATTCTCGTTTTTGGTGGTTCTTTGGTTCTTCATGGGTCTAGTGGGGCAGAGAAGTTAACAGTATCCAGGAGACAGTCCTAACACAGCTGGGACATGGAAGGAGTGGCCCAGATCCACAGATAGATGTGTTGTTTTTGTGGTGCAAGGAGAACTTGAGAAATGTGCTTTGGCGTAAATCTTCATCTTTGGGGGCCCATCTAAGTGCCTCAGAAGGCAAGACCAAGCTTTCTGCATTTTACACATTTCAAACTGTCAGAGCTTCACCTCATCCCACCCACAAAGTCATTACTCCAGGTACATTAAAACCATAAAAATATTCCATCATTTTACAGATAAATTCACAACATATGTGATCTGTGTTTGCAAACAACCCTCCAGGGTACATACAAATGTGCTAAAAACCACATTTCATGGTCGTATCAGAAATAATAAGGATGAGTGCATTCCCAAGACGAGGCTTAAGTGATGGGTTTTGGGCCAACAATAGGAATTCTTAACGTGTAACAGCTAGCAGCACAGTTAAATAATTAAGCAACTTTCTGGGATTCTTGGGAGGGAAAACAGTATGAATGGAAAATGAACAGATTAAAAGAAATGGATCCTCCGTGTTTTATACAAACTCTACTAATTATACAAATTCTGAATAGCAGTTATCCGAGATGATGTCTGTTTTTATGACCCTTTTTCTGTTCCAAGTGTGTTGAAAAAAGGAAACAAAGGTAAATTCCTCTTTCAGCACCTCTCAGACATTTCTGCTTGTGTGCCTGGCACCTCTCAGAGCTCATTCTGTAGCTCGAGGAAGACTGGGAGTGAATCAGCAGGGAAAACTCAATTCCAAGATCTGGAATAAGGCTTCCCTGATGTCTCAGATGGGAAAGAATTTCTCTATAATGCAGGAGATACGGTTTCAATCCCTGGGTCAGGAAGATGCCCTGGAAGAGAGAATGACTACCCGCTCCAGTATTCTTGCCTGGAGAATCCCACGGACGGAGAAGCCTGGCATCCATGGAGATGCAAAGAGTTGGACACGACTGAGCGACTAACACTTAACTCTGCTCAGGCCTCTAGCATTAGAATTGAGAAAGCTTTGTGAGAAATATTCAGGTGTTCTTCATTTGTTTGAGAGGAAGAGCAGGGCAGGCTTCAGGGGTGCACCCCCCAGGCCTCAGCACAGAGCCGCGCACTGTGTTTACACTCTGTTGTTGAATCAAGTACCGGGCACTTTGAATCACTCTGCACAGGGCATCCCAGCAAGTTACTCAGCTGGTCCTGAGTGAGCGTCTGGTGCTCACTAGTCTCTGGCTGCTCCTCAGAGTCTTCTACATGTGAACATGTGAAACATGCTAGGCTGTGTCCCTGTTCAAAATGACAGTAAAGAGCAACACTCATCAAAACCCAGTGGGCACTGTGCAACCAGGACAATCTTCAAAGCAAGAAATCTTGACGCAGATAGCCTCAGCAGAACCAGCCTTCCAGGACAGCTCAGAGGATTAGCAAATACACCCCAAAATGTTACCTGTAGCCTTGTGTCAATCACAGGAAAAGAGGCAGGTATGTGCAGAGAAGTCATAGGAGGAAAATTCGAAGGAACCAACAGGATTAGGGTTGAACTAGATTCATGTTCCAAAGAACATTTATGGAGCTCCTACAGTATGCTGTTAGGTTTTTTTAATGATAGGAAGGAGGCGTTTTGTTTTATGTCATGATAGTCATTGACTGTAAAATGAAATTGCTGAATGTCGTATATGATTAACTCTAGGTTTAATAGAGTGTGGTACCAAATGGAACAACTAGAAAATAGCCATAGATTTTGATTATTTAAAATTTAACACAAAGATTATTTATATTTGCAGATCCAGTTGACAAGGCTGTGTGTGTGTGTGCTGACAGCAAACTTGAAAATTTCCAACTCTTCTATGACTTTAAAAAGTTAGCAGCACCAAGGGAAATACATTCATACAAAAGGGGGGGAAAATGGATGGTTCTCTTTTCTGTGTAAAGTGTTGCAGAAAACATCCTAGTCCCTAAACAATTTAGGAGATAAATCAGCCTATTGCCACAATGTCTGCCAAATTCAGCACTAAAAATGGAAGAAACCCATCAATCTCTGACTAGGCAAAATAAGGGCCAATTTATTTTTACATTCATTGTTCAGTGCTTACATAAAAGTAAAAATCAGTGATGGCTAAGAATTTTAATTATAGTTTTCAGAGGTATTCTGTGTTTACTAGTTACTTGTAAAACACAAGGTCATACAAATATGAATGTTTTTCCATCCCAATTTTGAACCATTTTAGGAATATAACCTTGCCTAACAACTAAGTCAGTTTACTGTTAAACAACTGTAGTCCTCAACCTAAAAATAGAAGGTAAGCTAACCAAAATGTGAAATTTTAACTTTTTCTAGAAATTCAAGACAATAAGACCCTTGCTGCTGCTGCTGTTGCTAAGTCACTTCAGTCGTGTCTGACTCTGTGCGACCCCATAGACAGCAGCCTACCAGGCTCCCCTGTCCCTGGGATTCTCCAGGCAAGAACCCTGGAGTGGGTTGCCATTTCCTTCTCCAATGTGTGAAAGTGAAAAGTGAAAGTGAAGTCGCTCAGTCATGTCCGACTCGTAGCGATCCCATGGACTGCAGCCTACCAGGCTCCTCCATCCATGGGATTTTCTGGGCAAGAGTACTGAAGTGGCTTGCCATTGCCTTCTTTGAATAAGACCCTTAGAGATGCATTATCTAACCAAGCATTATGTGGACAAAACTGGAAGACAGAAGAGATTAAAAACCAAACTATTAAAAGGCACAAGAGTACTCATATATCAAGGAAGGCAAGGAAAAGAAGCATAAGGGAGTTATTTTAGATTTTCCTAATGCCTTTACAAATTTCAGATATGGCCAGAAAATGTAACTTGGCAAATTAAAAAATATCATTTTTAGAATTACTTTCCTATGAACTTCTAATAGGACACATTAGAGTAAAAGTATAAGAGGTCCAGGGAAAAATTTAGATCTTGGACCAACCACAAGAATTCCACCCTCGAGGCCCCAATTGTGCATAATGAAATCAGGGAGAGGCAGCTAAAAACTGTTAAATTTATCTTAACCCATGTACACAAAAGTGGAAAATAAACTTAATGTCTGACATTTAGAATAAGGTAGTTCAAATAGTGTGTGTTCAGTCTCTCAGTCGTGTCCGACTCTTTGCAACCCCATAGACTGTAGCCGCCAGGCTCCTCTGTCCATGTAATTCTCCAGGCAAGAATACTGGACTGGGTTGTCATTTCCTACTCCAGGGGATCTTCATGACCCAGGGATCGAACCCACATCTCTTGCATGTCCTGCATTGGCAGGAGGATTCTTTACCACTGCGCCACCTGGGAAGTCCTCCGTATATATAGTACACAACTATAAACACAGTGTGTAAGACATACACATAGAAGAAATATGTATAAATAATTGCATGCATACACCAAAGAGTTCTACATCCATGTTTAAAATGCATTAAAAATATAAAATTTAAAAACATATACAATCCTTTTGCAAATATACCCCCAAACCCTTAAACATACAGACTTTTGCCCTATCGGTGAGAAATGTATCCCTTAGGAAGAGGAGAATCATGATTTTTGAAAAGGCAAAAAAAATGCCCAAGACAATGTCATATTTAAGAAATTAGTTTTCACCTCTTTACACACTCTTCTCCAGTGGTTACTGAGGATCTATAACAACTACAACACTGTGAGAGGATGGTGCTGGGTGCTCTACATGCACGTCCCAACACTGTCTCAGGAACTGCGTGCAACCCTGGCAAGCGTGGGAAACCTGCATGATTCATTTCCCTAGTGGGAAAACCAGGGAAACAATTTCTACCCAAAAGTGCAGTAGCAAGGTTTAATGACAGAATAGACACAGAAAGCCTCTTAATTCTTATGCACAGTACTGGACCTAGTGAGTAGACTCTAATATTGCTACTCACTACAGAACACAGCAAGGTGAGTCTCCTTATTCTCTTTACGGGAAAAATGACGACCCAGGACACTAAGCTCGTTGCAAAAAGACTGGGCAACCTTGGGCTGGAAACGAGCTGAAGGGGAGATGATAAAGTACTCTGCCAGCCAATCAAGCCAACAATAATAATTAATCTTAAATGAAAATTAAATGTAATTTATCTTTCAAGTTAATGTACATAATTCTCCAAGCAGCTATAAAACCTAAACCCATATAGGTGACCATAATTCTACCAAAGCTACTTACAGTACAAATACTAATAAATATTTAAAGTCCATCACACAAAATAACTTTGTTTCTGAATTCAAAAGTGAGCTCAGAACAAATCCACAATGGCTGAATTGTTTCAAGTATTTTAAGTCATTCACAAAAACTTACTCTTGCACTCTTATAAAAATATGTAAAAACATATAAAGATACGTAAAAAATGACTTAAAAATAAGTCACTCACAAAAACTTACTTTTGCACGTTTAAAAAATATGTAAACAACACACAAATCAAGCCAACATGCATCTTGATTAAAGTGCATCACGTGTGTTACTGGCCACCTGCTTTCTTTTCCATTCACCTCTCAGTTTTCACCTTTCTGAGGTCTAATCTGTGAAACACAAAGATACATGAAACCTTATTTTCATTAGAAAGCAGTCCCAGAATATTTTTATGGCTTGAAATTTGAGCTCAAGGACATCTGTGCAATTACAAAGTATATCTTATACGGACAATAGAGCTATGTATCATAAATACATACCAGTAGCCCAATGTTAAAATCATTAAGTTTTATTTAATTACAACCCACTCTCAGAAATGCACATGGTCTAGCTCACAATTAATCATAATTATTCAACCCCACAGCATAGCACCACACAGCATCAAGAGGATTAGCAAATGTGTGGCCTTCTTACTCTTTCTGCCCATTATGAGTACAGAATAGAAATTCAGACAATATGGCACCACAGGAAAAGAGCAAACACATTCATTTCCTGTAGAATAAAAAAAGGCTTAAAAAAAAATGGTTTTCTGCCCAATATTCTCTAGGGACCAGCTTCCAAGTTTCTAAATTTATGGAGGAAACCCTTTAGGGTCAAAGTGACAAAAACATTTTGCAAACGAAAATAAATTAAAAAAATTTTTTTAAATAAAAAAAAAAGTTTTAAGTCCCATGTAGTTCTAAAATAAAACACTAACACACATTTTGCATCTTTTTCTAAAATCATTGTCACTTATTTTAATTTGCTTTTTGACATTATGATGCATCACAAGCTACAGTATAATGCTCTATTGATCAGCAGACCCTCCCTTTCATGAATCAACTTATACAAATTACTAAAATTAAAACAATCACTAAGAATATACTCCAAGGCCACACTAATAGGACAAGTTTATAAACACTGAAATGTGTTAACAAACATACTCATATACACATATTTGTTCATATAGATGTGTTTGCTTTGCTGGATCCAGCTTTCAAAGGCAAAGAGCTAAATTTGGAGAGAGGGAAAAAAAATGTTTTTTCTCCTTTAAAGTTTTGTTTCTTCTGGGGAAAAGTGTTCGTGACATTTGAAGTCAGCCAACATCCGTCATTTCAGTGCACAAAGCCCCTCCTTCTGCTCCTCTGCGTGGGGTGGCAGCAGGACCACAGGTCTCTGAGGAAGAGACAGAATCCTCTGGGAAATTATTTCAGAGCTGCCTATGAAGAAGAGTTAATAAGAGCTGAAGCTCTGGAGACGACAAATTTGAATATATCAGGAAGTTCTCTGACAGAAAATTGAGAGAAAAGGAATATAAAGTTCAAGGAACATTAGAGTGAGACCAAAAAAGTATGCTGTTCAAGGATAAAAAAACTAATGAATAATGATGATATTTATTAACAAATAATCTAAAGGTACCCAGATCACTTCTTTAAGTCATATTCTAAATGTCTAGCATGTATTTTTAAAGCACTGCTAATACTAATTAACATTTTTACCTAACTTTTTCAAAAAAGAAAGTTATTTTTAAGTACACTTCAATGGGTAATCTGGCCCACAGAACCATATCAGCTTATTGTCGCACAAACTGAAACAGAGTTCACATGATAGGGGACAGTTTTTTCACAGGACTGGTCTTGGACGCTTAGATTCACAAAGGGACAGCCACCCTCGGAGAGTACGGGGCTAGTCTCCAGGACTCAGAGCTTAAAGAGATCAAACTTAGAGCTTTAAATTTTTAAACTCTTTAACTTAGTTTTGGTAAAAACTGTGAGAAGTAAAAGTCAAATGCAATTCAGCTTGAAAAAAATTTTTAAAGGAAAAGGTTTGAAAGTATCAGCTATGGTGTCTCTAAAAATACTGATACTCAACTGTATTGTCTGGTGCAAAATTATAGTGTAACAGAGGATCCTCAAAACCATGGCCTTTATAAGCCATAGCACTAGATGGGCAGGGGGAAGGAGGAGGAAGGAAAAGAAGGGAGGAAAGGCACAACTCCTCTATCACTTCCTCTAAAAGTCAGGCTTCCTCATCTTTACTTTAAAACATTAGGGCTTTCACACTCAATTGTATGTTTATATAAACGTCCAATGACGTTCCACCAATAATGCCCTAGAAACAAAGGACCAGAATAAACTCCAAAGCCTTTTAAGAAGACCTCCCGAGAACGCGCAAGTGCCCAAGCTCCTTAAAAATTCTCAGCTTTGTTCGAAAACTCAGGGGCTCCTTTAAAACCTGAAATACATTTCCTTTGCCACCCCACTTAAAATAGCTTTTCTCAGCTCCTGGTGACATCAAGTGGCATCTTACACCAGTGAAGCCAGCATGTGAGAATACTTCCATAACAGTGACAGTCAGTCACAATTAGTGCAGAAATGAGAAAGTGTAAATGCCAGTAAATTCACGTGAAAGGAAAATGGACCCAAAAAAGAATAGACCCCAAATGCACTAAATGTACATTTAAACTGGCAAACAGATGAGCCACTAACAAAACATAAAAGGGCTTTCTAGCTATGATCCGTCCCTGATGGACTCTGTACAGCTGGATCTCCACGTCATTTTCGCCTAGTCCTCCTTCCTCTCTGGCAGAGGCAAAAACTTTTCTAAATGCACTTGAACCACACACACCTTTCCCTCCACACTGGATCACAGGATCAGCGCAGTGCCTAGGTGACACCTGAGGTCAACCATGATGTGACTCCGGCTTCCTGCCTGGTTTCCCTGCATTATTTCTTAAGCAAGGTTTCCTCACTGTTGGAGGCACCTCCTCATCCCCGCACCAGCTTTCCACACTTCCCACTGCCCACCGCCGATGCTCTTCTGCAATTTCTTCACAGTCAGCCCACCTCATTCCCTCTCAGAAGATTTTGCTGTTCTCTCCAACTACAAACACGACAACTGTATCTACAATGCCTATGTGCATTCAAATTTTTATTGAATGAATGGTTTAAATACCTTGAATTTCATCATATTTATAATTTGTTATTCACTAAGTTTTATTTTTAAATTTTTATCTTACTACCAAGATGCAGCTGGGAATACCCAAGCCTAGGTAGGCATCTAGGTTGCACACACTGCAGGATCTCTCCCTGGTGACTCACACATTGTTATGGAAACAGGAGATGCTCAAATATTTAATGGAGTCTCGGAATATAAACAGCACTTTAGAATCATCTGGCTTAACTGCCCATTAAAACTCTGTGAGTGCCCTCTGCTCTATTTCTACCACTCACCCTCTGCTTGCGGTCCCTCCCTCCCCAGGCAGCTCACAGCAATCTCAGGGAGCTCTGACTCAGAAAATTTTCCTAACACAGGACCATGCACTTCCCCCTGGCACTGCGCAAGCCTGGGCCTATGTCTGCATGACAGCAGAACCTACTTCTAGGTGTATACCTTCATTTATTTATTCATCAAATGCTTCTGAGGAGCTACTATGAGCTCCCACCCCTAGGCCAGGCACCGGGGATGTAATGAACACTCCCACCAGCTCTGCAGCAAGACCCACAGGCCCTGCTCTTGTGAAGTGAAAACAAGTGGAAAACAGGCATTGTCCAGACAACCACACACAAGAGGTGTCCCCAGGTCATCAGTCACTCATGCATGATGTCATCTTGCCTCCCTTTGGCTTCTCCTTCTCAAATGCCACCAACTTATTACCAAAAAGAGGAAAAAAGCAACAAAATGCATCCTGCATCCCTAACAACCCAGAGGTGACTCACGCCATCAACAGCTCAGAGCAGTTGAACCCACACCAAGTCTGTGCTCTCCAGATTTCATCCACACCTTTTCCTGCCTTGTTTCCAGACTCACTTGCTCCAAACTCTCTGTCACTGGAGAGCAAGAGGTCTGGGGGTATGGAGGGCACTCCTTTCTTTCTGAGTCACTGTACAATAAAAACCTTTCACAGGGTCCTCATACAAAGACAAGCTAAAATCTAGACTTACATAAATTTATCTTTTCATTTAGAATGTATATCATTTCTTATTAAAAAGACAATGGAAGAAAACAGTGCTGCTGTTTGATGAACACAACAAAAAAGTCAAAACGGGTCGAGCGTTTCATCTACCTCAGAATCCTGTTTCTGCATTTCTGTTCTGCTTCAAAAATAGCAGCTTAAAAGTCTCATGGATAAACAGACAGAAGCTCACCCTGCAATTTCAGGGCACTTTTTAATTAAACTAATTCCAAAGCTTGAAAGAGAAGTAGAAAATTTCTGATTCCAAGTTAAATCACTAATGATGAACCAGCTCTCATTCTTTATGAAAGCAACAGGAGATGAGAAGCACTTCCATCTTAGAATAGACTAGCAGGACCACGTGCATGCCCAGGCACCTCACTGCAAGTGCCCTCAAGCCCACAGGTGGTCCCCTTTCCCCTAAATGGGCTGGCATGACCTCTTTCTTTGTCATGATCCAATGAAGAGAAACCTCTGAACAGAGATGGAAGGAGAACCCCACTCTATTCTAGGTTTGCACACACACACAAAAATATCAAATCAGGCAGGGCCCACTAAAGAATTCATAGTTCCAACATTGAACAACAGAATATGACTTACCTGCACATTCCTAGCTGCTCAAGAGCACCCTTGAAAAATGTTGAGACAGAATCCAGATGCCAGACTCATACCATGACCTGAAATAAACAGCACCTCTGCCGTCTCACCTCCTTAAAATGATCGTTAATTCTTTCATGTAAATATAAGCCCTCTAAAGAAGCATGTATAGTATGTTTCTATGCTCTAGAAGCTTCCATGGCAGGCTATACCAATAAGGACCAATACAGTCATATGATGCACAGATTTCTTTTTTTTTTTTCAGTGTCAGACTTTTGTCTTTTTAAATCTATTTTGCAGTACCTAAACTGAAAAAAAAAGACTGTATATCTAAATATAATTTGTATACCTAAATATATGCAGATGAAATAAGTATCAAAACCCTGGTGCTCATGTTTATATAACATTCTGTGCCAGCTGAGGGAGAAAGAGTTCTCAAGCAACACATGAATCCCAATCATTTATTTAATCATTATTCAATTTTCACACCTTCCCTAAAATTCAGTAGAAGAACTAGGTACTTCTACAGGTGGCCATTCCCGCACTTGTTTTCAATTAGAGATTTTTACTTATTAACCCAAGTCACACTCATGTTGGACCACACTGCTTGCTAAAAACAAAGAACAGAATTCCTCTAGACAGGGCAACATTACCAATCCATTAGAAACATATAGAAAGAAAGATACATTTACAGAACTTAATTTGGAAAATACTCGTGACAGAAATCCAAGATCATCATTTAATCTGAAAAACTTCATTTTTTTCTGACTGACACATTTTGCATAAATTTCATAGAAATATCAACTTTGGATCTGCAGTCCAATGCTGCTTTAAATTAAAACCCAAAGTCTCAAGATATCATGAATTAACATAGAAAAGAGATATCAAATAAGAAAATTATATGTGGGAAAAGAAATTATGTTTCCTTTATTAAAGCTTCTGAAAATAATTCTATAACTTTCACCTAAAATGTCAGCCATTTCAATTCTTACAAAAGGATGACAGATAATATTTGTCAGAAGAGGATTTTTTCCCCTTTCTATGGGGACAGGGAGGAGCCACTGCAGAGATAAAGATAAGTTTGTATCTGTAAGCAAGATAACAATTACAATTAGTCCCAGTGGGCTACATACAAACACTGAATAAATTAGGGTTGAGAGAATATATTGGATAAACTTTAGTCAGCTGCTTTTAGTGTCTTTTATAAAAACAAGAAGCTGTGGGGAAAGATTCTGCAAAGACCAAATGCATGACAGGACAATACTGCCTGGGATGCGTTTGGTTTTTAGTGCCCAGGGCATGCATAGTCCACATTAATAGTATTTCTCATAATCCTCCTGAGAAAATCACTGGAGAAGAGTGGGAATTAAGTTTTGGGGGGAGCTTTTTCACTTATTTCTTTTCCTGACAGACTGTTTTCTTTCTCCTGGCCCTTCAGTGCCGTGTCAGAAGCTTGAGAGTTTTCAGGTCACGTGTGAAACGTCGGTGTTTCTGGCTCCTGAAGGCAGAGTAAGAAAAGTGATGAAATAGCAAAAATCCACCCCAAAGTGCTCTACAAAGACACACAAAAGCATATGGGACTATACGTTGGGCTTAAGCAGCCCAGAAGTGAAAACTGACACTTCACAGGGCTGTGTCTGCAGCATGTGGGGCAGGGAGCCACGGAACAGCCCCCAAGGCTGTTCCCACACATGAAGGAACAGCATCACACCCTGTCTGACAGCATCTATTTATAGCAGACCTGCCTACTCCAGACACACGATTATTTATGCACATTAAATATGCAGTGTAACTAAACCAAAATGGGTATTTTCTAGGCATCTTGTAATACGCTATCAGACTTCCTCCCCCTATATAATCATGTTCAGTTTTAAATAACTTCAATCTTCGACTTTAATCGTGAACAAGGCATTTGAAATGAAAACCTCTAGGACAACAGTGTTTTATCATCTGAACAAAAGCGTCTAAAGGCGCGTGGTGTGTCACGGTGGGGAGGGTTGGTGCAGGGGGTGTCTGTGTAAACAGTGGAATTCATTCAGTGCAACAAGATGTTGGCACTGGGGGGCCAGAAGGAGCTGGAATGGAGGGAAGAGCAGGCTTCACCGGATGCTCATTCTCAATCCATCCACTGAGTTGGAAGGGCAGGTCCGCAGGCAATCCTTCTGGAATCACTCTCCCTCTGTGTGTGCTTCCTTGCTCTCTCCTCCTCTCTGTGTGGGGAAATGTATTCTCTGTCTTTCTCACTCTCTGATTCTCATCCTCTCTCTCTCCAAGAACAAAACTTGTGTTTTCTAATCTCTTTCTTTCTAGAGAGGACAGGGGAGGGAAATCGAACAAAAAGAACAATATCATTGGACATGATTATGTGGTTAACTCATAGTTCTACATTTGGCAGTACAGTGTCTCTGAAAGCACTCACAGAATATGTGTTATGGCTAAAATGTAAAATCAAGAAGAAAATTCTGACTGGTTTGAGGGGTGAAACTCACATTTGGATACAAATATCTGAAAATTGGCCAAGAACATGACAAAACATATGAAAAGAACGTGGTTACAATCCTGACATCTAACACACTTGTGTACACTGTAATTTCAGGGCAAACTTTCAAAAACAGTTCCCTTCTTTCTAACCATATCCAAACATATGAATGTGCATATCCAGAAAGAGACGTGGTGACCAATACAGTCAACACACGAGCCCATTTATGAAGCCTAAGCAATCATATCCAACACTGCCTTAGCTCAGAGAATGACATGTTACCTTTTCTTAGCCATGTTTCTGTATGACTTCACTTGTGAAGCCAAACATCCTTTTCAATTATACTGATCTGAGATACCCATCTATTATGCATCGAATTGTGTCCCCTTGAAATGATATGTGAAAGTCCTGAGCCCCAGGACCTCAGAAGGTGACCTTATTTGGAGATAGCGTCTTCAAAGAAGCAATTAAGTTCAAATGAATTCACTACAGCAGGCCCTAGTGAAACACGACTGGTATCCTTATAAATCAGGGAAATTTGAACAGAGAGACGGAGAGACAGCGAGGTAAGACAACGTGAACACACACAGGACCTGAATGATGTATCCTCAAGCCAAGGAGCACGTGCAGCACCACAGGCCAGGCAGCACTCCTTCTCCTGAGGCTTCAGAGGAAAGGCAGCCCTGCCAACACCTTGACCAGATATCTCGTCTCAGGAACTGAGGGACAACACAATTCTGTTGTTTAACCCACCCAGCTCTGGGTCCTCTGTTAAAGCATTCCTCCGAAACTAACAGAGCATCCATAAGCACTCTGATTAAAACGGTTTTTCAAGTTTCATGTGGGAAATAAGATCAATGATCTTAGCAGGACGTGAAGTACACACAGAAGTTGCCCTGTCAGTTTTTTTAAATGTCTGAAGCTGTTGGTACACACGTTCACCAGCTCACTCTATGGGCGTGGCCTGTCTTTCCATCTGAAGGCAGACAGACGGCAAGCATCTCACTGGTTCTGATCTCACCTGCCTGACTTTCCAGGGACCTGCACCACCAAGACAAAGGGACTAATTCTCAATGCATGTGGGATGCCCATCCATGCTACCTGGGAATATTTTCCAGGGCAGAAACTTACTTCCCCAAGTCTTCCCTTTTCCTCTGAGAGGTGCTGCACAGAAGCTTACACAACGTTCACACTCAGCAGTGGCGTGACAGGATGATACACACCTATGTGGACTCAAGCACATGCTCTGATGGATCTTCACCACAGGTGCACCAGGAGTCCAAGCACCCAGGACCAGCGGTTTTGTTTCTATACGAAGTAAAACCTGATTGGGAAGTCTTTCATACACCAGTTCATTCAGCAGCTAGTAAATACCTACTATGATTTAGATCAGGGGTCAGCAACCTTTTCTTGAGAAGGACCTGACAGTAGGTGTTGTAGGCTCTGAGGACACTTCTCAACAACAACCAGTGCCGCACAGTGAAAGTGGCCACGGACAGTGCACGGGAACAGCAGCAGGGTCCACCAACCCGGCAGGTTTGGCATGTGGGCTGTAGTTTGTCACCCCAACTTTGATGATGGAGACTAGCAATGTGTCCGCAACAAGCGTGGCCATACCTACGTTCAAAGTGTGTCATATGGGCAACAGAATTGGAAGTCAACAAAAAGAAGGAAGAAAAGTATAGAAAGGATAGGAAAAAAAAAGATGAAGCAAAATGCACTACAGATGGGAGGGGGGTCACAAGACACCGTTCAGTGTCACAGGTGACACTAATATGATGTGTCCACATACTTTAGATATGACTTTTAAAGTCCCGGTGAAAAGCCAAATGATCTAAGAATAGGTCCATAAACCCTCCCCCAGGAGGGGGAGACAAGGTGTTAAGTCCCCCTTCACTGCGGTCTCCAGCAGCCGTTCAATATCGCAGAGTTACAAGGTGACTGCGACGTGCTGGTCGGGGCAGCAATGAGGATCCCGGGAGGGACCTGAGGCCCACCCCCAAGGATGCTGATTTAACAAACCCACAGGTGATTTACTGCCTCAAGTCTCATATTAAACATTTTCAATATCATTCAGCAGTTTGATAAAACCTGTTAAAATTAAACTCTAACCACAATGCACTCATCCACACCTTAAGGTGCAAAGGTTATACTAATATGATCTCTCTTTATAGCCCTAGCCAAAAAAAGAGGAAGTCTTCCAGTCTTCATTACAAAAGCAGCAATCCCAAAGCACAGGCGCGGGGATTCTCTTAACTTACACACACACATACAAGCAAGGACAGTGTGGTGCTATGGTCTCCTGCTCAGAACATCTACTGACTGCAACCCCAGAAAGAAAACAACCTCCAGTCTGCTAGCAGACAGCCTCACAGAGAAGGCCTCAGCTAAGCATATTCCATTCATCAAAATTAATATCACATTGCATCATCTGGAAGCCAAGGAAAAGAGACCACCCAGTCACTCAAATGCTTCAGATAAGACACTCATCAGTTGTTATAACCTCCGTTTAGTGACCTGATTAAAATAATAAGCACCAAAATACTCAAGACCCTCAGCTTTCATTACTTTTTAAGACTATTTTTTTATAATTTGTCATTTTAGGGAGAAATATCAATAACCTCAGATATGCAGATGACACTACCCTTATGGCAGAAAGTGAAGAGGAACTCAAAAGCCTCTTGATGAAAGTGAAAGAGGAGAGTGAAAAGGTTGGCTTGAAGCTCAACATTCAGAAAACAAAGATCATGGCATCTGGTCCCATCACTTCATGGGAAATAGATGGGGAAACAGTGGAAACAGTGTCAGACTTTATTTCTTTGGGGCTGCAAAATCACTGCGGAAGCTGATTGCGGCCATGAAATTAAAAGACGCTTACTCCTTGGAAGGAAAGTTATGACCAACCTAGATAGCATATAAGAAGCAGAGACATTACTTTGCCAACCAAGGTCCGTCTAGTCAAGGCTATGGTTTTTCCAATGGTCATGTATGGATGTGAGAGTTGGATTGTGAAGAAAGCTGATAGCCGAAGAATTGATGCTTTTGAACTGTGGTGTTGGAGAAGACTCTTGAGAGTCCCTTGGACTGCAAGGAGATCCAACCAGTCCATTCTAAAGGAGATCAATCCTGGGTGCTCATTGGAAGGACTGATGCTAAAGCTGAAACTCCAATACTTTGGCCACCTCATGCAACGAGTTGACTCACTGGAAAAGACTCTGATGCTGGGAGGGATTGGGGGCGGGAGGAGAAGGGGACGACAGAGAATGAGATGGCTGGATGGCATCACTGACTCGATGGACATGAGTTTGAGTGAACTCTGGGAGTTGGTAATGGACAGGGAGGCCTGGCGTGCTGTGATGCATGGGGTCGCAAGGAGTCAGACACGACTGAGCGACTGAACTGAACTGAACTGAGGTCAACAGTACACAGCGTTTAGTTATTCACTAAGCAACATTATAGATCTTTAGATACTGAATATATGCAGGATGTAGACATTTAGATAAATATCTAATGCCTGGGATAAAATATGCCTGGGAATACACGTATCTGTCCCCATTGTGCTAGGTGAACGTGGCCTGTATCCCCTCCATAATGAGCAGCCCCTGCAGAAGTCACCTGACCATACAGACCATCAATTGAGAAGAGGACATGGAGTCAGTGGTGGGACAGGAGATCTACCAGGAGACACAGGAACCCAGGGCTTTGGAACTAACGCTTCAACTTCCTACAGGCCTGGAGCTGGTCCCCAGGTCACCAAAACTTGAAAAACAAATTCCCTCTGCGTCCGCTGCCAGGCCACATTTGGTTTGACAGAGGTTTAATCCATGGCCTCAGCCCCTACCCAGATCTGGCGGGCACACAGAGAAGCCACCTCCTACCTGTCCAGGTTTCCAACCTCCAAAGACATTACCAGGATCCCAGGCTGGCCCCTCACTCAGCCTCTCTCTTTTCAGGACCCACTGGAAGGAGCAAACAGACAGGGTGACTTCTGTGAACAAAGATCTTTGTTTTCCAACATTCCCATCCTGGCTGAGTGACCACAGAGGCAAAGCACCCATGTAGTCAACTTGCGAAAAGTACCTACTTGGCCTCCCTTTGCTACCCTCCATGCATCAGCCAGCTGTTTCCTTCTGATTATGGTATGAAACCACAGTCATATGTGGCCCAGGAAGGTAAAGATGAGAAGGCAAGTGGACCGGTGAGAATAATGTGAGAAGCAGGGGGCTGTGTAGAGAGAATATTCTCCAGGCCAAGCAGTCAGCCCGCACACCTCAGCAGGGTTGGGGACTACAAGGGATCCCAGAGCCTCGTTTTTCTATTTCTGTTCCAGTGAGGACCTGACCCACTTTCCCACCAGCTGCTGCCCCAGTAACTGGCATCCACAACATCACAGGAACTGCAAACAAATCCTGCTACTCTGACATAACGCATACAGGGCTGGGATTAGGCTTGGAATAACTGGGTGTGCTTGCATGTGCTGGGTCACTTCAGTTGTGTCTGACTCTTCACAACCCTATGAACCATAGCCTGCCAGGTTCCTCTGTCCATGGAATTCTCCAGGCAAGAATACTGGAGTGGGTTGCCACACCCTCCTCTACGGGATCTTCCTGACTTAGGTATCGGATCCATGTCTCTTACATCTCCTGCATTAGCAGGCAGGATCTTTACCACCTGGGAAGCCCCCGAATGACTGATCACATACACTCAAACATCACTAGGTAAGACCTAGAAATTCACAGTGCTGTCAGTTATAAAAAAGAAAGAAAAACCTCAGCTATTACAACAGCAGTGACTGGCTCTTCACAGGCTTTACCTGTTTCACTTTGTGGCTCTCCTCCTGGCCCCATCACCCAAACCCAGAATCCAACTCAAAATCCATGCCAAGGGGACGCCACAACCTCCACGTCACTTCATAGTCAAAAGAGGCTGCCTTTCCCCCAAGCGCTTCAGACAGACTTAGAGTAAAGGAGTTAATGTTGATTTTAAGAGCCTGATGCAAAACATACAGAAAACAAAAGTCAATAAGAAGGTCTAAACAGTTTGACACAGATGATCGCAGATAAAGGTACTCACACTAGTTCTATGACATTTACACTAGGTAGTTAACACTCAGAAGTGTTGCTTTTAAAGAGAAATTAGAAAATGGATTAGCTAAAAGTGCGTATTTTCAAAGCAAGAATCTTAAGCAGCTGAAAGCTAATTACACTGATTATACATAAATACAAATTCTCGGTCACATACAGTTCTAGAAAATGATCCTAGTAAGCTATACTGTCATTGATAATATTTACACTGGTTCAAATAAAAGGAGTCAATTATATTTTTAATTGTGATTTTTTTTTTTTTCCTAATGCACTCTTTGACTGCCTTTTTATGCCCCCACTGAATTCAAATGGTGAATGGAGCCCCGTGGCCAAAGACAACTCAGGAAAGAACAAAGAGGGTGAGACCTAAAGGGGGACCCAGGTCACTGGTCAAATAACTGGGCAGAGCTTTCATCTCCAGAAGTTCTCTTGAGTTGGAGGCTCCAGTTTTTAACATTGTACATAACAGGTCATTGCTCCATTTTGATCCCCAATTCCTTGTCCAACTGCATTTGCCTCTGGTGGCCAACTTAAGTTCTGAGACCCATACCTTTCTTATTAGAAATGTAATTGGTAACACACCTAAGTAATTCAAAGCCACAAAAAGTTGAGTAGGTGACATTAGTAGATGAAACTCTCCCTAAAGGAGGCAGGGCTGGAAGAGCACTGAACACAGGAAGTGGTACAGGGAGAACATGGGAATGAATCCAGAGCATCTTGCTTTGGAACCAAAAAATAGGAGAGTTGTAAGAAATTATCCCCTAATTACTAAGGAGCTGCTAACAGATGAAGTCAATCTATATTTGCTGATGTGGAAACACATCCAAGATATACTGGCAGAACAGTATGTAGAGCAGGAAACCATTTGTGTGTGGGGGTGTGTTTAAAATGCTCATATATGTGCAGAAATTTCTGGAAGAATGCTGCCAAAAAAGAAAAAAGATGATTGTGTTTTCCCTCCAAGGGAAGGTAGGGGTGTGGTATTCAGGGCATTTTTTGTTATTTTCCATTTTATACACTTTTTTTTTCCATCAGTAATACAATTTAGAGGGAAGAAAAAAACAAAACAAAACCCTCAGACTTTAAAGGAACAGAGAGATTCTGAGAGTAGGGTTTTTAAGAGATGTTCTGTTAAATAAGAAGAAAAGAAAGAATACCATGACTCAGAGTCCCCTCACAGGCACCAGGAGTAACAGACAACAAAAACACCTCCAGTGAAACGGGGATGGCTTTGTTTTTTTGCAGAGATCCTACAGGTGGTGCTTCCGAATACTCCCACATTGAGTGAAAGCCACAAAATTCCATTCCCACAACTGGGAGTCTTTTCAATTGGTTGGGTGATTTCTAGTTAAGATTGAAGATGTGGTGCTTGGAACAAAAGGATCAAGCAACACAGCGTAGAAGCCCAATGTGAAGGAGGTGAAGGCAGGCAAGGCCCAGCGCAGGCACCCGCCCGGTTCTCTACCCTAGATCTTCACCAAACACACGGCTCCAAAGGGAGGAGGACCAGGGTCCCCTTCTGGCCTCCACACAGGTTCCTCCTGCATGGCAGCCTCAAGTGGCCACATGGCCTGTGCTCTGACCATATTTCAGGAAAGGGCCCACAGGTTCAGGATTTAGAGTGGCAGGAACAGAACACATGAGGTTCAGCCTGCTTTTGCGAGGTCAGCTTCAGGCTACCTCTGTGCGTGGGGGACTTGGCCCTTGGGCCACACAGGGGACATCTGAGTCCCCACCCCCTTCAAGAAAGGTTTCCTGGGCTTCCTGACTGTCCTGAGTGACCTCAGGGGTGAATGGAGGGTAATAACTTGATGGGGGTGGTTAAAAGGACTCAGTGAGGTAAGAAAGCACTCAGAAGTACCAGGTCACACATCAGTCAAATCTCCTGAACTGTTCGTTCCTTGAAATCAGACAACTAGCACACAGGAAGTAATGTATTTGTTTTGATGCTTATTTTTTCCATTAATTCAGTTGTAAAGTATGATGGAGAAAGAGAACATGTAAGCACCTGCTGCAATGCACCAGGCAGCATGCTGGGTTTTTACAAACACGATGTGACATTGTCCCACAAGCTGTGTGGGCACAGAGCACACACACCAGTGAACAAAATCAGGGAAAGATCTGGTCACAGAAGTGATGGTGAAGAGCAAACCGAACCCTCAAGCCCACACGCCCCCAGAACAGCACCATGGGGTTTGGTCTAATGAGGATGAGGATGCTGTCTCAACGCGTTGCTCTTTAAAAAAGCAAAACCCAAAAACTCTATACTCGTCTTTCTTACTCTGCCTGAAAGTTATATGCAAGCTTTGTTTTAGCCAAACCAACAGTCAGCCACAGGTCCCTGGACACCCAAATTCAAGAGCTGCCCTCCCCAAGTCGAGCCCAGCTGCCCTGCTCTCAGCCAGGTCTCACCACCCAGGCCATCCTGTGGCCGCACGAAGCCCACCTTCTCCACCAGGCCCGAGGCAAGCACCTTGTCAGGCTACGGGGCAGTACTGGCCTCTGACACCGGTTCACCACTGGCATGTCGACGATCGCACACCGGCGGGTGAGAGGTTTTGAAAACCTTGGACAAATAGCTGAACCGCAACTGAGCCGGTGACCCGCACAAGCGCTTCTGCAGGGCTGGAGGAAGACAAACAAAGCCACACTGAACCTCAAGTCATCTCACCCAGAGTCAAGCAACAGTGATGCTGAAGATAACCCGCAGTTCCCCTCAGCCTGTTGTCAATCAATTAGTAGGATAAACTGATTTACTTCATGATGCTCTATGTCCCGCATTAATTTGCCTGTGTGACCTGCAAGGAAAGAGCCAGTGGGCGTGGCAGGCGGCCGTGGTGGACAGGCGGGAAGACCCGGATGCAGGCGCATCCGCGTAGAGAGGGAAAAGTATGTTAACAGGAAAACTGAGTCGCGGGGAGGATGGTGCAGTTGTTCATATAAAAGCCTATCACACAAATGTTGGCTATGACTTACATTCAAAACTCTATGTTTTGAATCCCCACTAAGATCATTGAGGGAAAAAGAGAAAAACATGAAACCTAAAGAAGGAACTTAAAATCAAGAAGACAGTCCAAGACACGAGTTACACAAGTAACACAGAAACACGTCTGATACTGTAATTATACCCCTTTGCAAAGATTCACTAGTTAAATAGTCCAGTTTCCAGAAATCAACAAGTAAAATAAGTCTGTCAGCAAGGACTCCATCAGGTGCTGTGAGTGTAGTTTCCTGCAAGACGGATGAAGTGATCCATATGCCTTTATTTGCGAGTATTTTCCATTCCTTTCACAAACGGATGAATCCAGATAACAAGCCTCCTCCCAACTAGCTCTCATTTCTGTACCTCATAAGTATTCAAGGGATAAGAGGCGCTGGCTCCGCGGGCTTGCCACAGCTTTCCAAAGCGCCACAATGAGCCGCCCGGTAACGTCGGCGCTCACCCCATCCACAAGTGTGAGCTTTAATTACAAGTGATCAGTGTCTCAGGCTCGCCCTAGAGACCAGTCCCGGGGACCCTGAGAATTTTCCCGGATCGTGTATTTGAATTCACGACAATGCTCTGTCGCTGGGGGTTTCTGTGTTCAGTAATAATGTGCTTTGTTCTCACAAGTGCCCCCTCGCACCTGCCAACTGAAAAGAAAACCCCTAGACTTTGCCGGGCAGTGTGCAGTCGCGCTGCCCTCCAGCGGACCATGCCGGCCCAGCGCCTATAAAGGAGAAGCGCAGACAGTCAGGGAAAGCCTGTGAACGGGATCAAGGAGTTAAAAAAAAAAAGGAAACACAAGCTAACCCCAGAAAATATAAAGAGGTCTCTCCTAAAAATTCGACATTTGATGGGCATCAAATAATCAAGTTTTACAGGCAGGAAAGATACTCAAACCTCAGAAATGTATGGACATGCCAACACATCACTTAAAATTTTTCACACTAAAGAACTTAAGCCAAAATGTATCTGCATCCATATGCGTATGTATAGACAAAACACACATATACGCACAGACATCTACTGCACCCACCGTTCTTGTGCTGAGAAAGCACTGACAAGTCAAGTCCACAGAATATAAGGGTTGTATGGGTCTGGCAGACAAAGCATAGGAGAGAGCGTGGACACTGTAGGGAGCAGGGAAATGGACGTAACAAAGCCATGTCAGTCTCCAGTGAAGATGCATTCACCAGGTCCCAGAGCTGGTAAAGAAATACTTCAAATTTAAGAACAATTAAAAATCAACAGGAAATCACAAAGCCACCAATAAGGAATTGCCCTGCATTCTTTTTTGCTACATATTAAAAATTACCCCCCAAATTGTATGCGTCCCCTGAATTCAAATTAGTAAGATTTCCTTTATGAATCCCAAATCAAGCTGGGGGCGGGGGAGGGAGTGTGCTAAGTAGAGATTTAAGCCATAGTGGGTAACAACCCCTTTTGTCGCTGTTCAGCTGCTAAGTAGTGTCCAACTCTTTGCGACCCCATGAATCGCAGCACACCAGGCTTCCCTGTCCTTCACTACCTCCTGGAGTTTGCTCAAACTCATGTCCATTGACTCGGTGATGCCATCCAACCAATTTTATGTCAAACCTCACTGGGTAGCTAATTGCAAAATGTTCATTACATTCAGGTAATAAGAAACAGTCCCATCTTCTGAGATACCTTACAAATGCTATTATGACACCTATAATAATTTTCATGATAACTTCCTAAAATAAAATCTAACTATTTGCACATCACACTCAGATCCATTTCCTCTAGAAAGCACCACATACACACACAGGCTCACTGAACTGCCGGCAGTAAAACTCAATGACAAACTGGCAGTGCCCTCTGCTGGAAGGTCCAGAAATCACACCCTGAAAACCGAGAGGTTATTGACTTTCATTTGTGGGTATTCTGAAATAAAAATATCACCAAACAGCACAACTACTTAGTCTTATAATAGCCCCTTCAACGGGTGTTACAAAGCACTTGAAAAGCTTAGCTTTTAAGTAGGTTTGCTTTGATTTGAAACTCAGTTATGAATTGAGTTCTGTCATCCACAAACATCTCTGTTAGTATTTATGTGATTTATAGTTCTCCCTCCAGGAAAAAAAAATTAAATTCCTTTCCAATTCTTAGAAGAGAATATATAAAATATGAAATACGCCTGTGAGAGTTCATTTCAAAGAATATTTCTTACTAGGCCTAAGGTCCTCATGCCACTGGCATAATATCTAAGATTTTCTCTGGCTTCAAAGCCATTCTAATCTACGAAACAAGATCTGATGAGACATGAAGGTGGATACAAAAAGATGACAAAAAACCTCTTCTTGAAAAAGTGTGCGTAGGAAAACACAACATATATTATGACCACTACTCTTTTTTAAAATGCACAGGAGGGGCTTCTCTGGCGGTCCAACGGTTAAGACACCACATTTACACTGCAGGGGACACAGGTTTGATCCTGGGGGTGGGGGCACAGATTAAGATCCCACAAGTCCTTGCAGTGGGGACAAAAAAAAAGAAAAATAGAAATAATTTTAAAAAGTAAAAATAAATAAAATGCATAGGAAAACAGGGGAAAATACAACACATGCTTTTAAACCAACAGGACTGGGGTAGCTCTCCTGTCTGCATGGGGGAGGGCACAGCGTTAGGGACCACCTCACAGGTGAGTGCCAGAACCCTGCTTCCTCTGCTAAAACCCAGGAGCCAGCAGCCACAGAGCAGAGCTGTTGTGAGAACCCATGCATGCACCTCGCCAGCACACATCCACACTTAACAGAAGACTTTTGTGTGGGGGACACACACACACACACACACATAAAGAAGACAGAGCTCCCCCCTCCCCATGATGTCTTCCAAGGTTCCTTGTTCAGTGCAGAGGTCCACCCAGGCAGAGGTCCTCTCCTGAGACAGTCTAGTGAGCAGAAGGGCTTATGCTGCACGAGGCAGAAATGATGCGGCTTCGAGCTGCTTCCTCACGCTCTCCTGTGATGGATGACTTTCTTATCATGAGCACACTGTGTTATATAATTAAAACAACCCATCTTGGATTCTTGCTTGGGCTAAAATACATCCAAGGCCGGCAAGGAAACCACAGAGGCAAAAACTGCAAAGCAATTAAATGGAGCTGCCTTCCTGCCGGCACCTGGGGAAGCCCGTCTGTGGGGGAGGATGGGCCCATCTCTGCTCCTTCTATGCAAAATCTCGATCCTCCCTTGGCCAACTGCTGCACAGGTGGAAGCTGAGAGCATCCAAGCTTTACCTTCCCATCCAATCTCCTTCCACAGAGTAGCTGCAGATTGTGCGATCCTAAGTCACACCAGCTGAGAGTTTTGGGGCCCGAGGGTGATCCATCCTCAGAGCACATACCTCAGAGACAGCCAGACGCGGAGTAAACTGAGCAGGAGCCCGCGAGCACAACTCGCCCCAACGCCACATCCCAGCGCTCCGAGGGCCACCGTAAGTGCTGGGCCCGCCGGGATGCAGCTCCTCACCTCTAAATCGGTCCCCTGGTCTGTAAAGTGGGGAGGCTGGGAGGGAGGTGTCGCAGGGCAGGTAACTCAGCAGGTAACTGCTGACTGATCCTTAACCCCGTGTTGTGTGTTATTAAGTGTAGGACGCGATGCGCTGAGAGCAAAAGGTGGGCAAGAGGCACCGGTGATGTGTTTCAAGGGGACCAGAAGATGCACCGAGGTCCCCCCACCAGGCGGCAGGCATCTCCCCAGCAAATTCCCACGGGACTGGGAGGACTCAGTGGCATGTGGGCACCAGGTCCCTGCAAATGCCTGCCTGCACCCAAGGGGCGACGCCGGGTCTCCTGCGTCTCCTGCACGCAGCGGTCCTGCGCACGCGGCCGTCCCGCCGCCTCAGCGCCCTGGACTACCCACCAGCTTTGCCCCTCTGCCCCCACCTCCTCCGCTCCCCCCCCCCAGTCCCTCCAGCTGCCTGTGAACGTGCTGTCACCAACCCTTCGCTTCCCACTCCCTCCCAGCCTCCTCGCCAGCCCCCTCAGCCACAGCCCAGCTGCTTCCCTCAACCCCCTCCCCACTATGGTTCCCCTAGCCTGTGGACCCAGGCCTACTCAGCAGGCATCCCTCCCCACCCACCCTCCCCGGTCCCCAGGGACCTCCTTGCTTTCACTGACCTAGGCTCTCCCTAAACCATCTCGCCGATCCTCAGCCACATCCAAGTTCACCACCCTGGCCTAGACCTCTCCTCATAGCCCCAAACCTGATCACCTGCTCAAGAGAGCAATTTGACCACTACACAGCACATGCCAACATGTCCCTCATGATCACCAGCGCCCCCTAACTTTGACCCGCTTTCTGCTGTACTGGCCAGAGACTATGGCCTGCCACTCCACCTCCTAACCAGCCTTTCAGACCCACCCACCCTTCCCTCTTTCCTTGGCCAGAGCTGCCCTCCCCCTGCCTCCTAGATTCTGCAAGAGCCTCCTAACTGCTTTATGGTCCGCAGAGGAGCCAGACCACCTTTATAAAGACACATCTTATCATTCCGCAGAGCCTGCTCCATGCTTCCTGTGCTCTTATTACTGACCCAGAAACTCTAATACGCCTTCAAGGGCCTCTGCTGACCTGTGGCCCCACCAGAGAAAATGGGCTCAGGCAGCCTGTCAGACCAGCACCCACCTCTGATCACTGTCTCCCTTGTCGATGGGTGTGATCAGCACTCAGGCCTCCCGACGCACTCCGTGTCATTTCTGTAACTGCCCGTGCCTGCCCCCAAACATGAAGATCAGTTTCCCTGAACCTCCGATCGCGTTGGCCCCTGCAGTCACTCAGATGTCTGCTGAGGGACAGGGTGGCCCTGCTGCCCTAACCGTCTGCCTGAGCCGTCCCGCTCTGCTGGGGAGCCCTCCAACACTGCTGGCTTCACACCCGGAAGGAAAGACCAGTCCTCCCCTCTGAGCTTCTCTTCCCACACCGATCTGTCACCTGCTGACTCCTTCCCAAGCCTTTGGTTTAAAAGTAGGCATCTCAGGGGCCACTTTCCAGACAAGCCCCCAGGACGAAGTCATGGGAGCATATGAGTGCCCTAACGCACAACCTCAGCTCCTGAACAGTGAGCGTCTGCTATGCAAGGGGCATCCCGTAGGCTGCACACAGCAGGGCCTGGGTGTCCTTTGCCTGGAGTTGGCCTGGTGCCACCTAACAGCTCATACACAGAAAGGGTTCAAGGCAATTAAGCAAGAAAAAGAAATTAAAGGCATCCAAATTGAAAAGGAAAACTGTCTCTATTTGCAGATGACATGATATTATACACAGAAAACCCTAAAGATTCCGCCAAAAGGAAAAAAAAAACTGTGAGAGCTAGTAAACAAATTCAGTAAGATTATAGCATACAAACCAATATACAAATACCCATTGCATTTCAATAGAATACTTAGGAATAAACTTAACCAAGGAGGTGAAAGAGAATAGTGAAAAAATTAAAGGAGACACATACCTTGGAAGAATTAATGTTACTGAAATGCCTACACTACCTAAAGCTATCTATAGATGGAAAATAGTATGGAGGTTCCTAAACAAAAAAATTAAAATAAAAGTACTATATGATCCAGCAATCCCACTGCTGGGTATTTATTCAGAGGAAATGAAATCACTAACTTGAAGAGATATCTGAATCCCTATGTTCATTGCATCATTATTCACAGTAGCTGAGATGGAAAAACAACGTGCCTATCAATGGATAAAGGGATAAAGAAAATGTGCTATGTATGTGCAATGGAATATTATTCAGCCATGAGAAAGAAGAAAGCCCTGCCATTTGTGACAATGTGGATGAAACTTAAGGGCATTGTGCTAAGTGAAAAATAAGTCAGAGAGAGAAAGACCAATACTGTATGATCTCACTCATAAGTGGAAACTGAAAAAACTGAACTAATCAAAACATAGGGCTGACTGGTAGTTATCAGAGACTGGTGGCGAGGGGGAAGAGAGGAGATGTTAGCCAAAAGGCAAAAACTTCCAGCTTTAGGATGAATAAATAAACTCTGGGGATGTAGTGTACTGTCTTGTATACATGGAGGTTGCACAGACAGGAAATCTTGATCTCATCTCACAGACACACACACACAGCAACTCTGTGAAGTGATAGGTGTGTTAACCAACCTTAGTGTGATATCATTATACAGCATATAAGTACATTGTACACCTTAAACTTACAGTGTTATATGTCAATTACATCTCAGTAAAGGTGGAGAAAAAGAAATAGCTCAGGGAACATCTATGCAGTGAGTAAACAGGAGATTCTGTGTACATTTTAGTTCTACATTGACTACATAAAGTGTCCTTTACTGACGGAAATATAAAATAAACAAGTCAAAGGAGCACAAAGACCTGTTATAATTCTGTTACCTTCTGCTTTCACACTTACAATAACACTGAATTTCCTTCTCCATATTTTAAAATAATATATTTCCTCATGTAAATCTAACAGAATTTAAAAAAAAAATGAAAGAGAAGTATAACCTGTACAAAAGACCCCAAAGTGACGAGATACATATGTTGTGTCTGTGTGTCAATTTTTTTATTTACTGCCTGCATGATATTTTTAGGCTGCAAAACCTGGCAAAGCTGTCCACAGTGACTGGGTATTGAACTCTGAGACAAACACGCCAAATTCAAAACCATCTCCCTGTGTCTTTGGGGGCTTCCAGAGTCAAACCCGCCAGTTCCACATCCCAGGGCCTGAACCTCAGCCTTGGGGGGAGGAGGGAGGCGGCAGGGCGGGCGTGTGGGGGGGCGGGGGGGGGATGGGGGATGTCTGCCCTGCAGCCGGAAACCAATAAAACAGGCGAGACCCAAAGGACACCAAGTCTTTATCCAGCTCAGCAGGAGCTTTCCAAGCTTAATATATTAAAACTCTTCACAGAGGTAGCAGCTGGGTCCTCAGGGCCCAGCTCAGTGCCCTGACAACCATCTGACCACTGAGACGCAAGTGTGACTGGTGCCGATGGACGTGGCAAAGGGTAGCTGCAGGGGGGAGCCGGTTCCAAGGGCCCAGACACCCTGGTGCTGCATGCATCGCTGTGCACCTAGGGCCCTGGGATTCTTCCTGGCAGCTCATTCCAGGCATCCCTCTACAGAATAAGGATAAAGCATGCACCCCATTTCCAGGATGCCGTTTACAGGGTACACAACAGCTTGCAGTCTTTACACTAAATACCCCCCTGACCAACAGGACCGGGTGTCCATTTGGCCTGAGGGTCTCTGCGGTGCCACAGCATTCTCACTGGTAAGGAAGCTGGCACGCAGTGTCTTAAGCCATTTATGAATTTTAAGAAATTTATTTATTGAATAAGTGAGGGTAAAAATACATATTTTATACAAGTAAAAGAAAGCCTGTGTATTTCACAAAGTTTCTTTATGGTGCTGGGATGCTCACTGAATTTTCCAAGGGAAGAGGGGATGTCTGTCATGATCAGAGCAGCAGACAATACATATAGTTTAAAGAAAATGACAATAAAGATACTGATAAATATAATGATAAAGATAAATCCCAACCAAGATAATGGGGTTCCAGACTCAACACTGCCACTAAAAGCAGTCAAGAATTTTTGGCAGGCATGTGTTTCCACCAGCACACTAAGAAGCCAAGTTTTTCATACGCACAGACATACAGAACAGAGTTATAGATGCCAGGGTAGAGACGGCAGGGGGAGAGGGAGACTGGAGTTAGGGGCCAGCGGATGTAAACGATCATAGATAGAAGGGCCTGCCTATCGTACAGCACAGCAAACTATACTCAACCTCCTATGAAAAACCACAATGGAAAAGAATATGAAAAAAAGAATGTGTGTATGAACATAACCGAGCCACTTCGCTGTACAGCAGAAATTAGCACATTGTTAACCAACTACACTTCAATTTAAACAAAGAAAGAAACCAAGTGTTTCAAATTAGAAATAGCAATCTGGCAATGAGCCGGCCTGGGGCTCCTGGTCTCAGTTCCTAGAGCCAGGGGGTTCAAGGAGACTCTGCCCAGCCCCTCAGGGTTACCATCTCCCTCCTCTTGGGGGGAGCAGAGATGAGGCACCACGCAGCTTCCTGGGCCTCTGCAAGGTACTCAGGGTGGGAGACAGTGCGACCCCCCATTATCCCAGAGGGCCTGATGCCAGGGCGGGTCCAGCTTGGCCCCTGCCTCTAGGTTGGAAGATGACCCAGTGAGGGGGGAGGAGAAGGCTGGCAGGGGGGCAGCTGCCTCAATGAGAGTACAGCCAGACCCTCTTGGCTCCTTTAAATATTAGATCAATGAGCGAATAAAAGCCGTCCTAAGAAATGAGGGGAAATAAAGAAGAAATTCAGGTAAGCAGAGATTACCTATTAACAGATTTTTAGAGCAAACTATTAAAGAGTGTTACTATATTTGACATGTTCTAATTCTTCCCTGTTACATAGTTATAGAATATTTGACTACTAAGAGTAAAACTTCAGGCTAAAATCTGAAATGGAAAAGAAAATCTCTTTAACTGATTAGGTCTCTGGAGAATCACCAGGACAAGACTGAAGCTTGATAAAAGTATATATGATAGTAAGTAGGACATAATTTCCCCCAACACAGTAAGAGTGCAGAAATATGACTTTTCACAAAAGAAGCAAGATAAAAATACTAAGGACATGATTATAATATCTAAGTGCTTACAGTCAAATGATTAATTGTGTTTTCTCTAAATACCTACATTAATAACTTTTCTTTTTTGTTTTTGGATTAGTACAGATGAATGACTAAAATTAACCAAACTTTTTTTGGGGCGGGGGGAGGAAGTAGCCATAATTAAGTCCAGGTACATGAAAAAAACAGACTCTCATGAATAGTTTAGAAAATAACACACTTTTATTGAAATTTTGCCCTGAAGCTTTCTCTCCTGTCCAAATAATTTCCGAACTGCATTTCAAATTAAACTCCTAAGTTTTCATCTCTCCCCCCTAGGGTGTTCTTTCACTTTACAACATATTTTAATATGTGTAAATGATAGCAATGCTGTAAAGTGTTATTTCTCATTGCAAATGGTCATTAATATCACTTCATACCTCAGAGAGCATAATACTCATTTGGCAATAAAACGAAGTGTGCGCATCATCCACTAATAACCTGAGAGGGGGCCCTGCTAGGACTTTATGTCTCTCACAGAATATTCTTCACATAAAGCACATTCTGGTCATTACTTAGATGGGAACACGTCCCCATCATGTTACTAATGTAGTAACTGCAGGATCTTTTATGAGATTACTGGTTCCCTCTCCAAATTTCCATTCACCTCTCATGGTCCTCTCTAGCATCACAGCCATATGCCTCCACTTAGTACTGCTTTTTTTGGGAAATGTGGGAGTATCTGCTCTTATTTAAGAGAGCTTTACTAATTACTCTTCCACCTTGATTGCTACTACACACGTTAAGAGGAAAAAGAGGAGGGTAAGTTGCTTTAAATATAACCAGACAGCTGCTCACATGTGAAACTTCGTCCTGTCTACACGGAATGGAACCTCATTGTGAACTGCACCCGCAACACCTCCCTCCCCAAACCCTCTGCCACCATGTACACAGCTGACTGGCGGGCTCTCAGGGCAGGGCTCTGTCCCCTGGTTGCCATGCCCCTCATCTGGAGGACACAGTACAAGAGTCACAAATGGCGGTCTATCTGCTGGGTGAAGCTTTCACAAAACCAGCAGCCCTACCAATACAACCTCACCAACTTATAGCTGTTCTGTATTCTAAAATATAACCAGTACCCAGGGGCTGACAATGGAATCTTTAAAGCCTTCCCTTCAAGCCCCCAGGAGGAGATCTACACCAGACATAAAAATCCAGAAAAAATCTGAAAAGCCCTCTTCTTGTGTCGGAACCAGGCTGACATGCACCCTTAACTTCCTTGTGTTTTTTGAACTAAAATGCCAGCAAGCATAACAGACCTTCACTCTTTGTCTTCTAACCAATATGACCAGCTGCTAAGACCTATGTGAGAGAAATTCTAGGACATGTCAGCTTTAGAAAATATTCAATCAAGAAATGATAAACATATTTGGAAACCGAGTTTTGTACTGTTTGAAACTGCAGTTGGGAGTAAGAGCATTTAAGCATTGTTTCTACTAAAACCTTGAAGAATAGGGTCCAAGGTGTACGTGCGTGGTGGGAGGGGGTGGATGGGAATCATTACTATTACTGTTCTCTGTAGAGATTGCTCCTAGATAGACATGCAATCTGCAAATCACACCTAAAATCCTCACCAGCATATTTGTTTATAAATAGAAACACATTCTTCAGCCTGATACTGCCATGTGGCACGCACATGGGTTTGAAGACTGCATTTGGTTTTTATAAACAGACTGAAACTGCATATAATGCTATATCATCTTAAAACGCATATGGGAACCCAAGATTAAAAACCTATAAAGCAGAATTGAACAGCAGAGTGACTGTAATAAATGCTACAATGTTAAGTCAGCTTCAAAGCAATTCTTAAAAGGACTCCAAAAACTTTCATGACTGTTTTATGCTTTATTTTTCATATTGATGCATTTCATCTGAAAACAAATGCCAAGAGCTGTGGGAAAGCTCCTCCTTTTCATGTCGGCCATGCTCTGAGTCCGTGATAAGACCCCATGACACGTGGAGATCTAAGGAGCCCCATGAAACTGCAAGCACCTTCCCCCAGCACATGGCACTTTTATAGGGGCTGGGACATCAGCTCACACTTTCTGGGGCGCTGCCCTTGGGGAGCGGCTGGGATGAACTTATTACGGTCACTGTCCAATGACACCTCCAAAATGGGACGCCGTGTCCTCGGTTTTAGGCATGGCAGTGGAGCTATGCATCCTCCGAGTTAAACAGGCTGAGTCAGAAGATTCCTCAACTTCTGGGACTCCCAGTAACCTCCTTTGCCCCGTGCCGGTGCGGTCAGAGAAGTGCACCACCAGGTACTTGCATCCCTGTGAGTGACCATGATGCCCAGAGACCAAATGTATCTTAAATGATGAACTCAAGCACAGTGGAGCTGCTGGCTGGGCAGTGGAGCAACCCCGAAGACGGAAGGGCATGTTTCTTAAGGTGCTTAAATACCGTAGAAGGCCTAGGAAAACTGAGCGCTTTAGGGTGAGCCTAGAAACTACCTTCACCAACCACTCGTTCAGCAATACAGCTGCTACGAGCACTGGGGTCAGAAAACACGGGAACAGGGAGGGAGAACAGAGAAGCCTGAACCCAGGACCATGATCACACTCTGGGGGTCTGACCGTGGTGTCCCTGCTGTGACATCTGAGGAAGGGCGTCTCCAACACCCCAGCCCATACTCAGGGACCCACGGGCATAGCTCACTTGCTTCCGCCATCACTGACACAAAAATATTTTTTTTTTGTTCCAAAATGCAAAAATCAATATAGCCAAAGACTTCCCATGTGCTTTTCCACCAGTCGGATCAGAGAACAACACACTCTCTGAAGAGGAGACTCTTGCCCTCACATGCCTCCTATGGGGGCATGTGACACCCTACTTCTCTCAGGAATTCCTCCCACAGAACAGCCCACCAGCCTCCCCAGGCAGATGCACAGGGAGGGACCGTGCCCCCTCTACCCTCCCCACCCCCATACAGAGAAGACTCACCCTCACCGAGAGGGTCCCTGCAGGGAAGTCCCCAAGAGCCTGACGTTCACTCCATGGCCAGACCCAGTGGCAGCACCTTCAGGCCCCAGGACCCTGGGAGCTGGTCCGCACAGCCAACTCAGGAAGGCCTCCCAGACTCTGGGACCGCACAGCACCGAGACCACCCTCTGGCCAGAGGTGCCAAGTGATGGAGCCACTAACTGCATCCTCTGGAACCAATCTGCCTTCAGTGAATAAGACCACAAACTCAACTGCTGAGTCACAAAGGCACACAACCCAGGAGGGTGAGCAATTTTACTACTGTGAGAGATACGGACAGGCTTTAGGAAATGTTCATTACTTTAGGGTCTCTTTTGTTTCAAATAACAAGAGTTGGGGGTTTTTTTTCAGAACAAAATGAGCCAATCGGTCCCCTATCTCCTACTCACACTGTAGACCTCAACACACACTAGCAACCCTCCTCACAAATGTCACACTCAGCGCGCAGTCCCATGGTTGGTAGCTGGCCCCCAAAGAGAAGCAAGTCCCAAGGAGAAGACATGGCACTTATTCGTGCTGGACAAACAGGCCCTCACCTCCAGCATCTCCCTCCCATTTCTCCCACAGCCACCAGCCAGCCAGCTCTGATTGTGCAGACATGCCCAGTCTGGGCACAACTTGAAGACACAGGGCCACTTCACAGTCCACTGTTGGCCACGGAGAGACAGGTCAGTGTATGCAGATGGTCTGGGCTGAAGACAAGAACAAGGTGATGGCCCCAGAAGCTTTCATGCCTTTTTTTCCCTTTTCCTTTTTTTTTTTTTTTTTTTGTTAAAAATCTACATTTTACTCCTAAAGAGTTCAAGAAGTAAATACATCATTTTCCCTAAATTTCTAGAAAAGAAAGTTTAAAAAAAAAAAAGCTCCTCTCTTTATGCAAAGACCTAAAGACTATTTTGGTAATCTGGCTGTGAGTGAGTCACCAACTCAACCAAGATGATTCTCAACCTGAAAGGGCCTCTAAGGGAACAGGCAAACAGCCTGGAACCCCCTTGCTCGCTCTTCCCTTGATTACCAGTTTTGATGATAAGCCTTTTTTTTCTAATCCTGTTTCCTTAGGGGATTTGAGACAGAGATTTCCTTTCACTTTCTGCCAAATCTGAACAGCAGATCCCAGGCAACAGGGAAGGTACCTGGTTTGAGATGTTCTACAAAGAACCAACCACATGGATGCTGAGGACAGCTCAGAAATGCTGAGACTCCAAAACAGCCAACATCCGCCAAGTAACTGACACGAGCACAGGTGCGGCGGGATCTTGGGGGCTGACTGGGGTGTGTGCTGTTTGTGGGATGGGTCCTGTCTCAGCTGCAGGGCAGCTCTGAGCTTGCAGAGTCACCAGAAGATCCCAAGGGGAAATACAGACTCAGATTCTAGAGAATGAAGCTCACTCATATCCAGGCTCACTGCAACCATATGCAACAAACATGCAAACTCCTCAGCTGAAACAAGGAGTCTATATGGAAAGCAACAAACTGTATAAGTAGGTCAGACTTTGGCTTGTTACTTAGAGATCTGCATTTCAAATAAAAAGTTGGTCACTAAGGAAAAGGGAATGAAGAGCTACAGCATGTTAAACCAAAACTGCTCATTTAAATCACAAGCCCGAGAGCTCTGAGGCTGGTAAGGGACCGTAAATAAATTTTAAAAAAGACAAATCACATGCTTGAGAAGAGAAAATGTGCTAGCTTAGATCCTCCCTTTTAAGGAAAAAAAAGATCTGAAGGGTCTTACATAATGAATAATAATCAGAAAAATAATATTTGGGGCCAGTCACAAGGACTACGTTCCTTAGGAAGGAACAAATTATTCTCACACTTTAAAAAGGAGACAATATTTGGGAGCAAAACCAGCCGAGAAGCAGAACCTTGGGGTCAGACACTTAAACTGGAAGCTGACATCTTTGCTTGTGATCTGTGGTCAGCCTGCCCCTCACACGTCCCCTAATACACATCATCGTCAGTCCCCACAGAGATCTGTTCATTGTGTTTAAGGACTGAAAAAAAAATCATACCTACTCATCTTTTTCCGTTTTGACAAACTTTGCCTCCTCTGAAAAGAAAATGCTCCCACAACAAACATAACAAATGCTCCGTGGAGGGGCATTTTGAAGGGAGAGATGAAGGACTCAGATGCACGGAACACCTCTATAAAGATGCTCACAGAGATCAAACCCATGGTTTGGGCAAGCGCAGAGGACCTGGTGCAGCTCTTGGGTTGGCCATGGGGCACCCAGCTGTGAAGGAAGAGTCCATTCTTTGTGACCTGTTACCTGGAGATGCGATCACAGGGCAGAGAGAAATTTAGAAGAGATATGTTTGTACCCATGTACACACACATGTACACACACTCACTCAATGATGGTAGAATCTTTAAATCTGCTTAACACAGAGGCATGAGCTAACAGAATAATTCACACCCTGTCTTTATTAATTGCTCTAATAGTACACTGACAACCTTTATAAAAATATGAATATGACTAAATGGTTCTAATAGGGACTGGGTGAAAATAAACACATTTGGTGCCATTAAAAATGTGAAAAACAGTTCAGTTCAGTTCAGTTCAGTTCAGTCGCTCAGTCGTGTCCGACTCTCCGCGACCCCATGAATCACAGCACGCCAGGCCTCCCTGTCCATCACCAACTCCCGGAGTACACTCAAACTCATGTCCACAGAGTCGGTGATGCCATCCAGCCATCTCATTCTCCGTCGTCCCCTTCTCCTCCCGCCCCCAACCTTTCCCAGCATCAGAGTCTTTTCCATTGAGTCAACTCGTCGCATGAGGTGGCCAAAGTATTGCAGTTTCAGCTTTAGCATCAGTCCCTCCAATGAACATCCAGGATTGATCTCCTTTAGAAAAACAGTTCAGAAGTATCATAAAGATGATGGCACTGTTGGTTTCTGGGGAAGGCTATGCAAATACAAAAAGAATGAAATAATAACAGCTAATACATATAAAGGGACTTCCCTAATGGCTCAGCAGTAAAGATCCCAACTGCAACGCAGGAGATACAGGTTGGACCCCCGAGTCGGAAAGACTCCTGGAGGAAGAAATGGCAAGCCACTCAGGTATTCTTGTTCATAAAATCCCATGGACAGAGGAGCCTGACGGGCTACAGTCCACAGGGTCACGAGAGACAGACATGACTTAGCAACTAAATCACCACCAACGTGTATAAGGCAACACTACAGACCACATACTGTTTTCACACTCACGACCACCCCCTTGCAAATAAAACTACTATAATCACTGCCTTTTTTGCAGATGGGCAGAAAGTTTTGGTAACTTGCCCAAAGTCTCTGGCTGAACTTGAACCCGAGTCATCTGAATCCAGACTTTGTGCTCTAGAATCCAAGATGTACTCCCAGCCTTTCTGTGGAAAAATATCTGTGACCCTCAGTAGAAAGGCTGAGGAAAAACAAAACCAGAGCATCATGGTGGCTGTACTGCTAAATTCGATCAAGCCGAGCACCAAATCCAATCACAAATTCTGTTTCCTTCTGTCTCTCTGTCCTTTTCCTCATGAGCACCTGGCACTTTTACCTAAACTCAGCTCTGACATCTGCCTTTCAAGATCTTCCATTTGGGCTCTTCACCAGCTCCTTCCTATAAACACAGCCCACTGAGACGTGGACACACAACGAGCATTTCCATAGCTGTACTCCCCTAATGCTGGTGCCCACAACACTTGTGAACCCTGTGCCTCTCCTTTCTAAAATCACAGTCCATTCCTGATTGCTCATCCCCTTCCACCTGCCAACTGTCTGATAACAGAACTATAAAATTTGTGATAAAATTCGCTAGTCTTTCCTATGATGAAAATAGAAGAGCACATGACATATGCTTTTCGGAGCCCAGAACTCTGCACACTAAGTGCAGCTGAGGACAATATTTGCCCTTCAAACCCCTGTTACGAAAACAGTCATTCCCCTTACGTAATCAAGTGATTCTTCTGTGCTTACCTGTGTGACACTGTTCGAAAGAGAAGTGAGCTTAGCTTCCTATCAAACCATTGCAAACTCCTAAAAAGTGGAGCCTGAACTACTTAACACAAAGACTGGATGAGGTCTCTCCTAGGGTCACCTGGTTAGCATTTGCACACTGCATTTGCACACTGTACAATGTTTGTCTATAAATCTTTCCAGCATATTAGTTCTCAGTGATTTATTTGTGTGTTTTCTCTATAAAAGACAACAGGAATGGCCCTAGTCTGCGTTTCTCCTGATCACAGGGTGAAGTAAGGTGTGTCATGTGCATGATATTACTGCAAAATGTGTGAAATAGGGCAGAATGCTGGGAAGAGTCAAAAAGGAAATGAGAACTCCAAAGGATATGGTCATTTGCACTTGGGCCTTTTACCAAGAGCCTTGGGAATGACAATACAGAGGTTGCCCACAAGGGGGAGCCAGTGGGCCCATCTTCAAAGTAACTGGACACTAGGAAATTTGGTTTAAAAACCAGAACTTTACCTTAACATTAAACTTTAAATTCCACTAAAACAAACCACAAGAGGGAATGAAAAAATACTAAGAGTAACAAGAGGAGCAGTGAAAGAAATCAGTGCATTCTTTATGCTCCTCAGAACTGAATTCAAAAAAGAAAAGGACTTGTTAGAGTAATCTTCAGTGTGAGCTCAAAAACAAACATTTCAGAAGGATGGCTTGACAACAGCCCTTTCACACAGTAGTTAAAGTAAAAAATGTTTATGACATACAAACTTGAGATTGAAGAAAGTCAAATAAACAAGCATTTTCTTCAAAATGTCCTTCCTTTGACAAGTTTCATTACTAGGACCACCCTCACATGTCACCAAAAAATTTAAAAATTATAATGTTAACAGAATGGTTGTAAATTCATTCCAACAGATTTCTCTCGACCTCTCCTATCTCGCATTTTATTTTTAACCTTCAAAATCAAAAAAAAAAAGAATCTGGAACACATTCCTTTCCAATATTTTCTTGAGGTTCCAAACAACTGACCTTGATTCTAGAAAATATTATCTGATAAATATATTGTCAGTAAAGATTTAAATATTGCTACTAAATATGTAATTATAGATGTTCAAGTTTTCATACTATTGAAACACATTAATTAAAACTTGGCACAGATGAAGAAAATCAGGAAACATATGAAAAGGAAGATGGCGTGCATTTCGCATTGAGTGTAGCATAATTATTACCTCTTTTTGATGAAGATATTCAGAGGAAGGCTCCAGCATTGTGCCTGTAATCACTTTAATCATCGTTCAACACAGAAGAACCAATCCGTCAAAATCCAAAGGGATTTGCTTATTGTTATGCTTTTAGAAAGCTCACCAGGTATTTCCAAATGCTTTCTAATGACAATAATTAAACATCTGGTAATGGTGACCTACTTGTGGCTGCTAAACTTCCTGGGATAGTCTCTTCCATTAATTATGTACATGCTGGGAACCGGGAGAGAGTTTACGTTATGAATAATAACTCAAGACACAGGAGGAGTCAGAAGCCGACAGGGGCAGCTCCCTGCTGTCTTGACTGCTATCTGTATTAAGGTCTTGTTAGCGCCCTCGGATTGGGGAACAGATGCTGCATAAAAATTGCAAAAGCACCAAGCTAAGGCATGCATGCAAGCTCGATGGAAACTCGGTGTGAAGAAACAGCCTTTTATTAAACATTCCAAACTATGCCTGAGGGGGAAGAACCAAGCTGTCACAGCTCTACTTTTTACTCCACAAGGAATTATGCTCAGATGCAAACTTGGACCCTAAACTTTTGCTACAGTGACCAGGTCTTTTCAAGTCTTGGCAAAGGCACAAATAAGAAAAGCCAAAACAAGCACACACACTATTTCAAGCACTGTTTCATGCTTCCTTAAATTGAGGATGATGAGAAAGGAATTTAGACATAGAGGTTTGTGATCAAAGATCATGACATTTGAAATTGATTTGATGAAATGATTTTTTTTAGGTCCAACTGGAGTTAATTAAAATCAACTGATATTTGTTTATTCTAACTGGATCAGCAGCTTTCCCAAAAGCCACAGATTTTCACTAATTAATAATTGAGAACTATCTCCTACTTTCTTCCAGCCTCATTTTAACTTTTTTGGAGCTCAGTAAAGGAATCATTCCATTTTTTAAAAAAGATGGTTTGGGTTTTATATCCTTTGGCAAATATTTGAAAATAATACTACTACTAATTCATAATTAAATACTGGTTTAAATTACAATATTTCTTAGGCTAAGTTCACCAAAATTATTTTATTAGTTAATATGCTTAATCCTGAATATTATTTAATATATGCCAAAAGAGCAATCAGGGTCCAGAAAGGAAAGCAGAAGTAACAACAGAGAGTATAAGGAAGGGTAAACAGGTGAGCTTGGAGCTGGGAATAGCAGAGGAGGAGGGAGACGGGGGTTCGCAGAACCAAGAGCCTTGGAGGAAGGTCCTGGGCAGCTGGTACCCAGGCCAGAGCAGAGGGTGCTGCCTGCTGGGGCTGGGATGTAGGGCACTTAGTGGCGGTATTTCATGGAACAAAGACACAGCAGGATGGGCTGGCCCATAGGAGCTCAGAGGAAGCTCACAGCAGAGAGCGTGCTGGGGCATCTGAGAGGGAAACCTGGCTGCTGCCTCCTGGGATGGTTCTGGGGCTTCCTGAAAAAGAGCTGAAAACTAGAATCAGTTACCATTGAATTGCCCTGGTTGGGCAATGCTGACAGGAAGAGCAAACAAGAAAAACCAGGTGCCTCCTCTCCATCCTTCCTTCTAGACTTCCTCCAGCACCAACAACAGGCAGCAGCAAACAAGCAAGACACACAATGCAGAGCTGAGTGCCCTGGTCGGGGCTGATGAATAACAGCTGATCCTGGCACATTTCACAGTGCCGCGGTTTCCTCACCCACGAAATGGAGATGACACCAGAACCCACTCACAGATGGTGTGCATCAAGTTTGTGAAAAAGTCCTTATAGTTATGCCTGGCACAGGATAAGTGTTAAATTTATACATGACATTATTTTATTTTCAAAGTATTTGTTATTTAATGTGTATGACTTTATTGGTTAGAATTCACACACAAAATCCACTTTAATAGGAAACTCTCATGCAAAGCAAAAGCACACATAGCCTGGGTGTGGACTACACCCTCAGGAAGCAAACTCTAAAAAGGAGGTGGGTTTTAAGGAGTGAGGACCCAGGAGACCCTAGCCTGAGGCAAGTCCTGCCTCCAACACACCACCTGGGCCTGTGGTTCTTTCCCCAAAGGAGGAAGCCTGATAAACATGTATTTCTAAACTTCCTTCCAGTGTTTGAAATTTTTATAAGTATAAAAATCCTCTATCATTTCAAATTTGAAACTAATTTTCTAAAAGTCTTTTGTTTTAATGAAGGCATCTCATAGGACAGAAGTTTGGTTGAATCACATACAGTATCAACATAAATGCCTGCCCTGCACGTTTCTTTTTCTCAAAAGACAGACCATTTAAAACTTGGATTAAAACTTTAGAACATAAAGGACATTTTAAACGTGGCAGTATTTTCTGAGGAGTACATGACTGTGCACAAGGCTGCCACGTACACGGGGTGCACGGGGTGCTACCCCCCAACCCTGTAGAGGGGAGCTTACAGGGTGGGCCCTGAGTGCAGAGCCACTGAAAGTCACAGCTGAAATGGGCACAGTGAAGATACAGGAGGGGATGAAGACTGTCATTCTCTCACAGACCCCAGTACGCAGCAGTGAACACATGGATAGACAGCCTCGGGTTTCCACGTGTGCGTGCAGCAACCATTAGGCTTTCTGTGGCTGGACCAGCCTGACCAGACTCCCGTGAGCCTCAGTCAGCACCCAGGATAGTGCCTCCGGCAGCAAGAACTTAGGAACTGAACCACGCAACACAGCCATCCTCAGTTCTGTCCAGACTGGAAAGTTATTTTAAAACACAACACAGAAGCATGGTGCTCTAGTTCAACATTCTAAGCCATTTTTGCAGTAGTAGATGCTATAACCCAATTTGCCCATTATATTCCGTGCTGGTGTATAAGAATGGACCCTGCTGACCCCGTCAACAAGTAACTAATAGATATTCTTTCACACATTCAATTATCTACCAAAAGCCCCTTCTTACATGTGGCAGAAGGGCTAAGATTATAACTAATTGGACTGACAGAAATAATGTGAAGATTTGGTCAAACAAATATGCTTTCATCTTTACACATAATATAGCCCTTCGGGTCATACTGCACACCTCAAGTCAAAAAGTACTTCTTAATTGGAACTGCAGTTATTCTCCCTGAGAAACAAGAGACAGAAAAGATGCATCTCCTTTATCCAACAAGCTGACAAAGCTAGTTCTTCTGTAACTAATAAAGCAACAGCTTCTTAGGAAATAAAACTTACTTGCAAACACCCTAAAACAAATGAATAAAGGAACCTGGGACATCCGTTCAGCAAAAATGTAAACTTTTTTTTTTCCCTGAAGTGGCCTGATGAAGGACCTGTTGTTTTTCCCAAACTGCTCACATCTAGTCAAAGGAGGGCTTGAGGGTCATGGCAGAGAAACTGAGACAAACCCCTTTCTGTGGAGGTCAGGAAAGTAGGTGACAACAATTAAGCAACATTTTTGCATAAAATAAAAGGGAAAGAAAAAACAAGGGATGGGATCTATTTATTCATCTGCAGCCAAAACTGGGCCTGGGTTGTGGTCCACAGGCCTTCATCCAAGTTCAATGACACACAGGAAAGACCCACAGAAGGAGAGTTGTTATCACCATGGCTTTGCACACAGAACTCAGGGTCAGTGAACTTTGCTGCAGTGGAAAGAGAGACACGGACAAGAGCCCTTGACCTTCAGGTAAGTCCTTCAGGGGAGGGAGGGGCTGGCACAGTCAGTGATGCATTAAGGTTCCCCATCACCGAGGGAATGGTGCACAGAAAGGGGTGCTCCTCCTGAAAATATCGCACACTCTTAGGAAGAAGGACAGATCTTGCTCCTCTGATCTCAGTCCCTAAAATGTGCAGGCAGAGCCACGCCCCCTACCTTACTGGAGGTACACATGTCATGGGACCAGTGATCAATTTCTCTAAAGCAGGCTAAGCTGACATCTGAGGTTGGCTGAAAGGGTGGCCCTTTCTCTCTCCAAGATCAGCTTTTGTTGTTGTTCAGTCACTCAGTCATGTCCGACCCTTTGTGACCCCATGGACTGCAGCACACCAGGCTTCTCTGTCCTTCACTATCTCCCGGAGTTTGCTCAAACATATGTTCATTGAGTCAGTGATGCCATCCAACCATTTCATCCTCTGTCGCCCCCTTCTCTTCCCGCCCTCAATCTTTCCCAGCATCAGGGTCTTTTCCAGTGAGTCGGCTCTTTGCATTAGGTGGCCAAAGGGTTAGAGCTTCAGCTTCAGGATCAGTCCTTCCAATGCATATTTTGGGGTTGATTTCCTTTAGGATTGCCTGGTTTGATCTGATTGCAGTCCAAGGGATTCTCAAGAGTCTTCTCCAACACCACAGTTCAAAAGCATCAGTTCTTTAGTGCTCAGCCTTCTTTATGTTCTAACTCTCACATCCATACATGACTACTGGAAAAACCATAGCTTTGACCATTTGGACCTTTGTCAGCAAAGTGATGTCTCTGCTTTTTAACACGCTGTATAGGTTGGTCATACCTTTGTCAAAACTTGGTTCACTGGAGAAGAGAATGGTAAATCACTTCAGCATTCTTGCCTTGAGAACCCCAAGAACGGTATGATCAGCTTTCCTCAGTCTCAAAACACCACCCTCCACCCCGTCTCTACTTCCAGACACTTGATTATAGGCAAATACTGATGTGACAAGCAGGAACACTTAATACAAGAGGTGGGCTCTTGTGTGTAACCCACCTGGCCTGGGAGGCGCCAGGCATGGCAAGTGTTTTAAAGACATTGTGCATTTCTTGGCTGTAGGTTATTTTCTTTCATCACTTTAAGTATGCCCTGCCATTCCCTCCTGGCCTGAAGAGTTTCTATTGAAAGGTCAGCTGTTATCCTTATGGGGATCCCCTTGTGTGTTATTTGTTGCTTTTCCCTTGCTGCTTTTAATATTTGTTCTTTGTGTTTGATCTTTGTTAATTTGATTAATATGTGTCTTGGGGCATTTTGCCTTGGGTTTATCCTGTTTGGGACTCTCTGGGATTCTTGAACTTGGGTGATTATTTCCTTCCCCATTTTAGGGAAATTTTCAACTATTATCTCCTCAAGTATTTTCTCATGGTCTTTCTTCCTGTCTTCTTCTTCTGGGACTCCTATGATTCGGATGTTGGGGCGTTTAACATTGTCCCAGAGGTCTCTGAGATTGTCCTCATTTCTTTTAATTCGTTTTTCTTTTTTCCTCTCTGCTTCATTTATTACTACCATTCTATCTTCTAACTCACTTATTCTATCTTCTGCTTCTGTTATTCTACTGTTGGTTCCCTCCAGAGTGTTTTTGATCTCATCTATTGCATTATTCATTGTATATTGACTCTTTTTTATTTTTTCTAGATCCTTATTAAACCTTTCTTGCATCTTCTCAATCCTCGTCTTCAGATTATTTATCTGTAACTCCAATTTGCTTTCAAGATTTTGGATCAATTTCACTATCATTATTTGGAATTCTTTATCAGGTAGATTCCCTATCTCTTCCACTTTTGTTTGGGTTGGTGGTCATTTATCCTGTTCCTTTATTTGCTGGGTATTTCTCTGCCTCTTCATCTTGCTTATATTGCTGTGTTTGGGGTGGCCTTTCCATCTTCTGGCAGTTTGTGGAGTTATCTTTATTGTGGAGTTTCCTTTCTATGGGTGAGGTTGGACGGGTGGCTTGTCAAGGTTCCCTGGTTAGGGAAGCTTGTGTCAGTGTTCTGGTGGGTAGAGCTGGATTTCTTCTCTCTGGAGTGTAATGAAGTGACCAGTAATGAGTTATGAGATGTCAATAGGTTTGGAGTGACTTCGGACAACCTGTATAGTCACTTCCAATGTGGTTCCCTCTGTTTTAGCTTCTATTTGCTGGTCTCTTCGGTGTCTAATTACCACCCTGACACTAGGGGTTGGTGGTGGACACTTTTTAAGGTTCACTTCTTCAGTCCTGTTCTGGGAAGGGAGGAACACTGAAGAGAAATATCTCTGGCATCTATGGGGAGTGCTCGCAGTGTCCCGGCCACACTGGGTTTGCCCCCGCTCACGGCATGTGTGCTGTCCCAGTCTACACTGCACAGGCTCTAAGTTGCTCTGCCGAAAACTGCCTGAGGCTAGCGCTGGGTTGCATGTACATACAAGGTCTAAGCCACTCAGGTTCAGGTACTCGGGTACTCCACAAAGGCGCAGACTTGGTTGGGCCTGCGTTTTGTGCCTTCCCCGGACTGAGCAGCTCAAGTGACCAGGTGTTTGGCGAGCACAGTCGCTGCGACTTTATCACCTCCCCCATCCCTTCTGCTCGGTTTTCTGTGTATACAACCGGCGCACCTTCTCAGGAGGATGTTAACCAGCCAGAAACCCAAAAAGTCTTGGTTAACACTGAAGCCTGCCTGCAGTTTGGTATCAGATGCCTCTCTGGGGCCGCGATTGCCCCCTTCTGGCTCTGGCTGCCCTCCCCTGCCTGTCTCAGCGGGGGATAGGCTGTCCGCGGCCTGCTAGCTCTGCTCAGTCCTTTGTTCTGTGAGCGGGGCTGGCAGAGTCTTAAGTTAGGGCTTTTCTCCTTTTCACGGGGTAGCTACCCCACAGTCTGCTCTGCTATCTCCAGTCAGCTCCCCCAGACTGCCCTCACGGCATTCAGGCCCGGTCCTCTCTCTAAGCAGTTCAGTGGACAATTAGAAAAGGATAACTTTCCAAAATTGAACGAGGAAGATATAGAAAATCTTAACAGACCCATCACAAGCATGGAAATTGAAACTGTAATCAGAAATCTTCCAGCAAACAAAAGCCCAGGTCCAGATGGCTTCACAGCTAAATTCTACCAAAAATTTAGAGAAGAGCTAACACCTATCCTACTCAAACTCTTCCAGAAAATTGCAGAGAAAGGTAAACAACTTCCTAACTCATTCTATGAGGCCACCGTTACCCTAATAGCAAAACCTGACAAAGATGCCACAAAAAAAGAGAACTTCAGGCCAATATCACTGATGAACATAGATGCAAAAATCCTTAACAAAATTCTAGCAATCAGAATCCAACAACACATTAAAAAAAATCATACATCATGACCAAATGGGCTTTATCCCAGGGATGCAAGGATTCTTCAATATCCGCAAATCAACCAATGAAATACACCACATTAACAAACTGAAAAATAAAAACCATATGATTATTTCAATAGATGCAGAGAAAGCCTTTGACAAAATGCAACATCCATTTATGATCAAAACCCTCCAGAAGGCGAGAATAAAAGGAACAAAAAAAAAGACATTGTGGTGTCCTATTCATCCAAAAAATGCTCCACTTTCTACTTTTTTTTTTCCAAAAAGAGTGCTTTTAATATATTTATGTCAATGTCAGTATCAACAGCAAATGCAATCAGAACCTGTTTGTTAGTCAAATTAGTGGCCACTGCTTCCATCACCCTGCTGCTGCTGCTAAGTTGTTTCAGTCGTGTTCGACTATGTGCGACCCCACAGACAGCAGCCCACCAGGCTCCCCCATCCCTGGGATTCTCCACGCAAGAACACTGGAGTGGGTTGCCATTTCCTTTTCCAATGCCACTTTCTTCATGCGAAAGTGAAAAGTGAAAGTGAAGTCGCTCAGTCGTGTCTGACTCTTCGGGACCCCATGGACTGTAGACCACTAGGCTACTCCGTCCATGGGATTTCCCAGGCAAAAGTACTGGAGTGGGTTGCCATTGTCTTCTCCTCCATCATCCTAGACAAGGTTATTAAGAGGCTCATCCTAAGCAAGTCTTTCTGTGCAAAATATTAAATACCTATTTCTAAAGACACCCTGCTTATTTAACTTATATGCAGAGTATATCATGAGGAACACTGGGCTGGAAGAAGCACAAGCTGGAATCAAGATTGCTGGGAGAAATATCAATAACCTCAGATATGCAGATGACACCACCCTTATGGCAGAAAGTGAAGAGGAACTCAAAAGCCTCTTGATGAAAGTGAAAGAGGAGAGTGAAAAGGTTGGCTTGAAGCTCAACATTCAGAAAACAAAGATCATGGCATCTGGTCCCATCATTTCATGGGAAATAGATGGGGAAACAGGGGAAACAGTGTCAGACTTTATTTCTTTGGGCTCCAAAATCACTGCAGATGCTGATTGCAGCCATGAAATTAAAAGACGCTTACTCCTTGGAAGGAAAGTTATGACCAACCTAGATAGCATATTAAAAAGCAGAGACACTACTTTGCCAACAAAGGTCTGTCTAGTCAAGGCTATGGTTTTTCCCGTGGTCATGTATGGATGTGAGAGTTGGACTGTGAAGAAAGCTGATCGCCGAAGAATTGATGCTTTTGAACTGTGGTGCTGGAGAAGACTCTTGAGAGTCCCTTGGACTGCAAGGAGATCCAACCAGTCCATTCTAAAGGAGATCAATCCTGGGTGTTCACTGGAAGGACTGATGCTGAAGCTTAAACTCCAATACTTTGGCCACCTCATGCGTCTAGTTGACTCACTGGAAAAGAGTAAGATGCTGGGAAGAATTGGGGGTGTGAGGAGACAGGGACGACAGAGAATGAGATGGCTGGATGGCATCACCGACTCGATGGACATGAGTTTGAGTGAACTCCGGAAGTTGGTGATGGACAGGGAGGCCTGGCGTGCTGTGATTCATGGGGTCGCAAAGAGTCGGACACGACTGAGCGACTGAACTGAACTGAACTGAAAGACTTCTAGGTTCTCAAGCACACTCTGTCTTACTCTCTGTAACAGCTTACACAGAATCTGCAGACAGTTCAGAAATGCTTAATAAAGTACTTACATTTTTACACATGTGCCTTAGATAGAAGGATAGATAGCCCAAAAGATAGAATAAGCACCTTTCTACAAAGGCATCCCATTACATAGGGACACAACATAAGTAAAACCACAACTACCAGGAAAATCATATCTTTTAAGTAAAAAGAAAACTTGCCTGGAGAAGTTCTCTGTTTTAATACAATCTGTGCAAGTTATTAATAATAAAGATTTCTAGATTGTTTTTATCGAAACAGGTATAGCAATTCAAATAAGCTAGAGGATAATGACCCTATAGTAGAGATTCTCATGAATTACCTAATTTACTTCTAAATAAAAGTCAATCTTCCAAAAACCCCAGTTTAAATATAGGAAATATATTACCAAGGCATAATTTTTTTTTTAAACCATAGCATGTGTATTCATGCAATATATATTGACTAATTATGTGGCTAATCAAGGAGCAAGAAATTGCTGCTGAATTGCTGCTTTGGGTTCCCAACACAATACAAAGTATCTAAGAATCTCAACCTCTCTTTCTGTCAAAGCCAGGAGAAAGCCTGGTGCTGGTGGAACAGGAGCTAATGCAGAATCACTCTCAGACTCTAGATGGTGCTACAGGAATCACTCAACAAGAATTCCAAACGTCAAATATTCAGGTTTGTCCTATTCACCTTCTACCATCTGTCCAGTGAGGGCGCCTCATTTCTTGTTCTGCTCCTGGGCTTGATTACCTACTCCTCATTCTTTAAGGCAGGAAGAGTGGGAGCAGGACATGTACACATCATACAGGATTGGGCGTTCCAGAAACTAAAGACGGCTGTTTTGAACAAGACCTTGTTTGGACCTAATCTGATATCTGACCTTGATATGCATATCCAACAACCAAAATATCTGCTCCAGGTCTTTCAGAAACATGCTAAGGTAAATTATAACATAATTATTGACACACAAGTTGAGAAATTGGTTTGGAAATTCAAGAAAAAAATCCAAAACACTAAAATGAACCACTTAACAAGGGCCAATCAGCAGGAAGCAGCAAACTTTCTGTTTACACAATGTCAGAAATTAGAATTTGATGTCTAAGGAAAGAATGGATTGTATTCCAAGCATCATTCCATAGTTCCTCAAGACATCCTCATGGACATCCAGAGCAAGCAGTGGTGCTGAGACCACCGGCGCCTACAACAGCTTTCTCTGCGGCTGCACCAACAGCAGCACGACAGTCTGGGCCCACAGTGTTGTCACCTTATTCACCACTGAATCAGAAGAAGATTATGCAATGAGGTGTTTGTATTGGCCAGCCGTTAGCACTGAAAAATGCACACTGATTTTAAATGGTTTTGTATCTAGTATATTTGAGAAACGTTTGCAGTAGAGAATTCTAAGCATCGCAGTGCTCACACGTGGGTGTGGTGGACAAAGCCAGTGCGCTCCCCTTTCGAGCCCAGTCCAGAGGGAGGCGCCCAGTGACTGGCAGCTGAATGCCCAGCCGAGGGAGACTTGCTCTTGCTAAATTAAGCCAAATGTAAATAGTAGCCACCATAGCTAATGTTTATTCTTAAATTCCACAGGAAATGTTTATTATACTGTGATGACTTTGTTAACAGTAATTATAATAAGCTTTATTATCATAAGTTCCTTTCTCATTTGTAAGGCCTGAAGGAGAAACTACCTGCTGCTTTACTGTTCTAAGGTCATAACAGAAAGAAGTGAGATGGATGGATTTTCCAAAAACCAAGGGAGGAAGGAGATACCGCACAGCCACGTGACACATCTCTCCTTGGTCCTTTGCCTTCCTGGATGAGCTGATGATGGACATGGGTTTTCACCAGCAGCCTGCAGTGATTAAGGTAGAATGTGGGGGGAAGAGTAAGCACTGCCTGTTCGCAGCCTAACCTACAAAGACAAGTGAGAACAACAAAGACCAGGACAGGCCCAGGCAAACCACAGCTCGGGTCAATGTCTTGGCCGTAATAAAAAAAGGCCATTTCCACTGGCAGAAAAACTTCACTTTACTGTAAATGCACACAATATAAATGTCTCCAGAGCCTTCTTTGTAGTTATATTTGAAGCCAATGGCAAATATTTAATTAGATAAGCAAAAGAAAAAGAAAAAAAAAAGTATTAACACGATCAGCCCTTCTCAAAGCAAAGATGCTTTGGGCAATATCTCTATTCTGATTCATTTAACAACTATTTGAGCACTTCCTATGTGCCAGGCATTGTTCTAGGTTGAGGATACAGAGTTGAAAATATGGCAGATGGAAAAGTGGGGAGGGGAATTCCCATAATACTGGGATAATTATTAGGAGTTGAGTTCATTGAAATACAGTAAATGTGACAGAAACCACATATCCATGAGCCAGAGTAGATTTGGGGCAGGTAAGTAGTAAACAAGGGCTTCCCCCATGACTCAGTGGTAAAGAATTCACCTGCAATGTAGGAGCTGCAGGAAATACGGGTTCAATCCCTGGGTCAGGAAGATTCGCTGGAGGAGGGCATGGCAACCCACTCCAGTATTCTTGCCTGGAGAATCCCATACAGACTAGCCTGGAAGGCTATAGTCCATAGGGCCGCAAAGAGTCAGACACAACTAAAGAGACTTAGCACGCATATACAGTAGTAAACAATAGTGATTTTACTTATTTTTTACTCTCTGGAAAGAGACAGAACACAATTCCAGAAGGTGCAACCATGTGTATAAGGTTAAGAATCACTTTCACTGCAACTAGAATAGTCTTGTGCACAGAACGGGTGTTTGAAGGGTTGGGAGTAAAAAAATGTAAGCTGGTAAACTTTGTGCTTTTCCTCAAGGCTGACTTAAGTATAAAGTTGCTTTTTTTAAACACTTGAAAAGTTAAAGGATTTCCTTTATTTATGAAATATTTACTAATGTGACTATCATTGTAAGAAAAGGAGGTGCTAATTTAGAATGAATGAGAAGAAACAGGATCCTTTGACAAAAATGCCAGTTTTCCGACATTTTAGTGATTTGAGTGTTCCCAAGATCAGCATCATGTTATTTAAAAAATAACACATTTTACCTAAGGTATCTAGACTCCTCAGATGTTCTTCAATTTAAAGGAGCTAAGAGTCTTATTACTGTTAAAATCATGGCTTCAATGAAAGGGTAAGTTGCATAAGGCCAGACCACTGCTTTAGCATTTAAGAAATAGTTTTGAATCAAGGAAAACCCAAATGTATCGGCTGATATTCAAATTGTATAGAAATGCCAATTTCAATAAGGAAAAATAAAGTGATATCCCACAAATCAACTTTAAAAGAGTATGAATTAGAATTTCAAACCAATTTCCTCAAATAATGCATTAATCCCATTGACACCGAAATCAGATTGATTATATTCTTGCAGCCAAAGATGGAGAAGCTCTATACAGTCAGCAAAAACAAGACCAGGAGCTGACTGTGGCTCAGATCATGAACTCCTTATAGCCAAATTCAGACTGAAATTGAAGAAAGTGGAGAAAACCACTAGACCATTCAGGAATGACCTAAATCAAATCCCTTTTGACTATACAGTGGAAGTGAGAAACAGATTTAAGGGACTAGATCTGATAGACAGAGTGCCTGATGAACTATGGATAAAGTTTCATGACATTGTACAGGAGACAGGAATCAAGACCAAGAAAAAGAAATACAAAAAAGCAAAATGGCTGTCTGAGGAGGCCTTACAAATAGCTGTGAAAAGAAGGGAAGTGAAAAGCAAAGGGGCAAAGGAAAGATACACCCATTTGAATGCAAAGTTCCAAACAACAGCAAGGAGAGATAAGAAAGTCTTCTTCAGCAATCAATGTAAAGAAATATAGGAAAACAACAGAATGGGAAAGACCAGAGATCTCTTAAGAAAATTAGAGATACCAAGGGAACATTTTATGCAAAGATGGGCTCAATAAAGGATAGAAATGGTAGGGACCTAACAGAAGCAAAAGATATTAAGAAGAGGTGGCAAGAATACACAGAAGAACTGTACAAAAAAGATCTTCAGGACCAAGATAATCACGATGGTGTGATCACTCACCTAGAGCCAGACATCCTGGAATGTGCAGTCAAGTAGGCCTTAGAAAGCATCACTACGAACAAAGCTAGTGGAGGTGATAGAATTCCAGTTGAGCTATTTCAAATCCTAAAAGAGGATGCTATGAAAGTGCTGCACTCAATATGCCAGCAAATTTGGAAAACTCAGCAGTGGCCACAGGACTGGAAAAGGTCAGTTTTCATTCCAATCCCAAAGACAATGCCAAAAAATGCTCAAACTACCGCACAACTGCACTCATCTCACACACTAGTAAAGTGATGCTTAAAATTCTCCAAGCCAGGCTTCTGCAATACAGGAACCGTGAACTTCCAGATGTTCAAGCTGGTTTTAGAAAAGGCAGAGGAACCAGAGATCAAATTGCCAACATCTGCTGGATCATCAAAAAATCAAGAGAGTTCCAGAAAAACATCTATTTTTGCTTTATTGACTATGCCAAAGACTTTGAAGCAGTTCATTGTGTGGATCACAATGAACTGTGGAAAATCCTTAAAGAGATGGGAATACCAGACCACCTGGCCTGCCTCTTGAGAAACCTGTATGCACATCAGGAAGCAACAGTTAGAACTGGACATGGAAAAACAGACTGGTTCCAAATAGGAAAAGGAGTACATCAAGGCTGTATATTGTCACCCTGCTTATTTAACTTCTATGCAGAGTACATCATGAGGAATTCTGGGCTGAAGAAAGCACAAGCTGGAATCAAGATTGCTGGGAGAAATATCAATAACCTCAGACATACAGATGACACCACCCTTATGGCAGAAAGTGAAGAGGAACTAAAGAGCCTCTTGATGAAAGTGAAAGAGGAGAGTGAAAAAGTTGACTTGAAGCTCAACATTCAGAAAACTAATATCATGGCATGTGGCCCCATCACTTCATGGAAAATAGATGGGAAACAGTGGAAATAGTGGCTGACTTTATTTTTGGGGCTCCAAAATCACTGCAGATGGTGAGTGCAGCCATGAAATTAAAAGACGCTTACTCCTTGGAAGGAAAGCTATGACCAACATAGACAGCATATTAAAAAGCAGAGACATTACTTTGTCAACAAAGGTTCATTTAGTCAAGGCTATGGTTTTTCCAGCGGTCATGTATGGATGTGAGAGTTGGACTATAAAGAAAGCTAAGCGCCAAAGAATTGATGCTTTTGAACTATGGTGTTGGAGAAGACTCTTGAGAGTCCCTTGGACTGCAAGGAGATCCAACCAATCCATCCTAAAGGAGATCAGTCCTGGGTGTTCATTGGAAGGACTGATGCTAAAGCTGACACTCCAATAGTTTGGCCACCTCACGCGAAGAGCTGACTCATTTGAAAAGACCCTGATGCTGGGAAAGATTGAGGGCAGGAGGAGAAGGGGACAACAGAGGATGAGATGGCTGGATGGCATCACCGACTCAATGGACATGAGTTTGAGTGAACTCCGGGAGTTGGTGATGGACAGGGAGGCCTGGCGTGCTGCAGTTCATGAGGTCACAAAGAGTTGGACATGACTGAGCAACTAAACTGAACTGAACTCCTCCATAAAGTTCAAAAAACTAAAAAAAAACAAACAAACAAAAAATCTTGAAAGTTCGTTTGGCTCTTGATAATTAGAACACAGTCCTAAAAAACATTTAAAAATTGTTTTACTCTTTGCATCATAGTAATATGTATTTCAAACTTCATGTGAAAATTAAATTCAAAAAAGTTTTAAAACTAAGAGCCAATATTAACATGGCTGCAAGAGACACTAAAACATCAGGGTTAGGAGAAACTGGAATGGGAAAATGCTTGCCAAAATGTGATTATATGTGTTTCCAAATCAGAGAGAACTGATTGTTTGAAAATGAATGTCAGTCGTTCCAGCTGTTACAAAGAGCCACACAAGCTGTAAGGGCTTAAGAACTCAGGAGCAGAGTTCCTAAGGGACAGAGAAACAGGTTGCAAATTTCAAAATCAACTCATTTTGTGGTTTTAAAGACACAGCTTGAAAATCGATATATCACTTTAAAAAAAGCTGAGTTTATTTACCTATGACTCTGATTCAAAAGGTTAACCACTCTCCCTTTCCCCAGAAACACTGTTATTCATGCACACTTCTTCATCTTTCTTACCCACCCTTATGATCAAGTACAAAATTGAAGACTTTTAAAAGCACAAATTAACATAAATTACAGTATATTTAGTTCACAGCCCAAAAAGGTAAACAAGGAATTTACCACCAGCCGAGCACCCAATCTCACCAGGCAACCGCAGGTCCCACGTGGCAGGAACAACCATTCGTTCTAATCCGACAGAGAGGACTTCTCCTTGGAAACATGTATAACCAACAGTACATAAAATATAAATCATATCCACCACATGGATGGGCTGCGTTACTTCCACCCTGTTTGAGGACACTCCCTATGCAAGAGCTGCTGCCTTTCGAAAGAACACACATCCTCCAACTACATGGTTTTAATTTTTTACTCAAAATGAGCCACATTTCATGCTGGTCCTTCTTTCTTGGTCACCAAGGCCTGCTTGGGCTGGTATTATGATGTGGTGAGGACTTCCCTGGTGGCTCAGATGGTAGACTCTACCTGTAATGCAGAAGATCTGGGTTCAATCCCTGGGTCAGGAAAATCCCCTGGAGAAGGGAGTGGCAAGCCACTCCAGTATTCTTGCCTAGAGAATTCCATGGACAGAAAAGCCTGGCTGGCTACAGTCCATGGGGTCACAGAGAATCAGACAGGACTGAGCGACTAACACACATGACGTGGTGAGATGCTAAAACTACAGTAAGGGGTATAGAATAAGAGAAGTTAAAGACCCTGGCCCCATTAAACACTGTTCAGCAGTCTTCCTTTGCTCACCTCAAGGATGATATATTTCATCATTAACACCTACATGCATTTCACTTCCCCTTATGTATTAAAAGCCCTGGATTAATCTATTCTTAAATTCAAAATTATCTCAGCCTACTCTAACTTGGCTGCTATTTCAGATCAAACTACCTAATCAAGAAATGTCAAAGGAAAACTAAGGAGTACAATTATTGCTGGGACAAACCCCTCGAAAAATAACTAAAGAGAACTTCAGTTCAGTTCAGTCGCTCAGACGTGTCCGACTCTTTGCGACCCCATGAATCGCAGCACGCCAGGCCTCCCTGTCCATCACCAACTCCCGGAGTTCACTCAAACTCATGTCCATAGAGCTGGTGATGCCATCCAGCCATCTCATTCTCTGTTGTCCCCTTCTCCTCCCGCCCCCAATCCCTCCCAGCATCAGAGTCTTTTCCAGTGAGTCAACTCGTCGCATGAGGTGGCCAAAGTATTGGAGTTTCAGTTACTTATGTCAAACCAAATCAGAACTCTCTCAATCTGGGGACAGCATGTTTTTGAAAGAAAATGTATTTGCCCTAGAATAATGTGAGGGTATTAAATACTAAAGGTTTGTATTTTTCAAACTGATACTTTGTGTAATACCATCTGTACATTTCACCTAATTACACAGGGTAAAGCTAAACCTAATATTAAAAAATATATAAGCTATTCTTGAAAACATGAATTGCATTTAAGTTTAAGAGCTTCTCATTAATTGAGGTTGTGAGAAAAGCAAGAATATACAACTTTTGCAACACAAGAGTGAAAGAGAATAGAACTTAATGACATTTTATCATGTATACAGCAAAGCTATGTCACAAAACTCATCAAGAACACACTTTTTTCCCATCTGGGTGACATCAGCAGCACTATCTTTTCTGCTATGATTAGAAAACTATTCTGGTAACAAAATGAAAACCAAAAAATTTTTCCAAGTTATTCACACATACACATTCTATTTCTAAATCATTTCCTCTTTAAAAAAAAAAAAAAGTGGCTACATTTTATGAAATAAGAGAACCGTTACATATTCCTAACTTGTTAAATATTCCCAAAGTAGTTTTCTAAAAAATACTGAACAAGGACATATGTTTTAGTGTTTTACAATAATCAGTGCTATATGTCAAATTATTCTGGACATAACTTCAATCTCTCACTGATGAGTAGTGGCACTGTCTATCATTAAGGGATGGTTGGTATAAGAAAACAACTTTGTTCAACCAGAGCTACACTTTGACCAACTGTGATCCTTCTACAAGTCACTCTTAATAGAACATGGAAAAAGACTTAGCATGTTATCTTCACATACACACTATAGATAATACAATTTTCTACTTTGTTTGAATACAACATCCACACAATTTCCTTTGCTTTGTACCTAAAGATAACCAATAAACAGATCCAAAATAATTACCTTCAGGCCCTAAAAGACCAAGGCAATTTTATTCTAACGTCTTTGCCGTCTACTTAAAAATGAAGGCTCTTTAGCAGATAAAATATATGTCTATATAACTTAAGGCTCTTAAAGTTCCTTTTTGTTGAATTAAAAAACCATCTAACTTTCTGAGTTAGCTTCCTTGTTTTTCCATCATTAGTCATTAAGCAGAATGTATCACTCTGCTGACTTTTGAGTCTACATGCTGATTTTCTATATAATCAGGATGCAGAAGGAAGTCAGCATAGAGACAGAGACATACAGATGAACGACAGCAATGATGGTGTCATAGTAAATGACTAAAATCCACACACAGATCCTGGATGCACAAATTCTGACCACTTACTTCAAAAACCTTGCTTGTGTTTTTGCTGAGAAAGATTTTTTCAACCACGCACACTTTAAACTGCTTTGCCTTGTGAGCCTAGCAAACTGTCCAATATACAACATTTCTGCTTTTCTTAGTTTTTTTCCACTTAATATGAGATCTTAATTCCCTTGACAAGTCTCAGGGATATTACACTCTTGCCCTAACCATTACTACCCGCCCCCTCGCCCCCAGCAACCAAAAGTATACAAAACCCTGATTTTGAAACCTATGGAAACCTTTCCTAAAACAAAACAATGCAGGAATCTCAAATTATATGGCTGCTGGCATTTCACACACTGGCTTCAAGGAGAGAAACAAGGCTCTGAGGAGATGATGCATCTTCCCTGGGGGGGAGGGCAGGTGCCTTTCTTGGTCAAGAGTGTCACCAACTGTACATACAAGATGACCCAGGAACTCTGCATAGGAATCTGAACTCATCACCAATACAGCCGATATCCCCATGCGTCCTCCAAAAAACCAAGTCTTTTTCATCTTTAACATGAAAAAGTAACCTCATCTTCCCCAGCAGGTTGGAATGAAATCACTTAAACACATGTTTACCAGAGCAGAACACCATCACTATTATTACCACCACTGGAACTACAAGCAATTAGAATGCGTTTCAGGCAGGAAGTTAGAAATGCTCAGCAGAATTTAATTAGACAAATTGGATTTTGGCGGAGAACTGGAGGTGAACACCCTACTTCTGTAAACAATGTGTGGAATCATTAATGACAAGACAGGGTTCTCCTGTTGAAATTCTCAAGCACAGAATGCCGACACACAGGTCCCACCCTCAAGTTCAAGCAGAGTTTTCAACTCTGTACTTCCTCGAGGATGTAGAGAAAATATTCTGACATCTGAATCAGCGTCTTTGATTTCCTCATTAATTTCTCATCTTCTTTTCAGTACACTCTACATAGAATGTTTAATTTCTTAAAAACAGGTTTTAATCTGTGTCTGCAATTCAAATTACACTGATCTGGGCATAAATAACTAGAAAAAAAAATCAGGATTGTTGAGAATCCCTAATCAACAAACACCTACTATGGCTGTGATTTCTGCTGGAGAAAATAGGTTAGTGATTTGGAATGTCTTGGACTTGATTTGTATCTGACATGTCAATGCTCTCCATGGTTAAAAGGAAAAGAAGGGGAAAAATAAGAAATTAAAATTACTCAATATTAGCAGCCAGGTCCAAAATAAGTATCGAAATGATGGTACATATTAACATGAGTTTTCACTGTCCACTCCTACAAACCACTGACAGATGTTCCGAAACACACATCCTTTTATCCAAATAAATATCACATATTTGAGCTGGGTCTGAATTATATAAAGGAAGTTGTTCTTAAGAACTTCTCTGTAGTGTTGAAAGCACAATTCTTCCCCTACTGGTGGTGTGGATATTACGACTGCTTCTTCCGTTCCATCGCTCAGTCGTGTCCGACTCTATGCGACCCCATGGACTGTAGCCTACCAGGCTTCTCCGTCCATGGGATTCTCCAGGCAAGAATACTGGAGTGGGTTACCGTTTCCTTCTCCAGGGGATCTTCCCGACCCAGGGATCGAACCCGGGTCTTCCGCATTGGAGGCAGACGCTTTAACCTCTGAGCCACCAGGGAAGCCCACGACTGCTTCTTAATGGAGCTCAAAAATATCCATTCTACAAAAGACCACTGGGGGGCACACATAACCCATGGCCCTTGTCCAAAAATAAATGATGAAGTAAAAAGAAAATCACATTCTATGTGAGAGGTTAGTTGACTTTTTATCAATTATCACTGTTATTTGGTAACTGAAAGCGAGCTCCAAAAATATTAACATTAAGAAGAAGAATCTTTTCAATCCTAATAGACAATACTATTTTAAAAATCCTATGTACTATTTTGGGCTTCCCTGGTGGTTCAGATGGTAAAGAATCCGCCTGCAATGCAAGAGATCTGGGTTCAATCCCTGGATTGGGAAGATCCCCTATAGGAGGGCATGGCAACCCACTCCAGTATTCTTTTCTGGAGAATCCCCATGGACAGAGGAGCTTGGCTGACTACAGTTCACGGGGTCACAAAGAGTTGGACACGACTGAGTAACTAAGCACAGCACAGCATACAGCACATGTATTAACAGCCGTTAAGTTACATACTCAACACATAGAGAAAGCACACAGCCAGAATCGCTTCCTATCATTTTTTTATATTCCCAAGGAGTAGCCTCCAAATTATTTTTTAATATAAAAAATATTTTTTTAAATTTCAGTTTAATTCCACATAGTCCTATGGAACAATATTCCTATGAAAGTATATAAACACTAATTTGCATTCAGTGTAATATTTTGTTTATGACAGTGAGATGTTTTGGTACTATGAGAGTCTTCATTGAAACAAACTTTTAGGAGAAGAATTCATATTAGGAATCAGAATCTTCTGATACCATGACAACTTTGTGTTGTAACAGTGAATAATTTAAACCCATGTAATAAATGAACAAACATACACACAAATAATAAACATCCATTAACTGACGGATGGTGCAGAAAATAGCAACGTTTTTGAAACCTTAAAAGAATTTTCAAATCAAATTTTCAAGGCTTTTCTCAAAAGTTTAAACTACTTTCAACTCCAAAGGAAACTTGAAGGGATCAGAAATTTCTGTACCAACCTTCCTTTTGCTGATTTCTGAAGTGGCTCTTTTAAGGTTCAGTGACCTTGAAAACCTCAGGGCCTTCACTGAATCTTTCCGAGAGATTCCAGAAAAGGAGTAATATCTCTTCGCAGGTTTCCTTGTCAATCTGTCTGCCATCTCAGTCCATCAGAAGGCAAAATCCACAGTGACTCAGGTTCCAAAACTAACTACAGGAAAAAAAAAAATGATCCCCCAAACCCAGATACAAGACCTGTATTTTGCTCAGTCCCCTAGAAAGGGCAACAAATGAGAAACAGGTGGGAAACACAGGAAAGAACCCTTTCCATGGGGGAGGCCAAGGACATGGCTTCCTCTGCACTATAGGAAAACACCCTCCACCAGTTAATCAGGCCAGAAATAGTTGTCAGGAGTGACACAGGGTGTAACAACACACCTAGGAGTCAGCAGGGTGAGTAAACACAGCAGGTTCAAAGAAGTCTCTTTAACTCATTCCTTGCCGAAACAGACAGCTGGTTCCAGGACACGATGGAGCACCAACCCCTACTTCAAAGTCAGAGCCCTCTTATTTAGCAAACACTGTTTTCTAAATTCCTTGAACATTCTCTCCTTCCAATGAATGAAAACTGAAGCGATCCGATGCCCAAATACTCAGAAAAGTATAGGACAAGAGAGTCACAGGAAAAATGAATAGGAGTCTGGAATACCTGACCTCTGCCCCAGAAAGGAGAGGAGGGTGTTTTACGTCCTTTCCAAAGGCACAATAATACCTTCAGTTTGTTTCAAGTCCAACTGAATGAAGCTTGAGTGGGAGGAGGGGGCAGGAAAATCAAAGATGAAAAATCAGAGAACTCAATTACAAATATTCACAACACAATGAATGCTCCTGGCATGGTTAATACTAGAGTCTCCCACAAAACTCAATGCTTTGGGACACACACAGCCTAACCCAAGGACTGAAAGGAAGTACAGTCAAGGCAATATTTTTAAATTTAGCTCATAATCCTAAGAGTTCATTTTTGTAACAAGTGGTGTAACATTATCGTTTTTAAAAACACACATATACCAACCATTAAAGAAACTACATAATTGTAAAAACTACATAACCAAACATTAGATTATACCAGAATATATAGCTGGTAAATCATACAAGTATAAGAACTTTAATGGGGACAATACTAAACAAAGCAATCATCTGCTATGTCAAATGAAGGTAGAATTATCTTTACTTAAGACTGCTGCTCTGTAAGAGGGAATGTCAGAAATGGCACACAAGATTAGAAGTACTTTCATCTTCCTGTTTTATGATGGATGGTGAAAAGTAAGCATTTGTCTATTCCCTTCAATATCTCATGCCTGGAATGGAACGGGTGCTCAAAAAGCACATCTGAGCTAAATTAAAGAAAATGATACTGTTATTAAAAAAAGAAAATGTAAGCGCAGCTAGGTTTCAGTCTCAAGTTCCTAGAACTGAGAAATCTCTGCCAACACTACACACTACTGCTAATAACAAAATGCCTGAGAACAGTCAGCATTTGACTATCCCCTTAAAAAGAAGTGTTGCTTAATATTTTATAAGAAATTAAGCAATCTATTGGGCATTCCAATGGAGGGACTATCAAAATTCTGAAATACAGGATACAGCATATAGGATCCCGCTATTTCAGGTGAGTTTCTGATTCTAACTGTGTTTTTATTGTATTAAATAAGCTCTTTCCTAGGAGGCAATCATGTCTGGATCATCTAAGATCAAATGTTTACAGCATTCACACATTTCTGTGCATGTCTTAGAAATAATACTACCACCGCCTTGTGTCTGAGGCATCATCTCCCTGAGCTGTCTCTTTATAGCCTTTTACATTCAGTTGTTTTCCTTAATATCTAAACCTCCAGTTATTTTAATTCAAATGTTTTGACTCAGAAGAATTTAAGGAGTTTCTTTTCCACATTTTAATACTAGCTTCTAATTAAAATGTTACTAGTATTTTCGGAAAAGGCAATGGCAAGCCACTCCAGTGCTCTTGCCTAGAAAATCCCATGGATGGAGGAGCCTGGTAGGCTGCAGTCCGTGGGGTCGCTAAGGGTCGGACACGACTGAGCAACTTCACTTTCACTTTTCACTTTTACACATTGGAGAAGGAAATGGCAACCCACTCCAGTGTTCTTGCCTGGAGAATCCCAGGGACAGGGGAGCCTGGTGGGCTTCCGTCTATGAGGTCGCACAGAGTCGGACACGACTGAGGTGACACAGCAGCAGCAGCAGTATTTTCCATCACAGTGAAGGCAAGCAATAAGATGAGGGTGTACACTCTTGGAGGAACCAATAAAGGTGACCAGGTTAGAATGATTGCAAACTTTGCCACATGGAAACAATATTTGTCACACGCCTTTAAAAACCATCTATTCTATGTAGTAGTTATTTCCAAATTCATATCTCCAACTATGATCTTCCCCTTGAGCTTCAGAATTATATGTCCAAAGGCCTACTTAGCAGCAGCAGACCTACTTGACATCTCTGTTTGGATGTCTCACAGGCATTGCAAAATCAGTTCAGTGTCTCAACAGGAAGGAGACTGTCCACAATCCTGAATCCTTGTGACATCTTCCATGTATGTGAAATGGAACCTCTGTATCCCCACCTTGCTCCAGTTAAGATTCTAAAATCATTCTCAATATATCTTCCTTGCCCTCATTCCTCACACCTAGAATGCATTCTTCCCAAATCCACCTTCTAAAATTATACCTCTGTGTCACCTCTCAGTTTGACAGCTTAATGGCTTTCTATTGAATTTAGTAGCTTAATTAGCCCTCAATACCCGCCTTCCTCTCCAACCCCACCATTTCCCCTCTCCCAGCTGCTCACTGCATCCCAGCCACACTCATCCCCTTCAGATCCCGCAACCTTTTTTCCATTTCAGGTTGATGCTCCCTCTGCCTCCAGCTATTTCCAGATCTGCTCCTTCTCAGTCACTGAAATCACCACACCTGTGTCCTGAGAGCTGTCCTTCCCTCCTATGCTCCACTACAGCCCAGACTCACTGCCTTCAGAGTCTCTTTTTCTCACTGCAAGGAGAGCTTTGTGAGATAAGAGGATATCATGCCACAAATATGCCCTCAGAACCTCCATCTGTTTCTCCAGTATATTAGAGACTGAAAAGCGTTTGTTGAATGAATGTCAGAAGGATGAAATGAATGAAGAAATGAGTGAATCTGTAAGATCTGCTTAACCTTCGTTCAAACAGATGCTGTAGTTTTAGTCTTATATAGGAACATGGGGCATCAATAATTGTGATAATAATCAGTCATTGTGATAATAATCATTGTGATACAATTACACATGACAAAACTCTTGGCATTTGAATATTCATATAAGAAGATTACATATAAGTAGTCTGACAAAATTAAATATAGTAGTTAAAATCAATATATTTTTACTAGCTAAACTAGCCTCTTTCTCCAACCCCAACCAGCAATTAAAATGTTTGTTATCTGAGGCCAGGCAGGATCCCAAGGAAGTGAAAGAGATCTGCAGGTTTAGAAAGGATATTTGGTTCTCCCACTTCTCAAACCTAAGACACTACCATACCCAACTCCCAGGGTTCACACACAGTTACATCTCTATCCTGCTATAGTATGTAGCATATGAGGGTTCAGTTCTATTAGTTGACTTATTTTGGAAATATAAGAGGGTCAAAGGATTCACACGTTTCCTATTTTCTTCCTTTTTTACTACACAATCCAGGAAGGGGAAAAGATGGCTACTTTCTACATGACTTCTATCCTTTATTAACAGTTGCATGAATGAATGGGATGATCGTGTTTATCATTTATAATTACTTCTCCAAAATTATTCAGAAAATATCAATGAGGAATAAGCCAACAGTCATCTACCTTCCTCCTTTTTTTTCCTTTTTGTGACGATAACAGTTTATTGTATACATGAAAAGTTGAATTTTATACATTGCACTTGAGATATGAGAGAAAGGAAAACCTACACAAAACATTTTAAAAGATGAAAGTTGTTATAAAATACCTTTTCAAAGCATTTATTCAGGAGCACTTGTTTTGAGATGTGCTGTTTTTTCTGGAGAACAGTCGGTGTTGGCCAAGTAATAATTTAAAACCATAAACAAGGCCTTCCTTCCCGTCCTTCCCGTCCTTCCCCAGCTTGAGATGTAACTGACATATGACGTTATGTAAGTTTAAGGTGTACAAGATGTTGATTTGATGCACTGATTGATTGCACTGATGCACTGATTGCAGTGATGCACTGATGCACTGATTGATGCAAAACAATTACCACTGGAGTATTAGTAACATTTGCGCCACAGCACATAATTACCATATCTTTCTTGGGTGAGAACATTTAAAATATACTGTCGTAGCAACTCTCAAGCATGTAATACAATATTACTAACTCTAATCATTATGTTGTTCTTATTCATCTTAATTGTGTACCCTTTAACCAACATCACCCCTTTTCTCCCACCATTTAGGCCCTAGCAACCACCATTCTTTTAATCTCTGCTTCTGTGGGTTTGGCTATTTTTGGTTTCTATATACAGATGAGATTATACAATACATATTTGTGATTCTGTGGCTTATTTCACTTAGCAGAAATTCCCTAAGGTCCACCCACGTTGTGACAAATGATGGGATTTTCTTCTTCCTTATGACTGAATAATATTCCTGTGAGTGTATGTGTAGTGTAAATGCTCTTTTATCCAATCATCCATGGATGACACTTGGGTTGTTTCTATATCTTGGCAACTGTGGATAATATAGTCTAATGAACATGGGAGGGCAGATATCATTTCAAACAGTGTTTTCATTTGATTTACATAAATACCCAGAGGAAGGATTGCTGGATCCTTTGGTAATTTTGATTTTGATTTTTTGAGAACTGTACATGCAGTTTCTCATACAGCTACAGCGGTTTCCATTCCCATCAACAGTGAACAAGGCCTTGGTCTCCCTTTGCCCTACATCCTCACCAAAACCTGCTGTCTCCCATCTTCTGATACCAGCCACTCTGACAGGTGCGAGCTGACACTGTGGTTTTGAGTTGTGCTTCCCTGATGATCAGTTATGTTGAGCACAAGTTTGCATATTTGGTGGTAATTTTGCATGTTTTCTTTGGAAAAATATCTATTCATTTCCTCAGTCCATTACTTGACCCGGTTGGGTTTTGTTTTCAGTGTTCTTTTTTTAGTTATTTGAGTTATTAGATAAATGGTTTCCAAATATTTTTTTCCCATTCTGTAGGTTGCATTTTCCTAATATTGGTAGTTTCCTTTGCTGAGCAGAAACTTTTTAATTTGATATATTCCACTCATTTATTTTTGCTTTTTTGTTGCCTTTGCTTTTGATGTCAAAACTTTTGATTTGGTTTGTTAGAAAATAACCTATTTCCCCCCTTAACTATCCCTGAGCATCTGTTTCATACCAAGTTCTCTTCAAATTGATAGAAATACTAAAATAAGTAAATGATAATGAATATCTATAGAAATTCTTTTTATAAAACAAATACCTAAGATAGCCCAGCTTATATATTTGTTTTTGAATGGCTGGTTGCTTGCTTGCTTGCTAAGTCACTTAAGAATGAATAGTTTCCTGAATTCAAAGATGGTGGCAGCAACAGTGATCAAGGATGATCAAATTACCATTTCCTGGGATCTTATTTTTGCCAAGCACAATGCTGAAACCTTAACACAAATTCTCAGGTTTAAACTTAACACAAACTTACAAGATAATACAATTACTATTCACCATTTAGAGATGGGAAAACTGAGGTTACAGAGATTAAATACTTTGCCAAAGGTCATAAAGAAGTCAGGATTTGCCATAGGTCATTAAGAAGTCAGGCCAGGATTCAGACAGGGGCACTGTAGCCTCTTAGCCACCCCCCAGCAGCCACCCCCAAGATGCCCCTTGCTGATGAAGCAATAGAAAAGCAACATGCAACAGACCAGGGAACCCAGCCCCAGCCTACCAGTAACAATGATAACTGACCCCCACTCCCCCTTACTCACCAGGTGGCCCCAGCCAAGCTAAATTCTCAAAGCCTCCCCCAGGAAGGCTACCTAGTCATGATTCCACAGGCAGCCCCCACTGGCAAAAGTCCTACTGCTTCCATCCCCCTCAGCTAACTCCCCTCACCCACTACCACCTCGGATACACCTGGCCCTGTGCTCCCCAACCCACCCACCCACAAACTAATGAGCAGTGGGTGAACCAGTACTCACGAAATAATTAAATGTTGGGAAATAATCCCTTTGAGTTAATTAATTAGCCATTTGGTGCTCTGCTGGCATTTAATTTAAATATTTTCTTATTTAGAACTTAAATAAATCCATTTAGGAGGAAATTAATCAAGTCATCTAGTTAAATGAAGTCAATTTATACAAATTATTTCCATTTCAAGTTAGCAAATTCTTTAAATCATCGCTATGTCAATTCACACTAAAGTTTTGTTTTTTTGTTTTTTTAAAAGAAAAAAAAGGATGTTTCTCTTGTAATCTAAATTGAGAACTGAATAATGCTCTCTTCATATTGGAATTAGGCAGAAGGAGAACTACGGAGAAATTTTAAAAAAGAAAGTAACAAAATCTCCAGTTATTCACCTATTCCACCCTCAGAGATAACTGTTTCAATTGGTCCCTTAAAACCTTTCCAAAGATGTATAATTGTTTTCATTAAAATTAGACTATATTTTCAATGCTGTTTTAATCTGATTTTTAAACAATTTTATATCAGATTCACACATTTATCTGTGCTTTGGTTCCAAATATTCACCTGCCAAACTGACCCTCCAGGGCACCTCAACCAGCTAAAGTCAGGACTAAATCCTGATCCCCGAGCTGGGTTCCCCACCCACCCACCGAACACTCCCAACCTTGGGGAATAATCCCACCATTAAATTTACCTATTAAGCTACCTCAGATCTGCCTACCTACCTACTTCCCACTTCACCACCAGATCCAACCTCCATCTATCTCCCATCTCCCACAAAGCCCACCAACTGGCCCCCTTGGGTCCACTATGCCTCCTGTTCATTCATTCCTTTTTAAATTTTTTGCCAAACAACCCAGTTTGTAGGATCTTAGATCCCCGCTCAGGGATGGAACCTATAACTCGCTGCTTTGGAAGCACAGAATTTTAACCAATGGACCATCAGGGAAGTTCACCCATTCATTCTTGACACATTCAGCTGGGGATATTTCTCAAATGTAAATCTGAACACATAACACTTCCTTGTTCTCACCTGGCTGTCCTTCAAATTCCAGCTCGCTCACATGTTTTTTAAGTATTGTTTCCCCCTGAGCATGGTCAGGGGACTTTATCACGTATTTCACAGGACCGTTCCTTTTCCTCAAAATCATTATCTATCAGTAAGTCTGACTCTCATAATAGATCCTAAGCCCCAAGAAACCAAGAACTATATCTACTTGTGTGTTCAACAATGTACCATGGCACTAAGCACAATGTCTGACACACAATAGAGGTGCTCAGTCGATAAATAGGTTAAATTAACTAAAAATAATTTTTAAAAATATATATCAAAAGTCTTATCTTTCAAAGGAAATTATTACATGTGTTGTCTTTTCATTATTATTATTATTATTATATTATTACTATTATTATTCAGCACCCTAGTTTGAAAACTTCTCCACTTAAGCTTTCTTCAACAGCAGGAGGGGTACTTGGCTTTGGTTCAACAATGCTGTTTTAACTTGTCTATTCCACAAATGTCTCTGTGCTAGCTTCCACAGACAGGTGGAAATGGTTGCTTGTCCACAATGCCAATACATTTTAAAGGTTTTTTTTTCTCAATATTCTTCTACGTTAGGACACTGACCAGCCAGACTGTTCCCCCAGAGAATCCTGGCTTCTTTCCAACAAGCAGCAGACAGACCACTCCACAGCAACCAACCCCTCGACAACCTGGACCCCATTCTAAACATACAAACTCTTCAAAGAGTTGAAATTGCCATCCCATCCAACGCTTCCTACAAAGAGCTAGATATGGATAAATGAAAGCTATTTCCCAAGGTCATCACCAAGATAGAACCACATGACATCATCCTTGGTCAAAACAAAACTACACCCCAGTATGACAGAGGAAATGCTTGATACCACATCTTAAATCACCTTCAATACCGAAGACTTAAGAGAAGACAATGCTGTGAGTGAGAAAAAGACTCTCTTCCTGCTGACTGCTCCCCGACAAAGCATCCTTCCCCAACTCTAAATGCAGATCACTTCCACCTGAAATGTCCATTTCCACTCTTCAGTCAGTGTAAGGTGCCAGCTTGCAGGAAGAAGTAAATGCCCAGTATTCTTACCCAGACATCTATGTACCCAGTTTCCTAGAGTTTACAGAGGGAATGACAGGAGGGACAGAGAACTAAGAGAAGCTCAGAGATAGTAAATAATACATAATGGAGAGCAAATCAGGAAGAAATTCAGACAAAACAGTGCACCATTCAGGAAAGCTCGAGTTACAGCTGCTGTCAACTGTGCTAGAGAACGGGTGAAAGCCACTTTGGTGTTTCACAATTTGGCAGGATGTCAGTGAGAAGACTGAGAATCAGATTCTGAGAGTAAACAGACCAGTGTGACAGCACGTGCAGGCTGACTCTCTATCCTGCCTGGAAGAATCAATGTCCAGAAGAGAACACACAGGGCATATCCTCATGCTCAACGTAACTCTAGAATATTCTGTGTCTTAGGAAATCAAACCTACTCCAAGAACCCAAGACAACCCACACTCACACCATTTTTAATACATCTGGGTAAGCCCTGGTATTGGAATCAGATAGGCACTAAATGAAAACTTCTCAGTGCTATGCATTGAACTTTAACAACTAAAGGATAGTGACCAAAATTACAGCTAAATAGATACTTCAGTTTCCTTCTGTGACCATTTGAATTATTTCCTCTTAATCCTAATTTGCCTCTGTTAAAAATATTTTTTCATAATTTTACAAATTCAATGACCAGGTATAAAATCTGTATCTCTGAGTTTGCCCTTTTACAGAGACTGCCAGGCGGACAAGCCAATGAAGTCTTGTCTTCACAGTTTGGTAGCAAAAACAGCACCTGGGGCACTTGAGGACTTGTTGCTCAGTCACTGAGTTGTGTCCATCTCCTTGCAACCCCAGGGACTACAGCACACCAGGCTTCCCTGTCCTCCGCTATATCCCGGATAGCGGATCCCTCAAACTCATGCACACTGAGTCAGTGATGCCATCCAACCATCTCATCCTCTGTCACCCTCTTTCTCCTGCCCTCAAACTTTCCCAGCATCAGGGTCTTTCCAATGAGTTGGCTCACTTGAGGGGTGGAGGGTATAAAATGCAGGAGCCCAGAGGAGTTCCAAAAAACAGGACTTTTTTAAGAGGGATTGTATTATTTATTTAGAAGATTGCTTTTCTAATCTAAAAGCAAAATAGGTGTGAAGATCCTTAGTCAGAGAACCTGCCAAAAAAAAGTTGAAAACACTCCAAGGCGATCATACAGAATCAAATTTCAGAACCATGGAAAACAGCCATGCAGCTGACTACACACAGTCCCTCACTGTGAATAACTTTATCACTTCAAACAATACACTTTTCTTTGAACTCAAAATAATACAACAATCAGCCAACAACACTTGTGTGGTGCTGAGATTCTGGCTTAGTTATATTGTTTTAGTTACAACTTAAAGTGGGTCCATGAAGATGCTCCTTCAAAAACTTAATTCTACACATACACGTATTTGGGTTTCTCTTATGGCTCAGATGGTAAAGAATATGCCTGCAATGCAGAAGACCTGGATTCAGTCCCTGGGTTGGGAAGATCCCCTGGAGAAGGCAATAGCTACCTGCTCCAGTATTCTTGTCTGGAGAATCCCATGGACAGAGGAGACTGGTGGACTACAGTCCATGGGGTCATAAAGATTTAGACACAACTGAGTGACTAGCAAACATGAATGCATGCACACATTTATAAGTATTTTGGAACAAATAAAACAATGATTTTAAAACGATTTTAGTCAGTGGTATTTTTCTCTTTGAAAACTAAATTTAATCTAAATGATATAAAGCTGTCTGAAAACTTATTTCTCTTACTAATATTTTAAGTATTTCTTTCTCAGGTTAAAAATATATTTTTTGACCTACAAAGGATATATAAAAAAAGATACCAGAAAATGCAGATTCAGCATCATCAAATTTACATAAGAATATAAAATCTAAAACACAGTTTATTAAGTGTACCCTATGATTTTAATATGCAACTGTTTTAGATCAGTTGGTCTTATTCTCTCTCTCCTCTCCCTTTCTTCTTTCTCTCCCCCTGCCCCCACCTTCTCCTTCTCTCCTTATCTCTCCCTCTCTCTTCCTCGCTCTCCAAATACCCACCAAAAAGGCCATATACTGGGCCGTAAAATAAGTCTCAATAACCCAATAGCCAAACACCTACATCTCACTACTGACTCAGAATGTGAACTGTGTCTGGAGTGTGAATGCTGATGGGGTTGCTTCATGAACCCGCCAGGTGCTATGTCATCCTGCTCCTATGGCAACCGCGGTCCCGACAACATACCAGGGTGAGACACAGCACGGAGGCAATCTCAGATTGCCAATTCTCTCTCCCTCTCTTTACTTGGACATAAAGTCAAAATGTAGAGTGAAAAGGCACCAACTTGGGGGAAACCTACATCTGTGCTCAACGCAGAAACGAAACAGTTTTCAATATCCTGTAATAACCGATAATGGAAAAGAATAACGGGGAAAAGATAACGGGAAAGTGCACAAGTGTAACGGAATCACTCTGCTGTACACCTGAAACTAAAACAAAATTGTAAATTAACTATACTTCAATTGAAAGGAAACAGGTGGAGCAGCAGTCATGCTCAGCAATGCCGCTGGGGGCAGGGACACACCCCGGACCACAGGGCCTCCTCCACAGAAATCCAAGAATCCAAATCAGGAAGAATGAACCAGCACAAAACTCCCTAAAACAGAACACTGTGCAGTTCTGTCAGCAAAGTCACCATCAATGGACATGGAAATATATTTATAAGCAACTCCAAAAAGGCAGGCTACTACTCACTCCCTCCAATTTAAGAGAAAAAGTGTGTGTGTGCCTCAAGGAAAAGAGTGTCAGGAAAAGCAAAACCCACTCAAACAGCAGCAGTAATGACCTTCAGGCAGCAATGGGGTCACGGGTACCTATGTCCTTGCCGGGATTTTTCTCTTTCTGCACAAGAAGCCATATTATCTTACAGAAGAAAAACAAGCAAAAAAAAGAAAAGAAGGAAGAGGAAGGGAGAAGAAAAAATATTAAAAGATCAATACAACATTAGCTCATCTCTTTGCAGCATTATGACTGGGAAAGGACACCTCTGTAGTTGTCTAAGCTCTGGAGCTGAGCTGCACAATAAAATGACTATAATTTGAGTCTTGAGAGGGGCTTCTTCATGAGGATTGCAGCAAAAGGACTTGAGAGCCTCTTGCTCCTGGAGCCTTATGAGAAGAACTGACACCTGGAGAAACAGCAGCAAATCACACATGGGCAGTAAAGTTCTGTAGTTTCAACACAATGTGCTCCCAGCCCACGGGAGCTGCAGGGGACAAACCCCACTATGGCAGGTGCTAGTGAATCAAATATCCTTGACGTTACACAATACCTGGAACATGGAAATTTTCCTTTTCCTTAAGATTTCAAGAAAACACATAAGACACAGCCGGTTCTGAACCAGGCACCATGCTAACTGTCGGGAACGCAGATGTAAAGAAGACGCAGCAGCCCACAGCCCAGGAGGCAAGGGGCCAGTGCTTGCAGTGATCACCTGGGAGGAACAGGAGTGATCGCTGGGAGATTTAGTTCCTTGATCCCATGATGTAACATCACTGTGCAGCCTACCCTGAGCTATCACAGGCTGTGATGAACAGGTGAGGATGTGGCCGCCAGTCCTCCCCATCATCTCACTGCCAAACATGAGGGGGCGTGGCCACAGCCTGCTCAAGTCAGCACCTCATCCAATCAAGAATTTTCACTACTTCAGTTGTATCACGTGCAATCTCTTGATCAAGCCTATTTTTAAACTCTGGTAGAGTATCATATTATACATATTGCCAGCTGCAGAATTGGTATTGCTTATCTCAGCAAAAGAGATTGTTTGCATGGAAAGATCAATGGCGCTCCTTAACTTTCTAATACTTCACACTTTTTGAAATGTTTGGTTTTTATGTGATTATACTTAAAACGTTAGTAAACACTGAAATAAAATTATATTAACCAGCTGCCTAAAAAAAAGTGGGGGGGGGGGGCCACGGGGAGGAGGATTGAGAGGGGCGGAATCTGTTAATTCCTGTGCCAGAGCCCAGCATCCCATCATACTCCTAACACACTGTGAGTCATTCCTCTGCCCTCTCCCTCAGTGAGGACAGACAGGAGGTGAATCCAGGCCATGGCTTAAGTGCTGACAGTGAAGATGGTGTTGGAGTATGACAGTACTCAAAGAGAAGCTACAGAGGAAAGGGTGGCTTACTGGAAGCCAAGCCCACTGGGAGGACGCTGGAATGCAGCCACTGGGATCAAAACAGAAATGGTGATCATAATGACAGGCCTCAGTTGTCAAGAAAGATGTTACGTTCAGTGAAAATAAGGGGGGAATGGCATGGAAACCTCTTAAAATGTTTCCATTTAAAACGCTGCAATTTTAAAATTCCCAAAACCTAGTATTGAGTCCCCGGGGTTCAGGAAAACGAAAGATTCATGATACTTATAATAAAACAAACAAACCAGTATGAGTGGCCCAAATGCTCTTTAAAATATGTGAGTCTGAAATGGAAAGGAAAGTGCTCCCCTCCACCCACACCCTCCCCAGTCTTCACAAAATGCACCGGAGCCGCTTCCCTGGACGTGAACTCACTCTGTCTTTGTCGTCTGCCACATCACAGAGGATGTCGTCGAGATCCAGAATTCCTCCATCTCCGTGTTCCAGTCGATGCACTTGTATCCAGTAGTTTGGATCCTGTATGAGAGTATACGGCAAATTAGCACCACCAAAAGGGAACGCAACGATTTAAACTGGGATAAACTCCTGCCATGAAAAGGAAGTGACCTCATCAACAATACTGCACTTGATTGAAAATTCAGGTGGCCCCCTATGTTTTGTTGAGTCCATTTTGCTTTTTTTATGATGGAGTCACTCATGAATGTACATCCCTTTGGCTCAGACACCGATATATTATTGTGATAGGAGCTGCAGAAACCAGCACAACTCACGGCACACAAAATAGTAATTCCTCTGAAGTACGCTGAGTTTCCCAAGGTCCAATATGAAATACTTAATAATCTCCCCAATCCAATCTATTGAGACATTCTAATAAGCAAGCAACACATACTGTGTGTCTGAAAACTCATGTTGCAGCCTATCTGAAGAAAAGGAAGCTGTCTGCCTTGGTGGTTCTAAGTAATCACTACAAACAGGTCTAAAATATACTGACACAGAAAGAAGACTGTTAAGACCACAAGTGAACAAAGCAAGCTCAGAACTGCGTGTGTGCTTAAATCTGTTTTATAAAGACAAAATTACATACACTCATATGTGTGCATAGAAAAATGTCCCCAGATATACACACCAACATTTTGATATTTATCCCTGAGGGGTGGGGCTGGGGAAGAAGGAAGACAAAGGAGTTCATTTTAAGTGTTACACACTTCCTACCTGGGTGTGTGTGCATACTTATGCATGTACACATATACACATGCACACACACACATGCACACATACACACACAACATATATGCTGCTGTTGCTGCTAAGTCACTTCAGTCGTGTCCAACTCTGTGTGACCCCATAGACGGCAGCCCACCAGGCTCCCCCGTCCCTGGGACTCTCCAGGCAAGAACACTGGAGTGGGTTGCCATCTCCCTCTCCAATGAGTGAAAGCGAAGTCGCTCAGTTGTGTCCGACCCTAGGAATATAACATCAAAGCAAGTTCTAAAATGACATGAGGAAAAAACATAGCTGTTTTTCAACTTCTACAATCATTCTCATTTGTATATTCAAAAATGAAAATACACAAAACTGTAACCTTTGCCATTAGCTACTGAATCATCCATAGCACAGACTTACTAATAAAAAGTTCAGTTCACATTAACACTCTATTTTACTAATTTAAACAGTGATGTCAGGTATAGCTCTTTCTGCGAGGAAAGGCTGGGGTGGAGGAGGCACAAGATTAATGACAGTTATTAATAAAAACACAGACTATGGACTCTACCCCATATCTACTGACTCAGACCTTCCAAGGGTGAAGCCAGGGAATCCAAATCCCTCCAAGGGAATCATTAAAATGGAACATGTATTATCAATCCCTGTCACTTATTAACCATCACAGAAAACAGTTCAGGTTCCAGTTCTCAAAGTTATTAAACATGACCATAGAAACCACTATGCCAACACTCCCCAGTTGCTCTGCATGCACTCTCATTTATCTGGACTTCTTTAAAAGGTAATTCAGGGAATCTCCTGGAGGTGCAGAGGTTAAGACTCAGCACTTTCAGCTGGGGAACTAAGATGCCACACGGCCAAAAAATTAAAAAAGAGAAAGAGATTCAGTACTGAAATCAACTGTTCATCCAGAACACAGACAATAAGCTTGTAGAACACACATGCTGTGCGCACACCCACACCCACACCCCCCACACACACACCCACACCCCTCTCTTGGCATCCCCTTCATCCATGGGCCTTACTCAACTAATTCCCTGGTTATATTAACAATGTCACCTAGAGAGTTCTTCGGAGAAGGCAATGGCAAGCCACTCCAGTACTCTTGCCTAGAAAATCCCATGGATGGAGGAGTCTGGTAGGCTGCAGTCCATGGGGTCGCTACAAGTCAGGCATGACTGAGCAACTTCACTTTCACTTTTCACTTTCACACATTGGAGAAGGAAATGGCAACCCACTCCGGTGTTCTTGCCTGGAGAATCCCAGGGACGGGGGAGTCTGGTAGGCTGCCATCTATGGGGTCGCACAGAGTCGGACACGACTGAAGTGACTTAGCAGCAGCAGCATAGAGTTCTTAGGAAACCCGCTGCTGTTAGTCCAGCCAGGCTCCAGAATGTTTCATTTCTATATTTGTTGAGCTGTTAAAGAACAAAGTCCTGAAACAAACTGTACTTCTAGTCTTCCTTCCCAAGTGGTATTCACTCTGCAAGAGAAATGGGGAAGAATGAATAACCCGGGGGGTGAATAAAGAGAAGGTGGTCCTTCTCCATCATATCCAGCCACTTATCACTGATCCACCCTGTCCTCCGCATCCCCCAAGCAGGATGACCTAACCAGCTTAAACATCCACTTTCATTTCCGAAACACTTCTGTGCACACAAAAGCAGCACGTGTACGTACTCAGTTGTGTCCGATTGTTTGCAACCCCATGGAGCCCACCAGGCTCCTCTGTCCATGGAATTTCCCAGGCAAAAATACTGGAGTGGGTTGCCATTTCCTACTCCAACACAGAAGCAGACTGACCTCTAAAATGTAGCTTATAAAACACATTCTTAAAGCCTCTTGACCCTCCTCACTCTTTCCACATGAGATCACAATCTACTGCCTTTCTATAACATTTGGAGGTACTCCCTGGAAATAAATTCCCTCCTAAAGATTTCCCAATCTCTTAAATTGATACTGGAGAACCTACCACAGTCCAGCCTCCTTCGCACCACCTCCCCTCTCGCAGCCTGCACTGTGTCCTGTATAAATGCACCCCTCCCCACTGTGCCCAATGTTTGCAGTCCCACTTACCGCCAGGCTGACCATGTCCATCCCTCAAGACTCCTCAGCCATCCTCTTCCCCAAGAGCTTCTCCTGACTGGAACATCCCAAGAAAGGTTAAAAGTCTATTTCTAGCCTTACTGTTAAAGCTCCTAAAAACCACTAACAGTATGATGCAAACTAGCATATATCGGATGGATAAACAACAAGGTCCCCTTATATAGCATAGGGAACTATATTCAATGTACCTGTGATAAACCATAATGGAAAAGAGTATTTTTTAAAAAGAATGTATATATATATATATGTATGACTGAATCAGTCGTACTGTAGAAATTAATACAACAGTGTAAATCAACTATACTTTAATGAAATTAATTTTTTAAAACCATAACAGCATGGATAATAGCACTCAGATGTCAGCTCAGAGTCTTCAAAAGTTGTTAATACTGTATTTTTGCAGATGCTAAAATAATTGTATGAAATCTTCTATGGACCCTACTTTTGTCCTTGAGCTACCACACTTTGATCCTCCTGACAGCAAAATTATTTTAAGATCTGTCATCTCAGATTCTTCTCCTATAACCCCATTCCAGTCAGGCTTCCTCCCCACCACAAGAACCAAAACTGTCCATTGAGGTCACTAACAGCCTCCATGTTGCTAGTGAGTTCTCAAGACCCATCTTCCTTGGTCTATCAGCAGAATCTGACACTGCTGGTCACTCCCTACTCCTTGAAATATTCTCCAAAGTTGGCTTATCATCCTTCAACTGTCTGATCAGGGTGTGTCCAATTCTGAGATTCAGTTGTTGACTCCTGCCTCCAGAGAAGTTCTGATTCAGCAGTCAGCTATGCCAAGTAGCCACGACAACACCATGTCAAGGCATTCATCAAGCTGGTACTTATTAAATGTCACTCTGTGCCATGTGCTGAATGGAAACAACCACTTGGAGAGAAGGCACAGAGTGGGAATCATCAGTAATCCTAACAGAGCAAAGGACACTAAAAAAAAGTCAGATCTGAGAAGCACACATGAAAATGACCTCCTCACACAAGAGTATAAAAACCAGGATGTTTTTTGCCACTGAGAAATACATCTCCTTGGAAGAGCTGTCTCTCAGGAGATGTTAACTGACAGTCTTCATCCACACAATTCTCTCTAAATACCCAGAGGACTGTTTTAAGGAAAGGTCAAGTACCCAGGGGAAAAACTTGTTTTCTAAACAAGTTGGAGCATACTCATTGATTCCACTTCATGGTAGTTTTCACTAAGAAGTCTGAAATAATTAATAGCAGAAATCATTGCTGTCCTGGCTATAGAAACTTATACATACAACTAAACAGAAAGCAATGATAAGCCACTTTTAAAAATGCCAGAAACATTAATTCTACAATCAGTAGACTTGTCATTGGATTAAAAAACAAACGTGACACATATTCAATTTTTTAAAAGGTTTCACTTACAGTATGTGCATATAAATAACCAAATATTTGAATAACAATAAGTTTACATTATGATGAAGAAAAATCCAGAAATGAGAGACAAGGTTCGGAACAAGTGGCTGGATAGAGGACTCCCAAGAAGCAAGTGTCCCTGCCAGGCAACACTCCCCAAGATGGATCCGAGCCCAAAGAAACCAGGAGACAAACCCACACACAGAATCACTGCTTCTCACCCAAGATGACTGGGGGAAAGATGGAGGGGATAGTTCCATGATCAGATAGAAAGAAAGCATAGAGATTTCATAAGATGCAAACTGTAGAGAATGCTGATGTCACTCTATCCCAGGACACAGGAAGAGAAACAGAGGAGGGAAAGTCATAATGAAAGAACGATTCCTATCCAAACTTTAAGAAATCTCTCACCACTCCACAAAGAGCATCGCCACACTGTTCAGTTCCTCAGGCTTTGCGACTCTTTGTGACCCCATGGACTGCAGCACGTCAGGCCTCCCTGTCCATCACCAACTCCCAGAGCTTACTCAAACTCATGTCGATCAAGTTGGTGATGGCACCCAACCATCTCATCCTCTGTCATCCCCTTTTCCTCCCGCCTTCAATCTTTCCCAGCATCAGGGTATTGTCCAATGAGTCAGTTCTTTGCATCAGGTGGCCAAAGTATTGGAGTTTCAGCTTCAGCATCAGTCCTTCCAATGAATATTCAGGACTGATTTCCTTTAGGATTGACTGTTTGGATCTCCTTGCAGTCCAAGGGACTCTTAAGAAACCACACCATACAATAAGGTAATGAGCTTTTTCAAGCGGTGACACACAAGTACCACATATTTTATGCCCATGTGAGTTTCAAGAAAAGCATCTGCAAACAGAAATGGTATCCTACTCTTGCCTCAATCACGGTGTATAGTAATGGTCTGCTGCTGCTGCTGCTGCTAAGTCACTTCAGTCGTGTCCGACTCTGTGTGACTCCATAGGCGGCAGCCCACCAGGCTCCCCTGTCCCTGGGATTCTCCAGGCAAGAACACTGGAGTGGGTTGCCATTTCCTTCTCCAATATAGTAGTGGTCTATATCCTGTCAAATCTTCAAAGGAGAATAGACTTGTAAAAGTATGACTAGAAAATTCAAATTGATCCAAAAAAAATTTGAGTATAAGCACTGACAATCATGACCTACTGTGAAAAATTAAAATTTATCAGATAAGGAAAAAAAACAACAAACAGTTAAAAACAGACAGACCATGGGTCATAAGAAAATGAAACATAAAAATGATTTGTGAAGGTTAAAGAAGGAAAGGAAACATGTATACCTACGGGTGACTCATGTTGATGTATGGCAGAGGCTTCACAATATTGTGAAGCAATTTTCCTCCACTTGAATATAAGTAAGTTAAAAAAATGCTTTGTGAGTTCTGAAGAGAAAAAGATATGTTCAGTGAGAAGATTTGGGAAACGTTGGTGGTGAGGTTTTAGGAGAATCCGATCCCAGAAAAGGGTGTTCAGCTCTGAGCAGTTATAAAAGAAAATAATATGACATCAAACATCACATTTGTGTGTGTGTGAGAGAGAGACAGAGAGAGAAATCCAAGATGTGGTTGTGAGAGAGGGAGGCAAAGCACACACAAGACAGTGAAACAGGGTTAAATCTTCCACACTAAGTCAAAAGACAGACAAAAAGAAGTAACACAACTGTTCACAGAAATATGGAGAAGTATATGGAAAGCACCAGGGACAAAGTTGGAAAAGACAATCTCTCTAGGAGGTGCCACTCTTTTCCATGAGAATCCTGGTAGAACCACTTGATTCTGCACATCTATAGTGTTCAGAAACCAAAAGACAACAAATTGTTTGAAAACATCCTTGAAATAATGGGCATGGTGGCACAGGGCTTCACGGTGAGCATTTGTCCATCCTATGAGCCAAGGAAAGTTATGCTGCAGAGGCAAATGAAGTCACTGGTAATGACATCACAAATAGAAAGCGTATTCTCTTTAAAGTCGGTAGAAGAGCAATAGAAAGTCAGTAGGATTGATGTCTCATGCTAGATTATCTTGGTAAGTATCTTTCCAATCTACTTAAACCAAAAGCAAGAAACCTTAAGTATGTTGTAAAGTTCTCTTTTTCTTTTTTTTAATGAACATTGGTAGTTCAAGATAGACATAATATAGTCCTCCCTCAGTATGGGGTTCCAAGAGTTATGGGGACATCAAAATCCACAGATGCTCAATCCCTGGTACAAAATGATGTAGTATTTGTATATAACCTACCACCTCCTCCTGAATACTTTAGATGATGTATAATACCTAAAACAATGCAAGAACTGTGTAAATAGTCATTTGTGTGGATAGCAACTTCAAGTTATGCTTTAGGAATTTTCCGGGATTTTTAAAGACATTTTCAATTGAAATCTATAGATCAACTGATCAATCTCTGCCGCCCCCTTTTTCACCCCAAACCAAACCCAACACTCATGACACCACCTTACCACCACAACACAACAGAGCAGACCACAAACCTGCTGCCTCCCTTGAAGGCTGGATGGCTTCATTTAATATGTCGATCCAAAAAGAAAAAGGCAACCTGAAACCAAAGGTGAACTCCAACCTCAAGGAAATAACTGTCTGGCATTCTGCTTTATTACAACCAGCACATAATCACTCTACAGTCACACATTAGCCCAGTAATATAGGAAATCAGCCCATGACTGACCTGTGACATTACTTTTATAACAGCAAAGACATCACCCGAGCCACAGATGCTCCCCAATTCCTGCTCCACTCCATAGAAATCACCTAACAGAGATCACAGAGTTGGCTTGGGGCAGACCCAAGGCAAGAATGAGAATGTAGTAACCCCCAGTTAGATCTGCATTACATTCATGAGCACTATCTAATGTGATGGAAGGGTTTATAACCCCTATTTTTCAGACGAGAAAACTTGAGACTCAGCATAAATTGCTGCCAAGAAGTCACAACTAATAAACGCTATCAGCCAAGACTGGGCCCCAGGTCTGCCGATGATACCTAGCCCTTTCTCAGACCCACATGGGTGGTTCCAACAGCAGCATCACAGTTGTTCGTCTTCCTACAGCCCCTCCTCCCAATCTCTTCCCAATAGCATCAATTTTTAATGTTTTGCATAGTGAGTATGTCCGTAAAATATTTATTTTAATAAAAAGGTTTTGATTGTTTAAAAAATCAAGTTTGAAAAACCACTCACCAAATGGCTGGATGGCATCACCAACTCGATGGACATGAGTTTGAGTGAACTCCGGGAGTTGGTTATGGACAGGGAGGCCTGGCGTGCTGTGATTCATGGGGTCACAAAGAGTCGGACACGACTGAGCGACTGAACTGAACTGAAGTATTATATTACAGTTTGAACCTCATCCTAGTTGAAGTAGTGGTTCTCTAAGTAGGATTCCATCCCAGATCACCATCGCCTGACTACTAGTCAGAAGTTCCAAATCTCAGCTCTGCTGAATCAGAACTTCTCAAGGCTGAAATGCTTTGTATTTCTTCTGGGTACTATTATTATTATGTTTCAGCTCATAAATTCATGGGCTAATGCTCTCATGAACACTTCTTTTCTTTCCCGCACCATGTGGCATGCAGGATCTTAGTCCCCTGACCAGGTGTCAAACCCGTGCCCCCTGCAGTGGAAGTGCGGTGTCCTAACCACTGGACCACCAGGGAAGTCCCATGAACGTTTCTTAAACAGATGTTTGTTACTACATCTTAAAAAACATCACCAAGAATACATGTATATACATTTCACATTCCTGTGATGATCACATAGATGGTTATATATGTATTCACAGTCAGTGTCAGATACAAACTCTTTCTCTGAGTCATTTCACCTCAAAGCTCTCCCGACACTCAAACATCAACCTCTGTCACTGCATGTGACTTTGGGAGCTGAGTTCCCCAGGGGGCTTGTTTTGATTACTTGCCAGGAAATTATAATGCAGTGAATAAAAGGATGTTAATTTGGGAATAACTGATAACTGAACAATATTTTTATCAAGTCCTATTTTAATTCTAATCTATGAAGCTTATATCCCTTATCTTCACCCTAAAATCAACTTTTTGTCTTCATTCCTACTGACAGTTCCATCCTCCTCTGAATTAACCTAATCAAGCCGTAAACCTCACCTCCCCACAGGAAATACAGGGGACAGGAAATCAAGTCAAATGACACCACAGGGAAACAACCAGACAAGTCCAGAATATGAGACCTTAATAACACAACTGCACTGATTTCTTTCTTTTAAAATGCACGTTGTCTAATATCTAGATGCAATGTATGATACTAGAGTGGATCCTGCATATGGAGAGAAATTTTATAAAAAAAAAAAAGCTGGGACAATTGAAGAATCTGTCATATTGTGACAGAATTGATAAAAGGAAAATTTCCTGGATGTGATCAGTACGTGACCCAGGAATTAAAAATGTTTGTCTACATGGTCAAGATGTATATAGGAAATCAGATGTTTTAATAAACAGTAGTACAAAATAGGAAACCAGCTACACACCCAACAATTAGAAATTGAGGACACATAATCCTTGAAACACTGCACAGTAATTTAAATGCTGTGCACGGAACACCATGAAAGGTAGCATCTCATCTTTAGTCTGAAGCGAGTGGACTCTGCAGCCATAGACGATGGGAAAGAACTGCTAAACACAATGGGCCACCCTTCTGATTTTCCATAAGAAACATATATGTGTAATTTTATAAATTTATCACCTTAAGTAAGAAGTGAACACATCCCTTCCTCTTCCCTTCCTTCTTCTCTTGTCCTCAATAATGGAATCACCTTCTAACTCATCTCACTGCTTCCAGGCTGCTCTCTTAATCCTCTCCACATCCTTAGACTGCATTCATCTTCACAAAACACCTATTTCATCATGTCCCTGCCCTGTGATGAGTCACTTCCAGTGACTCACTACATCCTAAACACTAAAACCCAAAGTCCTCGGCCAAGCACTCAACACTCTGTTCAAGCCTGTTTTTCTGGGCTTTCTGTGGATCCTACCCCAGGCAGCCAGAGCCAAGCCCAAGACAGAGCAGGTGCTCAGTAAACACTGGTTTCTTCCCCTCCACACAGCTGAGAGCATTCACCCCATGATTCCAGTGACCCAGGCTGTCTGTACCTCTCCCGACCGAGATCATAACCACTTCCCCTGTGAAATGCCCTCCAACCCCAAGGTGTTCATCTAGACCACAGATGTGTCACAAAATAGCCTATTTCCTTGCACATGCATGGTGATATTTTTTATCTCTAGATAAATTCCCCAAATGCAGGGACCATCTTCTTCTCTTTAGCACAAAACAATGAACAAAACACCATGCTGTTACACAAATAATGTATACAATATACATAAAAAATAACCCAATTGGACAAAAAAGAAATTTCAACAAGACTTTCTCGGAAAACTAGAATCCACAAAGAGGCTTATGCTCCCCTAACCACCAAAAGAAACCCCATGGACAAGGGCCCCTTGTTGGGATCAACGCCCCCTTCATCCTGTATGCTCTGACTTCAGAGCTCGCTCAGGAACCTCAGTGTGACTATCCTGGCTGACACTCCAGATGGCCTGAGCTGTGGGGAAAGAAGCCTTCCAGGTACTCTATCCTTCCAATATAAAGGAACCAAATTTCCTGCAGAAACGCCTTCATGCTTACTTGCAGAGCTGCATCCCCAGGACCGCTGGCCTGGAAGACCAGGCAAAAGTGAGTTTATGCTGGTCACACCTGCTTACAACCTAGGAAAAGGAAAGCCAGACAACAGCTTACCAGGACCAGCCATGTTCTCCCCGATTACGTCCTGGTGAGGGTCAGGACGCCCAGGGCAGAGGGTAAGCAGTACTGTCACATGATGGCCCAGAGGCACCAGGGAAGGGCGTGAGACAATACATGAGGCTGAGATCCGAAAAACAACATGGACCTACAGGAGTGTTCTCCCCAACCCCAAGCCTCTCCATCCAGGCCTGGGGACCACCAGACATCTGAAGGTGGGCGCCTGCCCTGCGCCTCCCTGGGCCTCCCTAACCTTCCCCTGACTCCACAGGGGGCCAGCCGTAGGGCCACTCATGCACAGCGATGGTTTTCAGGACACTCATTCGAGGTAAGCGCTTCCAGCTCCATGTGCAGGTATGAGGCCAGGGGAGCAGGAAACCCAATTTGTCTGAGATCATCAAAGAGGAAAGGAAGTTTCAACTCAGATGTCACTCTGACTTCTCAGTGACTGCTGTGCTCTTTTGGACACACTGCCTCTTGGACGAGGATCAAACAGATTTGTCAGGAGGACACATGAGGAGAGGAAAATCTGATCAGCATAGAGTCCTCTCTTTTCTTTCTTTCATTCTTTTTCTTTTTCACTTAGAATGGAAAAAAATAATAATAATGAAAAATATATAACCCAAGTCTACATGTATATATAGACTTGACTAACTTCAGTATAAAGAAATAATGTTTTACCCCCAGTGTTACCTATAAAGACATATAAATTTAAGAAGCATGTCATCCCAGCCATGCACCTGGAAGTGCTGGATTCCAAGCTGCAGGAAAAAAAAAAAAAAAACCATAACCATTAAAGGGCTTCCCAGGTGGCGCTAGTGGTAAAGAATCTGCCTGCCAATGCAAGAGACATAAGAGACCCCTGGGGTCGGAAAGATTCCCTGGAGGAGGACAGGGCAACCCACTCCAGTATTCTTGCCTGGAGAATCCTATGGACAGAGGAGCTTGACAGGCTACAGTCCATAAGGTTGCAAAGAGTTGGACACAACTGAAGCGACTTAGCACACACATACAACCATTAAAACCAGGCCTCAGACCCCTCAGGGCAAAGACCCACCCTGGGACATCAGCAGCCCACAGCACCTGTGCAGATCAGGCAACAACTGAGATCTTCTAAAGTGAACTGGGATGCTGAATGTTTTTCTACTGTTTGTAAAGAAATAAGCAACCTAAGAGATCCTCAAGGTTCTCACCCAGCTTCACAAAAGAAAAATCTCCCCTCTCCTATTTACTCTCCAGCCAGCCAACAAGAGAGGCTGACTCAGACCAAAAGGAATTTCTCTGACAGAAAGAAAGCCTCCCTGAAACCTGATAAACTCTAATAGTGCAGAATTCTAAAACAAACCAACCAAATTTGACCCCAAAGCAGCTCTCCACTCCCCCATCCTATGACTTAATCCAAAAACCACCTCCCAGTTTTTCTTTAAAGATGTTATCTCAAGTTGCTTAAAAATCCACAAATAATACCTTACATCTGGCAGTGCCCAACTGGACTGAATCAGAAGAATGACTCGTGAACTAATAGAGGAGACTGAGGAAACGGTGGGTTTTAGATAACTTGCACCTACCTGGAGCCTCCTTTTTAGGAGTCTGGGCACACAGCCATCCAGCCGCACTCTGTGGCCCCTATACTCAAACGCGGCATAGCCCTTGCTGCGCGGGGTCTGGCGAGGAAGGCCACAGCACCGCCACATCACAGGGGTGGCCCCGAGGTGGGGGACAGCAGATGCTGGTGCTCAGAACGCGGCTCCAACTGCAGGCACTCGGGAAGGTGGAGGGGCCTGTCCCAGTGTTTCCTGGGACCGCTGATGCCAGAGGTGGAGCACCCTCCTCCTCCTCCCAGGACACTCCCAGCATGGGTCCAGGGCGGGAGCTATGATGGTATCTTCAAAAGATGTGCCAGAGACCAGAGTCCTCTTGGAGTCTCATTACCATGGACTTATTTGCACGCGAGGAACATGCACCAGCTTTTAGGATGATTTTCAGCAGAGAAGAGAGTGACAGACAGACAAAGAGCACACAGTCACCACAAACACCGAGACCCAGGCCAGTGAATCCACGGGATGCCCTTGTCACTCAGACTTGCTGTAGCTCGTTCGTACCCTCCTGGAAAGCCACCCCCACCTTTTCCCCCGTGGAAAGCTTACCCAAACGTCAATTCCTGCTAACATCTACCTCTGCACACCATCGTCTCCAATCTCATTTTGTCTCCTGCCCTATCTCTCCACGGCACTCACAACAGTGTCTTGAAGATGTGCATGTTTTACAGTATCACCCTAATCAAGCCTCAGGACCTGATTCACACACTCATGGAGCATCTATTCAACAGCAGGTACTGAACAGACACAGGGTTACAGCAGCAAATGGTCCCTAGTCCCAGGTCACTTAAACACAGCCGTACTCCCCAAAACTCATCAGTATGTGTTACTGGCGATCTCATACCAAAGATCAATTTGTATTCCTTTACTAACTCATCTGTTTCCAAGTGTGTTGGCACTTAAAATTTTTCCTTGAAAATCCCTAGTGTGACTCACAAACTTATCTGGCTTCCTCTGGTCAATTTCACATTCATTTCAAATGAGGGAATTTGAAAGAAAGGGGTTCAAGATACTTTATGAAAAATGTGAGCAGATTATAGAGGTTAATGCCATATCATTTCTTAATCCCTTAGATACACGGTTAGTCTGCTGTCCTTATAAAGTTTTCCTTTATGAGGTATTTGAAATTTAGTTAACTGTGCCTTCAATGTATTACTTCTAAGAAAATATGGTGCACAGTGTTCCCAAAGAAACACAACAAAATGCTAAGCAGTGCAATTGAAGCACTAAAACAGGAAATATAGCAGGCACAGACCCAACAGCATCATACCTAAAGTCTCCGATAAAAATCCTGCATGGAAGCAAAGAAACAAATTAGCTGTTTGGGAACTCAGGCAAAACCTAATTATACAACTAGTAATTAAAGCATGAAATGGACTACCTCAAACAACAATAACACTATAAACTTATCAGACAGGGTGGGAAGACAGCAAAACAGAAGCAAAGCTGGTTTGTGAAGCACTGAAGATGCACAGATACAGTGGACCGGGCACAAAGGCAGCGCTTTAATGACACAGGCACCCAGTGGGCATGTAGCCTGTCTACCAAGAGCAACAAAGAAAAGGTAGTGAAAAGACCACATGGACTCAGTGGCCCAATGATGCACAGTCATTTCCTATCTGCAGACACTTGAGGCCACGTGTGTAGCAATGAAGGAGGTAAGTTGTCACTGAGGGTCACACATTGCTCAAGCAGACACAAAAATTGAACACATTCCAAATAGCTCTCCTTTTCAAAGTGGAAGGAAGGTAAGCATTTTCACAACCACTATAATCTGATCTTGAAAGCAACTCGTCATACAAAATTAAAACTACCTAAGCCACTCCAGTACTCTTGCCTAGAAAATCCCATGGATGGAGGAGCCTGGTAGGCTGTAGTCCGTGGGGTCGCTAAGGGTCAGACACGACTGAGTGACTTCACTTTCACTTTTCACTTTCACACATTGGAGAAGGAAATGGCAACCCACTCCAGTGTTCTTGCCTGGAGAATCCCAGGGACGGGGGAGCCTGGTGGGCTTCCGTCTATGGGGTCACACAGAGTCGGACACGACTGAAGTGACTTAGCAGCAGCAGCAGCAGCAGCAACCTCCCCTACCTACAACATCCTCTGCTGAGCACATGTTTTACAGACATATGTCTTGGCAGTAGCAGAGTTCTGAGCTGTCGATCCATCCACCTTTCCAAACACAGGGAGCCTCCTGATGGCAGCAGAACCACACTCTGCACCATCTAGAGTAGGAAGCAGGCAGCAAGGCCACAGGCCCATCCAAGTTTCTGGAAGACTCCTGCCAGCAGGAACAGTCAAGGATATGGAAGAACATCCATTCAGCGGCTCCCAATGACTGAAAACACTGTACTCTTATTACCCAGTTGACCAGCTGCAGGTGACAGGATGGCATGCGACACGCCACCAGCCAATGAAAAACTTAACGCTCAGTCTCAAAGTCGAGCTTGTGTTTTAGGATAAAGGGATCCAGCCAGGTCTATAGAGGCCCCTGCCCTCCAAGACTTCAAATCAACTTTGGGAGGCAAACCACAGGTGTTTGGAAAGTTCACTAACAATTCCTAGGTATCAAAATTAAATGCCAATCAAGTGGTTCAGGAATTACAAAAACAAATACCAGAGACAACACTTCACAAAGGAATTATGTCCCCTCAAGTGGGGGACATCTTCAGACAAAGATGAGGAGGCCAAGATGTACATGGCATGTTTGGACAGTGGGGAGTAAAGCCCAGACATCACACACACACACACACACACACACACACCCTCAGCACCTGTCTTGTACTCGACTCCTCTCTTCACAGGACTGGGATGTGGGGAGCTGAGCCGCACACACAGGAACTCTGGGGGCCAGGCTGCAGAAGAGGCTCTCTAAACCTGAGTGGAAATCACTGACACTCAAGCCCCCCAACCCAAACATCATCTCCAGCTTCATGTTTGCTCTAAACGACCATTTAAGCAAGAGGTCACCCACAGAAGCTGCACATGTGAACCCACAGTTCAAGATCCAACAAGCATTTTGAAAGACCCCAAATCACACTGGTTAAAATTCCAAAACTGTAAGGATTGTGGGATTATCTTGGGTTACATTCTCCAACCCCTCATCTCTCCTCTTTTTAATATGAAATCCTATATGGGCTTAACAGTAAAAGTCCTTCAGACACCACCTCTCAGCCCTGCAGCAGCACTTCCTGTTTATCAAAAGATTAAAGTGAAAAGCAGGTCAACAAAACTCCACAAGGAAAACAGAAAACCCATCTGACATGTGCTGTGTGAGCCAGAGAAGCACCCCCACCTTTCAGTCAACAGCCCCACATACCGGCATCAGGCATGTCCAGCCCAGCCCTCTGACCACCTCCCACCAGCAAGACAGGGCTTTATTCACATCACAGCAGAGGCTGGACTAGCACACAGGAGACTGAAGTAGCGTAACATCAACACATCCAAGCATCTGAACACCAGAGCCCATTCTCAACTAAAAAGCTCCAACAAACAAGAGGCAAACTCCATTTGGACCAGGTAAGTGTTTGTTTTCACACAAAACCTCTCTGGGGCCCATCTCACAGTCACATGACATTCCTGCAAAAACCTGTCTCCATTCTGGATGGAACCCCACACTAGGGTACTGGCACCAAAATTTCAGTTTATGGTCCAAGATATGCAGGAAACAATTGCTCCCACCGGTAAATATAAATAACGCGTAGACTACTGACACTCATTTCTCTTTTTTTCCCCTTACTTTTGAGAAAAAAAAGTGCCTTGGAATTAATGCCATTTTGTACCTTGTCAAGAATTCTTCTCAACACACCTAAGATAATACCTATCAGTTCAGTTCAGTCGCTCAGTCGTGTCCGACTCTCTGCGACCCCATGAATCACAGCACGCCAGGCCTCCCTGTCCATCACCAACTCCCGGAGTTCACTCAAACTCATGTCCATAGAGTTGGTGATGCCATCCAGCCATCTCATTCTCTGTCGTCCCCTTCTCCTCCTGCCCCCAACCTTTCCCAGCACAGAGTCTTTTCCAGTGAGTCAACTCGTCGCGTGAGATGGCCAAAGTATTGCAGTTTCAGCTTTAGCATCAGTCCTTCCAATGAACACCCAGGACTGATCTCCTTGAGAATGGACTGGTTGGATCTCCTTGCAGTCCAAGGGACTCTCAAGAGTCTTCTCCAGCACCACAGTTTAAAAGCATCAATTCTTTGGCGATCAGCTTTCTTCACAGTCCAACTCTCACATCCATACATGACCACGGGGAAAACCACAGCCTTGACTAGATAGACCTTGGTTGGCAAAGTAATGTCTCTGCTTTTTAATATACTATCTAGGTTGGTCATAACTTTCCTTCCAAGGAGTAAGCGTCTTTTAATTTCACGGCTACAATCAGCATCTATAGATACATATATAAATGCCACTAGAGTCCTAAAAGTGTGCCCAGTCATTTAGGAAATCAAAATCCATCATAATTTAAATAAGATAATTTGCCTTTAAGGACTGTCACTGTCATTTAATGAGACGTCACAATGTTATGAGCTAAGAAAGAACTTTTCAGACTGATGTGAGGGCACTTCACACAACTTTGAGCCCCATCACAGCAGAAAGGCAATGGAAGTACCTTGAGAAAGGTGATGCATTAATTCTGAATCCACAGCAAATATTCAAGCCCCCTTGACAAAGCTTATGCAAAGTAATACGATATTGAAGCAAACTTGACTAGGTTACATATAAATCCTAAGCAAGGTCCACTCTTCACAAAGACCAGTGACAACCAAATGAAATCAATTTCAGGGCTGAGGAGACTGCATTCTAAAAATAACAGAATTCTAACTTTCAAATTAGGTTTCTTTCTATCCTGTATCTCCATGCTGTCTTTGAAAACAGTCAAACAACTGTGGAAAGAATACAGTGTAAATTAAACCATGTGAAAAGAAGGAAAGTGATGGAGGCTAATGCTGCAGGGATGTTTGACTGGCACCTGGGTTCAGCATCACAGGAAGCAGGAGGACACGGAAGAACTGACCCCTTTCCTCCAAAGACAGGGTGAGCACGCTGAGTTGGATGAGGCAGGGCAGGATTGGGGCTGAGAAGTGGGGGGAGGGGGGTCCTTCTCCCTGTGAGTGTCCAATGTGCACAAGGGATGAGCAAGTGACCAGGGAACTCAATCCCCACAAGGTCAACAGGCCAGCAAGGCACTGAGGTTCCACTGCTCAAGCCACAGAGGCTGCTGGAGCATCATCTCCTGGAGCTGTGAGCAGCCACGCTTTCACCATCAAAACAAGACTGCAAAAGAATGTGAGAGATCTAACAAGTAGGTGGGTTCAGTAACTAATGGAAGATACAAAGCATTAAGTATCACTTCCAATCTGCGTTAGATGAAAAAAAAAAATGTGTACTGGGGTTATACCAATATCTTTAATGCAGCAAATATTAAATTGCAATCATATAAGCTATAACACTAGAAAAACACTGGTTTTATTATTTTCGAAATAGTAATAAGTAAGATTTCACCCACTGCCACCCTTTCTTTCACCCTTGCACTTCCAGGAGAAATTACCTACAGAGAAAACAAGCTATTTATCAACTGCACGTTTTAAGAATAAATTGGTTCAGTGCAAGGGGCCCCTGCCACCCACAATCACAGGAAGCATCCATGGAGGCATCTTGACTGACAGGGACAGAGGGAAAGACCTGGCTGCTCCATCACCAGTGCGGGCAGGGCCACTCACACTTCCACCTCATGTCAGGACACATGCTCAAGGCCTCCATCTCAAGAACTTTTAACTTCAAATCATTTGCTTCTGCCTCTGGCATATCGCAGAGCTTGTTCAAAACCCCCTTCCAAAATAGAATCATCTTTACAAAGCACAGCCAAGAGCAGGGTGTTCTTAGTTCACTGGTCTTGTTTGCCAAATACATATATTGACTTGAAGGGTAGAGGCTGCCCTTGATTCACATGGTCTCAATAAAACCGTAAGAGGCAAAGTGTCGGTGACAGCTGAAACACACACACACAGCAGCAGCAGCAAAGTCATCATGCCTAGTATGACTTTCTGGAGTTCTTTCCCCCTTAAACACAGTGCCTTACTAACTCCCCAGATTTTCTCCGTCAGAGATCGTCTTTCAACTTCTTTCACCTCATATCACTGTATAATTCTAGCAATCTCTTGAAAAACAAAATGTATTAAGTATCAATCAGATCAGAGTAATTAATCTTGGCTTAATTATGTCCAGAAAACTTTGAAACTTCTCACTTTTGCTAGTTCGATGCTTTGGAGGTGGCGGGGAAAACCCAATTACCTCATAAATTTTGCATTATCCTGGTACGTTGTGTTTTAAAATACACTCAAGTATTGACCACAATGATGCAGCAGAGGCGCTGAAGGCGCCCGCTGCCCTGGGCTTGGCAACTCCACAGGGATGCAGGATGGGGATAGGGAGACAGGCTAGGGATGGGGAGGCAGGACAGGGATGGGGAGGCAGGACTAGGAAGGGGCTGCTTCGTCCGTCCTCAGGGGCTGCCTTACACTCTGGGCCCCAGGGCAGAGGGATGCTGCTGCTGCAAGTGGGTGTTAAAACGCCTTTGACTCTCAAGCCCACATTCCTTCTATTATTTAAATGGATGCTGGCTTTGTGACTACTACTAAAACCCAGAGCCACCAGCAGAGTGCACTCTGCGAGCAGAGGTTCCTTTCCTCTGAGGACGGAAACAGTTCTTCAGCCCAATCAAGGCAAAATGCATTCTTAACTGATACTTCATATTCAGCATGGGAGCAATTTAATAAGAAATTAGAATAAACTCATGTTCATGAGAAAATAAACAGGCAATCTGAGGATGCTACAAAATAAATCCTATACTGTTTAAAACATTTTTCTATATAAAACACTTTTTAAGGGTGGGGGAAACCCAGAGCAGTATATCTGGAAGCTGCATTGTGGTCTATGGCTTTCTCCATGCAATTAAAATGTCCTTCCAAATCATGCCCACGTTGAAAGACTTGTACGACCATCCACTCTCTCATGATGGCAGAGAAAAAGCTCTTTATTCTTCTTCAATTCCCTACATGACTAGGTTTTTTTAAAAAGCTCATGCATTTCTATATTTTTTAGTAAAAAGTTTCTAAATTTATTAGTACCTTTCTAAAGTTGCTTGTAAAAAATTAAATTACATGTAATAAACCTCTCTCTTCTTAATCTCAATAAACTATTTAAATAACTTGACTACTGGGGCTTCCCTGGTGGTCCAGTGGTTAATACTTCAGGTCCCCAGTGCAGGGGGCCCAGGTTTGATTTCTGTCCAAGGAACTAGATCCCGCATGCTGCAACTAAAGAAAGATCCCGCGTGACACAACTAGGACCAGGTACAGCCAAATCAATAAATATTTGTTTAAAAAATAACAATTGTAATTACGGTAAACACAGCACAGAAAGCCACAGGAAACGCTACGGTGAATATATATGTATATATTCATATATATGTAGACATACACACATGGTGCAGAACAACTCCGGGATAAGCCCGCCCTGCGGCAGGTGTTCCCAGAACTCTTAAACATCACAGAGAGTTCTGGCCTCCATGGTCTAAGACATGCTGTGGAGCAAGTGCACAAGCAGTAGAAATGCTAACACTTTGAATCAGCCTCATGAGCTAAGCGGCTTCTGTGGATCATCAATATGCAGGGAGGGTTAGCTGCTTCCAAACAAGCAACAGAGCCAGGAGTCAGCGTCCAGGCTCTGGGCCTCACTGAGCCAACTGCTGAACCTCTTCTCACAGCACTCTCCTCGGCTGAGAAATGAGAGTAACAGAGAGTCCCCAACACACATAGTGGTTAAAAAAATCACAGGAGACTAAACCTTTAAAGCAGTCAAAATAGCTCATGGGATTGAGTCACTGCTCAGTAAGTTTAGTTACTATTATTACAGCCAAGGTTCCTTCCTCAACTGTGGATGGGTATTGTACATTGCAAACCCTATCCTTTTGGGGGTACAAATATCTAGAGCCAATCTACTTCAAAAGGGAGTGAGGTTGTACACAGGAGCTCTCATTCCTGACTATCCGAAACACCCACAGAGCTTTATTAATTAGCTATCCAACACCCCAACCCAGACCATCTGGTCTAGGAATGAGCACAGGGAACTCCCCCTGCCCATAAGGGTGATAACTGAATAAAAAGTTCTATGTAACCCAGAATATGATTTCCTTGGTGTGGACTGACTCTGCGTCCTGGGTAAGTACACTCCTGGTTTATAAAGGAATCCCCTGTTCCCCTGTTCTCAGCCCTGCAACAACTACACGCACTATCTAAGCATAAATTTCTCTAGACTGAGATTTGATCCAAGCTTAAAGGGTCAGTACAGATCATCAATTAGCTCCTCGTGGATTTCGGCCTAAATTTAACCATCAACCACCAACCGTCTCTGAGCCAGATGTAATATAACATTCCTAAAGGTCTTAGTGATAACTACGTTTATCCTTAGAAGTTGGCAGTTTCCTAAAACAAAAGCTGATTTCTCTTAGATGTAGGGGACTGGCCAACATTCCATCTGTCCAGCATCTTCCGTGAGCCCAGCCCTGGAACAGGCTCTCTTACGGCCAAGTATCTCTGAGCCCCGACGGCTGGCAGCTTTCCATGAGATTCCGGAGTCAGCTCTAGTCCCTGCTTTGCCAATAACTAGCTGTGTGCGCTCAGGCAATTAAACGCTCTGGCCATTTCCCCATCTGTAATCACAGAGGAGCAGCACAAGATCTAAGGGCCCCACTACCCTTAACATATATCATCCTGTAAGCCACAAAAACTGGACCACCCATTCCCCTTCAAGTGGGCTGGGCCAGTCCATTGTTGGGAGAAGTCAAGCTTAAACACTCTGGCACAAGAGTCCCAATATTGACTACAAGAACTGAGAAAGCAAATGATGGGGGCAGGATGGGGGTTCCAGCAGCCTGGAGAGGAAAATCAGGCGTGTGGGGTGGGCTTGCTCCTGCTTCGATGCCCTGGTTCTCAGGAGAAGCTGTGCATTGTGAGGGCCATGGGGGAATCTTCTCAACTGCTCAGGTGGCCGTGACAGATGCCATCAAAGCCCTGCTGTCCAGACCACCTCCACCTGCAGTCAGGGCAAATACCACTGGACCCCAAGCAGGCCTGTCCTGCCAGGCTTAAGCCTGAAAGCTCAAAGAATTCCCACCTGGTATTTTGGAAAGAGGTCAAAATTCATTTCACTGGAATAAGTCTGAGCACAGCCACCAGAGAGCTCACTAAAATTTTCTCTTCGTCAATGATTTATGGGCAGCCCAAAGCCTTTTTTATTTTCTTTCTGTCTCTGGTCACTTTTTTCTCCAAGCCAGGTCCTTTAACGGTGCCAGAATAAAACTCTTCTGGCCCCCTTGTTAAACAGTCTTTGACAACTGTAAGTGAGTTTCCTACTGGAAATGATGGAAGTATTAATCCCAACCCACCACCACATGCCCCTCCATTACCACTGTGTACTGGGCACATCTGACATCAGACCTTAACACCAGACGCCTGCATGCATTCTGGTTTAGAGACCTTATTTATTCCATCTATTGATTAGATTTCACCGATTTGAGGCTCAGTAGTGTGTTGTGTATGATAGATCATAGGTAAGGATCATGTAGAGGAAAAGCCCTTCATTCTGTCTTCCTCAATTTCTCATCATTAATAAAGCACAGTTTTTAGAAAAACCTCCCACATTTTGGCTGTCAAATACTTAATAAAGGTATACAGTTCTTCAGATACATACAAATAGCCTTTGGGAAACCTGTAGATTGAAACACAACAAATAAAACTTAGACTCCGATAATGAGTGTTATTATCGGAGAGAACATCTTCACAGATTAGAAAAAGCCCGGTTAGTAGCCAGCGAGTGCCAATCTTAAATATTTCCACTGACTGCAACAAAATAGGGCACTTTAGAAACTGAAGCTGCAAAATTCTCTTCAATCCTGAAACATCTCCTAAAAGATGAATATAAGAGAATGGAACATACGAACCTAAAAGTGCCTTTCCACTTTGAAAAGATTCATTTCCAATAAGCTACTACCCAGTTTTGGAGAAGGAAATGGGAAACCACTCCAGTGCTCCTGCCTGGAGAATCCCATGGACAGAGAAGCCTGGCAGGCTACAGTCCATAGGGTTGCAAAGAGTCAGACACGACTGAAGCGACTGAGCATGTACACACGCACTACCCAGTTTACAGGAAATGTGTCACATTGTTGCTTATTTTTAAATGCTCCCCAATCATCTGATGTCATCAGAGGCTGCAGTAAAATGTTTCTATTTTCCAAAAGAACACAACCATTTTGATACTTAATTATTTTTTTCTCATCACCTAGAAGCAGCAAAGATTCCACATTTTCAGTTCAGTTCAGTTCAGTTCAGTCGCTCAGTCGTGTCCGACTCTTTGCAACCCCATGAATCACAGCACGCCAGGCCTCCCTGTCCATCACCAACTCCCAGAGTTCACTCAAACTCATGTCCATCGAGTCGGTGGTGCCATCCAGCCATCTCATTCTCTGTCGTCCCCGTCTCCTCCCGCCCTCAACCTTTCCCAGCATCAGTCTTTTCCAGTGAGTCAACTCGACGCATGAGGTGGCCAAAGTATTGGAGTTTAAGCTTCAGCATCAATCCTTCCAATGAACACCCAGGATTGATCTCCTTTAGAATGGACTGGTTGGATCTCCTTGCAGTCGAAGGGACTCTCAAGAGTCTTCTCCAGCACCACAGTTCAAAAGCATCAATTCTTCGGCGATCAGCTTTCTTCACACTCCAACTCTCACATCCATACATGACCACAGGAAAAACCATAGCCTTGACTAGGCGGATTTTAGGAAGCCCAATAATGTTTAAAATAGTTTGTAGTGTGTGTGCTACATAACTTCGGTCGTGTCTGACTCTATGCGACCCTATGGGCTGTAGCCCACCAGGCTCCTCTATCCATGGGATTCTCCGGGCAAGAATATTGGAGTGGGTTTCCATGCCCTCCTCCAGGGGATCTTTCTGACCCAGGGATCAAACCGGTATCTCTTACATCTCTGTCTCCTGCATCGGCAGGCAGGTTTTTTTACCACTAGTGCCATGATATGCAGCACAATATTCTGAATCCTCACATTAGACAAAATTATCGAATTATCCTCCAATGTAAAACCCTTCAACTGCTGGAAGTAGTCTACCTTTTTAAAAAAGATAATGCTCTGAATAAAAATCTCTTGTAAGAATTTGAAATATTCTGCATGTGAAAAATATACACTAAACATCTTCAAATAGTGTGACTTGACTTAATATAGAAAGTTTACTATAAGCCAATCTGACCATTAGCTCAGTTGGTAAAGAATCTGCCTGCAATGCAGGAGGCCCAGGTTCTTTTCTTGGGTTGGGAGAATCCACTGGAGAAGGAAATAGCAACCCACTCCAGTACTCTTGCCTGGAGAATTCCACCCAACAGAGGAGGCTGGCAGGCTACTGTCCATTGGGTCACAAGAGTCGGACACAATTTAGCAACTAAATCACCACCAATCTGACAAGTACATGTTCACAAAAACTCCACTTAATTAAAAATACACTAAGGAAGTTGCAACAAATTAACTCATTATGCAATGAACAACCCTCTACAGGAGCCAGAAAGTAATCTGACAGCAGCCCTACAGCTCACTGTGCTCACTCTGATCTATCCCCAGGGAGAGATGCAATTTAAAAGGATGGGAAAAGAAGGGAGGATCCTTCTTAGAAAAAACACTCCCAACATCTCCCTTGCCTCGCTTTTGCAAAATCATGGGTTTTCCAATATGTATTACAGAATTTTAATAGGTCTTATCATCTAAATCAGAACTAAAGAGCATTTCATAAAGAATCTTTGTGTTTCTTAAAATGTTCTAGAAAATAATTTCTCAGGGCTATATGCTGACCCAAGATAGGTGTTATCAGTCCTGGAGCATCTCATAGCACAGTGAAATACCAAGGTTTGGCTTTTGAAATGTGAATACTTCTGATGCCTGTATCAGATCTAATCTTCAGGCTCATCTTTTAGAAATTATGCCCTTCTGGACAAACATATACAGATGTAGGAATGCCAGACTGTTGAGAGTGAGCCTCTGGGCCTGGAAAACACATCAAGAGGCAATGAAAATTTAATGTTACCAAGGTTTCCAAAAAATATAGTTAATATTTCAAAACTTTCAACTAGGTAATAAATCTACAAGTGGTTAAAATCAGACTTTTACCCCAGTGCCTCCTTTGCCCGTTATTCACCCTAAGGGGAGCTGAACAATACATCAGCATTATTAGTATTGAGGCAGAAACTTTGGTTGCAGTTGTGATTTGCCATGAATTTTAAATTATCAGAATTCAGTATGAGCAAAATGCTTTTTAAACATTCACTGTTTAGAGATTAGTGAAATTCAGTTACTTCAGTATCCCTGGAAAACAAAATGTATGTTGCCAAGTAGCTTTATTTACCTGACAGAGTCCATTGTTCATCTAAGTTCTACGAGAGGAGATGATCACTTCTGTTCTGACTATCCCAGAGAATTTATTCTACCTGCCTCACTCTAGCTACAGAATTCTAAGTTAAGACAAAAAAGGCTCAAAGCATCAAATTTTAGTATTTATTTTAATAGGAAATGAATAGTGGATAAATTGTTATTTCACAACAAAACAGTCTGAGTCATCCACCTATATGAAATTATCATCCTTAGCACAGGTATATTAAGCTGTCTGTACCCCCAGGTTCTGCATCCAAGGATTCAAGCAACTATGTGGATCAAAAATACTCAGGAAAAAATTTTTCCAGAAAGGTCTATAAGCAAAACTTGAATCTGTCATGTTTCAATATATTTCCATAGCATTTACATTGTATTAGTAATTTAATAAGTAATCTAGAGATGAGTCAAAGTATACAGGAGGATGTGCTTAGGTTACACACAAATACCAAGCCATTTTATATAAGGGACTTGAGCATCCACAGATCTTGGTGTCCAACGGGCTCCTGGAACTAAGCCCCCATAGATACTGAGGGACAGTTGTATGTATAATATTACATGAAAGCCCTCCTGCTAAAAAATGGAATTTCAGTAAGATGAATTATTCCTATCATTTCTTGAGTTGCCCACAGAATGAGCAAATTTGCAATTTGAGGAAGGAACCAATTAAGCAATCTTCCTTCTATAGACTACAATTGCCTCCTGTTTCGTTATTACAGTTTTGCGGTCAATCATACAGCGAGGGGATCCCATATCCCCTCCCACATAAAATACACCAAGAAAGTCATTGTGAACAGAACTGCCTGCATCACTCCCACACCTCAGCCTGGAGAAAGATATTGTTTTGTTCTCAGTCCAACTTGTCTTTTCTTTTCTGGCTAAAATAAGAAGCGAAAACAGCTTCAAGTGCACATGGAACATTCACCCAGATTCAACCACAGGCTGAATTATAAAACAAGCCTCAGTAAATTTCAAAGGACTGAAATAATACAGCGTATGCTCTCTAGTCAGAGTTAAATTATAAATCAATGCTAAAGATATTTGGAAAATCTCCAAATGTTTGGATATTTGAAGGAAAAGGGATATACTTCTAAATAATCCAAGGCTAAAAGAAATCACAAGGGAACTTAAAAAGATTTTGAACCAAATAATAATAAAAATTCAACATATAACAATTTGTGGACTGGAGCTAAAACTTGATGGTGAATTTATAAGTCTATGTGCTTATTTTAAAAAGAAAAACAAAAGGTAGATGGCAAGAAAGAAAGTGGGAACTTGCTGTGACACAGGAACTCAGTCCAGTTATCTGTGACAACCTAGAGGGATGGGGTGAGAGATGGGAGAGGGATTCAGGAGAGAGGGGATACATACACAACACCTGTGGCTATTTCATGTGGATATGTGGCAGAGGCCAACACAATATTGTAAAGCAATTACCCTCCAATTAAAAAGGAAGGAAAAAGGCCTAAAAACAATTATCTATGGTTCTAGCTTAAGAAGCTTGAAAAACAGACAAGCAAATTAAACCAAGGTAAGCATAAAGGAAATACTAAAGAGAGAAACCAATAAAATGGAAAGTGGACAAATGCTGAATATAAACCAAAGGTTGGGTCCTTGAAAATTAATAAAAGTGATAAACCCCTAGCTATACTAATCAAAGACAAAGTGAAATCAACAGATTATATCTGTGAAGGCAAAAGGGACATCACTACAAATCCTAGATATTAAACAGTTAATAACAGAACATTATGAGCAACTTCATGCTGATAAATTTGACAACTTGGAAGAAATGACCAATTCCTTGAAAGACACAAATTACCCAAACTGATACGAAAAGATACAGAAAATTTGAATAACCCTGTTAAACACAGATTCATAATTTTAAACTTTCCCACAAAGAAAACTCCAAGTTCGAATGGTTTCACTGCTGAATTCTCTCATTAACATTTAAGGGAGAATTAATGTCAATTTTACATAAACTCTCTATGTAAATATGAGGGAAAACTTTTCAACTTATGCTGAAAAGTCAGCATAACCTGATACCAAAATCAGACAAAGACATTAAGATATATGTTATCTCCCTCATGAACACAGGCACAAATCCTTAACAAAATATTAGCAAAGTAAAGCCAGCAACATATAAAAGCAGTCAGATATAAAGTGATTTCATCCACAACCACAACTCTTAAGACTCTCTCCCTCTCCAAAAACCAAACCTTTTTTTGTTTTTTAATGGATAAATTAACTAAGTGTGGAAATCAATGAGCCTGCATTTTAAATGGACACGACTGAGCGACTGAACTGAACTGAACTGATACAGCTACAAAGTTACATAATGCAGTAGGATGTTTTTAATAATCTAAAATCAAGAGTAGAGAAATTAAATTTGGAAAACTACAATGAAGCCAAGGTATTCAAAATGACTTCCAAGAAGTCCCCAGACTGGCTTAGGAGGAAATCCAGCAGCCTGGCCTAGGAGGGAATGAATCCCTCTCACTGAGTACGTACATGTAAGAGGCAAACCACCATGGTGTGTATCACCAGGAAGAAGTTTCCCTTGCAGATTCTCAAGATGAATGTGGTGTGAGACACAGTAAACTCATGTCCTCAAAACCATTCTTTAATAAACCAATGAGTTTCATGTGTGTGTTTATTTTACAGTCTCCCAATTAAAAGGAAATGACCTATTGCAATGGGGGAGGGACAGGAGTCCAAAATTTGATCTGGTTACACATCTCTACCACTCTAAGTTACCCAACTTTGTACCCCAAAGTTAAGAACATTACAGCTACAAATTGCCATCGGCAAGGTTTCTGTATCATAAAGGTATTTGTATCTGTGTGAATGTATACATTTATAAACATCTGTAAAATATGCTTTGAGCTATTTCTTTAAACTATTTTCTCTGTGCCTATCATTTTTCTCTGATTCAGAAAACTGTCAGAATACGAAATGATGACTGATCATTTTCTTTCAAGAACTCTCTTATAGAGCAGGTCCAAGTTTGAGGCTGTATGCAAAAAAAATGTATTCTAGCATGAGATCTTTGGTTCCCCTATAAATTCTACTCAACTCTTATTTGGCGAGGGGTTCTTTAACACAAGTCCTTTACACTAACTGCTGACATTGCTGCCTCAACTATTGTACCAAGATTTTTTAGAAGCAGCGCCAAAAAAACCCTTTATGTCCTATAAATTAAGGTTCTTTCTAAAAGAACACTTTTTAGGCCATAAAAGAATATAAAACAAATTTTATTTGCCATTAAAACCACTAAGATTTAAGCAAACACAAAGAATTTGTAGGTCATGAATAATAACTGAGAAAGTCAAGGCTCAAAATTAAATGTTAACTGGAGAGCAAGATCTAAAAACTTCCAACTCCCAAACACTATTCCAATAATTCTTCAACATGCCACACATTTTGCCAAAATCTTTAAAAAAAAAAAATTTAAACCACAGGGAAAGTAAATACTGTAATGAATTTGCAAATATTTACAAAAGGAAAGCAAAGAATTAAGTCAACTAAATTTAAGGAGACAGACATAATACGAAATAAGCCCCAGGTTCAGGGGTCCCTGCTGTTCAGAATTGATGGGGTAAAAACAAAAGGAAAAGGAATAGTTTTGCAAGGCAAAATGTTGAAAAGAATAGTTTTTGCAAGATTAATCACAGCTATTGACACAGGGGCAGCGGCTGCTACGGAATTGATGCTTTTGAACTGTGGTGTTGGAGAAGACTCTTGAGAGTCCCTTGGACTGCAAGGAGATCCAACCAGTCCATCCTAAAGGAGATCAGTCCTGGGTGTTCATTGGAAGGACTGATGTTGAAGCTGAAACTCCAATATTTTGGCCACCTGATGCAAAAAGCTGACTCATTTGAAAAGACCCTGATGCTGGGAAAGAGTGAGGGCAGGAGGAGAAGGGAATGACAGAAGATGAGATGGTTGGATGGCATCACTGTCTCAATGGACATGGGTTTGGGTGGACTCCGGGAGTTGATGATGGACAGAAAGGCCTGGAATGCTACAGTTCTTGGGGTCACAAAGAGTCGGACACAACTGAGCAACTGAACTGAACTGAATCACTGAACTGAACTGAATCACAGCTATTAACTATTCTTTGAAAAACAGACAGCAGGGAAGCCCCCTTCTCTCTAACCTAAAAGATTAAAAGAAACAGCTATTAGAGGAAACACCACCAGTATGTGCAAGCTTATGAAAATGCAAAACTAAGGAACAGTCAATGTACCCCATGAATTGATAATCCATGTTTGGTTAGACTGAATTTAGAGTTGATTTTTCTCATTAACAAACTGTGTTATAAAAGAAATCAGACAGAAACAGATTGCTAAAATAATTCCATGGTGTGGCAGGCTCAGGTGTGTCTGACTCTTTGCAATCCCATGGACTGTATCCCACCAGGCTCTTCTGTCCATGGAATTTTCCAGGCAATAATACTGGAGTGGGTTGCCATTTCCTCCTCCAGGGGAATCTTCCTGACCCAGGGGTTGAACCCGAGTCTCCTGAAACTCCTACACTGGCAGACAGATAATTTATTTTGCACTATTGTCTATGTTCAATAAAAAGTGAGAACTACAGAGAATAAACTTGAAAAATGATCTTGAAATGTTGGAAACAGGTTACTTTAGACATTTCAGAACATGGGAAGCAACCAGTCTCATGTCTCCATCCCCTTTTATAGCTGAGACTCTCCACAATCTCAACTGAGAACCGCAGTATCCAAACCCAGGCTCAGAAACATGAACAACCAGAGCCAGAGGGACAGAGGGAGAAGCGGGAGTGTGTGGCACAGATCTGGTCCCAGGGACTCGCTGTGTATTAAGGTGGCTGAGCTAACAGTTGAGGTCAAAGGTCTCTCATTTGTACAATTTGCCTTTCATTTTTTAACAGAAGCCAAAGTTTATTCTGTGATTATGCGGTCAGGCAAAGAGGATTTCCTATTTTGGCAGTCATAATAGGCAAAAGTAGAAAGCCCTTCTAGGTACTTGGCTATATTCACCTTCAAGGACAGGTGAAGTCATGCCCTTAATCTTGGCCCAAACAAGGAACGGAAAAGAGGTCTGCCACAAACACCCCAGAGCAGCACTTATCCCGAGGCTGGAGAGACAAAAGGCAGATCCCCCTCCTCAACACACTTATATTACTGTGGAGGCAAAACCACAGCAAGGCAGTCTGATGCACATTTAACAGAACAGGGACATGAGCATGCCAGGTGCACGCGCAGAAGCCTGGGACAGAGGACACACCTGAGCTAAGAGCAAGGAGGGAGGCAAGACCAGGTGTGGGGGTCTCACTGGAGAAGTGAAGACTCTGAATTTTTCCTGAAGGCTATGGGTCTTACTCGGAGAAGGCAATGGCACCCCACTCCAGTACTCTTGCCTGGAGAATCCCAAGGACAGAGAAGCCTGGTAGGCTGCAGTCCATGGGGTTGCTAAGAGTCGGACACGAATGAGCTACTTCACTTTCACTTTTCACTTTCATGAACTGGAGAAGGAAATGGCAACCCACTCCAGTGTTCTTGCCTGAAGAATCCCAGGGACAGAGGAGCCTGTTGGGCTGCCGTCTATGGGGTCACACAGAATCAGACACAACTGACGCGACTTAGCAGCAGCAAGGGTCTTACTACATGCAATGTCCTCAACTATTTTCTTTTTTTTAAATGCCAGTTTTAACCTACTAAGAAACAAATTCCTTTCCCTCTCCCATATGAACTATCCTACATGATACCTGCATCTATAATTTTAAGGAAAATACCTTTATTAGCTAGCTGGACAGAAAGATCACACTTTTACAAGTACCACTAGTCCTGGAAAAGCTGGTACTAGACTCATCCATCACACAAATAGAATCCTAGATTTTTTTTTTAAGTATAGTTGATTTACAATGTTGTGTTAGTTTCAGGTGTATAGCACAGTGATTCAGTTATTATATATATATATATTCTTTTTCAGATTCTTCTTCCTTATAATTTATTACAAAATATTGATAAAATCCCTCTTTTAATCAGCTCCATGGCACACAAAACCACTGTGTATTCAAACCTCATTAAAATGCAGGGAAGTATGTTGCCACTTCATACAAAATACTGCTAATTTTACTTGTAAATATAAAGTGTTTAAAGAACACACTACTACAAAACATAAACCAGAGCAAACACAAATGAGGGTGTTCAGTGAAAGGCTATGGATGTATATGAACAAAATACGGACCAGTGGAAGTGAGGAAAGATGACACCCAGGAGAAGGTAACTAACTCTCCATATCACCATCCCCTTAAATAAAATAACTAAGCACTGAAACATAAGTTTTTATTAATATACAGTCAACAACTAACTAAAATGGAACAGAAAGGGGACATTAATGGAAAAACTAGTGAAAACCAAGTAAAATCTGGAGTTAAGTAACACAAGCCACGGTAAGCAGTGGGAGAAGCGGGGGCACAGACAACCAACCACTAGGGTTCACCTCCCACGGGCTCACAGGAGGCAAGGCAGAGCGGGGAGGATGCCAGAGACTTTAGCTCAAGAGAGAAAACACAAAGAGAGCAGCTGGTAGGAGCCAGGCCCCCCACCCACCCGCAAAGGAGGAGGGAAGGAAATATGAAACCAGTGCAAACGGGTGGTGGGGGAGTGGGGGGGTGGGGTCCTTTCCAGATGACCACCAGTGCAGCAAGAGCTGAGAGGCAGACACATCTCCCTGGAAAAAGATCCAAGTTGAGTGGCAGGAGATGTCCCTAACAGCTCTCCTAGATGCGGAGATAGTAGTTAATTCAAGCAGACACAGATGCTCTGAATGCAAAATGATGAAAAAGTGTATCAGCGGATCTGTCTCCCGAGAAATACATGTGCTATTAGAGTTCAGCCTCTTTCACGACCTCAAAGTCACCAGCCTTTTGAATCGGTGGCAGTGGTTCTAGACAACTTTCTCTGTCAATTGCCTTTGCAGTTACAACAAAACAGGTTTACCATGAGTTCTTGTCAGAACTGTAAGAAGAATGCTCTTTTGGCTCCACCCTATCTTACACTCTCACTCCTCCCACCGGCCACCCCTGGATCTCCTCCTCATTCATGTCAATCTATTCCAAAGCTTCACAACATCTCCCCTACCAGCCTCTTCTGTATTTTTTGAACAACAAACTCTCTTTCCTTCCCTCTCCTCCTGAGGGCTCAGGGACAAATCTTTATTCTGAATCAAAAAAAAAAAAATTAATTGGCATGTATCTTTTTTTTACTTCAACAGTGATCTTAAATGTTCAAAATGTGAAACAACTCTACAAGTCTATTTATGAAGAATACATCAATAATCTACTGGGCACACAACACTAGAGGGGTCTCATATCGCTGGCTTTTTTTTTTTTTTTGCTGCACCACCCAACTTGTGAGATCTTAGCTCCCGAACTAGGGATCCAACCTGCCTCCCAAGGACTGGGAGCACAGAATCTTAACCACTGGACCGCCAAGGAAGTTCCTCAAATTGCTGACTCTTGAGTTCAACTTTGAACAGTCTCAGGCTCCATTTGCTGCCAAGGGTCCTCCTTGTATGATGTGAAGATAGCACCTAGTTCATGGGTTACAAATCTGAGTTACAAAGGTCTAGGAGAGTGCTCTGGACTCAGATGACATTCAACTAAAGTGTATTATCATCTTCTCATTATTCTCCACTACATCTTTCTCCCATACAGGAAACTTGGGTTTCAGGAAACGTCTGGGTTCCAGGGCATGTACACAAAAAGGACCAGAAGCCAAGCAAAACCCCACACCAGGCCTCAGCGCTTGTCTGCCCCTGTCTTTGTGTGTGAGTGTGTGTGTGTGTGTGTGTTTAATCAGTCCTGTCCAACTCTTTGTGATCCTTTGGACTGTAGCCAACCAGTCTCCTCTGTTCATAGGATTTTCCAGGCAAGAATACCGGAGTGGGTTGCCATTTCCTCCCGCAGGAGATCTTCCTGACCTAGGGATCAAACCTGAGGTTCCTGTGTCTGCTGCACTGCAGGCAGATTCTTTGCCCGCTGAGACATCAAAGCAGTTTCCTAAGGAACCAGAGCCACAGGTCTGGTCAGTAACTTCAGTCCTCTCATCTGTACAGCTCAGAGTCAAAGACCCAACAGAGCTTTCTCAGCTCCGGACAGAAGCCTGAGACCAGCTTCTGTGACAGATCTGATAAATAGCTGGATTTAGGATAAATCAACCCTGATAAGACCCCACTTGATCAGTACCTGACATACTGAGAACTGTCCCTCACACTCATCTTTCAAAATGAATTTAAATCAACTCTAAATTTCAGACACTTAAAACTCCTGCCAATTAATGCAGCACACAGAGCCAAAGGCAAGCAGCCAAGTTCTCCTCAACCTAAAACCTACGTCCTCTGAACACCAGACCATCCTCACCAGCTGCAATGGATTTTTACATGCAGCACTGACTAGCAATGGTTATTGGAAGCTGAAGTGATGGCTACAGGTAACATGAAGACTAATACTGCATATCAGCTGCTCAAAGTCAATGCCACCATCAGGGGACTTCCCTGGCAGTCCAGGGTTAAACTTTGCCTTCCAATGCAAGGGGTTCAGGTTCAGTTCCTGGTCAGGGAGCTGAGATCCCATACGCCTCCTGGCCAAAAAAAACCAAAGCATAAAACAGAAGCAGTGTTGTAATCAATTCAGTAAAGACTTTAAAAATGGTCCACGTTTAAAAAAAAAAAAGTCAGTGTCACGGTCAGAGGAGGGAAGAGGAAAAAAGAGCTGGCCTGAAGGCTGGCAAGCCACATAACTGCCCCTGCATGGCTCTGCGTCCCTGGTGGGCCCTCCCACTGCAGCCCGTCCCTGCCTTACACAGCAGCGCTGGGCACCTGGCACAGACACCACTGGCACTCAGGACCGCCCACAAGACTGCTCCAAGGAGAAACGTGTCTCTGCTCGTCGAAGAGATTTCCAGACACAACTGAGCCCATGCAAGCAGCAGCAAACAGCCAGCCCAGGCCCTCCTGGTGACAGACAGAGCACAGCAATCCCAGGGCTCAGAGAGCCACCACAGCCCCACTCCTGCATTTCCTTCTGCTCCATGGACCCTCCACAGTATCACTCAGAAATGATCATAAATAGCACAACAGCTCAATTTTACAGTTAAAGGCAACAAACCAGAAGGCTGTGTTTCTCTTAACATCACTCAAGTTGGAGGAAGAGTTGCATTATCCATGTCAATCTTGAAATATTTGCCATAAGAAATTCCAGTTTAAAAAAAAAAAAAATGTTCACTATGAAGAGGGATTCAGTAGCAAGACCATTATATTTGCCAACTCAAAAGTAGTAACATTTTTAAATTAGTCCAATATTTGGCTGTTTACGTTCCAGGATTGAAAGACTGAAAAGTTTCCTTTCACCACTAATGGGAGAGACTGCCGCCCTGACCACTGCCCACCTCACTGCTCTGTCTTCACTTCAGGGTTTTGCAACTGCTATTGCCTGGCCACTAAGTCAGCATAAACAGGCATCTGTTTACCAGCATATCAGTGAAATCTCTTGTCTACACCTCCAAATTACCTGGCTTTGATAACCACTCTTATGACAAACAACAAAGAATTATAGTCTTTACAAGCCCATGACTGCAGCAGGGCCTGGACTCGGGTGAGACAAGGGGGTCCTGCCTAGGAGACAAAACTTAGGTGGGGTGGGGGGCAGAATCTTGGTAGTTGTGATAAACACTTTTAATGAAAATTTTGAGGAAAAAAATCAAAATTAATGTCAAAATCCATGATGAATAAAATGTCAAAATCTCAAATAAAAACAGGACCATTTGAGGAGAGTTTAGAAAACTTCCCTCCAAATGTTCATTATAATCACAGGCCATATTACTCCCCACCCCCTCACGGATCAGAAGAGGGTCAGCTGGTACCACTATACTTTTCAAGGCACTGTACTGTGAGGTTAAAAACATTTTAATTTTTGTTTTTTAATATATTATTTATGAGAAAAGTATCATACACCTATTACAATACAGTCCTATATAGCCTATTGTGTTAGTTGAGTACTTAGGCTAACTTGGTTGGCTTAAGAAACGTCCTCTCGGAACAGAATTCATTTACACGCAGGGACTTACTGTATGTAATTGCATGACAGTAATTAACCTTGAAATTTCTCTATGCAAAAAAGCTCTCCTCATTTGTCCTCTTCAATTACAACTCTTCAAAAATCAAAACTAGAGCAGTAACTAAATAATACTCTCTAATATACTAGAACTTCTAACAGAATTATTTGCCCCGTTCCAGCAGGAACAGCCTTGGAAATGCATATGTGCAACTTTTAAACTTATAACTTCTTTCAAACATTTCTAATATTTTAACCTACTGGTAGTCCTGTTTCATGGCCATTTCATATGACACTTTTGGCTAAAAAACTAAAGAACTGATGCTTTGCAGCTTTTAAAAAAGCAGATTACAGTTTTGTAATAATGCCAGCAAAACGTCCAACAGTTTGCAACTCTCAGGTATTTATCATCAACAGACACAAGTATTTTCTCTGTCCCAATATAACCGTCAGGTGACCAATACACTTTTCTTCAAGTGCCAAAGTTTCTCCCTTTTGTTTCCCATTATAAGAAATAACAGGAAATGCATCGTTAGGTTTTATTTTTTTAAATCACTTTGAAGTTAGCCGATATTCCCATTTCACAAAGATCTGCAAGTTGTAGCACGAAAGTCTCCTGCAGTTGCTTTTTATCGTGCACACTGAATGATCATGTGTGGTCCACAATTCCTCTTGAGAAGCTCCCATAGATGTCAGTTTTAGCATACAGCATCTCTAGGGGAACAGGCAACAGAACCTTGAGTTCTCAGATCAGGGAGAAATCCCAGGCTCCCTCTCCCTCTTGAGGTTAGCCCCCACCACTGCAATGTGTACTTTGTAGTTAAGTGGTCACATTATCTCACAGCCCGAGACCTGACCTCCTCCACCCCAGCTAGGAACTCCAGTCAGACATTCCTAGGTTCCAATTCTGCCTGTCTCACCCACAGGCTCTGAGAGACGGTGCCGATTACTGAACCACACCAGGCTTCAATTTCGCCTCCTATCAAAATGGGGATAATATCACCCACACCATAGGATCAGTGTGAGGACTTAATCAAATAATGTACACAAAACCCCTGATATAAAGTAAGTCCCTGCGAGCAAATGAATACTGTTCCAAGAGCACGTTTCTTAAGCCAATCAAGTTAACCTAAGTAACTCAACTAACACAATATAAACTGTGATATATCCTGGCAATCAACACCACTGTCTCCCCCAGAACACTGGAATCCCAAATGCCTTGCAGCCCAGCCAAAAAATTAAATTAAAAAAAAAAAAGTTCCTAATACTGTTGTCAGAATATTGAAAACATTATTTTTAAATCATGGAAGTCAAACATTTCATCCTTAAACAACATAAAAGCAAACACTGGGTGCTGACTTTATATAGCATTAACTTCTCTGCCACCCTCACCGCTGCTCATCCAAAATTGAATATTACCACGTTGCAGCTCTACAGAAGTTTTCTGATATTACTGCTGAGCTTCTGGCGGCATCCTCGAGACCTGGCCAAACACCCTCAAACTTCCCAGACAGATGGTCTCATCTCTTCCCTTCCCTCTTCCCCAAACTCAAAGCAGTCTTTTCATTGTATGTTCATCCAACTGGGCTCTCTCTCCTCACAGTTCACTTAATCAAAGGACCCAGGACTAACAGTGACTGAAAGTCACTCGTAAAAGACAGATGCTGAGACGTGTTCACAATGGTCAGAGGATGGCTCACCTCCGCTCTTACATCCTGGCTCTGTGGGTAGACCTGCAAACGCCTTGCTCTCCGTCCGCCCTGACACCCTGTGCCGTTGCTGGCTTCCCTGAGGTGGACAGAGAAGCTCAAGCCTTGTGCCCACTGCTCTCTGACCCGGGAGACCTGACACCAGCTGTCCAAAGATGGAGTGTAGGCGTGGGGTTTGGGCAGCACTTGGACCATCCTTTTTCCTGTCTTCACAGCATGAAACACAGAGAAAATGTGGGTGCAGGAGCCAAAGGCAGCCAGCCCCTCCACCCTCACCCTGAGGGCTCCAACCCAATCTCAGCCACCAGGAGCCCTCCACCTGCCCCCAATCCACCTGCCCCTGCAAAGCCCCACATGGCAAACAGGATCCCCATTCAGACCCCATCTGGAACAGTTCACCTGCATCCAGCTCTCCACCTCTGAGCACCAGCCCCTCCCTCTCCTCCCACCTTCCTTTCCCTTCATTTACCGAGCCCCTCTCTGTCGCAGGCACTTCATGAAAGGATGCCATCTTCAGAGCATCCAACAGAAATGAATCCTGATGCACAGCTGGTTTCAGAATCCAGACTGACTCAGCAGGTGGACACACAGCCTCCAGTGCAACCTTTCCGCCTGGATTGACCTTACTTTTCTTCCATTAGATTTTCTCATTATTTACTCCTCAAATTCTAGTCCGAGTCTATTACCTGCCCCCTGTACTTGGGTTTCAATTTACTTTCTCTTTATCCATTTTCACAGTTACAAATTTAACAGTTACATGTTTTTATGGTAGACCTTGATATTCTTTATACCAAAACCATTATTATGTGTCTGTCATATAATCGACTGGATGCTCATTAACACCACTTTCACTTAACACTACCCTGAAAGTGCTAGCCAGGCAATAAACAGAGAAATAAATATTTGCTAAGAATACAGAAAAGGAAACAAAATTATTATTATTTGCATATGATAAAATTACATACCTGGAAAACCCAAAAGAATAACTTGAATTATTATAAAACTAAAATAATAAATTTTATTAAAATTAAATACATTAACTGCTTCCCTATATATAAACTACAGCCACTTTGAAAATACAATGAGGGGAAAAAAATAACATTATGAGAAAAGTTGACAATAACAATCAAAAGGGTTTAAGTACCTAGGAAATAATAAATGTATTAGACTTACACGCTATTTAGAATTCTAAGTGACCAAAAAAGACTTAAATAAAAGGGAAATTATACATATTCTTGGAATTTTCTTTTCTTTTCTTTTTTTGGGGGGTTAGAGTTAACTATTTTAAAGATGTCAGGACTTCCCTTGCAGTGCAATGGTTAAGACTCCGAGATTCCACTGCAGGGGAGCAGGTTCCAACCTTGGTTGGGAAACTAAGATCTCGGAAACTTGGAGGTTTGAGCAAATAAATAAAATAAAGATCTTAACTCCTTCCCTGAAGTAACTGATCATTGCAATACAGTCTCAATTACAATATTAATAGATTTCCATTTGCTTTGTTTCTGTAGAATGGGTCAGCTTTGGCAAAACAAGTCTAAAGTTATAGTCTTAAAAAGGAAAAGTGAAAAATTTAGAAAAATTATGAAAACAAAAAGTAACATGAGGTGCTTAGTCAGAATTAAAAATAGTTTGGGACTAAGGGGTGGAAAGGGGGAAAAAATAAACATACAGAATACAGAAAAAGAATCAAACATATCTTAATTTGTGGAAGATACAACATTTCAAGCAAAGGCAAAAATGAGAGACTATGAAAAGAAAGATAGCCCAGCAATTCCACTTCTAGAAAGCAGCAGACCCACTTGTAGGATTACCAAAATTGGGATTATGTCCTCCTGCTCTCCTCTGTCTGACACACACGCACATGCACACACACCCCTGCCTAAAGACTGCAAGGCTACACAGAAGCCACAATTAATGCGTTTACATTTGGAGGCAAGGAGCTAGAGCAGGAGCCTTTATTTCTTGTTTGTACTGATTAAGCTGTCTAAATGTTTATACGCTAAGTCCATTTGGATTATTCTTGGAGGTGACATAAGAAACATTTTTCTTTTCTTATTTATAACTCTTTCGTACTGTAAATTCGGAGTGGGAGGCACATAAGGAAGCACAGGCATTGACATCAGACAAAACCAGGCTCAAAATCCCTCACTTCCAGGCACTGCTAACAGGAGCCTGGGGCAGTTGCTGAGGCAACGTCATCTGCAAGACTAAGACAAAGCCTTCACCGAGTTGCTCTAAGTATTAAACACAGAAATACTCAGTCCAGTACCTGGTGCATAATTCCCCAACAGAAGGAAACAGCTGCTGTGCTGATGAGGACTTTGGTTAAAACAGCAAGAGCAGGGGAACTTCCCTGGTGGTCCAGGGACTAAGACTCCAAGCTCCCAACGCACAGGGCTGGGGCTTGATCCCTGGTCAGGGAACCAGATCCCACACACCGCAACTAAAGTCCCGCGTGCTGCAACAAAGATCGAAGATCCTACATGCTGCAACTAAGACCTGGCACATCAAAAAAATAATAATAATAATAACTTTTTAATTAAAAAAAACAACACAAGAGCACCTCAACCCTGCGTAGTAAGTACTGTACACGTGTAAGACAGGGAGGTCAAATTGGTTACATATCTGAGATATGTAGTTCTCCTAATTTGTTAATCTAGTGCTTATCCCAATAAACTAAAATTTAGTTTTATTTTCTTAGAGAATAATTTATTTTTGTGGGAGATTTTTCCGTGGGACAACAAAAACCCAATTTCTCAGGTGACTGTGAACTAGAAGTACTAGTGGGGACAAGCTTAACCAGGAGAGAGCAAGCCATCTGCTAATCACAGACGGGTACAAGAAAGGCCATCTCCTGCTTGACCCCAGTTCAAACTCAGTGAGACAACCTGAAAATAACGTATTCACAGCAGCCTTTTATGGTGCAGATAGCATTTCCGACCTGGCAGCTCCACCAACTTAAGGCAGCTTTTTGTATTATTTAAAGGATAAGTTTTTACGAAGTCATTTAAATGCCCCGAAACCAGAGCAAAAGCTAAGAAAGTATTGAAAATATATATATATATATAGTATTTATACTTTAAGGTACTTACACTGAGGTCAGAGCTGATGGATATGAAGACCATTTTAGAGTATTTTATGGTGTCAAGCGTAATCACTGACCTCAAATACTTCTGTCTCTCAATTCAATGGAATCTCTTTACAAAATACCCAAAGAAAACTAAGAGGCAGATCCAACTCATGATACCTGTCCTTAACCAGCAGGAGGATGCTGTCACCTGTCACACCACTAAACCTGAAAAGACTGGTATTTGGCAACCCCGGAGGACAGGGTTTTGATGGGTGGCCTTTCTCCCCAAGTGCGCGGCAAGGGGCTGAGAATACCTCAGCCAAAAGTTTTCATTCCAGGGAAGCCTATACTTACTAATCTGAATACTGACAGGGACTGGTCTCCAATTCAGAGTGGCAACGCTGCTTCTACCACAACCAATTTTTCCAAATGTCCCATCATGAGATGTCATAATGGAAGAAAGGAACCAGAGCAGCAGGTGAACCCCTTCTGATGCACTCGGCGGCCTTGGCCTTATGGTCCTGGACCCCAGACAGGCCTCAGAACCCAACCCGGCTACATGTGTGCACCCAGGAAGCCTCTCCTCTCCACCCACAATGCTGAGGAGCAGAAATGGATGACACACTAGCCACGACCCAAGGGCACTGGGACTGACAAATAGAAAAACAAACCAAGAGCACAAGGCACCCTTGGAGAAGCCAGCAGCCAAGCTCCAGGCAAACCTTGAAGAACAGATGTGCTGGTGCCAATCATGAGCCAGGGCTGCCACTTCTGCCTGACACACCATTGATTTTACCTCCATGTCCCCCCACCACATGAGACCAGACCACTGTAAGTGAAGTCTTGAATGCAGTCATTCAAAATGCCAAAGGCACAAATTTCCCGAGACCTTACCACATGGCGTGGAAAGTAACATAGAAAGGAGCTCATGCTCTGGTTAATTAATGCAATTGTATAGTTTGTTGCTGCCTATCTATCAAAATACCAGTTGGGATACAGGTAAGTATTTAGCTGCTCACAACAGCTGTAACAGGACACCAGTTAAAGCCTGCACAAATTTTAGCAGAGGACTGGAAGCAAAGTTTTTACTAAAACTGAAAGGGCAAAAGGAAATGTTTTAATTCTCATTGATTTCGCAATGCTTTCTTCTCTTTCCCCCGCCCTTCAATCCTAACCCACCAAATGAAGTTACACACCAGTGACTTCACACCACAAAATGAAAGCTCTACTGTACATGGTTAAAGCCTTCATTTAAAGCGTGTGGGCATTTTGTTTCTAACCTAAGCAATCCTCAACTGATCTGGGCTGAATCTTTTGGTAGAAGATTCACCAAAAACAAGATTATTTAACCCTCCTTCCTCTGTGCCCCCATGTGCTTTCCAGCCTGGATTCTGAGACTTCATAACCGAACATCAGTATGAACTAAAAATAAATAAATAAATAAAGTTTGCCTTCTTATACAACAGTATGTGGTGAAGGAAATTCACAGAAGCTGTGAGCTCAGGGACCTACCTGCCCCTCACCTCCTGTCTCCTTATCCACTCTCTGAGACTCTGAAACAATCTGTTTTCTTAAAGAGTACATCCTGAAAACCAGTGCAAATTCCCCTGGACAATCTAAAACCATGCCCAAGCTTCTGGTCCCCTCTTGCCCTTGTAAGGGACACATTTTTTCTCACAACTGTTGTAAAATACCCAACATGCGATGCCTCATTTTGCCCTTACACCTGGATGGATTCACTGTTGGTGCTTCATAGAGATGTTCTATAAATCTCTCTTTTAAGGCAAAGCTGCCTTTTTACACCTGAAGTTTGGGGACATGAAATCTAAACTAACTCCTTACTGTCAACTCAGTTATGAGCCCACCTTGCTCTTTACTTCTAAATCACATCTGTTCCTGACCCACTATACCTGCTTGGTGTTTCTCTGTTATTCACTAGCTACCTAGACCATGCTGGACATGCTACCATCATCATGGACAGGTGCCACTTTTACAAAACCTCACACAACCCAGGTCGTAGCACTGACAGAAAGAATCAACTGAATAAGAGAGAGGGTGGCTGCTGCTGTTGCTGCTGCTAAGTCGCTTCAGTCGTATCTGATTCTGTGCGACCCCATAGATGGCAGCCCACCAAGCTCCGCTGTCCCTGAGATTCTCCAGGCAAGAATACTGGAGTGGGTTGCCATTTCCTTCTCCAGTGCATGCATGCATGCATGCTTCAGTCATAACCGACTCAGTGCAATCCCACGGACAGCAGCCTACCAGGCTCCTCCATCCACAGGATCCTCCAGGCAAGAATACTGGAGTGGGGTGCCATTTTCTTCTCCAGAGAGAGTGTGGAATAACCACCAATTACCACCCACTGTGCTAGATGTTATTTTACACATTCGTGGTCGTGTAAGGATGTGAGAGTGGACTATAAAGAAAGTTGATCGCTGAAGAATCGATGCTTTTGAACTGTGGTGCTGGAGAAGACTCTTGAGAGTCCCTTATACTCCAAGGAGATCCAACCAGTCCATTCTAAAGGAGATCAATCCTGGGTGTTCATTGGAGGGACTGATGCTAAAGCTGAAACTGCAGTACTTTGGCCACTTCATGCGACGAGTTGACTCACTGGAAAAGACTCTGATGCTGGGAAAGGTTGGGGGCGGGAGAAGGGGACGACGGAGAATGAGATGGCTGGATGGCATCACCGACTCTGTGTACATGAGTTTGAGTGTACTCCGGGAGTTGGTGATGGACAGGGAGGCCTGGCGTGCTGTGATTCATGGGGTCGCGGAGAGTCGGACACGACTGAGCGACTGAACTGAACTGAACTGATAGAACCTCCAGCCAATCTCTCAAGGAAATTGGCATTCTCCCCATTTTACAGATGAGGAAACCCAGGTCCAAAGAGATTAAGTAATTTTTCCAAGCACTGTGGCTGCAAAGTGGTAGGTAATTCCAAAACCTCCCCACCACACTGAGGTCCATCTGACGCTCAAGTGAAGGAGAGAAGTTTTGAAACAAAGGACTTTAGAGAAGCCGAGTGAATTTTGGGGTTGCTGTTTCACCGGTAGTTTCCTTTTTGCTCTATCGCGTCATGCTCTCTACGTAACTACACCTGATGATGAATCATTTTCTCATTGGGGCAGCTAAGCACTATGGACCTTTGACTTACAGTGTAACATGCAAATGTGTTTTCATTTCAGCACTGAGCTTGGATTAATTTCACTGTTACTCATTCACAGAAAAAACAATCCCTAAGATGAGCTCCCACCTAAAATGTAAGACCTGGAGAGTTCTGGCCCTGCCCTCTGAAAGGCACACCTTGGACCCCAGGGACAAGGAGGGCTTAACAGCGCTGGAAATCCCCCATTGTATAAAGGGTGTGACCGAAACGGCTAAACCAAGTCATGACAGAAGGTTGTGTCAGGCAAAATAGGTTATGCAAACAGAGGATTCACCGGGGATGCTTTTAGATACTGCTGCCCAAGAAGAGCAGAAAGGGGGAAGAGCGAAGAAAAGCTACGGAAGCCCAGGCACTGAAGGCTAAGTGAGGACTGAGGTAAGCAAGGAGAACACACTGCTTCCCTCAGTCAACACTCAATGTTTAAGAGCAGAAGCAGGAAACCACGGAAACACACCGCACGGAAGAGAGCACCAAGAGATATGACAGAGGACTTCAGTTACAATGTCAAGCCTCTAAACTTAGGACCTAACTATCACCTTCAAAGAAAAACTAAGTATAAATGTAACCAATAAATACTGTATCTGCACTTAATAGACTTCATAGTAGATACCATGTACACTTGAGACCTGTTTCACAAGGGGCCCTGCTTCAGGAAAACATCTCATCCTTGGTTAGAATCCTCCAGATTATCTCCCAGGAGACTTGTAGTCTATTCAGCACCTCAGCGGAAAGAGAAAATAAGCTTCTAGAAATTTCTGCCTCAAACATTTCATTTAAGGATGACATACTTAGCAATAAAATATTCCAAATTAAAGCAAGTGAAAAGAGGGTAAAGAAAAAGTATCAACCTGAAAAAGAATTGAGAGAACTGATTTAGGGCAGCCAATTCATCACTCTGTAACCAAAATCAAGGCAAAATTCTTTGAAGCAAACAACATGTTAAGTGCTCGGATTTCAGTCCACATAATAATGTCAAGGTACAAACTAATATTAGAGAAGATGACTGAATGAAAGCTCACCCCCAGTGGTGATTTATAAGTCAGTTCACATATGAAATACAAGTCTTACAGTGTAATGTTTTAATATAGTGAGAAGCTCTGCATATACCACTACATTTTCTGTTTCCCCTTTACTTTCAAGATCAGCTCTGAACATTTATGAATTTTAAAAATCCTTCATTTTCCTTGGAGATTTCTTTACTAATTTTCAGAAACATAACTTTACCCATCAAAATCTTTCACGTCACCATGAGGTATTCAGTTTTCAGCAAGTTCACTATAATTTCAAGATCTAACAAACTGTACATTATATAAGTAAATGTAATATGGGAGACAGCCTCTAAAACACCCCCATGACCTTCATCTCTTGTTTATGCCCCTGTGTGATCCCTTCTCCTTGGTCTACTTCTAATGAACAGAATATAGAAGAAGGAACAAGCTGTCGCTCCCAGATTGGTTATAAAAAGCAGGTGGCCTCTGTTTTAGGCGCTCAATGATTGTAGTGAGGAACCAAGGCCTCCAGCCAACAGCCACGTGAGTGGAGCTCAGCAGGTTCCCCAGTCCCACTCTCACCTTCAGTCTCTAAGAGATGAGCTAAAGCCCCCAGCCCAGCCACGCTTCAAGTCCTGGCCCCCAGAAACAATTTAATAAGCACCTGGGGTTTTAAGCCGTTACATTTTGGGATAATCTTTATTCCACAATAGATAAATTAGATAATTAATATACTTTTTTATACAGAGCCCATCATAAAAAATAAAACATTATTTGGGCATAAAGCTCAACAACTCTTTTTGTTTGTTTAAGGCACAAATATTCAAGTATCTGGCCTTGCTGAAAATAAAAAGAATCCTAATTTGGATTTATTATTTTTCAAACATTAAAAAAAAGGTTACACACATATTTTATTAGCTAAGATAGTTTAAAACTAAGCAATTAGGATTTATTCTTTAACTCTAAGAAAATGATCAGTGAAATATTTTAGAAGTATAGAATTTATAGTATTCCTAGATTTTCAGAGGCAAATGAAGGCACATTTCTTCCAGCAAGTCACATAAATGATACTAGCATTCCTCCCATGACACTTAAATGAGTAGATTTCCCTGGAGAATCAACGTTAAGCAAAGACATATGCCTTCCTTCTGTGATACCTTTGTAGTTTTTTACGCTCTTCTCTCCCTAAAAAGGTCTATTATTTTCTATTTAAGAATAGGATATCTCAAAGGAACAAAGTGCCATGACAGAGGAAAATGACGGATGTCATGATAAAGGAACTAGTGAGGAAGAGGGCTCAAGGATGGAGCTTGAAAAACTGCTTCCACATGCATAGGCAGCTTTACACACACTGCTTGAGGACCCATGAGATGTAGCAACATAACACATATATGTATATGAACACCACCCACAAAAGAGAATTCAATTTCACTTAACAGTGCTATTTTGAGGTGCTAGTTTACACTCATAATTTTAACGGCACAAACACGTTCATCTTGACCACAAGTCTGTTCTCTACATCTGTGACTCTCGAAAGCCTATACTTTCAAACAAAAAAAACTGTCCACAGACATTACACATCCCAGGGAACAGCTGGCACAGTCAGCACCTTAGAAAGTGAAACAAAGCCAAGCTGGGTAGGCCACACAGAGGTCTCAGCTGGACACTCCTTGTTCACGTCTGGCCCTAATTCCAGTCTCTGTGCTGTGCACATGGGCAGTGAACTCCAGCTTCTCAGATGAGGATGGCAACGACGATGCACCGATGATGTTAGTGGCAGAGCTAACTTTTCTGCAATGACTGTGAGCCAGTAAGCATTCTTGGCACTTTCCATTCATGAACTCATGTAACCCCTACTCAGTCTGAAAAGCAATACTATTATTACCACCCCTGCTCACTCCCAATTTACAGATGAGGAAACTGAGACACGGCATTGCAAGGTCATGCCTAAATCTACACTGGTCTTAGGACACAGCTAACTTTCAAAACCAGACAATCCACCAACAGCCTGAGTTCAACAGATAATCTGAAGAGTCAAACTATATTTAAGTGAAATGACTTTTTCAGAGTTATAATCAGTAGCTCGTTAACAGTGTGTTAATCAACAAACTGCCACTTAACCAGTCAATCAAGACACTGGACTTGCACTCAGCTAAGCACGTGGATTAACCAATACTAACTTACTTATGTTCTATTCATACTTTATCAGACTTCTTTGTAAGGATCTATATAGCCCTTCAGCAGGGAAAAACACCCAAAACTGAAACAAGTAGGTCAGAAGTGAGTATTTGCCAAGGGAAACACCTCAAGGTACAAGAGCAGATTAAAACGCTCTGATTCAACACAGACATCTGTTCTGTCATAAGCGACCATCTGCTTCATATCTCAGACAGCAAAACATTTCAATAGGAAGTGTCAAATCTGACTCCTAATCAGGAAACAATTATCTACATTTGCTACCAGCCCCAAAGCTGATCCGAAACTCCTGGGGCAAAGCTAAATGGAAAAACCACAGTACAGGTACATATTCTAATGTGGCTAGATATTGGCCAAGATTCCCACCGGCTGTAATATTTTAACTATTTCACCAACCAGAAAATATACAACTGAAGAGGTAAAATGAGAAACAAATTGAGAAATCTGGATGGGTGGGGGTGGTGGGGAGACAGTTTGAGAAACAAAGACTTTTGAATGAAAAGTCCAGTGGGCCTTTAGCTGCCTGAGCCCCAAGCACTGCTGGGCCAGGAACTTGGGTGAGCAGGGCGTCCCCACTGTAGAAGCACAAAGACATAACCACACAGTTAGCAGTCACTTTTAAGACACAGGATGACTTTCTGGGATGCAGAGAAGCAAGACTAGAGCCAGTTAGGATGTGAGGGAAGGTTTTGTCAAGGATATCAGCAGAACACTGAGTTGAACGCTAAACACTCAACAAGTCCTCTGCCAGGCCCCATGTGAAATGGGGCGTCAGAGACAGGAGGCCCCCAGGCAGCAGGGCACCACAGGCAGGGCGCACACGTGGATGCAGGGCAGTGTCATTCAGGAAGATTCTCTGGGAAAGCTGCTGGGGCAAACTGAAGATGGAGTGACAGTCTACACTTCTCCACCGGCAACAGGGAGCCTCCTTCAGCACCGCTTACAGGCCAGATTCTGGGGAGACAGCACAAGCCAGAAAATACCAAGTGCTTGTTATAACAGAGCCTGGATTCTAAGGGGACAAGACTGACTCAAAGATGTAAATGATTTTAGTTGGAAGACGGGCACTTAAAAATTAGACAGGAAAAGGAGACAGAGGGGCAGGAGGAGCCCAGCAGCTGATCAATGTGGCACCTCGCTCCTCTGGGTGCAGGGAAGCAAGAAACAAATGCAGCTCTGGGGTCCTGAAGGATGGACAGACCCCCACGAAGTGCTCCTGCACTCTGAGCATCCCAAGAAAGTCAACCGACTCCATGTCTTTTTAATTCAACTTCAATTAACTGAACTAATTTGAGGCAACCAATAATAATGACTTCTTGCTACTACAAACAGAAGCATCTTGAAAAGTGGCCTCCCGTTCTCTCTGGGGTTCTAGGTGACCAACATGTCCACTCCTGCTGCTGTTGCAATCCAAACTCTGCTGGACACAAGTGTAGCAGGGGACAATTTCCCTTGGTAAAGTTACAGGAAACCGAGGACAACAGCAGACTAAAAATGATTTATTTATATGTTTATTAAGCTGGGCCGGGCCTTGGTTGCCATGTGCAGGATGTTTAGTTAGAGCATGTGGATCTTGTAGTTGCGGCATGTGGGATGTAGTTTCCCAAACAGGGACAAACCCATGCCCCCTGCACTGGGAGCCCAGTCTTAACCACTGGACCACCAGGACAGCAGACTTTTCAATTATGATTTCTGAATAAATCTAGCAAAAAAATTTAAATGATATAAGCTAGTAGAGAAAGGTGAAATGAAGCATTACCTTCATAAATGTTGGTATGCTGGTGAGACTATACAATTACAGCACTTCTAAAAAGAACATGGCAATATATGCAGTTTGTTTCTTTAGAATAATTCCTCTTTTAGAATCTGAAGACTATATTGGACATTTAGATAAGTATTTACATACAAACAAGCTCAATGCAAGGTTATTTATAAAAACAATTTAAATATCTCGGAAGAAAAGTAAATAGTATATCCATACAAAGAAACATGTAAGCCATTGAGAATGTTTAAAATAATATTAATAGGAGAAAAATTACGTTTTTAAAGTAGTAAATAATCATCTTTGTGTGACCTCTAAATTTCTAAGGCTTTGAGAGAAATAAAAGATCAAAATACAAAATGTTAGGTGACAAGATTCCACTCTAAGAAGCCTGAGTTTGTTTTTTGAAAGGACACGCACAGCTGTTCCATCTCCTTGTGTTGTCTGTTCCATTACTTCATGGGCTTCAGTGATCAAAGGATCTTCTGACATCCCAGTTTACCACATACAGCCCTGAAAGTATCGCTCAGAGCGTCTCCACAGAGGGACAAGGGAAAAGAGCCCTGACTTGGCCCTTGTCCACCTTTATCCTCAAACAGCTTGGTCGCTGGCTCCCAGCCCTGGCTGCAGCCCTGCACACATGCCACCACCTGTGAGCACGGTCGGGGTGTGGCTCCAGCCCGGCACTGAGACGGAGCTCTAATAAGGTGTGACTGCCTTAGGTCTAAACAGGTAGATACCCAGTTCTCAGCGCTGAGCCTAAGTTCACTGTCAAACTCTGTGCTCAGCCCTCACAGCTCACCAACCAGGGAAGAGGCATGCATGTCACCTCCCCTTCCTAGGCTTCCATCAGTAAATTCAATAAACTCCTTTGATGTCAGCCTCCTGTCAAAGCCGAATGATGTCCATCATCCCATCCAATCTCAACCTCAAACTGATGTCACTGTCAACAAAGCCAGGCTCTCCATAGAACCACACTGGCCCACGTTCTGCTCTGAGGCAGGCTCTGCAGCTGTCCAGCAGGGGTGAGGACGTGGCTGAACCTCAGGACTGGCTCTGCTGGTGACATGGGACACTGCAGCCTCAGCCACAGTGCTGAGACTCCCACCCTAATCAACTCTACCACTGCCTACTGACCAAGTTCTCACTTAAAAGACTACCTTCAATGGATTTAATTGAAAGTCTCTGAACACAGAATTCAGCATCACCGAAGAACACAGCCAGCCCTGAATTCATTCGGAGCCCCCTTTCTACCATACTCACATTTACACCCCCATTCAGAAGGTGCCAGTCTTAAACTGGTGAACAAGAGCTAGCCCAGCTTTTGCCCACTGTCCAAACTGTCTTCAGTGACTTCTCGATTAGACTGTCCCTGGACCACAGACACACTCTCATAAATGTCATGGGTTCTAGATTTGTATATTACACTACCATTTCAGTGACAGCCCTTCCAGGATCAAGGCATGACTAATCTTTTTCGTGTACCCTCCAATGCTTCGCACAGCACTGCGAACCCTATGAGTGCCCTACAATAATCTATCTGAAGGCTTTTCACAAGCATTAAGATACGAAAATGAAGAGGTCCATCAATGCCTTTTCTGTATCCTCTGATATTCTCTGGGTGACCTACAAGCCTCATTCTTCTGATCCATAAAGTAAGGGAGGGAATGCTCAACAGTATCTACCTCCCTCATAGACTGAAGCATTTGCATATATTCCAGCAATTACAAGAGCTCTCATTTTACTCCCAAAAGCCCACTCGAGTTTCACTGTAAGTGCATATTGGTTCCTCAGTTTATTTGACATCCACCAAGCATGTACAGAGTGGGGTGGAAGATGAACAGGACCTGTGCTCTCATGGAGACCATGGTCTGATAGGAAAACAAGTGGGTGAGAGCACGTATAACAACACGTTACATACAGTGAAAGCACACCAGAAACTCTAAGGGATCGCTAAGAACAGGCTTGGGTGAGGCAGGGTGAGAAAAGGACTGAGTAGTGTGTTTAAGGAGGCAGCGGGAGGGGGGACATTTAGGGAAGATGGGTTTGGTCAAAAAAGACTTCTTAACCAAACACTGATGGAGATTCACTGAGGAAAATCACAACAGAACACAGAATCACCCTCTTCTCCACCAAACTACTTCAGCTCAAAAAGGATTATACAAATGAAAAGGCCTCAGGTTTCTCAAGTTCTTTCATTCGAAGAATAGAACAATACTTTTTAGCACTTTACGTACCATGAAAAAACAACCAAAATACTCCAAATAACTCAAAGGTCTTTAAGAAAAAAACAGGTTATACATCAGCACAGTCATTAACCCTGACAGACTGATTACTGAGACTTTTAAAGAATGACATTAGACAAAAATCTGTCCATCTTTTCTTTGTTTAAAACCATACCCAGTGTTCTTCAATTATACCTCCCTCCATCCACATCACACACAACACGCCACAACCATGCCACATTCCCGAGAATGACAACTCCCCACATCGTGCCTTCTAATTAACACTCACTTCAGCAGCACAATTGCTGCCATTTACTTTCAAAAAGCTCACTCCAGCATATCCTCCTTCTAGACTGACAACATCCATTTGTGTCTGAAATTGGGTGCGAGGCCTAAGTGCCTCTAAGGCCTAAACCCTCAGCTGCTGAGTCTCTGTGGCTCTTTCCCTGCTGCTGCTGCGTCACTTCAGTCGTGTCCGACTCTGTGTGACCCCATAGACAGAAGCCCACCAGGGTCCCCTGTCCCTGGGATTCTCCAGGCAAGAACACTGGAGTGGGTTGCCATTTCCTTCTCCAATGTGTGAAAGTGAAAAGTGAAAGTGAAGTCGCTCAGTCGTGTCCAACCCTTAGCGACCCCATGGACTGCAGCCTACCAGGCTCCTCCATCCATGGGATTTTCTAGGCAAGAGTACTGGAGTGGCTTTAAATGACATTAACTCAGAATGAGGGGGAGGGGTCCTCTGTTCTGATCTGCCCTTTCCACCAAAACCAGCTTTGTCTTACTAAAATATAGCCCCGATTACTTGATTCCCCTGCTCAAAAATATTCAGTGGCTCCCAATAACTTCTAAATTAGATTTCAGCTGATGGCCCTACATTCAAGACCGTCTATTACAGATGCTGTTTTTCCATCTTGTCTGCCACGTGCAGCTACATCATCCAGTCAAATATTCCCTGCACCTCAGATATGAGCCATTCTGCCACCTCTGTGGGTCGCCAACACTGTCTCAGCCAACATGCCCACTTATCTGTTCTTCTATTAAGATCTACTAAGTGCTATCTCCCCACCAACATCTTTCCTCGTTATTCAGCCAATGATCATCTCTCCAGCATGTGAGCTGCAAAAGCATTTCCTCCCTCTGTTTAAAAGCATGCCTTTTGCCTGGTATTCTCAGTATTCCTGAACTCAGCTTATACCTCTAGCCCTGAGCTTGCCTATAAACTCCCTGAAGACAGAGCTTTGAGCTCTGATCATCCCATCACTTCTGCTAAGAACCCCAAACAGAATGGCTTACCTGAATTTGATAAAGCATCCTTCACCCAACTTTTCATGCTGGGTAACCAGTTTTGAGCAGGTGCGTCATGGGATTGGTGCTCACTCGCAGAGCAGCAGGGTAGCCTACTAGAGAGGAAAGCACGAGACCAGGAGTCCAAACTTGCCTGCCACTTACCAGGTATGTAACTGTGGACAGATGACTCACCCCACAGACCACAGGAACCTGACCCAGAATGTCTGCTCTGAGAGTAAATTAGAGGGGACAAATAAACTGCATGTCAAGTTCCGGTTTCAATGTCCCGGTGGTGGCGTCTGCGATGACTGAGGTTACGTGGGGACTCCAGAGAGCATGCGACCAGTTCTCAGAAACCACCAGATTCGAAAGTTGGGCAGCAACAAGAGGCCACGGATTTGCCATCCTCAGACTCCATGACCTTCAAGGTCTAAAATCACCAGATTTGGGGAGGTTTTGCGATGTTCCTCTGGGAACTCAAACCCTAAAAGTCTATGAGGTTGCTCTGGAATGAACAACCAAACAACAATCAAATGCTCTTCTGGCTGATGAGGAGGAGGCAAGGGAGGAAGACCTGGTATTAAAATCTGTCATTTTAGGAACTTCCCTGGAGGCCCAGTGATTAAGACTCCAATCTTCCACTACAGGGAGTATGGGCTCGATCCTAGTTGGGGAGTTAAGATCCCACAGGCCTCATGGCAAAAAAAAAGCAAAATATAAAACAAGCAATATTTTAACAAATTCAATAAAATTTTTTTAAACGGTCCACATCAAAAAAAAATCTTAAAAAAAAAAATAGAATCTGTCATTTTAAAATATGCAAGCATTCACGATTTTCTTCAAGAAACTACACAAAATTCATAGCAGTTTTTAAGTTTGTACGCCTTTGATTTTAAGTGTTCTGACCTCTAAAAGCAAAGGTGGACAAAGCACAGCAGTAATGAAGCCATTCACCAGGATGGGTACCCTGCAAAGGCAGGGGTGCAGCTCTGCCCATCCCAGCTGTTAGACTCAGCATCCCTCAGCCTCCTAGGTTCACTTTCTGAGAACAGTAATCATCACACCCGCCAGATGGGAGACACTGAAGGAGTCTCCCTGTGGAAAGCACCGTGCCTGGCACATGGGCATAAGCAATAGACATTTACTACTCCTATTACCACCACTGTCAAGATCACTGCCATGCAATTAGCAGGACACATGAGTCTGCACGTTGTTAGTGCAAAACAATTTTCTAAAGGCAAAAATACTTAGCACAGAACTAAGAAAAAAAAGTAACATCGGCCAGTCCCACCCATGTAAGCCTTACAACAACTTGCTACTTTTTTTTTTTTTTTGGTGTCTGCTTTTAATGCCAGCTGAGGAACAGTTTTCCCTGCCTCTTCCAATTCTGTGGTATATCTTATGAAGCAATAGATGTTTAAGCAAAGATACACACATGCCCAGGCTGGTATATTTAAAGGAACTGATCTGATAGAAATGAACACCCTGTCCTTTCAGGCAGAAACAAAGGAGTTTTTCCATGGGGTGAGCTCGGATCTTGTTTAATGGAGCTTCACAGAAATAGAGCAAATTAAAATGACAGTATTTCCCAACAGCTCACAGGATAAGCCAACAAAGACGGGTCATGCCTGGAAACAAGCTCAGGTCAGCTCTTGACAATGAGAAGTCATGGATCCAAACACCAAGGAAGTTTTTCAACCTGGAAGGCAGAACTGCCTATGCTCATCCCAACTAGCAAAGGGTTCTGGTTTTGCCAACAACTCTGTAATGCCCCAGTCCACTCTACAACAGAAATATACCCATAAGATTACAATACCTGCTTAAAATAGACACTCAGTCCCATGTGAACTGAATGAAAAAACCAAATGAACAGGGTTGGATATAAACAGGATTCAAAGATAAAAAAACAGATTTTGCACAGTACATATTATCAGGTTTGAAGCCCACCCTCTCAAGGCAGCTAATCTCTCTGAAATCCTCTGTTTTGCAGCAAAATTTCCTACATTTGCTATGGAAGCAGCGGCTAAAGCAGTTGGCAAGCAGGCTGGTCCATTGGTAGCAGCCAGAGCTAACTGAACTGTGGCAGGAGCAATGTCTGCCCTACATTATATGTGTGTATACATATTGTTCTCTGGTTGCCACTATAGGTGGATGGCACCTAGAACTTGAGCCAGCAACTCTTTAAAATAGCCAGGGCAAATATAACTATACTAGAATTTGAACGAATGGAATTACACTAAAGTTGGCAAAAATCAAGTTGTTCCCTGAGAGATTCAATTATATTAAAAATGTGAATGGGAAATCATCCAAGTGACTTTATTACCAGACTATCAAAATGTTGTATTTCCTATTCAGAAGTGTATCTACAACTCAATACATCAAGGATGTTGTTCAAGTTTTTATCCACACATCCTTAAGAATTCTTAATACAATAAAAAGTAGGTATCAGTTTAATAAAGTGACCCCTTTTAAGGTCGATTACCAATACATGATGGAGAAGGCAATGGCAACCCACTCCAGTACTCTTGCCTGGAAAATCCCATGGATGGAGGAACCTGGTATGCTGCAGTCCACGGGGTCCCTAACAGTCGGACATGACTGAGCAACTTCACTTTCACTTTTCACTTTCATGCATTGGAGAAGGAAATGGCAACCCACTCCAGTGTTTTTGCCTGGAGAATCCCAGGGACAGGGGAGCCTGGTGGGCTGCCATCTATGAGGTCGCAGGGTCGGACACGACTGAAGTGACTTAGCAGCAGCAGCAGCACCAATACATGAAATATATATGTTTAGGTGTGTAATTCCCTGGCAGTCCAGTGGTTAGCACTTTGTGCATCCACTGCAAGGGGAATGTGTTCAATTCCTGGTTGGGGAATTCCACAAGACAAGTGGCATGACCAAAAAAGTAAAATAAAATTTCTTAAAAATATATAAAGTATCTTAAGTACCTAAATGTTAGCAATTAAACAATAAACAGATTAAATTTTTCCAAATACCAGGTAATTAAAAAATGGATGCTAGAAATTGGACAAGTTTAATACTTTCTTAACCTGTTTCTTTTCTTTTTTTTAATTGGAGGATAACTGTTTTACAATATTGTGTTGGCCTCTGACATATATCAACATGAATCAAACACAGGTATACATATGTCACCTCCCTCCTGAACCCCCAACTTGTTTTTTAAAATTGATTTCTCTGTATTTCCTTTTATTTAAATTGCCTATTTATAGATATTTCTCTTTAAAAAAGATAATAAAATCAAGAGCTAACCTCCCAAAGAAAGAAAATTTTCATTCTGTACCATGATTACCTTCTTAAACAGCTAAAATCACTTTTGCTTCAAATCATTTTCCACCAAAATATGACACACACACAGTGATGCTGAAAATTTCACTAACCTAACTCCAAAATTTTTCACGGGACATCATTTTATTCCACCGTGAAGTCATGATTCAAAATAAAAGGAAGCCATTTTGCTTGAAACTATTAAAATAAACCCTGCTCATTTTTCTTGTGTCTACTCTAAACTGCAGGTTGCAGAAAGTCATTTGGAAACTATTATACATATACTGAAGTTACTATTAAGCATCTTAGGTTCCTTCAATGGTAGAAAGTATCACTATTCAAATCTCAAGTTTATTTTAATAGGTAAAACTTCTTCTAAATATTAACATTTCTATAATGTAAGTTCTAGAAGGGAGATGGGAGGATTCTTTTTTATATTTCAGTAATATGGAAATCAGGTTGCAAATGAAATCCACCTTCACAGCAATGTTCAAATAATACTAAAAGCCTGAAGCAGTAGAGTTCCTTCCCATCATCAAAAAGTAATCTTCAAAGCATGCAGTTTAAGTAGAAGCATCCTGCAGAGCCTTGCTGCACCTGACCATCAAAGGTCCAGCATCACCTGCACCACCTGGGATCCTGTCTGAAGTGGAGACTCTTGGTCCACCTTGGACCTGCTGAATCAGAATCTGCACTTTCACAAGATCCCCAGTGTGCAAGTGAGCTGAAGAAATGCAGCTCTAGAGGAGTATGGCATTTTGAAACACAGTAAACTCTGAAACAAGAGAAGCCACCACAATGACAATGCCTCATACTGCGGCTAGAGAAAGCCCACAGAGACAACAAAGACCCAGCACAGCTGATAATAAATAAAACTTTTTCTTTAAAATAAAATTTAAAAAAATAAACCCACAGGGGGGAAAATGTAATAAAATATCAGCAGCAAAACAGTATAACTCATCAAATAGGATCACTCCCACATGGGGTGGTGATGAAATCCCAACAGTCTTCCTATAATATCCCACCGACAAAATGTGTACACCAAAAATCAGGGGTCAGAAATTATCCTCAATCACAACCTAGGACTGTCCTCAGAAAATAGGAAGTGTGATTACATAAAAGTGGATAATCATTGCACTTCCAAGTTTAAGGGAACCTTCGGGTTAATTTTGTAGTCTCTAAGTGAGAAAATTGATATGCAGGGTTACAAAAATGATTGCTGGCCTGGAATTGAGTTATGATTGAATAATTCTCTATCCCTGTCTCTCAGTCCAAATTTCAAGTGGCATCTTTGCCTCCCTCCTCTCACATCGTATCAAAAGAAGCATCCATGTCTCTTGCATTAGCCCTTTCTATTCCCGCTGATATCTTAGATGCTCATCGCTCACTGCCTAATACAACATACTTCCCCTGGGTCCTCTGGCTAATCCGTGCAACTGTGGCCCTGCCCACAGTCTTGCTCGGATAGCGTCAGGAATCCCATCTGCCCCAAACTTCACAAGATCCCATTTCTTAGGGAATAAGGGGAAAATGGCCAAGTCTACACATGCAGCCTGCCACACAGGTAGGTATCTCCCACCTCAACTTCTAGGACACCAACTGCCCATTCTGTGGACTGGGCCACCTGTCATATGTAGATCACAATACCCTGCAGATTCCTCATTGCTCAGACTTGTCTCCTGACCTGTAACATTTTCCCTATAAATCCACTTCAAGTTTCTACAGTAAGGAAAATACATACAAATAAAAAACACAACTGGGAGGTTACCAATATACAGTGTGCATGCATGCTCAGCAATATCCGACTTCTTGGACTGTAGTCGCCGGGACTCCTCTGTCCATGAGATTTTCCAGGCAAGAATAGCAGAATGGATCCTCCAGAGGATCTTCCCAACCAAGGGATTGAATCTACATCCCCAGTTGGCAGGTGGATTTTTTTTACCACTGAGCCACTTTGGCTAAGACCCACTTACACTGTATGAATAAGCATTTATGCAAATTTCAACCTTCATCCAAAAACGTGTGATCTTAATTATTTAGTAAAGATTGAGTATCTTTGAAAGATTTGTATAAAGAAAAATGTAATTACTTCACTGAAAAGTATGTCATTAATCTATCAATTACATGTCAAAGGTAGGACAGAACTTCTGTAAACAGGATAATGGAAATGACCCGAAATGAGGAGTAAAAGAGTCAAAATATTTGATGATTCAAAGATTTACTCTAAAACACTTAAGAAAAAAAACATCTATTCCTACATGGCTCTCTGGTGTGTATTCTCATTAGAGCAAAGGAAGATGCGATAAATACCTTTAACAAAACCAAACATTCAGCAGATGGAATTTGAACTTTAAAATATGGCCTCAACATGTTCATTTAGCTACCAAAATTACTTCTCATTCATATCTGGGTGATAGGAAAGCGAAATCCACTTAGACAGCAAATGAACTGCTGGCAGAACCAGGCGGCACACCAAAGGAGCTGACACATTCCCTTGGATTCAAAATATAGTCATCCTAGCACTTCATTTTCATCCTACCATGGCCTTATCTAATTCTTTAATTTTCTCTTTACTTTGATGAAGCTCTTAATTATCAACAAACAAAAAAATCTATTAACTCTCCACCCTTCAACAAATAACATTTGGGTTTTACCTTAGCATGTTTAACATTTTCCTAACTGTAGGGTACACTTTAATTTTGTACCTTTTTACACTTAACCTAGCATAAACCTTTTTTCACTTTGCTATAAAGCCTTTATATCCATTTAAAGGCTACATACTATTTCTTCTAATGAATAAACTGTGGCTTACATATTGATTTTCCTGATGTTAGACCTTTGAAGTCATGCTGAGGATTTCAGAATTTAAATAATGCTGGCTGAATACCCTCACCCATGATTTTAATTTCCTAGGGATAAACAATATCTCAGAGGACTATATTCCAGGAACTGAATGAAAGAGTAGGAACATTTTTGCAGATCTTCATAATCTTGCCAAATTGCTTTTCGAAGCAAATATACAGTTGCACAAAAGCACGAGCAATGAAATGATGATCCAAACACACAGGGTCACCGTGACTTTGAAGCACTGAGTATGTTAAGCAGTATTTGTTTTACCAATTTAATAAGATAAACGATAATTTAATTTGTGAGTCTGTGAATAGCAGGTTTATTCAATGTTTTTCCATGGTTTTTTACTAGTTGATTCTCTCCTTTTAAACTGCTCATTTGAGTCCTTTGGCCAACCATCCACTGGGCTCCTAATATTCTTCTCTTTAGTTTGATGGCATCAAAGTGCCCCATAAGCACCTTGCATTTTCAATGAGAAGCTTTTGTGTTAGACAAAGAATAACAGGGACTTAATTCTACCACTGCAGTTGGATAAATGTTCAGAAGTAAACAACACATCGCTGCTCCCAAGGACTCCCACCTCTTTGCTTTAAACCAGTGGCTCTCCAGTCTACTTAACACAGCCCACATTTCTCAGCCATTACTACTTCTCAACAGAAAACAAGCTCAGTGACAAAAATGCACTGTCACTGTGTGAACAAATTGAGGGTGAAAACATATAGTTATTTAAATAGGGTCATGGATGGTTCACGCTTGAACAGTAAAGCATACCTAGCTTAAATTCTCAATATTAAAAAATTATAATCCTTCAATGCTGTTGATAATAAAGTACACCACTACACCCTGTAGATCTGGCGAAAGAATTCACAGCGAATCTTTGATGCACAGCTTCTAAGAGCAAGGCTAAGGTTTAAGACAAAATGACCCCCGAAAATCACTTGAATGGACCACACAATACAGCGTGCATGCCATTTTGAGTGCTGCCTTCTCTCTCACAAAGGCCAGTTTGCCTGTGGTGCCAGCGCTGCCAGTGTTTCCTGTGGTGTTGGAAGAGACGGCACTTTCTTTGGTTGAATACAGAAAGTATGGTAAATACAAGTCTGACTTGTTTAAGAGAATGTTGTATGGAAAACATATATATACTATTAATTATTTTTAAGCAAACATTTACAGTTAAATTAGCATACATTAAATACACATGACCCAATGACACTGTAAATGGATAATGATGACGTCAAATGAACTAATTTGTCATTTAAAAGCAGCCATTGAAAACCACAACCAACTCAAAGACCACACTGATCTTATGCTGGTAAAACAGTTTTACCTGAATTAAAATCACCTGCATGTACATACCTGTCACTGTTTTGCAATTCTGCCAAATATAATACTGACATCCAGACGTTAAAATACTGAACTCATATCACACACTAATTTTTCATTTACAGATACCAAATTTCAGCAATTCAAATGTTTACTTAGTTTAAAAAAAAATGAAAGTATATGAAATGGAAAAACCCAAGAGATATTCTGTACCAGCATTTCAGGCTTGTCAGAAGTTATGCTTTGAAGATAAGTACCAACCAGATAAAGGAAACATACTTTGAGGAAAAAGAGAAACAATTTTAACTCCAAAATCCCTTCCCTCTGGAGACTGGTACAACACAGAAAGAAGTAGCATAGTACCCAGTTGTTCAAGGTTATGCGACAGAGAACTTGCTCAAAATACAGCAATACTCTAACCTTTATTAAAGTTCTGTTAGAGAAAGACTAATCAGCAAAAAAAGAACAAATCCTTTATAGGATCAAGACTGGACAGACAATGGAACACAAGGCTGCCAGTTAAAGGTAACCCTTTGTTCAGAAAATGTATCATAAGGGGAAATATTGGATGTACTTGTGGGAGCATGAAGAAATTTGGGTGCAAATAAGAAGGAAACAAAATAGACAAAGCCCTGCTAAGGGCATTTGCCACTTACTGTCCAGAGAAAACGAAGATAGATACACAGACAGATATACAAAAAAGATCTTCATGACCCAGATAATCACGACGGTGTGATCACTTACCTAGAGCCAGACATCCTGGAATGTGAAGTCAAGTGGGCCTTAGGAAGCATCACTATGAACAAAGCTAGTGGAGGTGATGGAATTCCAGTTGAGTTATTTCAAGTCCTAAAAGATGAATCTGTGAAAGTGCTGCACTCAATATACCAGCAAATTAGAAAAACTCAGCAGTGGCCACGAGACTGAAAAAGGTCACTTTTCATTCCAACCCCAAAGAAAGGCAATGCCAAGGAATGCTCAAACTACCACACAATTGCACTCATCTCACACGCTAGCAAAGTAATGCTCAAAATTCTCCAAGCCAGGCTTCAACAGTATATGAACAATGAACTTCCAGATGTTCAAGCTGGATTTAGAAAAGGCAGAGGAACCAGAGATCAAATTGCCAACATCTGTTGGATCATCAAAAACCAAGAGAGTTCCAGAAAAACATCTACTTCTGTTTTTTGACTATACCAAAGCCTTTGACTATGCGGAAAATTGTTCAAGAGATGGGAAATACCAGACCACCTTACCTGCCTCTGAGAAATCTGTATGCATGCAGGTCAGGAAGCAACAGTTAGAACTGGACATGGAACAATAGACTGGTTCCAAATTGGGAAAGGAGTACGTCAAAGCGGTATATTGTCACCCTGCTTATTTAACTTATATGCAGAGTACATCATGAGAAATGCTGGACTGGATGAAGCACAAGCTGAAATCAAGATTGCCTGGAGAAGCATCAATAACCTCAGATGTGCAGATGACACCACCCTTATGGCAGAAAGTGAAGAAGAACTAAAGAGCCTCTTGATGAAAGTGAAAGAGAAGAGTGAAAAAGTTGGCTTAAAACTCAACATTCAGAAAACTAAGATCATGGCATCTGATCCCATCACTTCATGGGAAATAGATGGGGAAACAGTGGAAACAGTGACAGACTTTATTTTGGGGGGCTCCAAAATCACTGCAGATGGTGACTAGAGCCATGAAATTAAAAAATGCTTGCTCCTTGGAAGAAAAGCTATGACCAACATAGACATCATATTGAAAAGCAGAGACATTAAGTTACTTTACCAACAATGTCCATCTAGTCAAAGCTATGGTTTTTCCAGTAGTCATGTATGGATGTGAGAGTTGGACTATAAAGAAAGCTAAGAGCTAAAGAATTGATGCTTTTGAACTATGGTGTTGGAGAAGACTCTTGAGAGTCCCTTGGGCAGCAAGGATATCCAACCAGTCCATCCTAAAGGAAATCAGTCCTGAATATTCATTGGAAGGACTGATGTTGAAGCTGAAACTCCAATACTCTGGCCATCTGATGCGAAGAACTGACACATTTGAAAAGACCCGGATGCTGGGAAAGATTGAAGGCAGGAAGAGAAGGGGACGAAAGAGGATGAGATGGTTGGATGGCATCACTGACTCAATAGATATCAACTTCTTTTCTTTTTAACCACAAATTTGCACAGAATCAAGATATAAGGGAAACCTCAAGGTATGACTCTAGAATTCTAAGAGCATGTCATAGGAACTCTTGACGTGCCTCTGAAGAAGCAATAAGAAGCTATCATTCTCAGTTTCATTTCTTGTAATTAATAACACTTTGTTCTTTAACAAAATTAATGTAGCTCATTGAAGAAATGCTGGAAAAGTATGAAGAAAATCAAATTCTCCCATAATTTGGACCAAACAGGAACTCATCAGTCAGACTGTCAAGACCCCTGGAGGAAAGTGAGAATGCAGTTGTGGAACTAGTAATAACAATACAAGGGACTAAGCAGACACCATCTCTAGACTTAAATTTGAAAAGTCCAAGAAAAAACACATTACACACCTGAAAGAGATCACTGCTTTTGCAGCACTCAAGACACTAAAGCACGACAATCTGAGAAAGATGAATCAGCATTATCCAAAGCAATTAATCTGACTAACTGGGTCGTTCCATTTTTAAAACAGTTTATCTAAAAACTGGAGGGGCAGGCCCATGGCCAAGAAGGAAACAAAAATGTGGTATGAATCACAAAGAACTCTGTCAGAAAGATAAACCCCAGAATTAGATGAAGTGCAGGAACAATTTTTTTTTTTTAAAGAAACTAAAGGAGGAAAGTAAGATTCTAAGCTATATTTGGAGCTTGAAAGAGGCAGGCTACACTGTGGAGAGTGTAGGCTACTACTAACCAACTGTATTTCTTATTGGTCTTTTATAACAGAAGAATTTCAAGCTAAAAAAGGAACAAGAAAATCAGTAGCCTCTCTCTCACTCCAAAATAATAAAAATAATAAACTAAGAACATTTCCAAAGCATTTTCAGTAATTTTGTGCTATTTCCCCCACTTTAGAACCTTCACCTGCTTGGAGGCAGGTACAGATTCCTCTGCTGGACAATAAGCCCCTTCCCTCCAAGGTCAGTCCCTCTTCCCCTAGAGGACTCACCCAAATCCACCTCCAACGTCATCTTCTCTGGATGGGCTCTTATTTGCCATCAGACCGGGAAGAACAAAGGTGACCTTCCCTGGGTCCCACGACACATGGGGCCTGGGTCTCTACCCCATTTTGCACTCTTGCTGATGCTGTTCCCCACCGGATTGGGGATCTGAGTAGATGTCTTCATATCACTAACACCATGAACTCAGTAAGAGATATTCATTTCTTAATCAAGCAACTAATGACTGAATTCCTGAAGAATGGTCATGAGACCAGGAAAAAGATCAGAAAATGAAGATGAGCAGTGCTGCCTCCCCAAGGACATGGAGAACAGTTAGGCTCTGAGTTAGAGCTTTATTCTCCAACATCCTTCCAAGGGAGGGAGTGCCCTGCCCTTCAAAAAAAGAAAAAGCTGCAACTCAGTGGCTGAGTAACTTGTCTGAGCTAAGAAATGGTTCCAAACCCCATGTCCACATGTCTCTAAAGCTTCTCCCGTCTCCCTTAGATTCCAGTGAACTCTGAACACCCGAAAGGGGCAGGGACGCTGTGACCTACCCTGGGACCACTCAGGCCAGGTATATGAAACCAGCGTCGTTTTTTCCTACTATGGCTGTCAAATGTTAACAAGGTACTTTTAAAATTTCCCAAATTACTACTATTACATTAAACAGTGAAACCATGAACAAATAGTAAATGTCCTTGAGTGTCAAACCTGGTCAAAACCACACTCACAAACAAGAGCTAGCAACTTCCAACACGGAGACCAAAGTACGTTTTCACTATTGAACCCAAACCTGAAACAAAATTCACTGAGCTCACAGCCAACATGTGTGGCTTTGGACAGTACATGTAAGCTTGTGGAGTCTCCTGGTGTCCCCCATAAGTGGGCAGGGAGGGATGGAGGAAGAGAGGAAGCACCAGGTGACCTCCAGGTGTGACTCGCAGTCTGTTTGATTCTACACCCCTTGGCCAAGGACAAATGTAAGACAGCAGCTGGTTTGGAGTCACTTGTCTGGCAAACAGCAATATCTCTGTGCTGCCTGATTCTCATGTTGGGTTCTTAGCTTCCAAATCTTGGTGTCACGGATGGAGGTGAAGAGACTTGTCTGTCTTGCTGAATGATAAGCAACATGAATTGCCAAGGATGAAAATGAAACAGGTATCAGGCCAACAGAACTTTTCCAGTAAGAGTTTTTAACCCTTTGAACTGGCTGCTACGAGCAGTGCTGAATAGATCACCACAGATGTGATCCCTGGGCAAACATTTGGTGAAGAAAGTAATGTCTGCAGTGCTCAGAAGGCCTACATACTTAGAAGCCATCTCTTAGGATCCATAAGTTACTCCACGTTCTATTCTATCAGTTACACAGGTAATCACATGTATGCTGAACTGATGTAAGTGACAAATCATATTTTCAATGAAGAACTTGCTGTTTAAACAACCCAGTGTGGTTTTTTCCCTCTCAGTGCATTCTATTTAAAACTGCATCTCCTTTCCCTTAAAATGCATCTCCATTCCCTTAAAATGAGGCAGATAAACCAGGATTTTAGCTCACAAGGGATGGTTAATTGTCAATAAAGCTAGTGGTGGTGATGGAATTCCAGTTGAGCTATTTCAAATCTTGAAAGATGATGCTGTGAAAGTGCTGCACTCAATATGCCAGCAAATTTGGAAAACTCAGCAGTGGCCATAGGACTGGAAAAGGTCAGTCTTCATTCCAATCCCAAAGAAAGGCAATGCCAAAGAATGCTCAAACTACCACACGATTGCACTCATCTCACACGCTAGTAAAGTCATGCTCAAAATTCTGCAAGCCAGGTTTCAGCAATATGTGAACCGTGAACTCCCAGATGTTCAAGCAGGTTTTAGAAAAGGCAGAGGCACCAGAGATCAAATTGCCAACATCCGCTGGATCATGGAGACAGCAAGAGAGTTCCAGAAAAACATCTATTTCTGCTTCATTGACTATGCCAAAGCCTTTGACTGTGTGGATCACAATAAACTGTGGAAAATTCTTAAAGAGATGGGAATACCAGACCACCTGACCTGCCTCTTGAGAAACCTGTATGCAGGTCAGGAAGCAACAGTCAGAACTGTACATGGAACAACCGACTGGTTCCAAATAGGAAAAGGAGTACGTCAAGGTTGTATATTGTCACCTTGCTTATTTAACTTATATGCAAAGTACATCATGAGGAACGCTGGGCGGGAAGAAGCACAAGCTGGAATCAAGATTGCTGGGAGAAATATCAATAACCTCAGATATGAAGATGACACTACCCTTATGGCAGAAAGTGAAGAGGAACTCAAAAGCCTCTTGATGAAAGTGAAAGAGGAGAGTGAAAAGGTTGGCTTGAAGCTCAACATTCAGAAAACAAAGATCATGGCATCTGGTCCCATCACTTCATGGGAAATAGATGGAAAAACAGTGGAAACAGTGTCAGACTTTATTTTTTTGGGCTCCAAACTCACTGCAGATGCTGATTGCAGCCATGAAATTAAAAGACGCTTACTCCTTGGAAGTAAAGTTATGACCAACCTTGATAGTATATTAAAAAACAGAGACATTACTTTGCCAACCAAGGTCCGTCTAGTCAAGGCTATGGTTTTTCCCGTGGTCCTGTATGGATGTGAGAGTTGGACTGTGAAGAAAGCTGATCGCCGAAGAATCGATGCTTTTGAACTGTGGTGTTGGAGAAGACTCTTGAGAGTCCCTTGTACCGCAAGGAGATCCAACCAGTCCATTCTAAGGGAGATCGATCCTGGGTGTTCATTGGAAGGACTGATGCTAAAGCTGAAACTGCAATACTTTGGCCACCTCATGCAATGAGCTGACTCACTGGAAAAGACTCTGATGCTGGGAAAGGTGGGGAGCGGGAGGAGAAGGGGACGACAGAGAATGAGATGGCTGGATGGCATCACCGACTCTGTGGATATGAGTTTGAGTGACCTCCGGGAGTTGGTGATGGATAGGGAGGCCTGGCGTGCTGTGATTCATGGGGTCGCGGAGAGTCGGACACGACTGAGCGACTGAACTGAACTGAATAGTTAATTGTCAAAACTGACAGACTCTGACTTAGAATAACCTAGTGTCCTACAGCATATACAATATATGTAATCAATCAAGATTAATATGAATAAAGTTATAGTCACCACCCATATAACATAAAGCAACTATGTGTAGATCATTCTCTTCTGAATTTGCTATAAAAACCCATGGAATTCACTTCTATGTAGACAGTGAAATCAAGAGGAGATACTCGTAACATTTCAACCACATCATGCAAAACTGCAAATACAATCCAGATGAGATTCACACCTGAAAAAACCCAACACAGCTCTCTCACTTGGCACTTTCAGGAAGATGTGCCTATTTCAGAGAAATCCCTATATGAGGCAAATTCCTCCGTGGTTTTCTTGGGTCCCTGTCTTCTTTGACCCCTTGTAACTAAGGATCCAGATGCTTAGAAATGAATGAATGATGATACTGATGCCACCAAGTGACACCTGTAATCAACACTTGCCATCACACTCTGTGTCTTCTCTCCATCAATTTCTTTGAACAGGAGATGCCTTACACCAATGGCTATCCCCATGGAAACACTGTGAAGTTTGTTTTGAATCTATATCTTTTATATGAATGGTTTTAAAGTTGCTGACACATATTTATTTTGCCCTTGACCTAACCTAACCTCAAAAAACAATCACCAAATAAGTCCCCGGTTTCCCATTTCTTCCCAAAAAGTTGTACGCTATTCAACAATGGGAGTGTGGGTACAACTTGTTAGGCCCTTGGTGGACATGATGGACACTGTCTATAAGTCCAAGTACTGCTCTATGGGAGAACTCTTGGTCAACAGCCTTCTCAGTACATTTTTTGAAATGATGGAGACTGTAAAATAACAATTTACATGATAAGGTAGACAAGCATTTCCCTTGCACTACTAATAAAATTTTATGGTATTTTTTTTTCTGGAGATAAACATCTAATTATTACAAGCCTGTAATCAGAAAGAGGTCATATGAGTACTTTCCTAAAGAATTGTTATCTTGGAGGTCATCAAGAATCATAATAGGAGGAAATCCTGCTCTGCTGTTAAAACTCTACTGGGATTCGTTAATAAAACCATTGCTAAGTGGAAACGGAGTTGCCTTTGGTCCCCTGCCTAGTTTATCCCCAGGAACAACAGAACACCCCTTCTTTTCTCCTGCCGCAGATTTTATAGAAGTGGTTATCTCTTAAAAATAAAAATGGAGAGAGCTGCAATTCAACATTGCTGTTATTTTTCTGTTCTCCTTCTCTGGGTAAAAAAGGACTTCTAAACTTACAAAGAACAATCATCCATGCAGGTGAGAAATACAATACATTGTAATAAGGAAATACTGAAAATCAACCCCTAGGATGCCACACAGTAAAAGGAGCTGAAGTTCAATGTTACGGCTAAACTGCAAGATATTATTTCACACAGCTGTGAGGGGAAACATAAAAGCGACTGGGGATTTCCTGTATTTGAAGGGAAGTACTTCCGTTTACTCTGTACTTTTCTTGAACTTGGTGGGGCAGATGCCTCTCCCATCTCAGGCTTTCCAGTCCCAGCACAGCATCCGAGTGAAGCTCTGTCCCTTCGGGGACCTGGGGCACCCCTCCCCCCAGCTCCCTGAGTGCCTGCATCTGCAGAGGCTCACAGGAGCATCAACCTAGGAATCTGGGTGACACCGAGAGGCTGCCCAGCTGCAGACGCTGCGGGTCGGGGACAGAACGCCCCCTGCAGAGGCAGCTGTGCTACTCCCTCCCCCTCTGACCTCAGGCTCAGGATGAGCTGCGGTGCTTTGCTAGGGAAACTGGTATTTCCTGTCTGCTCTCCAGTCACTTCCCATTCTTTTTTATTGGTTTCTGGTGGTTTCCACATTAGGCAGGGGTGAGGCGGAAAAAAAATAAAAGGGAAAATAAAGAGGTCCACCAGATTTTGGCTTTATTTCGCAGCTAGTACTTGATGCAAAAGGAAAACTAGTAGATGAAGACCTCTAAACCAAGATCCTACAACAGAATGTTTAAACAAAGTTAGATCTGATTCTCTAAATTCATCATACCTTTTCCTATAAGACATTTAACTTTAGTTATTTGAATAAACAAGGCTTTCTGGGAGTAAAAGGAGGACAGAAATTACTGATTTCTCAGCACAGTCCATACTCAGTCCATATAAAAGACACAAAGCATCACCCCTGGCCTGGAACTCACGGTTCTGTGGAAGAAAGAGGGCTCCTGAACCCAGGGAGCACACGAGCCACTCTGAACACCTAGGACCGAACAACACGGTCCCAGCAAGACAGCAGTCGGGATGTTTTTAACTTATTAGAAAAACAGAACTTTATGATTAATGAAATTCTCTCTTCACAGGGCTTAAGCACTCAAATGTGATACCTAAATCTGGCACCTATGAGAAATTGTGAAATGCCTGCCATATTTTTTAGGTATTTTTAACTTGTAAAATGCAAAGTAAGGGAATGCACTTTAACTCCACTATTTACCACATAATTGTCCTTCAAATATCATCCTAACTTGCTTCTGGACCCAACTGCATCCTAGCAGAAGTCTCCTACAAATTGCAGAGGCCTGATTTAAGGTCAGGGTGTAACCCAAGCCCACTCTGATCAAGCAGCTTGAGAAGACCTGCCCATCTGAAGATCCTGAGAGGCCCGAGGGGAGGAGAGGCAGGACCCAGCCTCCTTCACTGGGTGCTGGAGATAAGTTTTAGAAAGGCTGCGATGGAGTCTGGAATCCCCAGTACCCTCTGAGGTAGTCAACCAACACTGGGGCACAGAGAAAGGTCTTCTTTGAGGAGCTCCATCTTCCATAATCTCCAGTGTTGAGATGAGCTCTACATCTGTTCTTTATAACTAACTGCAATTCTCACAATGACATCCACACATCTAAGAGCTGGCCACTCCATTCCAGATACTCAGATCTTCAGTACTAGCAATTATGTCCCCAACACATCAGTCCTGTCGCTTTTACCCAATGACTTACATACAAAGGTTTCCTCCTACATGCCAACTATATTCCAAGAAGGACTTACAGTAAGTATTTTTTTAAACTTTTATTTTATATTGGAGTATAGATGATTAACAATGTTGTGTTAGTTTCAGGTGTACAGCAAAGTGATTCTGTTATACATATGCGTGCATGCTCAGTCACTTCAGTTGTGTTCTTTGCAACCCTATGGACTGTAGCCCTCCATGCTCCTCTGTCCATTGGAGTCTCCAGGCAAGAATACTAGAAAAGGTAGCTATGCCCTCCTCCAAGGGTTCTTCCCAACACAGGGATTGAACCCCCAACTCCCGCATTGCAGGTGGATTCCACCAGGGAAGCCCTCAGTTATACATATATGTTTCAATTTTTTTTACTAGGTTTTAATAGGTTTTAGGGGTTCCCTGGTGGCTCAGACGGTAAAGCATCTGTCTGCAATGCAGAAGACCTGGGTTCGATCCCTGGGTCAGGAAGATCCCCTAGAGAAGGAAATGGCACCCTGCTCCAGTACTCTTGCCTGGAAAATCCCATGGATGGAAGAGCCTGGTAGGCTACAGTCCATGGGGTCGCAGAGAGTCGGACACGACTGAGCGATGTCACTTTCACTTTCACTAGGTTTTAGGTTATTACAGAGTACTGAGCAGAGTTCCCTGTGCTATGCAGTAGGTCCTTGTTGGTTATCTATTTTAAATATAGAAGCTTGTACATTTAAACTTTAGCTTAAAACATTTTTAAAATACCATTTTTATCAGTGTGCTAAAACTGAAACCTTGACTGGGTCAAGTTGAATTTATTGTCATCCAAGGGACAATAGTTAAAAAGCATTAATTTGGGACTGATGTAACTCCCACCTAGAAATTTTGGTTTCTAAATATCTTCTGTAAGGTACATTTATTTGAACTTTCAGATATTTGATTTCAGTTTTAATGTGGAATAACTGCCTCAGGGTGTATACTATTTGAGACTATAATAAGTCCTCTAGCACATTTAAAATAAAAGCAAGTATACAAGACAGCATACAGGTTTCTCAAGAGGCAGGTCAGGTGGTCTGGGATTCCCATCTCTTTCAGAATGTTCCACAGTTTATTGTGATCGACACAGTCAAAGGCTTTGGCATAGTCAGTGAAGCAGAAATAGATGTTTTTCTGGAACTCTCTTGCTTTCTCCATGATCCAGCGGATGTTGGCAATTGGATCTCTGGTGCCTCTGCCTTTTCTAAAACCTGCTTGAACATCTGGGAGTTCACGGTTTACATACTGCTGAAGCCTGGCTTGGAGAATTTTGAGCGTGACTTTACTAGCGTGTGAGATCACTTTCACTTTTCACTTTCCACTTTCACACATTGGAGAAGGAAATGGCAACCCACTCCAGTGTTCTTGCCTGGAGAATCCCAGGGACGGGGGAGCCTGGTGGGCTTCCATCTATGGGGTCACACAGAGTCGGACACGACTGAAGTGACTTAGCAGCAGCAGCAGCAGAGATGAGTGCAATTGTGCGGTAGTTTGAGCATTCTTTGGCATTGCCTTTCTTTGGGATTGGAATGAAGACTGACCTCTTCCAGTCCTGTGGCCACTGCTGAGTTTTCCAAATCTGCTGGCATATTGAGTGCAGCACTTTCACAGCATCATCTTTCAAGATTTGAAATAGCTCAACTGGAATTCCATCACCTCCACTAGCTTTGTTAGTAGTGATGCTTTCTAAGGCCCACTTGACTTCACATTCCAAGATGTCTGGCTCTAGGTCAGTGATCACATTATCGTGACTATCTTGGTCGTGAAGATCTTTTTTGTACAGTTCTTCTGTGTATTCCTGCCACCTCTTCTTAATATCCTCTGCTTCTGTTAGGTCCATACCATTTCTGTCCTTTATCGAGCCCATCTTTGCATGAAATGTTCCCTTGGAATCTCTAATTTTCTTGAAGAGGTCTCTTGTTTTTCCTATTCTGTTGTTTTCCTCTATTTCTTTGCATTGATCACTGAGGAAGTCTTTCTTATCTCTCCTTGCTATTCTTTGGAACTCTGCATTCAGATGCTTATATCTTTCCTTTTCTCCTTTGCTTTTTGCCTCTCTTCTTTTCACAGCTATTTGTAAGGCCTCCCAGACAGCCATTTCGCTCTTTTGCATTTCTTTTGCATGGGGATGGTCTTGGTCCCTGTCTCCTGTACAATGTCACGAACCTCCGTCCAGAGTTCATCAGGCACTCTATCAATCAGATCTAGTCCCTTAAATCTATTTCTCACTTCCACTGTATAATCATAAGGGATTTGATTGAGGTCATATCTGAATGGTCTAGTGGTTTTCCCTACTTTCTTCAATTTAAGTCTGAACTTCGCAATAAGGAGTTCATGATCTGAGCCACAGTCTGCTCCTGGTCTTGTTTTCGCTAACTGTATACAGCTTCTCCATCTTTGGTTGCAAAGAATATAATCAATCGGGTTTTTGTGTTGACCATCTGGTGATGTCCATGTGTAGAGTCTTCTCTTGTGTTGTTGGAAGAGGGTGTTTGCTATGACCAGTGCATTCTCTTGACAAAACTCTATTAGCCTTTGCCCTGCTTCATTCCGTGGTCCAAGGCCAAATTTGCCTGTTACTCCAGGTGTTTCTTGACTTCCTACTTTTGCATTCCAGTCCCCTATAATGAAAAGGACATCTTTTTTGGGTGTTAGTTCTAAAAGGTCTTGTAGGTCTTCATAGAACCGATTAACTTCGGCTTCTTCAGTATTACTGGTTGGGGCATATGCCTGGATTACTGTAATATTGAATGGTTTGCCTTGGAAACGAACAGAAATCATCCTGTCATTTTTAAGATTGCATCCAAGTACTGCATTTCGGACTCTTTTGTTGACCATCAAAAGGGCAAAATGATAGGATACTGAATGAGGAATTCCCCAGGTCGGTAGGTGCCCAGTATGCTACTGGAGCTCAGTGGAGAAATAACTATAGAAGGAATAAAGGGATGGAGCAAAAGCAAAACCAATACCCAGTTGTGGATGTGACCAGTGATAGAAGCAAGGTCCGGTGCTGTAAAGAGCATAGGAACCTGGAATGTTAGGTCCATGAATCAAGGCAAATTGGAAGTGGTCAAACAGGAGATGGCAAGAGTGAACGTCAACATTCTAGGAATCAGTGAATTAAAATGGACTGGAATGGGTGAATTTAACTTGGATGACCATTACATCTACTACTGTGGGCAGGTCAGGAAGCAACAGTTAGAACTGGACATGGAACAACAGACTGGTTCCAAATAGGAAAAGGTGTACGTCAAGGTTGTATATTGTCACCTTGCTTATTTAACTTATATGCAAAGTACATCATGAGGAACGCTGGGCTGGAAGAAGCACAAGCTGGAATCAAGATTGCTGGGAGAAATATCAATAACCTCAGATATGCAGATGACACTACCCTTATGGCAGAAAGTGAAGAGGAACTCAAAAGCCTCTTGATGAAAGTGAAAGAGGAGAGTGAAAAAGTTGGCTTGAAGCTCAACATTCAGAAAACAAAGATCATGGCATCTGGTCCCATCACTTCATGGGAAATAGATGGAAAAACAGTGGAAACAGTGTCAGACTTTGTTTTTTGGGGCTCCAAACTCACTGCAGATGCTGATTGCAGCCATGAAATTAAAAGACGCTTGCTCCTTGGAAGGAAAGTTTTGACCAACCTTGATAGTATATTAAAAAGCAGAGACATTACTTCGCCAACCAAGGTCCGTCTAGTCAAGGCAATGGTTTTTCCCGTGGTCATGTATGGATGTGAGAGTTGGACTGTGAAGAAGGCTGATCGCCGAAGAATCGATGCTTTTGAACTGTGGTGTTGGAGAAGACTCTTGAGAGTCCCTTATACTGCAAGGAGATCCAACCAGTCCATTCTAAAGGAGATCAATCCTGGATGTTCATTGAAGGGACTGATGCTGAAGCTGAAACTGCAATACTTTGGCCACCTCATGAGACGAGTTGACTCACTGGAAAAGACTCTGATGCTGGGAAAGGTTGGGGGCGGGAGGAGAAGGGGACGACAGAGAATGAGATGGCTGGATGGCATCACCGACTCTGTGGACATGAGTTTGAGTGTACTCTGGGAGTTGGTGATGGACAGGGAGGCCTGGCGTGCTGTGATTCATGGGGTCGCGGAGAGTCGGACACGACTGAGCGACTGAACTGAACTGAACTGATACAAGACAGCAAAAGAGACACAGATGTATAGAACAGTCTTTGGGACTCTGTGGGAGAGGGTGAAGGTGGGATGGTTTGGGAGAATGGCATTGAAACATGTATATTATCATATGTGAAACAAATCGCCAGTTCAGGGTTGATGCATGTTACAGGATGCTCCGGGCTGGTATGTGGGGATGACCCAGAGGGAGGATAAGAGGAGGAGGGAGGTGGGAGGGGGTTCGGGAGGGGGAACTCATGTACACCCGGCGCGGATTCATGTCAATGTATGGCAAAACCAACCAATATAATATTGTAAAATAATTCAGTTCAGTTCAGTTCAGTCGCTCAGTCGTGTCTGACTCTCCGCGACCCCATGAATCACAGCACGCCAGGCCTCCCTGTCCATCACCAACTCCCAGAGTTCACTCAAACTCATGTCCACAGAGTCGGTGATGCCATCCAGCCATCTCATTCTCTGTCGTCCCCTTCTCCTCCCGCCCCCAATCTTTCCCAGCATCAGAGTCTTTTCCAGTGAGTCAACTCGTCGCATGAGGTGGCCAAAGTATTGGAGTTTCAGCTTTAGTATCAGTCCCTCCAATGAACACCCAGGATCGATCTCCTTTAGAATGGACTGGCTGGATCTCCTTGCAGTCCAAGGGACTCTCAAGAGTCTTCTCCAACACCACAGTTCAAAAGCATCAATTCTTCGGCGATCAGCTTTCTTCACAGTCCTACTCTCACATCCATACATGACCACGGGAAAAACCATAGCCTTGACTAGACGGACCTTTGTTGGCAAAGTAATGTCTCTGCTTTTTAATATACTAAAAGAATAATTAGCCTCCAATAAAAAAAAAAGAAAAAAAAAATGAAAGGTGAAAAAAAAACCAAAAACCAACCAATATTGTAAAATAATTAGCCTCCAATAAAAATAAAAATAAAAGCAAGAGAGTATAGTTTTCATTTATCACAAACATATATAACCACATTATAAAAATTTTAGAATAAAAAAAGCGAAGACCACCCTATTTCATCACTCTAAAACAAATACTGCTGTTGGTCTAGTATGTTTCCAAATCATCTAATGCCTTCCTTTAACTAGTTGCAAGCAAACTCTGTATAAAATGTGCAACTTATGACTGGTTTCTGAAATAGCTACAGTTTTTATAACCATCATTTAATATTTAAATTAGGCAGTAAATAAATAAAAATTAAATAAAATGCTAGTTCCCTGCTAGACAGCAGGGGAAAACAACTCAAGTGTTTTAGGATGTTTCGCTTTGTCCTAAGAAGATCTGAATAACAAAAGAGCAAGTATAAGTGGAGATGAGCATTCTCCTGGTATTCTCAAAATTTTTTTTTAAAGATTTTCTTCTCTTTTCTTTTCCTATGTCTCTATTTAACCTTGTGGGACTGGAAATGTATCTTGAACTTTCCCACACATGAACATAACTGTTCATGGGCATTGAAACCCTCTTAATAAATGCATTTCAGTAGTAATACTTCCTAGTATTTATTCCTCTCAATCTTCACCTCAACGTCCTCTTTGAAAAACTGGTGCCAGAAATCCAGTCACCAACTAAGCTTCCTCACTGCCCTAAAACTGTTGGAAAAGGTTTAAGTGGATACTGGAGTTTAATTAAATTCATTTATGGGAATATTAAAGTGCTTCATACTAGAAAATAATGGCTAGAGCTTCATAAAAATGTCACTAATCATTCAGTCCACACGGTGAAGCTACCTGGGACATTAGGTGAAATTTTTACTTAAATACACAAAAGTAAAATGATTTCATACTTTTAAAAATGAATGGTTTTAGCGGATATATGAGTACTTGTAACTGATTCATGGTTTTGTAAAGCAGAAACTAACACAACATTGTAAAGCAATTATCCTCCAACCAAAAAAAAAAAAGTTTAAAAAATGTTTTTTCTAATCTCAAATGACCTCAATCTCCCAAACTAGCACAAGTATCACACAGTCATATATTGAAATCCAGACATCTAAATCTATGATTTTAACAGTTTTCTTCTTATTTCCTTAACTTTGCACTTTGAAATTCATACTCCAGTAGCAGCTTGGGATGAGACTTCCCCAGTGGTTCAGTGGTAAAGAATCCACCTGCAATGCAGGAGTCGGAGGAGATGTAGATTCAATCTTTGGGTCAGGAAAATCCCCTGGAAGAGGAAATGGCAACTCACTCCAGTATTCTTGCCTGGAGAATCCCCATGGACAGAGGAACCCAGTGGACTACAGTCCTTAGGGTTGCAAAGAGTCAGACACGACTGAAGCGACTTAGGACGCATGCACGCAGCAGCTCGGGATAACCCAACTGACTCTTTCTGGCAACCATTTTTTAATTCTGGCCAAAGTTTTGACCCATAATTACTGACTGAAAGTGGCCAAGCGATGCTAGAGCATTGTATCCTGGAAGAGCCCAAGTCAACACACAACACCCCAACCGTCTAAGTGATGTGAGTCTCACGAGGGAAGGGCAAGTGAGCTCTGACAGTCTGAAAGGCACTAGAACCACCATCACCTGGGAGGACTGGCCAGCAGTTTTGTGAATGGCAGTTGGAAGTAACTAGAGTCAGAGGCATCCTGTTACATCTGGGGATTAGAAAGGAACAGAGGCGCCTGCCAGTGTCTAATGGTGCAGGAGAGCCACACACAGATTCTTATCCCATTCAAGTAACAAGCCCAAAAGATCCACTTAAAATCTTCCCATTTCTGACACTCACTGCCTCGTTAGAAACTTAAAAATGGGCTTTAGGATTCTATGTCTATTTCTTTTCCAATGTGTACCTATAGATTTGCTTTCAGAAGTCCAAAGATGTCATGCAGACTTCAGTGAAAATGTGACTGTTGTACATCACTGTATCAGGAGAATCAAACACCCGAAAGTGGGACACACAGCTTCAAGACTTGTAAAGAGTACTCCAAAGCAATTAGTCTAAAAGCTAGCACCACATCCAGTTCAGAGTCAAGTAACTGAAAAATTACTAGGTGTTTGCCAACTTTTCTCAGTCCTAGGAAATTTAACAAAAATCCTCATAGATCTATTATGAACCTCAAGAATGCAAACATAAAACCCAGTCCATATGAACACTACTAAGGTAGTACAGACTGATCCAAACACAGTAGATAACTAGGACACACCCTTTACATATCATGGGGAGATGGGACACACTTAAAAGAATGAAACAAGTATGATTCCAGCAGCAGAATCTGAACAAAAGATGGAATGTTGACCACATAACACCTCACTGAGGTGAGTGGGCTTAGAGCTGTCATGGAAATGCTAAGACCAGATGTGCTTTACAATTCACTGAGGTCTGGGAGCATGTAAGCTGGACAAACAATCGTGAAGATATGGAGTGTTTCTGTATCTCAGGCAAGATGGAAGGAATCCTAGAAAACCATAGTGGCAAAGGAAATGTTTTAAGTCTTAAAGTGGAAAATAGATACTGTACAGTTATAACCCAGTCAGACTAGCAGGAAAGTTGTGGAAAATGTCATTCCACACCCAAAGCACAGGGCAGAGGGGCACCATAGTGCACTGATGAAGCACTGCAGGGTCCATAAAATGCAGGGGGTCCATGTGGACAGAGGGGAGATGCTCTAGACACGGGGACACCTTTGCATTTCATGCACAGAGCATCCTCAGGAAAAAAAGCTATTTTGTTCTGTTTTTTAATATTAAACTTTGGTTGTCAAAAGGTTTTACACAGAATCCCAGTTCAGAAAAGCACTTGTGCCTCTTCCTGAAAGACAAGTTGATACAGTTACCATTCATCTGGAAGTCACTGCCTTGCTCTAGTAACAGGGAAGAATCTAAATGCTGCACATTAGCTCAGTCATCTTCTCCACAACAACCAAGCACCAGATGCCTGCACTGGACAAGCTCAAGGTCACACCCTTTACATAAGTGTCTCTCTTTAATCTTCAAAGAGAAGGTGCAGATGTATTACAGCCCAGCTAACACATGATCAAAATGAGACTGCAGACTTCATTCCTGGGCCCAGGGGCTCACAGCTTGAGTGTGGTGTACCACCTATTAAGCCACAAGGTCTCCCCTGAGGAGGCAGGAAGAACCTCCCAAGCCAGCCAAGCACACACAGGTGCAACTTCTGAAAAGCAAATTGACAAAATGCATAAACTGAGAGCCTTAAAAAAAGTTCATGACTTCCTCACCCAAAAAAAATTATACACCTAATTTAAATAAATAATCCAAACCACTGACCAAATTTTATGCACTAGGATTGTTACAATATTTTTAAATGGTGAAAAATGGGGCAACAAATTTCCAACAATAAGCAAATATGTATATATTCACACAGTGAAACACTATATAGCCTTTAAATTTTGTTATGACAATTTTTAAAAGACATGAGAAGGACTGGAGGGGACCATGTTTAGTCCCTAGTCAGGGAACTAAGGTCCTGCATGCCACACAAGGCCAAAAACAAAAAAAGAAAAAGACATGGGAAAACGCGAACATATCAAGTAAACAAAGTCGGAACAATCATACATCATGATTTCAACTTATTTTTTAAAAGCATCTGTATTTATATACACACAAACATACAGAAATTCAGACTGAAAATACTCAAATTTTAGATTATTCTGGGTGGTGAGACTGTAGATGAGGTAATATGCTATACAAAAACATCTGTACATTGCAAACTCCCTATAATAAGTATTTATGTTCTTGTAAATAATTAATGCAAACAAACATTTTTCACGAAAGCATTCATCACACCTCTCAAACCAGCATCTCCGAGGAAGAATTCAGTGTTCACAGATGCTTCAGAGAGATTTCATCTGCACAGGCAGACTGTCTCAAACTCTGCAGCTTTGGATTGGGATAAAACTTCTCATATTCTCTGGTTAATTATTGATGAATGTGGAAATTGCCTCATTTATTAAAGACTTATGTGCTTCCAAAGGCAAAGCAACACACTCTGAGGCTTGTAATCTGGTGTGAGCAAGCAGTTTCTAGTCTGTAACAGAATTACTTGTGGCGTTCTCATTCAAAGGACAAAATCCAATAAAATAAATTGTAGAGTGTGTTTGTTTAAGTAAAACACTTGTGCATTGTCTTCCACTTCCTCTGCCAGCTCTGATTTACCAATCAGTCAGATCCCCAAAGAGGCAGGCACACCAATGATGTGGATGCATAAACAAGCGGGGCAAACATGCTGAAATGACTTCATGGGCGCACCAAGCACCCACGCAGATGAGCAGAGAGGCAGAGGGGCCTCGGAGGCTCCGCCCTGTGTGGAACTGGCATTCATGCAGCACAGAACTTGTAAGTAAATGAGAAGTTTGAAAATGAAGCAGGGAAAATCAAGTTACAGCTGAGCTAATACAAACTGGGGGAGGGGGTAGGGAGAGGGGAAATGAAGCTTTTTGTGAATTGTTTTCTAAATATTTCAGCAATGTACCCCAGTATAAATGGATTTTTAAAAGATTTCATGAGCCTGACTGCATTTCTTTAATCCATGGAATTACATGAGAGGTATTTATTTCCTGGAAGACAAAAAAAGCCCAGATATGACTGTGAAATAAATCTGAAGTCTTTGACCAAAGAACTCACACAGTGCAGTAACCACCTTCCACCCCAGCCTCTCTCAGACACATATACATGATGCACCCACACTCTGGTTGATAGTTTAAGAGCATCACAAAATAGACAGTCATCCCACTGGGAGAAAAAGAAACCAAACTGAAGGCCTAGAAAGACTGAAGGCAGGAAGAGAAGGGGAAAACAGAGGATAAGATGGTTGGATGGCATCACCAACTCCATGGACTTGTGTTTGAGCAAGCTCCGGGAGTTGGTGAAGGACAGGGAAGCCTGGTGTGCTGCAGTCCATGGTGTCGTAAAGAGTTGGACACAACTGAGCGACTGAACTGAACTGAACTGTCCGATACAACGTTCCATCATCTAGCTGCTCCAACCCGTCATTTCACTGTCCCTGACAGTCCATGGGCCCAATGCACAGCGAGGCCAAACACCACCAAATAGAGTTTGTAGCAGAAAAAGGTTTACTTCAGGGTCATGCAAGGAGATGAGTGGCTCATGCCCTCAAAAACCCCAAACTTCCCCAAAAACTCTCAGCAAAGCCTTTTCCTAGAGAAGGAGAGGGAGGGGCCAGTGAGTTGTTGCAAACGTCTTGGTGGCAGAGCCTGTGTTCCTGAGGTCAGGTCACACACAGTAAGGGAAGGATGCTCCTGTAAACCTCACCAACTGAATGTTATTCTCTGTTCTGACAAGAAAGGACACGGTCCCCAGGCACAACCATCACCTCCGAGGTCCAGTCCTGGCTAAGAGGGGCAGATCTCAGCTGACAGCTCCCTCAGGGCCAGGTCCCCAGACTCCCTCCAGCTGTCATCACTGAGAGAGCAAGAGCCCAGGATCCAACTAGTCCTCAGGCTCTTCAGGCCACCCACACCACGGGGGGAGGAAGAGCAGGTCCCACAGATGGTGACCCATACCATGAGGTTGCAGAGGTGGGGATGGGGGAGAGGGTCATCACCACCTCAAGGCCTAGGCACAGCTAGTGGGTGGCCTTAGGGAGGGCTCTGGAGCCTGCAGGATATGGCCCCCAGCCTGTTCCCTGGGCCCCCAGCTCACCTGTTGGTTTGAGGCCAGGTGAGCCGAAGAATTGATGCTTTTGAACTGTGGTGCTGGAGAAGACTCTTGAGACTGAACTGAACTGAACTGAGCTGGAGGGCCCTGGGGAGAAGGCCAGGATCTGCCTCTTACTTCTCTCGCTGCCTTATGACCACCACTCTACAGGAAGTTGACTGAACGCCTCACTAAGGGTCACTCACCAGCAGTTGGTTGCTTGTGGGTGGGGCCTAACACCAACCAATGGCTGAGCGGGACCTCTTCCGGTCACTAAATGACGGTTGCTTGGGGGAGGGGCCCACAGCTGTGCCAATCAATGACTGAACCGGACCACTAACAGTCACGCAGTAATGGGGTGCAGGTTAATGGCAGCACAGCAATGGCCAGTGCTAAGGTCTGTGCCCAGCCATGCTCTATTACACCATCATCTAACAGCTCCTGATCCATCGTCCAACTGCTCTGATCCATCATCTACCTGTCCCTGACCCATTGTCTAACTGCTCGGATCCATCCGGATGCAGCCACAGCATTGTGAAAGGTGCCTTTGCACCACTCACTCTGCATGGACTTCCTGCTCTGCCCAACCCTGGGGCTAAGGGGATGGGTGATAATAGAATAGAGTCCAAAGGGTCTTGCCAATTCTCTGAGGTTAAGATGAGATGAACATTTCAAATACCCGGCTCAGGCTACCAGTTCAGTTCCCCCCTCAATTCAAAAATGGTCATTAATCAAGCAGCACCTGTTCTCCCTCTCTTGACGCTTCACAGACTCCACTCCTCAGCATAGCAAATGCAAAAAAAAAAACCTTACTATTCATTCAGGTTTAACGCTGTGCTGTGCTTAGTCGCTCAGTCAAGTCCAACTCTTTGCTATACCATGTACTGTAGCCCACCAGGCTCCTCTGTCCATGAGATTCTCCAGGCAAGAATTCTGGAGTGGGTAAGCCATCCCTTCTCCAGGGTATCTTCCCTGGAATCAAACTGGGGTCTCCTGAATTGCAGGCAGATTCTTTACCAGCTGAGCTACCAGGGAAGCCCGGATAAAAGACACAGACACATAAAAAAGTGGCTCCTCACTGCCAGAGGAGTATTTCTTAATCAATTCCAAGCATTAGTCATAGCTGCAGTACAGTTTCCAAGGACACTGTTTTTCCACTAAGGACATACCTCCCCCTCTTTTAGCCACTTTATGGAAAAGTCATCCACCCCCTGGAACGTGAGTATCCACCCACAATCTTTACAGAGACATCTGAGCGCAGTAAATCCAACATGTCAAGCCACAGTTGTCAGCAGGGGAAGGTGGACAGCACCAAGGATTCCAGTGGTGAACCAGCACCATGAGGCAGAAGGAACTTAAAAGGTCCTTCTTGACTGTATCAGCACACTGTCTCTTAAAAATTCACTCATGCATGCTCAGTCACTTAGTCATGTCTCTTTGCAACCCATGGACTGAAGCCCACTAGGTTCCTCTGTTCCCAGGTAAGAATACTGGAATGGGTTGCCATTTCATTTTCCAGGGGATCATCCCAACCCAGAGACTGAACCCACGTCTCCTGTGTCTCCTGCACTGGCAAGCAGATTCTTATCGCTGAGCCACCTGGGAAGCCCCTTAAAAGTTCATCCTCTTCTAATTATTTACAAGTAATAAAACATGTAATAACACAGTCAAAATTATTGCGGTAAGTTCTTTTCAAAAAGAAAATGTTTGTGTTCATTCAGTTCAGTTCAGTGGCTCAGTCGTGTCCGACTCTTTGCGACCCCATGAATCACAGCACGCCAGGCCTCCCTGTCCATCACCAACTCCCGGAGTTCACTCAAACTCATGTCCATCGAGTCAGTGATGCCATCCAGCCATCTCATTCTCTGTCGTCCCCGTCTCCTCCCACCCTCAATCCCTCCTAGCATCAGACTCTTTTCCATTGAGTCAACTCATCGCATGAGGTGGCCAAAGTATTGGAGTTTCAGCTTCAGCATCAGTCCTTCCAATGAACACCCAGGATTGATCTCCTTTAGAATGGACTGGTTGGACCTCCTTGCAGTCCAAGGGACTCTCAAGAGTCTTCTCCAGCACCACAGTTCAAAAGCATCTATCCCTATAACCAGATGTGTCTATTTTTGGATCTCTCTGGTTTGTGGGCAGGGAGGAGCAGAGGGTACCTTTTGGGCCACACCTGGGTCTGTGGCATAGATGACCCTGAGTGGTCCAGATGGCACATGGTGCCAGGTAAGAAGAAACAGAGACTGGGGCAGAGCCTTGAATCCTCCCTGGAAGGGTGGGAGGAGGACTGTCCTGGGGGCAACAGGAAAGCCCTGAATCTGTCTGAACATAAAGGCACAGCTCTGTCAACAACACAAAGGAAAGAATGGGAGAACTCAAGTGAGAAGAGAAATGAGGGCTAGAGGATTCCAGGCTAGGGAACCAGAAAACAGCACAGCTTTGGGGAAATATAAGAGTCCATTCTATTAAGAAGGGCAAGTGAACAGAGGTGGTGGGAGTCAAGGGGAAAGGTAGGCAGGGGCTGTTTTCAGGCTGATACAGGTTGTTTTTGCCTGGAAGGCCCTGCCAAGCCTCATGGACTTCTCTGACCTGGAGAGTGTTGTGATGAAAGCTGTCCTTGGGGACTTTCCCTGCTGCGAACATGCAGGATGGGTCACTGCACACGTCGCGGGGCAGGGGGTGAGGGGGTCATGAACCAGGAGATGCCCTTAACAAGTAGTGACTGGAGAACTTTATTCCCAAAGCCTGATACCTATCAATTACATGTAAAGCATTTCAAGTAAAACCAAATGAATGTAACCAGCACCACATTTAGAGCATTACAGTAGAGCAGCATATTACCCAAAAGTAAGGTGCTAAATAGCACGGTGAGCTTAACATATGGTTATACCACCCCCTGAAAACTCCATTGAATCACCCATAAGCACCAGGGGATGCTCCCACAATGAGAGGACTCGGGAATGGACACCACACAGGGGCCAAGGTTCTCCCACTTCCAAAGCCACCCTCCATCCACAGCACACACTCATGAGAGAGCGGCTGCCTTCACCAGGCCCACTGTCTGCCTATCTCTGCAGAGCCCACAGAATTTAACTCATTACAGTGAAACACCCCAGTGATGCAATATCCATAAGCTTCCACCCCCGCCCCCAAAAAAATCCACATTAGAAAAATAACTAACTCTTCTTTAAACCTGACACTGGTTTTGGCAGGAGACATATAATTCAAAATACTACCAGATGTTCAAAAGTCCATCTCCACCATCTTCCAGAATCCCCTCTAAAAAAGGTAAACTCATACTCCAGTTCTAATTAGTACATGGAACATTGGAAGAGCTGCATTCTGAACACTGTTGCTTAGCAGACTGATGGAATTACTTCATTTCCTCATCAGTACACGAACTTGAAGATACATGACTAATTTACGTCACAAGACATTCCAATAAAGGAATCCTGAGTGGCGCAGCCACTTTGAACCTCTCAGAGGACATGCCATGTAAACCCAAGGTGTTATTATTTTTATCTCTTTCTGCTGTACAGCCTGGGAAAGCTGACAGATCTCTGGCCTCATGAATTAGAAACTCCGATGACTTCTTAGATTTGTCAGCATTGACAGTTCAGGACATACACTTTATTACTGTGCCCAGACCAAGAAAAGGAGAACTTTACAACATGACACAGAACAATTAAAAGACTGAATGTTTGGTGTTATCTGCAATACACACACACACACACACCTCTATAGTGACAGCAAAATAAAGATGGTCACAAGTTTCTGGACTCTCCTGGCTTTGAGAACTGCAGCCAGCATCCCCTGCCCCGGAAGCTCTGCTGTTTAGTGACTGGTTTGGCACAGAGAATATCAGGTTAGTGATTCTGTGCTGGCTTCCACATTAGGGTCTTTATAGAGTGACAGCTTCTTCTTCTGACTCATAGGACACCCTCTCCAGGAGCCCTGAGCCCTCCATACTGGAGATGCAAAAACTAGGTGCCCTGGTCGACAGTTCCAGTGAACCCCAAGCTTCTACCAACCCCACCAGCACCAAACATGTGAATGAATGCAGCCATCTAGGACCTTCCAGACCAGGTCACCTGCCAGCTGAATATCCCCAAGTAACTCCAAAAGAAGCAGAAGAATCACCCAGCTGAGCCCTGACCAAATCCTGACCTACTACATTATGAGATATAACTATATCTCCCTGCAGTTCAAGGGACTCTCAAGAGTCTTCTCCAACACCACAATTTGAAGTTATTGATTTAAGCCATGAAGTTCTGGGTAGTTTGTTAAGCAGCAATACCTAAAATACATAAATTTTCAAACAACATTTTTACTAATCAGCTCATGGTTAAGTGCTATTTGAAACCACCAAATAAAAAATTCTAACAAGGGCAGTGCTCCCAAACACATTACACCTTAACTAAAGTAATTTCTAACAGGTCTATAAGTAAGTTCTTATAGCTGCAGTACCTTTGAAGACACTGTTTTAAATACTGCATTTTGCATCTCTGAAATCTCCCTTGAGGAAAGCATGTCCTGTCTTTATCATCTCTGACTGGTGAGCCCTGTATTGGGTCCTCCTGGCACTATGACTGGGGTTGGAGTGGCAGGAAGCCCCATTCCACGTGCAAACTTTCCAAGTGAAGGTCGGTTGGCAAATCCACGTGAAGAATGACAGCTGGTCATCTGTCCTCTTTTTCCTACTTCAAGTAACAAAGGAAATGTATAAAAATGTAGAGATAGTATAGGGAGCTACAATGCCAGGAAAAGCAAAGACTACAAAGCCATTTGTTGTCGTCTTTGTTGTTGTGAAGTCACTAAGTCATGTCCAACTCTTTGTGACCCCATGGACTGCAGTATGTCATGTTCCTCTGTCCTTTACTATCTCCTGGAGTTTGCTCAGATTCATGTCCACTGAGACAGTGATGATATCTAACCATCTCATTCTCTGTCACTCTCTTCTCCTTTTGCCTTCAATCTTTCCCAGCATTGGGGTCTTTTCTAATGAGTCAGCTCTTCACATCGGGTGGCCAAAGTATTGGGGTTTCAGCTTCAGCATCCGTCCTTCCAATGAATATTCAGGGTTGATTTTCTATAGGATCGACTGGTTTGATCTCCCTGCAGTTCAAGGTACTCTCAAGAGTCTTCTCCAACACCACAATTTGAAGGCATCAATTCTTCATTGCTCAGCCTCCTTAATGGTCCAACTCTCCCATTTATACATGACTACTGGAAAAAACCATAGCTTTGACTATACGCACCTTTGTTGGCAAAGTGATGTCTTTGCTTTTTAAATACACTGTCTAGGTTTGTCATAGCTTTCCTTCCAAGGAGCAAACGTCTTTTAATTTCATGCCCAAGTTAATAAAATGGACCCAGAGGGCAGGCACACTCTCTGACCCACGTTCAGGTCCCCAAGGCCTCAGGCCAGAGGCACCTGTTGCCCTTGCTCCCTGGTGTGGGGGTGGGGACTGTCTGACTGGAATGTTCCAACAAGCTGAGAGTGGATGTGTGTGATAGGAATGCCCTTTGGCCTGGTGAGGGTGTGCCTACTCCTACACAGACAGGCACAGCCACAAACAAGCCTGAAGAGAAGCTCTAGCAAAAGGAGTGCTCAGTCCACTGCTCACAAGCCTGCTTTACCCAAAACCAAAAGCCTTAGCTGTCCTGTGACTACACATCACAAACACCAAGGGGACATCACGTGACTTGCACCAAATCTCACGTGTTTGACTCAATATGACCTTTCCTTTCCCCCCTTATTTCTATCTCTTGAGCTGTCAGTTTTACTGCTCCTCCTCAACCTTTTAAGCCATTTCTGTCATTAAACTCAGACTAGATGTCCTTAAGAGTTAATGGCTGAAACCTCAGGAATACCTAGTACCGATGGTGTCAACTGCGTCCACAAATAAAACTCAAAATTAATTAACAGGCAGGAGAAGAGAGTGATTTCATTTTGAAAAAGAATACATTCTTATATATTTATACCTTGAGTCACTTTTGCTGTACACTAGAAACTAACACAAAACTGTCAATCAACTATGAGTTCAGTTCAGCCGCTCAGTCTTGTCCAACTCTTTGCAACCCCATGGACTGCAGCACATCAGGCTTCCCTGTCCATCACCAACTCCCGAAGCTTGCTCAAACTCGTGCCCATCGAGTCAGTGATGCCATCCAACCATTTCATCCTCTGTCATCCCCTTCTCCTCCCACCTTCAATCCTTCCCAGCATCAGGGTCTTTTCAAACGAGTCAGTTCTTCACATCAAGTCTATCAACTATATTCCAATAGAAAATAGAAAAATTTTAAGGGGGGGAGTGACTTCAAAAGTCAGAAATGAAAATGTACAGGTGTACATTAATGTACATTGTCACTTAAGTGACCAGACTATAAGCACCCTGGCTGATCCTCTCAACTTATGTTCTGGAAATTTCCATGTAGAGCTACAAGGCCTAAGGGCCTGGAGGCTGCTCTAAATCAGTGGTTCTCCACCCTGGAAGCACAGAGAAACCCCCAAGGAGCTTCAGAGCAATAGCAATATCCACTCCAACCCGGAGATCTGATTCCCTTGGTTCGTGGGGAGCCTGAGCATCCAGTTCTTAAAACCCTTTCAGATGTTCCTACCTGCAGCCAGAGTTGAGAGCAACTGCTCTGAATCATCTGTTGTTGTTTTAGTCAATAAGTTGTGGCCAACTCTTTGCGATCCTGTGGATTATAGACAGCCAGGCTCCTCTTTCCATGGGATTCTCCAGGCAAGAACAGCAGAGTGGGTTGTCGTTTCCTCCTCCAGGGGATCTTCCTGACCCAGGGATCAAACTCGAGTCTCCTTCATTGGTAAGCAGGCTCTTTATCACTGAGCCACCAGGGAAGCCCCTGGAATCATCTGAGTGAGTGAAAGTCTCTCAGTCGTGTCCAACTCTTTGTGACCCCATGGACTATAGCCTGCCAGGCTCCCTATCCATGGAATTTTCCAGGCCACAATATTGGAGAGGGTAGTCATTTGGATTCTTTACCAGCTGAGCTACCAGGGAAATTCAGAATCATCTGAGGATCTGACTAAAATGTAGATTTTGAGAGCATCTCTCTGGGATGGGGTCCATGATTCTCCATTCCTAACAATCTTCCAAGCAAAGCCAACGTTGTTGATCCATAGACCACACTTGAGCAGCAAGGGGCTTTGATGTCTAGCCTCCTTGACCCACCCAGCTCCATCATCCCAAATGTGCACTTCTTCCCTTCACTCATGAGCCACTAGATGAAACCTAGATCAGAAAAGAACTTGTCTTCTCCAATGGGCGCTGTTCATTCTTTCCTGTAGAACAGTACAGGCTCTCCAGCCAGAGGGGTCACATCAGATGTACAACTGTTTGCCACCTTCTTAATCTTCTTTAGCCCAAGCGTCCTCACCCATAAACTCAGAGTTGCCTCACTACCCATAAACTCAGAGTTGCCTCATGGGTTTAATGAGCATAAGCCCAGACTTAGGGCCTGATGTTACAAAATGCCCCCAGAGTGCTAACCATGCCTGTTGGTAATAAACGTTATCACTGCTACTCTTACCCGATACCACTGAGTCCTGGTTACCCTCCTACGTGTCAGAAATTCCTCAATAAATTGGGGCTGAGATGTGATGGGTATCACTGTTAAAGGTACTTTCTCAACAGCTCCCCAATGTGACAGGCAGATAAACAATGCCCTTGATACAGCACCTCTTGTGCAAGAGCTTTCAATCATCCATCCTGACCTAAAAAGGTTATTGACACCAGAAGACTGACCTGAAAATACCACTTCCCTGCTGGCGTGCTGTGATTCATGGGGTCGCGGAGAGTCGGACACGACTGAGCGACTGAACTGAACTGAACTGACTGAACTGAATCTATAAAGGAGGCGGCTTCCCTCCTCATAGGTGGAAAAACAGCCCAGGACCAAAAACTCTTCTGCTTTAGACTAAAACTCCACCCTAATCACCCATCAGAACAGATCTGTCTAAAATGCTCCCAAGTCAAAGAGTAAAATTTAAATGTTCTCAGAGAACATAAAGAAATACTCAAGGTGAGATGAATGTGTTAATTAACTCAATGGGAGGAAGTCTGCACAATGTACAGTTGTATCAAATAACGGTGTACACTTTTAAATATCTTACAATTTTATTTGTCAATTACACTTCAATAAAGCTGGGGAGAAAAAAACTCCCCCAGAGCTATTTCTCTACAGTTTTGTTATAAAATGCTGGGGTATTCTGGAAAGGTTCTGAAAGCACTATTTATCACTTTCATTACAAAGCACAGAAACACAGGAAATTGTGAATGGAAACAATACATATAAATTCCAATCAACCATGATGCTGTATCTCTTTTTAGGCCTTGTGTGAATCAAAAGCTTTGGATTTCAAATGCATTCACCTGACACAATGTTTATAAACAAATACTGGAAGGAATCAAAATCAAAATATGAATGCTTCACAACTTGATAAGCTTTATTGTTTTAATCACTACCTAGCAACTTCCCTAAACACATATGCAGAGAGGGAGGAAGCTTGAATTAATGAGGTGTTTAAAGTCCTCAAAGAGAGGAAGACAACTCTCAATACTGTGAAAGGGAAAAGGTAAGTAAGAAGAGGTGGTCCTCTTGGGCATGAACTCAGTTGAGTTTTGATGAGTTGGCAAGTCTGGCATTTTAGCACAGCCCCACCCACAACCCTGAGGAAGCCTCCCAGGCACCACTCCTGGTTCAGAATGATAAATAGGTCAACTCTTGGGAGAAGTCTTCAGGTGATTGGCATTGGGTGCCTTTAGCTGAACTAAAGTATTAAAAGTTGTATCAATCTGTCAACCCTTACAACTACCTACCCAAGCAAAAGATGTTCTGTGTTCATTTACTGCTGATTTAGCTGCCCCAAATCACCATCTTAAAGATACAGAAAAGAATGAAGAAGTGTTATGGGTATGTGAATTATAGAGGCCTATAGAATAAAGGATTAGAGGGGTCACAAAACTGTCAACCTTCCCATTTTTTTTATAACTCAGATTATCTCTTTGAGCTCCAGGGTACTCTCAGAACTACTAGCTAATAAATGCTAAAGGTCTTTAAAACAACTGTCTTAAAGATCTTTAGGATTTTTTTAATATCAATAGTATTTACAATTTCTAGTTTTATTCTTTCCAACTTCCAAAAGATTTCTTTAATGGAAAAATGTGTAACCAGTGCCTTTTAAAATATTGTAAATATAGCAAAGAAAGGTTCCATAATCTCCATTCATCTAGCAGTATGGCAGCTGCAATTATTTTAGAAAACAAGAAGGGCTAATAGGACTTCCCTGGTGGTCCAGTGGTTAAGAATCTGCATGCCAATTCAGGGGACAGGAGTTCAATCCCTGGTCCAGGTAGATCCCATATGCCACAGAGCAGCAACTAAGCTCGAGTGCAACTACCGAAACCCACTCACCCTAGAGTCTGAGCTCATCAACAAGTGAAGTCACCGAAATGAAGAAGCCCAAGCACCACAACAAGCAGAAGCCCCAGCTCGCCACAACTTGAGAAAGGCCACGGGCAGCAACAAAGACCCAGCACAGCCAAAATAAATAAACAAAGTTTAAAAAAAAAAGGCTAATACCAGAAAAAGCTACAGAGTTACGATAAACACACTTCTTGATCTGTAAAAGAATCAGCGACTAGATTATTAGAACACTCTTTTTCCCCTATTTCCAACTGATTTAGTAAAAGTACCAAAACTGGAATACTAAATCCTGGAATTTCTATAGTACTTTTAAGAAGAAAGTGGTAACTCTTTGACAAACCATCTTGAAAAATGACAACTAGAATTATAAGTCAAATAAAAATCAAATTGATTTTATGAATTAGCCATTAAAAGTGTGTCTAATTTCTGTGTGAAACTTGAAGGAAAGGAAAAGGTCTAAAACTGACTAAGAGACTATAACATGACAGGGAAATTATCTATATTAAATCCCTTGATCTCCATGACTGCTGACTAAAGAAAACATTCCCAAATTACAGATGAGAAAACTGAGGCTCAGAGAGCTGGTGAGACTTATCAAAGTTCAAAACTACCATGGCTAAAACCAAAAATGAGAAAAGATATTCCTCTATGGACATCTTTGGAGCATCTAAAGCATCATTTTACTTCTCAAACAGCAGAATGCTTTCAAGACTTTTAAAGGGAGAACTCTTTCTTCCCCCCAAATATTCAATATTCCACATCTAGAGCAGTTCTAAGGAAGATGAGAAGAAACCATTTAGAAGCATTTATTCAAGTGAGCCTTAATCACTTGCAACCATTCTTAGCAAGAGCGAAAGAACAGTACAGCTATCAAGCCCTCTGTTTTACTTCCTGCAATGCCTTTTTATAAAACATTTCTCTCTTTAAACCTTCACAACAATCCCACGAAGGACATGGATCCTGGGCTGACAGAGGTTACCGTTCTTGCTTTCAGATACACAAATGATGTAATTTATTCTTCTGAATCCTGGCCCAGACTGTGTCATACTGATGTGCTTGCCTCCTAGAAGGTAAAAACAAAAAACATCCACCACCAAACTTTCCACCTCCAGCTAATTGTGTTTTACCAAACATCTGTGTTTTTCAAAAGTGGGTCATGAAATACAAAAGATAAAACTGACTCCACTATAAAAAATTCAGGGTTTTATTAGCTTTCCAGGTTTCCTTGAAAAAAAAATATTCCCAATAGTATGTGCCTTCATAATTTAAAATATGACTCATTTCATATTCCTCAGGCAGTACAAATGCAGAAATGCCACCATCTTCCAGGTGCAGTTGTTTAAGTAGTTATCAATCCAAATGAGGCACTTTCATGTAGCGAGCCCCTTGATTTGTCTGAAAGGTTTTTTTTCCCCAGATCTCTAACAAAGCAATAAAAATACCAAATCCTACATTCAGCTTTCATGGATTTAGTGATTAATCATATCCTGTATGGTGGTTCACCAGGAACCAATAACCAGCACGTCTCCCCTCCTTCTTCTGCAGGTGCTGCTGGCTGGAATGAGAGAATCTCAGGTTAGACTATACCCCTGTTGGGCAGGAATCTGGCTAAGTATTATTCACATATGACTTTGCACAACAGGTTTCAGAATTACAAATGGTATATCTTAAAAGCCTTCCTGTGTTCCCTGGGAAATGGATTATTTTTTAATTCTGGATTCAATATTAGATTTAGAAAAAATTAAATCATGAACATGAAAAAATATTTCCCAGTTTTTATGTATACTGCAAAGAACTACAACAAAATAGCCCATTCTCATCTCAACCACTTACACAGAAACAGCCTGTCTGTGTTTTTCATCTGTTAATACCACATATTTTTAGTATTTAGGAAGTTTAGGTTTTTTAATATATAGTGAGTTGTTTTCTAAAATAAACAGAGACAGAATTTCTTTGTATCATAGAATATCTTAAAGAGGTCTTTTCAGATACATAAACCCTATCATACAGGGATGCAGTACAAAAACAAGAAAAACTACACACCAGGAAAAAATAAACCTGAGTTCCAAAAACTAGTCTTATCATTTCTGAATATTAAAGAACATTAAAAGTAGGGACCAGTCATCTAGAAAACCCCTTAAATTGATATCACCATAAAAATACCAAATTCATGGACACATTTGCCCATGTATGTGTACACACATGCCATGCATTTAGAACCATGAAGAATCATACCTTTAGTTACACTTCACAAAGGACACAGTCTTATTAAGTTACTTCTGAGCATGTAATTTATTTTAAAAGATATTTATCTTGGGACAGTAAGGAATTCTGAGGGACAGTCCAGGCAAAATACATCCTAACTTTCAAACAGCATATGTTTGACCTGCGGGTCAAGCCCATCATTTCAAAGTAAAGGAAGCAAAACATTCTCACAGGGAGGGTCGGGGGAGTTGAGATCTACTCTGTTCGCACCTCTGAAAAGCCTCTCATGCCTGATGGTCCCACAGGCACAACCACCAACCACGCAGACTCAGGGTGGCTGTTGCCCAGGGGGACAGAAAGCAGAAGCCCAGCCCAGAACTTCTGGGTCTGGGGAGATGAAGATGGGAAAACTGATGCACACAGAGCTTGTGAGATCTGCCAAAGCTCAAAACCAAAAACTGGAAAAGTTCTTCCATGGTGAACATCTTAGGTCATCTGAATCAACTGCCAGGGCAGCTGGTGGACTGGGCTGAGGGAGAACAGGGCAGTCTAGGTGAACGGCTAGTTGGCAAAGCCCTTACAGGGGGCACTAGGGAACGCGGGTTCTCAGCAGTCAAGGGCTTGGCAGACAGCACCAGGAGAGAGCAGGCAACCTCAAGAAAGCAGGTTCAAACACTGTATGGAAAACTCCTAAAAACAGCCAGTCTTCATTTGAGCATCTCTGACACAGAAAAACATGTTTCATGGGACTCTCAGAACTATGAGTGAGTGAGTGAGTGAAATCGCTCAGCCCTGTCCGACTCTTTGCGACCCCATGGACAGTAGCCCACCAGGATTCTCCATCCATAGGAGTTTCCAGGCAAGAGTACTTGAGTGGGCTGCCATTTCCTTCTCCAGGGATTCTTCCCAACCCGGGGATCAAACCCGGGTCTCCTGCATTGCAGACAGACGCTTTACCACCTGAGCCACCAGGAAATACCTAAAAAATGGAGCTCTGTCCATAGTGGCTTATGCAGTCTATTCTTTTTTTTTTTTTTTTTTAGCATCTTTATTGAGACATAACAATACATTACAAAATTCACCCATTTAAAGTGTACAATTCAGTAATGTTTATAGTATACTTACAGAGGTATGGTACACTTACAGAGGTATGGTATACTTACAGAGGTATAGTATACTTACAGAGGTATACAACCATCAACACTATCTAAATTGAGAACATTTTCATCATCCCAAAGATCAACCCCATCCCCATAAACAGTCACCTACCATTCTTCAACCCCCAGGCCCTGGCAACCACTGCTCTACTTCCTGTATCTACAGATTTGCCTGTTCTGGTCATTTTGTAAATTTGGACTCAAATAGTATGTGGGCCTTTACGACTGGCTTCCTTTATGTATCATGCTGCTTGCAAGGTGCCTCTCTAGTGAGGCACGCATCACAGCTTCATTCATCTTTACAGCTTAATAATATTCTAACATATAGATATACCACATTTTCTTCAGGTGGTGAACATTTGACTTGTTCCATTTTTTGGCTGTTATGAATCATGTCATAAACATTCATGTACATATTTTTTCTATAGATGCGTTTTCAATTTCTCATGTGTGTGTATAAGCTATTATTAAGAGTGAAAAAACTAAATAATTCACATTTCAAGTCATTTGGAAAGAAGCTGGAAATTGTATTTGTAAGTTCCAACAGTAGTTGGTCGAGGAGAAAAGAATAAACAAAAGTAATATTTAATGGCAGCAACACATAAAGATGGAAGCTCAGATACAGGAAGACAGAGCCATGAAGGAAAAGCATTTTTACATAATTCTTCCAAATGGAAAAAGATTTTCAATTGGATAAAATAATGACTATAAGATGAAAAACAATCACCTTCCTACTATGATCATAGAACTTTGCATTTCTTTTTATTAAGATTTTTCTCTTTTCCATGTAAAACAGAAAAGATACCAAAAATTGGTAAAATGCATACATTTTCTGAGCCCTGTTCCACTGCCATTGACCTTGGTGGCAGCTTGGACTGCTACGTGAGTGGCCAAGTGGGAGAAATGTCACCTGTGTGGGCTGTCCGCCTCTACCCCGTGGAAAAGCACCTCCATTTGGGGAAAGCACTTTCCTAGACCAATCGTATGTGTTTCTTTCCATCCTTGAAAAAGGGCAGAGGGCTCGGGTCATCTTTCACGTGTTCACCACCACCCACCTGCATCCAACTCTAGGCTTGAACAAACCTTCCAGCACAGATGGAGATTCTGTGCACGGGGCGCTTTGACGTGCACAGGTTACCTCCCATGCCCAATTCACCACATTCGCCACAAGCCAAGAAGCACCTCACATCGCCAGATTCTCCTTGTGAATCTCAGATCCTAAACATTTCTGTTTACTCCTGGCACGTACCCATGGATCCCAACTGACAGAATTAGAAGTGCCAGACCCAGCACAGGTGTGTCTTGGGGCCAGATTCCTGCACTGCCCTGGCCACCAGCCTTGAAACAGGCCCAAAGCAAACCCCAGAATGATTCCTCTGCTCTGGCTGAAAAACAGACCAACCTCCTTGAAAACAAATGATACAGAAGAATAACTTCCAAGTACCCCGAAACTACACTAAATCAATCTCTTTGTCCCAATACGCCAAACATACAAAACTTTAAAGTCTTCAAAATCATTTTAGTCTTCCAAGCAAAAGTGCACTTTTTATGTGAGGACACGTGCCACATATTTATCCTCAATTTTGCATCTACTCAGCTTGTAAGATGACGACGTGGCAGATACTGGTAAGACTGAGGCAGGGCCATCACCTTCAAGCAGGGGCACAGTTCTGTTCCAGAACAAACACCCCGAAGCACCCACAACAGAGCACATTCCTCCAGGTCAGTATGGGAGCTGTGGGAAGCGGCTGCTGCTGCTAAGTCACTTCAGTTGTGTCTGACTCTGTGCGACCCCAGAGACGGCAGCCCACCGGGCTCCCCCATCCCTGGGATTCTCCAGGCAAGAACACTGGAGTGGGTTGCCATTTCCTTCTCCAATGCATGCAAGTGAAAAGTGAACCTCAAACAGCCTTGGGTGTGGGGCCAGCCTGAGCTGAGCTGAGGCTCAAAGGAGGAGCAGATGTGAAGCAAGCAAGTGATCTAGGCAGGAGAAACTGAAACGTCCAGAGCAAAGGCAGGAAAGTGCAAGCAAGGCTAAATGGGTAGGGATGAAGTGGGAGGGTCTGGGGTGGAAGAGGCAGGAGGGGTCGTACAAGGGAGCCATGCTGAGGTGGCAAGACCTGGCCTCTGGGGAAAGCTGATATTGGGGTCCTTAAGCAGAAGAGTACATGGAAATGTGCATTTTCGAAAGAGCAACCATTCAGACATGTTTCTTCTTTTTTTCTTTTTGAAGAGGAAGATGAGAAAATGTTAACAAAATAATAAAATGTATTTTATTTCACTATTCAAAAATACGGTCATTCAAACTCTGCAACAATCTATTTTCCTAAAAGTTTCAATAAACTTGTGAATGTGTAACAGCATGCAGTCATCCATCTGTCCACAAGAAATCATACACCAAACACAAGATTCTTCATACAAACCATGACTTACATGGTTTTAGTAACCAACAGTCCTCCCCGCCCCCAAAAAAGGAAAGTATACTTTCAAAAGTTACTGCCCATAAATTTGTTTGTGCTTTTTTTTTATATCAACAAACTGAAAGTGAAAGTTGCTCAGTCGCGTCTGACACTTTTCTCCAGGCCAGAATACTGGAGTGGGTAGCCTTTCCCTTCTCCAGTGGATCTTTCCAACCCAGGGATGGAACCCAGGTCTCCCGCATTGCAGGTGGATTCTTTACCAGCTGAGCCACAAATAAATTGCTATTAAATAACTCTTAAGGTTTCCACGCTCAAGGAACAGAAGCAGTGCACCCCCCAAATAAAAATGTAGGCCCAGAAGTCAACCCAGAGTAAAGCTATAATATCCATGATTTTCACATTCTCTATTTTACACACACACACACACACACACACACACACAAAATGTGCTCTTCTGATTGTGGTGTTGCTGAGGCAAATATTAACATTCCTACCTATTCTTTAATCATATTACACACTGTCTTCCTGAGCAAAGAGGAAAAACCCAAACAGGACTAGCAGACTACTCAGGAAAGTCTCTCAGGCAGTAAAACCATTTGGTGAGTAAAACCAATTAGGGATCCAGATGCAGAGCTGAGGCGCTGCCCATTCATCACCCCTCGGTACTCACAGGAACCCTGCAGGGGAGGAACCTGTCCAAGAGATGAGGAAATGAGACTCCATAGGGCTGGTCTGCCCAAGGTTAAATGGTGAAAAAACCCAGGTCTCCAAATGCAATCCAAAGCTCCCCCTCAACCCCTAGAAGAGGGCTTGAGACCTAAAAGAGACCTGAAAGAGGCCTGTGGGTGGGGCGGAGGGGAGCTAAGAGGTTCCGGTCACGCCCTCCCCCCTCACTTCTGTCTTCCCTTCATTACTCCTCAGGGACCAGCAGTGTTTCTGCGGACTGAAGGTGATCCTGGTCCTCTGCCCAGAAGAGAACTAGTCCTGCCCAAACACCTCAGTCCACCCGGACCATCAGACTGTACGAAGCCTCGGGGTCTCATCTTGGCATTCCCAATCCGCCTCAGCTTGGTCCTGCCCCACCATCGGACAGGACAGCAGCACAGGAGCCAAACTAGCCCTGATGCTCACAGGCAACACCCTCTTTCACCTCTCAGCATGGCAGCCAACACACTCCAGATTCACACGCCTGGACCCTTTGAACACCTATCCAAACCAGGACACCTAGGCCATGCAGGTGGTTTTGGGGGTCACCCCACTACCCAGTTAGGATGTGCTGTCCTAAATCCAGGCCAGCCTTCCCACTAACTCGAGTATATGCAAACCCCAGTGATTCTAGGAGATTGCCACCTTCAGGTTATAATGACCACTTCCATTCTGAAATCCAGAAGCAACTACTCCCTGTGTGTACCAAACTGTTGCTAATTAATGTTATTGCTTACTGTTATTTATAGTTTAATATATTCAGCCTGTTTCCCAGATTACATTCTTCTTGAGAGCAAGAATTCAGCCTTACATTTCTTCATAGAGCATGACATTTTGCACACTGTAGCCCTTCAACAAATAAACAATTAAAAAAAAAAAGAATGGAAAAAATTTTTTCTACTAACCAGAGTTGAGGTGCACAGCAGGAAAAAATGGGAAGTCTCAGGCCAGCCCTGATCCACTGAGAATAGAGAAAGAGCAGGCAAAGCCCTGAGAAGCCAAGTCACCACATTACAGAGTCCGGGCAGTTGGTGCTCTGCACCCTGTGTCCCTCGGGGACCATGGATGAATCAGGCCACAGGTAGGAGTAGAACAGTCCACATGACACGGTCCTCCATGTCTAGCAGGGCACCCTCCTCAGATGGTCTGGATGAGGATGGGTGGATGGGAAAGAACAGCCAACCCATTTTCACCCATCAGGGATCATAAACAGAAAAACAATTTTTAACTGGAGGGGGAAAAAATGCTATGAATAACTGTAAGCCTTCAAATATCTGCTTATTGAGGACATTTCTGGTATTAAGTCACACCACTCCACTGCCCAGAAAAACGTATTTGTTTAACCTGAAAACAGCTTAAATATAATGCCAAAAATTAGCCCCACCACACCACAAAATGCTCACTGCAGAGAAAGTCTTAGTGGCTTGGGATCATTCTTTCTCTTTCCTTTTTCTTTTAATTTCTTTTTTCCATTTTCCAGCTTAGCTGGTTTTTATACAAAGCCATAAACATGATCTTCCCTCATTTTTCCCCACCAGATGGGAGTTCGGCATGGCACATATCACCTAGCAACCAAACACCACTCTACAGCTACCCAGTTACCCAGTTCTTCATACAAAATTTATCTTGTTCTATTCAACAGTAAGGGGTAAGGAACAGATAAGAGGATAAAAGTTAAAACAAGTGTTAATAAGTGTTTGCTTCATAACCATTTTAAAGAAGGTGGGCAAAATGGAAAGAACCACTAAAGTTTCATCTTAGCCATTGCCTAATGATTTAAGAGGAAAAAAATACAAATGGACCTGGAAGAAACTCTTGCTCTTGCAACACTGGAGAGTCAACAGTCTTGTGATCCGATGACTGAACTTTGTAGACCACAAAGCCCATTTTAAAATTTACCTGAACTGTGACTTGCACTTAAAGAGAATTTAAACAATTTTGGAAGACCCTGAATCATCTCTGAGTCATTTATTTCCAACTCCAATAACACCATCACTCTCTGAGCATGACCCTTCCTTCCTTCCATCTCCACCAGGAAAGGTAATCAGTCTCACACCTACCCTTCAAAACTCAGCTCTGATGCTCCTACTCTTGGGTGCCTTCCCAGGTGCTCTGCAGAAACCTGTGCTTCCTTCTTCACGCTCCTCAGTCATTGCAAAACCACCACCACTGATACCTAAAGACAAAGTCCAGCTCTCTCACCGAGGCCTCTCAACTCCATCTACTCAAAACCCCAGAGGCCTGTCTTCTCTCCACTGCACTGTAACTGGCCAGTCCAAAGGCTGGCTACCCTCACTTGCAGGACCGTGTAGCCTCTCTCCTTGAGCCTTAGTCCAATTTCCACAAGCAGCCAGTGGATCTCACAGATGTCCAGCACCCAGAACAATGCCTCAGTCACAGTAAATGCTTAAGAATTTCTGTGGAGCATACAAATGACCCAAACAACTACATTTGTATCTCCCAAACAAGCTGTTCCACCCACATGCATCGTGTGCATAATGAAATATGACTAATGTTAAGCATGCTAATGTTTAAGCATGTAAATGACTAATGTTAAGCAGGTCCATTTTAAGCATGTAATCAAAGAAACGTCCATCACTCCTCTGTACTCGGAACCTGGGCACACTGCAAAGTATATATTATTCTCTTTCCTCTCGCGGTTTATTTTGTTGGTTTCCTGAGTATATGTGCAATCTGATTATTGGTACCGAACATTTAGATCACAAACTGTCATCCATAAACAATCCTTTAAAATGCTCAAGGTAGGTTCAGAGGTTGACAGTGGTTCAAGATAAGCAGGTGCCCAATTTCCACTAATTTTATTTGATTTTCAATGAAAGTTCAACCAACTGTAAGGAACATTTTAGAGCCCTGAAGTAAAGTCAACATCTTCCATCACTGTGTCAGGTTCTTAAACGTCCCGAAGATTATCTTTAAAAGGCCAAAGGTGGGCTAATTTTCCTCTCTCCTCAAAACAGGAGTGTAAAAAAAATTTTTTCCTCTGTGGCCCCCAGACCCACAGGGATCAAACCACTCCAAGATCGGGGACAAAACGGGAATTCTGAAAGTGCTTTCCAACCAACGTTCCTCTGGCGCAAAGGAAATATCCTCAGGTGCTTGAGAGAAACTTGGGAGGCGTGGGCTGTTGTCAAACAGACAGAAGATAAAACAATTTAACAAAAAGCCTTTTCACTTCTGACACATTGTAGAGGAATGCAGGGAAGTGGAGACAATGTTATCACTCCACGGGGAAAAGGGAAATCCACTTCACTCCAGGCAGGCCGGGGCGCGGCCCGGGCTCCGCAGGGAGCTCGGTGCCGACGGGTCCACGGCGAGGTGCCGGCAGGAACACTCGGAATTCGGTGACCCATCTCCAGGCTGTGCTCCTCCCAGGAGCCAGCTGTGCTCCCGGGCCTCTCGGTCTCCGAAGTGCTGGCTCCAGCGACGATCGCGAGCCAGCTGGAGCCGGTCGCTCCCGGCGCCGCGCCCCCACCCGCCCCGGGACCCCCGCCCGGCGGGGCACGCAGGGGGGGCGCCCCCCACCACCCGGCGCGGGGCTCAGGGGCACCAGCGAGCCACTCTCCCCGCGCGCGGGGCGAACTCCGCTCCAGCAGGAAAAGTTGCCTCGCCCTGCCTCCGCCCGCGGCCCAGGGCGGGGAGCCGGGGCCGCAGCCCGCGGCCGGGAGCAGGCGCCGCACGCCCCGCCGCGGCTCGGGCTCGGCTCCCCGGAGGCTCGGGGCGCCGGCGGCCGGGCCTCGAAGCAACAGCGGCGGCCGGGGCGCGGGGCCCGGGCGCTGGGAAGTTTGCGGCCCGCAGCCCGGCTGGGGGCGCAGGCCGGGCCGGCCGCCGCGCGCTCCCTCTCCCCGCCTCCGCCGCCGCCTCCCTTCCAGGAAGCGCCATATTGATCCCGGCGCCTTCCCTCCTCCCGCTCCTCCGCCCCTCCTCCGCCCCCTCGGCCGCCCGCCCGCCCCCGCCCGCGCCCCCGGCCCCTCACCTTGGCGATGGCCTTCCGGTAGCGGGTCACCGCTTGCTGGATGAGGCTGAAAACTTTCATGTGGCCGTCCCCGCACGGCACGACCACCCGGGTCCTCCCGAAGCACACGGTCACTTTCATGCCGCCGCCGCCGCGGGCCGGCCCGCGCCCCTCGGTGACCGCGGCCGGAGGGGCCGGAGCGCCCTGGGCCGAGGCGACTGCACGCGGGGCGCGCGGCGCGGGGCGCGGGGCGCGAGGCTAGGGGCCGCGGCCAGGAGCCCGATCGGCTCGCATGCCCGGCCTGCCGCCCTCGCCGCGCCTAGCCCGGCCTGGCCCCGGGCTCGCCCGCCTGTGCCCGCGCGGCGCCGCAGCCTCCGGCCACCTGTTCGGTGTGTGTCGTCGCGCTCGGCGGCCGGGCCGTGTGGCGCTGGCGCGGCGCTCGCTCCGGGCCGCGGGGGAGGGGACGGCGGCGATGGGAGGGACGGGGAGGAGGCGAGGGGAGGGGAGAAGAGGGAGGGGAGCGAGGGGAGGGGAGAAGAGGGAGGGGAGCGAGGGGAGGGGAGAAGAGGGGAGGGGAGGGGAGAAGAGGGGAGGGGAGGGGAGGGGCGCGGCCGGCCAACAACACACTGCACACGCGGAGACCTGGCGCGGGGCGCGGGGCGGCCTCCCTCCTCCGCCGCCCCCCAAGCCTGGGCGCCGCAGCCCCCGGCCCCCGCCTCCCGCGGCCCCCTTCCTTTGTCGCTGTGGATCCCCCTCCTGGCGCTGGAGGGGCCCAGGCGGAATCGTGGCTGACTCCACACTACCCCAGAGGTCCGGGAGGGGGGCTCCCGCCCAGTCCCCCCAACTCCCGACCCGCCCCCGGAGGCCAGGAGTGAGGGGGCTGCTCTGCGGGGAGGCCTTTCTCCCCAGGCCACCACTTATCTTGAAGCTCCTGTGACCCCGTGGTGACCCACCCGCTTCGTCGTGTGCAACTCCGACATCAGCAATTCGCATCGTTTTATTTCTTAGAATTCTGCAACCCAAGCAATCTGAACGGAAAGTTAGGAACAATGCACTAGGAAGGCCACCGCAGCCCTGGGGAAGAAAGCAGCGCCGCACGGAGTCACCTGCGTGGGGACCCGCGACAGTTAATAGAGGAACCGACACCACGTCAAGAAAAGTAACTGAGGCTCCTCTCTGTTGTGGCAGGAATCTCAGTGTTGCTGGCAACTGTGTGTCTCTCTGTTCAGAGAATGCAAGTGCCAACAAAGAGTCATCGCCCGCCCAGGTCTGACCCAAACGATAGTGGATTCATTTTTGCCAGCGTCTCTAGGGCTTGTGAAAGTGATCAACAGCTCCGTGGGCTCGAGGAGAACTTGAGCAGGTATAGTTGGTGACCGTCCACTTCCCTTTTTAAACTAAGGAAACAAACAAGACAGGTTAATCTGCTTTTTGGATCCCTGCACTTTCTACTGCCCCAGGTATAGTGCGGTTTGTCATACACGAGGTACTTCCACTCCTCTGCAGCCCTTGACCAGTACAATCAATTATCCTGGCAAAGCAGTGCAATAAGTAGGCACCATGTGTCATCATCCCATCTTACCCCAGGATGCTAAGGAGTGTTGAAATCACTAGCCCAAGGCCACCCAGAGAAAGCTAGAGGATAACCCAGAAAGAGAACCCAAGTTTCCTGCCATGCATTCATGGGAAAGGCTCTCTTACTCCTCTTCTGTTTAGAGGCAACCTTCAACATTTCTACCCAATAGTTAAGTTTGTAACAGCGACAACAAATCTTGCAGAGGTCTCCTTGCTTCTGTATTAATACTTGGATCCACAACAACAATTACTGATAATTATAGATGTTGTCTCTGTTTTAATGCTTTGGGAAGAGAGGAGTATACTAGTTTAGAGTGGGGCTTTCTCAAAATAGTTCTGGTTGAAAGGCAAGTTCAGGAATAGCCAGAGGACATCAGGCAATGCTGGGACATTGGTAGAAATGGTCATTGTACCACTTACTTGTGCCTTGGACATGCCACTCAATCTCTCTCCAGCTTCAGTTTTATTCACTGAAAAGTGGGGCTGATGATCTCCATAAATTATAAGATAAATTGTTAAGATTAAAATAATGTGTTAAGATAGTGCATGCTGCCACGTGGGAGTATGTAGTTTAGTAGAGTCCAGTTACTGTAATGGAGGGCTTCCCAGGTGGCGCAGTGGTAAAGAATCCACCTGCCAGTGCTGGAGACAGGTTTGATCCCTGTGTCTGGAAGATCCCCTGGAGAAGGGAATGGCAACTGGCTTCAGTATTCTTGCATGGAAAATTCCATGGACAGAATAGCCTGGCAGGCTACAGTTCATGGGGTCACAAAGAGTCGGACATGACTAAGGGACTGAGCACACATACATACATCTTGATGTGGGTGAAGGTTAACAAAGTCAGGACCAGATAGCAAAGGAGGATGCTGAGGGGGAAGGATAGCCTGGGAGAGTAGTCCAAGGCTCAGAGAAATTGCTGGATTGGTGATACAGCTGTTTAGTGTCTGGACCAGGACTCATGACCTTCAATCAAGCCTGTACTCACTTCCCTTAATTTGATCCCACACACAGAGAACTTCCATGTGGAAAGCAGAATTTTTTTAAGTGAGTAAGAAAAATATAGATTTTAAAATAAGATAGCTACTCCAATAACTGTAATTCAAGACCTTACAAATTCAAGCCAGCAAAGTGTTTACAGCCGAACTAGGGGGGGAGGCCTGAATTTAAAAAGAGACAGCATCCAAGTACTCCTGTACCATTTTGTGTACATCAATTCCCTCCACTATTAAATCATTAATAAGTTTAGATAGCTTTTCAAAAATATGATCATAAGATTAATAATTAAAATGTGATTAACTAACCAGATAAAACCTTAGGTCTTTATTTAAATCTACCTAGTTTATCTAGATACAGTGATTCCCTCTATATTAATAACTGATGAAAAACTAATGCTGTGTTAATTTTAGATACCAGACACTTTAGTGTCTTGAGTCAAATTCATAAAATTTTCTCACAAATTATGAATCTGTTTTCACTAATATACTTATCTAATGTCTAACAATTAAGATGCATTAGGGCCAGGCTGCATTCACATCTACAAAATGTTCAGTTTGACCATATTGCTTCTGACCTGAGATGAGCATAAAAGCAAACCCAGACCCCTGAAAAGCAAACTCATCAAAGTTAAGGGTCAAACATAAAGTAAATATATTCTAGTGTGCTTACTGTCTTAAATTCTGCTTATTTTGGTTAAAAAAAATTATGACTCTTACCTAACTTATACTTCTCTTTTATAATTGATTAATTTCAATTGGTTTTGAAAACATCAGAGAATTCTGAAAATTGATTAGACTCTAGCTGGGTTTTGTGCCTATTTTGTAAATGGGCAGGTGTGACCACATGGACCATAAATTCAATTCTATCCGAGAGCATCCATGTACACTGTGAAATAAATACACACCCCATGTGTGTAGGAACAGTACTGAATTACCTAACACCATACCCTTAAAAGTTTTAATAATTAGGAATAAAATATTTCCAGAAATTTTTAAAATTCATATGTATTTTAGAAATTATCTCTGAAATGTCTCCCACACATACTGAATGCCTGTGCAGTATTATACTTAAGACCACATTAACAACCGTAAATGCCTTGCCTTACACAAGTTTAGTCTAATAGCAATTGATCAGTATTCACCAATTAATTATTGTCTGTCTATTTTATAACAAGCACAGCACTGTGGGCTGGGTATGAAAGTTCCTCCTTCAAGAGGTTCTGATGCTGGAAACAGTTTCAGATATGAATAGGCAGCCACTAGGGTATAAGACGGAGAAGGCAATGGCAAGCCACTCCAGTACTCTTGCCTAGAAAATCCCATGGATGGTTGAGCCTGGTAGGCTGCAGTCCGTGGGGTCGCTAAGAGTCGGACACGACTGAGCAACTTCACTTTCACTTTTCACTTTCACACATTGGAGAAGGAAATGGCAACCCACTCCAGTGTTCTTGCCTGGAGAATCCCAGGGACGGGGGAGCCTGGTGGGCTTCCGTCTATGGGGTCACACAGAGTCGGACACGACTGAAGTGACTTAGCAGCAGCAGCAGCAGCAGGGTATAAGAGTGCTACATATGGAGATGATGATGGTACCCAGAAAAAATGCTCCTTCCTGGGAGAGAGGAAAGTGAAGAGGGTGGAAGCAGGCCATCTAGAGTGAAACTGTCCAAGAGAAACATCAAGCGAACCATATTCCTAACTTTAAATCTTCTAGTAGCCGCAGATGAAATTAATTTCAATAATATATTTTTTCAACCCAGTATATCCTATTGTCATTTCAACATATAATCAACTTTTAAAAAATACTAATGAATATTTTCCTTGCAGGACACTTGGTCCTGTCCAAAACATCATGAGGGCTTCCCAGGTAGCATTAGTGGTAAAGAACCTGCCTACCAATGCAGGGGACATAAGAGACTCAAGTTCAATCCCTGGGTCAAGAAGATCCCCTGGAGGAGGGCATGGCAACCCACTCCAGTATTCTTGCTGGGAGAATCCCATGGACAGAGGAGCCTGGCGGGCTACAGTCGATAGGGTTGCAAAGAGTCAGACAGGACTGAATCGACGTAGCACGCACGCACACAAAACATCATGGGCATATTTAACCCATGCCAGATGGTTTGGGACAGGACCAAATATCAAGGACCTTTTGACATGGACCAAATGTCTCCATGGATGTTTTGGACAGGGCAAAAAGTAACCAAATATCGAGAACCTTTTGGTGTAGACCAAATGTCCTTGGAAAGTTTTGGACAGAACCAAATGTCTACTAACCACTGTTTTTTCATACATTTTTTTGCCTGCTAATTCTTCATGACCCTGTGCATAGTTCAAACATACACACATCTTCCTTTGAACTGGTCCTCCACGTTCATTCACTCATGCGTTCACTCATCCGTCAAAGACTGAGTAACCAGCACGTGTCTGACCTTGTGAGAGCCCAGTGGCTGCCTGTGGCTGGTGGCCGCCATATTGGACAGCAAAGCTCTACAGGATGGAACTGCTAATGGCTGGAAGCCACATGCACTGCTGAGGAACTTAAAATGCCCTTTCTGACAGCACTTCCCCAGAATTGTTCTCCCAAGGCTATCTGTGCACTAGTTTCTAAGTGTGATGAATGAGTGAATGAATACAGAGGGATAGGAGAAAGAAGGCTTCTTAACATATGTACAAATATTGTAATAGTAAAGCTGTTTAGGATAGAATGCAAAGATTGAGGGAAATTAGAATGGCACCTAAGGGACTTTCCTGGTGGTCCTTTGATTAAGACTCCACCCTTCCAGTGCAGGTAACCCAGGTTCAATCTCTGGTCAGCAAACTAAGATCCAAGGCCAAGTCACAGCCGGAAAAAAAAAAAAAGAATGGCATTTAGACTCCACAGATCTTCGCTGTTGTGCAACATTAAACAGAAGTCTAAAAACTGTGGTTTTTCTAGTGAAGCTTGAGGTCATATGAATTGTTTGTGTGAGAGTAATAAGTCAGTGAAAGAAAAGGAAAAGCACAACAGACAGGAGGAGCCTTAATGATCCCCCATCATCACACATGAAAAGTACACGGATTGACCTGGTTCCGATCAGAAGAAAATCTCATGGGATGAGGTGGGCCCATCTCATTTTCCCTTGCATCCGACACTGTGTCTTTACCCTAGAGGCTGGTGTAATCCAAAAGGCACCTGACTCACCAGCTTGTGATTTCCAATGGGGTGGCGTTGACTTTCATACCCAACCATGGGCATCTGAGTCCTCCCTTGAAAATAGTCCAGGTTGCCCTCAACCAGTCCATCGGTAGTCACCAGAGTATCTGCTGTATTCTTGCTGTCCTATGCCAGTCCCCAGAAATGCCTGGAAGCTGTGTCAGCCCCACCGCCTTGCTTGGAAAACCACTTGTAGATGCCCCCATGTCACCCAACCTCAGTGTGCAGGAAGAGATCCCAAGTTCCTTACAGAAAGCCATCCCCTGCATCCTTCTATCCATCCATCCAGCATCGTGATCCACCACTCAAGAGCCATGGTTCCCTCATCAAATGCCTCTCTGCTTCCCATGCTCCAAAGCCTAAGAACGAGGGAGCTTGTCAATCAAGTCCTCAAAGGCCAGCCCAGCAACACATGGAGCAGAGTTAAGGTGGCACCATGGGTGATGTTAAAACCCAGCTATTGGAGAAAGATCTGTAAGAAAGTGAAAGTAAAAGTCGCTCAGTCATGTGAGCCCATGGGCTTCAGAGTCCATGGAACTCTCCAGGCCAGAATACTAGAGTGGGTAGCCTTTCCCTTCTCCAGGGGATCTTCCCAACCCAGGAATAGAACCCAGGTCTCCCGCATTCCAGGTGTATTTTTTACCAGCTGAGCCACAAGGGAAGTGCAAGAATACTGGAGTGGACAGCCTATCCCTTCTCCAGGGGATCTTCCCAACTCAGGAATCAACCAGGGTCTCCTGCATTGAAGGCGGATTCTTTACCAACTGAGCTATCGGAGACAGGTCTGCAGGAGAGTCAAGTAAAGCAGTCTGAGCTGCCTACTTGCCAGTGGCCACTTGACCCGAGGCAGATGGGAGCAGCCAGTAGTGTGGAGAGGTATCTCCACCTGAGGTTCTTTCAGCTGAATCTTTGAGAGCAAAGTCCTGGGTCAAGTTCTCCAGCAAGGCCTAGAGTCCTGGCCTTCTAAGCTGGAGGAGTCCAGAGGCATAGGAAGTGAGACTCCTAGTCTGAGTCAGGATTCCCAGCTGGGAGGACCACTCTGCCTTCTGTCCAAGGTGGGCATGGCTCTCCTAGAAGCACAAAGTACTGAAGTCATTGTTTGCTTTTTATTTTTACTCCAAGACTTTGAGAAAATGAGGTAGGAAGGGGAACAGATCAAAGAAATGATTGTAATCATTTCTTAAGAAGAGAAATTCTCCTCACCCAGACGATACTTAACCTCTGATGATTAAAAGGAAAAGGATGAAATGAGTTCACATAAAGCCTCACACCAATGCTTAGATAAATCTCAGCTCTAAAGGACTTCGGGTCAGGGGATATGAATCAGCTTTTAAAGACTGTTTTTTTAGCAAATGTGGCTGAGCAGCTTCATTCAGTATAAAAGGGAAAAAATGCATTGTGGTTGCTCATTGGAACAATATACTTTTTCTTGACCTTGTCAAGATTAAATGTCTGAAATTCTCAAATCTTGAAACAATGAGGCTGGATGACAGGGATGCTTTAATTGCAGTCACCGTGGTGGAATTAACCATGCGGCAGGACTTCCCAAGTGGTCCAGTGGTTAAGAATCCACCTTGCAATGCAGGGGACGTGGGTTCAATCTCTGGTTAGGGAACTAAGATCCCACCTGTCCAGGGGCAACTAAGCCCACATGCCACAACTAAGACCCGATGCGGCCAAATTAATCAGCATTAATAAAAACAACCAACCATGCAGGACCTTCGCCGAGGGGCTCTGGGCAGTGGGCCAACCTGGGTTACTCCTCCTGAGACACACCAAAGTCCCCCATCTCCACCCCCACCCAGAGTCCCCCACCTCCACACCCAACCTCACCCAGCTGACAACGGGAAGTCTTCCTTCCGCAAAGCCAGACTGCTCATGTCAGAAGGAGCCACGTGGCAGCGAGGCTGCTCTGTGATAAAATCCAGCACCCGGGTTGCTGGTGTTCTAGGCAGTAACGCAAGTGTGCTGACCAGCGCACACCCAGCCTGGCTGCTCCTTTGCCCCGACCTGAGATGGCTGAGTCACCCTCACTCCTCTTACTACGCCGCTGAGGTAGGAGTTCAATTTCAAAAGCTCGCTCTCTCTGTGCTTTGGAATGTCATCTGCTCAGCATCTCAGCAGAGGCTACCAGCTTGTTCCGGATGGGGAAGTTCACCGAGGCAAGCTGCCCTTTGTGGCCCTGGGTCTCTGCTCAGCTGAGAGGTAGCATGGAGACATTCCTGCTAGCATCCTGCGGGTGGCTCCCAGGAACTTCAGGAAGGGAGTTCCACTGAGCAGGAAGGAGGATGATCCAGGCTTTGGGCGAAGCAGTGATGAGCAGACAGGCCTTATGGAAGTGGAAGACTCTTGGAAGTGAGTGGCTGGAAGTAAAGGGTGAAAATGTGTGTTAGGGGCCTTTTATACCAAAGTTTCTCTTTTAGGACTTCCCTGGTAGTCCAATGGCTAAGAGGCTGCCTGCCAATGCAGGAGACATGGATGCAATCCCTGGACTGGAAAGATCCCACCTGCAGTGGTACAACTTGGCCGTCTTTCTCCCTCTGACACCCAGCACTCTTTCTCCCACTTGTAACACCCAGAGTTCATGTGCTTCAAAGAGGTCCCTTTGTAAAAAATTTACTCATTCACTCATTCAACTTTTATTGGGAAATCAGTATTTTGCCAGCACTATGCTAAATAGTGATAAAAGGTAAGACATAATCTCTGTCCTCAAGGGTGTCCTTCTTGGGATGGAGACAGCCAGAGATCAGTGTGAACAGACCATTATAACACAGAGTGTAGTTTACCATGGAAACACAAAGGCTGAAGCCTCAGTGGGCAGACAAAGCTTCCAGAAAAGGGCAATTTTTAAAATGGACAATTGGCAGTGAGCCACATAGGAAATTAAATGTCTGAACCAAGGGGGGATGTCCAATCCATGGATTATGAACAGATCTAAGTTCCTCTAGAAGAGAAGCTAGAAGACTTAAAAATGACCAACTTTGGAGTAAAATGAGGTGGAGAGATCAAAGAAAACTGAAGTTTGAGACTGTGATACCAGAAAAATGATGGAGTCATTGACAGGCAAGGCATCCAGCAAGAATATCAGTTTGAAGGTGGGAGGGAACACATAGAGATCCTCTTTAAAGAGGAAGTTCAGTTCAGTTCAGTAGCTCAGTCGTGTCTGACTCTCCGCGACCCCATGAATCACAGCACGCCAGGCCTCCCTGTCCATCACCAACTCCCGGAGTTCACTCAAACTCATGTCCACAGAGTCGGTGATGCCATCCAGCCATCTCATTCTCTGTCGTCCCCTTCTCCTCCCGCCCCCAACCTTTCCTAGCATCAGAGTCTTTCCCAGTGAGTCAACTCGTCGCATGAGGTGGCCAAAGTATTGCAAAAGTGGAATATAATTCAGAAGACTACTGTCAATGCAGGCCATGCCAACACGGCTTTATTGTGTCATGTGTGCCAGGGGACCACGTACCCTCCACAGGGAGTGGCCTGGGCGAATGCTTCCTGACAACTATTCTTTCAGGGCAGCTCTTGATGTTATGAAATAGGAGGCATATGGGACTCACAGTCAGAGACTTAAATTTGAGCCTTCTCATTACTAGCAGTGTTGTTGGCCAAGCAAAGTAACCAACAATTATGACTGTTTCTGTTTCTGCATCTGCACAGTGTGAATAATTCAAATGCACATCTCCAGGGTTGCTGAAACAATCAAATGAGATCATTAAGATGAAAATCTTCCGGAAAATGGAATGGCCTCTACAAATGTTAGCTACAATGATTGCTATTTTGTTTTTCAACTTGCTCTCTTTCTCACCATATTTTTTTTTCCACTCACGGAGATGACTTTTCGCCCTAGTGTTTTAGATGGGCATATTTGTCATCACGGCTTTTCTGATTACAAAAGTCCCTGTGCTCTGCTTCCGTAATTCAAACACAGTGGAAACAGATCAGAGAAAAAGAGGACAACTTCCTGTCCCCACCCAGCTGGAGATAACCGGAGCTGGTGGTTCTCTTCTGGGACCTCTTACCTTGTTTGTGAAACCAGTCTTTCCATGAAGCACAGCGAAGAGGTGTGAGAATAACACTGCTGTATTTTCGTTTCCAAGGCCCCTTAAAGTTGATCCAGCAGGGAAATTTTCCCCTGCCACTGGCTAATCACTGGGCTGCTGCTGCTGCTGCTAAGTCACTTCAGTCGTGTCCAACTCTGTGTGACCCCATAGACGGAAGCCCACCAGGCTCCCCCATCCCTGGGATTCTCCAGGCAAGAACACTGGAGTGGGTTGCCATTTCCTTCTCCAATGTGTGAAAGTGAAAAGTGAAAGTGAAGTTGCTCAGTCGTGTCTGACTCTTAGCGACCCCACAGACTGCAGCCTACCAGGCTCCTCCATCCATGGGATTTTCTAGGCAAAAGTACTGGAGTGGCTTGCCATTGCCTTCTCCGAATCACTGGGCAGTCTCCTCAATTTTCTTGCTCAGTTTTTAGGAACTAGACTGTCATGCAATCTCAAATCACAGTAGCAAATCAGAAACTAGATATCCGGTCCAAGATCTGGTTCATCAATTCAGCCTTCGTTCAAAGAAGATACTTCCTTTCCTGCAAAAGGTGCATCTGGTTCTCTCTCTTTTTTTTTTCTCCTCGTGGTGGCTCAGATAGTTAAGTGTCTGCCAGCAATGCGGGAGACCCAAAAGTGAAATCGCTCAGTCATGTCCAACTCTTTGCAACCCCATGGATCTTCTTCAAGATCCCCTGGAGAAGGAAATGGCAACCCACTCCAGAACTCTTGCCTGGAAAATTCCATGGATGAAAGAGCCTGGTAGGCTACAGTCCATGGGGTTGCAAAGAGTTGGACATGACTGAGCGATTTCACTTTCTTTCTTTCATTCCCACTTGCTGGCTTGGCCAAGTTGAGGGTGGGGAACACAAGTGATGAGAGATGCGGACCTCCCCAGTCAGCTGCTGGCTATTACATTGGGCGGAAAAAATGCTTCAAGTCAACACCTCCTTCCCGGGGTGTTTCAGGGTCACCTTGTGGGTCCCCTGCTAGGCCCTCAGGCCTAGAGGATGCCTCTGCTTCAACTAGATCCTGCCCAGTTCAGGTCTCAGGATGCATTCCTGGCTCATACTCTCTGTGATGGAGGCCCTGGCCCTTCCCACTCCTCCTTTTGGACTTTAATGGACTTTAAGTGACAGCAGACTGGCTCTCTCACTAGGATCTGCAAGAAACAGCCATGCATTACATCTCCCTACACACAGATCAATGGGAGCATGGTCACTTTGTGCAAACAGCCCTCTGCTCTTTGCCCTGCCACAAGCCACTTTTGCTTTGTCAGGCATGAATCAGGCACCAATCCATGAGGTCCCCCAACTCTGAGGGACACAAACCCAGCTCTGCAAGGGTCTGGAGGAGCCCATCCTCAAGGGGCTCCAGCACTTCCCTGTTCCTGGCCTCGGTAGCAGGACTCTTCAAATTCACTTCCTCCCAAAGCCCTCCATCTCCACTCGCTTATATTCTCAAAATGGGCACCAGGAGTCAATGTTTCCAGAACTAGTTTTCTGTATTTACTTTGAAGATTCCTCTAGGGTGACTTGTGTCATGCTCTGCGTGGTATCTGACATCTATCCTACCTACAGTGTTGATTTCATTGAATCTTCCGTTTTAATGTCCAGTTCCGTGAACTAATATATATGTCAATACCAATAATTTAGCAAAATGTTCTATTATAGATACAGTTTTGCACATTTTTGTTCACTTAATATATCTCGGGCAGCTTTTCACGTTAGTACAAGTAGATTCATCTCATGAACGGAGATTATCGTACTCTGGATAGCATGTAACCTACAGATGTAAGACAGTGGTTTAAGACAGTGCTTCTTGAAAGGATGGTCATCTAACCTTGGTTTAGACCTTGGCAGAGCATTAGAGATGGTGGCTCAGGGCCTGGGCTGGGCAGCAGTGATTCGGTGGGTGGGGTGGTGGAGAAGGAGGTTGGAGGGAGCATGACGGCATTACCTGAAGGGCTGTAATTAGAGCAACTGCTGCAGGGAGCTACGCCTTGGTCCCTGGGGTGTGCTGAGAATTTAAATTATGGGATGGGGACTAAAGGTACAATCCTCCTACCTTTTCTCAGGGCCTAAATCCATGTCCTCATTGTTTAAGGGGCCCAGTGTCTCTTGGAGAAGCACTTTTATCCTCCACACCCTTCTAGGCTCTCTCCCCCAGTGCTTGGGGTTGGGGAAAAGAGTGGGTGGTAGGAAACATTAGTAACTGTGGCTAATAGACTTGGGGTTGAAACAGGAAGAAGGATGTTATTCCAGAGAAATATGGAACATTGAGAGAGCTGAATGGGATGAAGTGAGAAAGGCAGTTAAAAGTGAATTCTCTTGTGTACGTGTGAGCAATCAGTCATGTCCGGCTCTTTGCAACCCCATGGATTGTAGCCCACCAGGCTCCTCTGACCATGGGATTTCCCAAGCAAGAATACTGGAGTAGACTGCATTTTTTCCTTCTCCAGGGGATCTTCCCAATCCAGGGACTGAACCTGCATCTCTTATTCTCCTGCATTGGCAAGCGAATTCTTTACCACTTGCACCACCTGGGAAGCCTCAATTTTTCTCTCTTCCCCCCTCTCCCTCCATCCCACCACTTCAAGTTGGGATGGGTAAATATTTTTATCTTAACTCCAAACTCACATAACTTAGAGAAACAACAACCAAAATGGGCCACTGATGGAGCTCCATGCGCAGCCACGATGATGTCTCTTTCTGCTTCATGCCTATGTCTCCATTGCCATCTAGGTCACCAAGGTCATTAGTCATTAAGGATCTGATGGTCTGAGCTAATAAACATCTGATTTAGATGTGCACAGAGCAAAACTGTAATCTCATAAAATAGCTGGGTTTCCATGGAAACAATATGGACAACCGTCCTTATCACAGGCAGCACTGAGGACCAGGGAAGGTCCACCCGGGTTGGACCGTTGAAGACGGAAGAGAGTCCACGAAGGTAGTGAAGGTGGGGCTTCAGAAAAGAATGACTTGAATATCAACGGATTAGGAAAGGCCCTTGGGAAAACTGATGAAATTAGGGCACGATTTTGTAGAAACAGTTCTTTTCATGGTCAGAGTGTAAAATCAGCAGAGGATTATACGATTGTGTCATAAAAGTTCTCTCTCTCCATGCACCACAACAATTGAGCCTGTGCTCTAGAGCCTGGGAGCCACAACTACTGAAGCCCTTGCACGCTTAAGCCCATGCTCAAGAGAAGCCACTGCAATGAGAAGCCCAGACACTGCAACTAAAGAGTAGTCCTGGCTCACCAAAACTAGAGAAAGCACAAGCAGCGATGAAAACCCAACACAGACAAAAATAGATAGATAAATAACATTATTTTTTAAAAAGACATAGTTCATATTATAATGTGACCTAATCTAAACGTTCTTTTTTTTGTTTTGTTTTTTCTTTTTTTTTCTTCTTTTTATTTTACTTTACATTAATATATTGGTTGTTTTTGCCATACATTGACATGAATCCGCCCCGGGTGTACATGTGTTCCCTTTCTTGAACCCCCCTCCCACCTCCCTCTTCCCCATATCCTCCCTCCAGGTCATCCCCGTGCACCAGGCCCAAGCATCCTGTATCATGCGTTGAACCTGGACTGGTGATTCATTCCACATATGATAATATACATGCTTCAGTGCCATTCTCCCAAATCATCCCACCTTCACCCTCTCCCACAGAGTCCCAAAGACTGTTCTATACACCTATGTCTCTTTTGCTGTCTCGTATACAGGGTTAAGGTTACCATCTTTCTAAATTCCATATATATGCGTTAGTATACTGTATTGATGTTTTTCTTTCTGGCTTACTTCACTCTGTATAATAGGCTCCAATTTCATCCACCTCATTAGAACTGATTCAAATGCATTCTTTTTGATGGCTGAAAAATACTCCATTGTGTATATGTACCAAAGCTTTCTTATCCATTCATCTGCAGATGGACATCTAGGTTGCTTCCATATCCTGGCTATTATAAACAGTGCTGCGATGAACATTGGAGTACATGTGTTTCTTTCAAATCTGGTTTCCTCGGTGTGTATGCCCAGGAGTGCAATTGCTGGATCATATGGCAGTTCTATTTCCAGTTTTTTGAGGAATCTCCACACTGTTCTCCATAGTGGCTGTACTAGTTTGCATTCCCACCAACAGTGTAAGAGGGTTCCCTTTTCTTCACACTCTCTCCAGCATTTATTACATGTAGACTTTTGGATAGCAGCCATTCTGACTGGTGTGAAATGGTATCTCATTGTGCTTTTGATTTGCATTTCTCTGATTATGAGGGATGTTGAGCATTTTTTCATGTGTTTGTTAGCCATCTTTATGTCTTCTTTGGAGAAATGACTGTTTAGTTCTTTGGCCCATTTTTTGATTGGGTCGTTTATTTTTCTGGAATTGAGCTGCAGGAACTACTTGTATATTCTGGAGATTAATTCTTTGTCAGTTGTTTCATTTGCTATTAATTTCTCCCATTCTGAAGGCTGTCTTTTCACCTTGCTTACAGTTTCCTTTGCTGTGCAGAAGCTTTAGATTTTAATTAGGTCCCATTTGTTTATTTTTGCTTTTATTTCCAATATTCTTAATACACATTTTTTTAATTTAGTTTTTTTGCTCTCTAGTTTCATTTTTCTAGATAAACCCCAATCAAAAAAATCTAAAAAATTTAATTAGTATGAGGCTTATGTGTGAAAAGAATATAAATAAGAGTAGATATAACACATTCATTTTGCTATAAACCTGGAACTAATACAATACTGTAAATCTACTAACCCCAATAATTTTTTAAAATTTAATTTATATGAAAATTTTGTTCCGCATTGGAAGTAGATTCCATTTTATTAGTTTTTTATGCTAAGATAATGAGGACTTCTTCTATGGCATACATGCACCAAGAAAAAAAATTTTCAAAGTTTAGCAATCGATCGATCATTCCCCAGGTTGATGTTAAAAACTTGTTCAATCAAGGATCCAATCCAATAAGGTTCTCATTCCCTGCAGTTCTTCATGACCTAGATAGGAGGTAACTCAGTAAGTCTGAGATTTCCACACACACTTGCCATCAACCAGACAGCAGCTCCACTATTGAACACCTCTTCAGAATACCATGCTCTTAGAGAATGATAAAGGAAATATAAAACAGTGAAAAACACGAGTCCTGATCTCCAGAAGATTGCCATACAAATATGCACATTAATCTGTGAACTCAAACTAAAGAGCCTTTGGAAAGTACAAATAACTTTAAACACAACTTGCTAGAACTTGTCCTGAACAGGTCATATTTATTCTCATGGGACTTTTTGTTTTCAGGCAATAGCTGGTATGTGAAAATAGCTCTTGCATTAACAGTGGTAACCATTTCAGTCATGGGAGAGATAACGTAACCATTTCAAATGGGAAAAAATGTTCTAAACAGAACAGTGAGACAGATTCCCAATTGTGATACATCTTGCTCTGTGGGAGCAACAGCCCAGGGCCTATGGAGTTTGCAGAAGTACAGGGTAGAGGGAGGTGGGGGGCTTGCCAGACCCAGATCTGAACAGCACTGGGCAGTCAGAGCGCCTGGGCATTAACTGAGAGTCTGGGTTTGGATCCTAGACCGGCCATCTATTCATCACCTGTCAGTTATTCACTGCCAGCCTATGAAATGCTCCGAGTCCCAACTTCTTCATTTGTAAACATTTCAAAAAATAAATAAACAAATCTGGGGACTTCCCTGGTGGTCCAGTGGTTAAGACTTCACCTTCCAATGTAGGGGGTGTGGGTTTGACCCCTGATTGGAGAGCTAAGATCCCACATGCCTCATGACCAAAACATAAAAGAGAAGCAAAAAAAAAAAAAAACCAGAAACAATATCATAACAAATTCAATAAAGACTTTTAAAAAATGGTCCACATCAAGAAAAAAGTCTTAATAAATTTTTCACCTGTGTGTTGTCAGAATAATACAGTGACTAAAGCAGCAGAGTCTCTGACTTACAGAAGGTACTTGATGAAAATGGTTCTTACCTCACATTGTCATTATTGTTATGATTAATATTTATTTTATAGTCTATTTTATAGAGTTAGGGAGAATAATTTTTTTCAAAATACATTTTTAGTAACACGCATGTTGACAATAATCTGAATTCTATGTTCCTTATATAATCCTCTTGCCTTGAGAACGTTGGTCCCCGAATTTTTTATCAGAATTTCCCTCTGTTGTTAAATCATTCCCATTAGCATACAAACAAGTTCCAGAAACTCATATCTTGAACAAAAAACAAAAACCCTAACACCTTCCTTTGTCTCCATATCTCCCAGAAAGGACTTCCGTTTCTCTGCTGCTCTTTAGAGCATGACTTTGTAAAGGACTGACTTGGTTCAGCCACCCACATGCTCATTCCCATTTTCTCTTAAATATTCTTGAATCATGTTCCTGTCTCCACAATTCCACTGAGATCCCTCAAGGTCACACACACCTTCCTTGTTTCCGTGTCCAACGGTCTTTTCTTACTTGACCCTTGTACTTGGCACTGTCCCTTCCTCTGGAAGCACTTCTTTCAGGAGCTTCCAGGATATCACACACACACTTTGATCTTTTTCCTGCCGTTCTGGCCACTCCTTTTCCATGACCTTGGCTGGATATCTCAAGTCTGAAGAATCATTAAATGGTGGAGCACAGCAAGGTTCAGTCCCAATATCTTCTCCATTTCTCTTGGCTGCCTAGATATCGCATCCAGTCCATGGGCTTAAATAGCATTCATGATCTTGATTCTGATGGAGAGACAAACAGGTGGGAGGACAGAAGGATGGGCATAGGAATCCAGCCCCCACCTCTCCTCTGATTCCCAGACTCCTTTTTCCATCTGCTCATAAGATACTACATCCTGGATGTGGAAAAGGCATCTGCAATCTAAAAAGAACCCTGGATACCCACCCCACTCTTCTTGGTTTCCAAATCTCAATAAATGGCACTGCCATCTGCTCCAGCCCTAAACCTGAAAATCACCCAGAGTTCTCCCTCCCCTGCCTTCCCCTCCACAGGCACAGCTACCCTGAATCTGCCCAGTTTGCTACAGATTCTTTGTGAGCACTATCTTGGATATATTTCCTGGGAGTTGGGCTTCTTGGTTATAGGTCCTGCACATGTTGGATTCACTAGTCACTGCCGAATTTGTTCCCAAGTGAAAATTTCCACATCTCTACATCTTCTCCAGTATGTAGGATTGTTAGACTTCTTAACTTGGGGGTGAGTGTGAAATCGTATCTAATTGGTGCCTTTAATTTTCCTTATCTTGGTTGCTATATGAGATTGTGCGCCTTTTCATGTATTTATGGACCACTCATGTTGCCTTTTCTATGAGGTACATTTTCCTGCCTCTGTCTGTTTCCCTATTGGGTGGTCTGTCTTATTTTTGTACCTACTTCTTTTATTAATTTGCATGTTGATCCTTTGTCAGTGGTATGTATTGCAAATGTCCTACCCCAGGTTGTTACTTTCTTTTTAACTCTCCTAAGTTGTCTTATAATGAGCAAACATTTTTATTTTTAACATGATTCAACATCTTTATTTTCCTTCACAGTTTGTTTTTTGCATCTTATTTTAAAAATCTGTACCTACTTCAAGCTTATATATTCTCCTAATTGTCTTTTAAACTTTTTCACAGTTTTGCCTTTTGATTTTGTCTTTAAATTCACATAGAATGGATTTTTAATGTGAGAGAAAGCAATCCAATGTCATGTTTTTCTGTATGTATAGCCAATTGTTTGGATCAATAGCATTTGCTGAATTGTCCACTCTTTTTTTCACAAATCTTTGTTGCCTCTCCAGTCATAGATAGAGCTTCCATATTTGCATTAGTCTGTCCATTTGTCTGGAGAAGGAAATGGCAACCCACTCCAGTGTTCTTGCCTGGAGAATCCCAGGGACGGGGGAGCCTGGTGGGCTGCCGCCTATGGGGTCGCACAGAGTTGGCCACGACTGAAGCGACTTAGCAGCAGCAGCAGCAGTCCATTTGTCTGTCTAGCTCTATTCCAATACCAACAGTCATCGCTGCCATATGATGGGTCTTATGTAACTAGTCAAGACACATCTTCACGCTTTGCCCTTCTTCGTTCATTTTTGAATCATTTTGTCAAGTTTCCATTAGGGAGGGATGGGGCAGAACCTTTGGGACCTTGATTTAAAATGACCATTATAGGAACACTTGATATTGACTCTTTCCATCTACGAATATAATACATCTTTCCACTTACTTTGCTCTTCTTTACTGTCAGTCCACAAAGTTCTAAAATGTTTTCCTAAAGAGCTTATTCATTTTGCAAGATTTCTCCCTTGCTTCTTCATACTTTTGCTGCTGCTGTAATTGTTTTTTTGTTTTTTCAAAATTATACTTTCTACTTTCGCTGGTATATAAAAAGGCAATTGGCATTAGTGTGTTGATTTGGTATTCAACAGCCTAGCCAAACTCTTATTGATTTTCATAATTTTTCTATATATTCTTTTGGGTTTTCTATGTAGACAAGCATATCATCAATAAATAATAAGAGGTTTATTTCTTCCTTTCTACTCTTCATGTGGCAGACAAAGATGAAAAATACTTTGTAGTTATAATCAGAAAGCCCGGAGATTTGTTGGATTGAAAGGGTTAGAAAAAAGGAAAAATGAGAATATTTCTCTATCCAGATTCTTTAGATTCTATATGGTAACAGATGGTGTCTCTACCTGAAAGTTACAAAGGAAAAAAAACACCTTAATTAAAAACAAGCAATATACACAGACAGATAAATGAAACTTGCTTTAACCTATATAATGGAACCATATCCTTAACTTTTATCATCACCAGCTTTTCTGAGCGATGTCGATGTAGTCAGGGCTTTATTATGTGATTGCAAAGTACAACATCCTTCAAGTGTAACCATGTAGATTCATGTTCCAAGGAATTTTGGAAAATAAATGAGCAATATTTTTGTTACCTCATTACCATGGTCTCCTTTTAAAACTTAACTGTATCACTTCAATGTAAATATTGTACATTATGGTGTTATCATATAAACTCTTTTGAGGTAATACATCTTTGAAGGTATTTCAATGATCAAAAAGCTCCCTAAGAAAAGCTGAAAGGTGAGGGGAGGAGATGAATCTTAGGTCAGTGAATATAAGCTTTTGGGAAGTGGTAGGGTGGCCCTTGGGAGGACCCTGAGGATGTGGAGGAGAAGAGATCTCAGCAGATATTTAGAAATGGTCTTTGGAGGAGGGCATGATCTGTTAAATTAATTGGGGGAATGCAGAAAAAGAACATGGTTTTCCCAATAAAAACTAAAAATATAGAGATCTGCATTAGAAACTTTGAGGTCTACATCCACTTAAATATCCTCAGACACAATCAAAGGAGTATAAAATAAGTCAAAGATCAAAATCTAATGTTTTCAACAAGGAAACTTGACAAAACTAGTCTTATGAAAATTATCTGGTAAGAAAAAGGTTTGTATTTTTTCAAAGTGTCTACATTTACAAAGAAAGAATTTTCTGCAATTACAAAAAGAGAAAACTGCTGAAGAGTCTCTCATAATGTCAGACATAAATATTCAACCAAGTTTCCTGATATTTGTTTGAAAAATAAAAGTAGGAGATGAACTGCTTGCTCATGGAAGAGATTCTTCTAGTTTAGTGTGCAGGGGAGCAATGGGCTTTGGGATCTGACAATTTCGTGGTGTATTTTTCTGCACATTCAAATATGACTCAGACTTCACATTTGTATTATCTCAGAAGTCTAGTCAATTGGAGAGGTTTAAACTAAAAGTGAGTGAATGCAGCTTGAAGACCAGCAGTATGGAGAAGGGGACTCCGGGGTGGGATTGCCTGGGTCCGATTCTGCCTCTGCCCCTGTAGCCATGTGACCTTGGACAATCTTAAGTCACCTCTCTGGAACTCAGTTAGGTCCTCTGTAAAACAGAAAGAATCACAAATACCTTCTGAATAGAATAGTGACGAAATTTAAATGACCCAGTGAAGTCCTTAGAGTACTACCTGCCTGCAGTTGTTTATTTATCCATCTATCCAGTCCCCAAACATCTATCAAGCATCTATCGTGTACCCAGCACTATTCCAGGAACTGTAGCCACTTCAGTGAACAGATCCAGTAGATACCTCTGCCCTCACCAAGTTTACATTCACATGAGGACAGACAGACTCTGACACTTGTTGTGGTTTTCTTGTTTATTTTTTGGCTGAATCCAAATGACCTTTTATTTTTTCATTTTTTGTCCATGCCACATGGCATGTGGGATCTTCGTTCCCTGACCAGGGATTGAACCTGAGTCCCCTGAGTTGGAAGTTCAGAGTCCTAAACACTGGACCACCAGGAAAGTCTCTCTGATACTTGTTGAAGATAGAAAGCTCAGTAAGTGTTACTTATTTTTATTTTGTTATTGTTATTATTAGAGAAAAAGACCACAAAATCATTAAAGAGATTTGGACTGATTGAGTTCATGATGATTGTGAAAGCTGAGAATCTAACTGAAGAAACATTCCGTTCCCTGTTCCCTCGGGGAACTAAACACACGTTAGGAACAGCTGAAGGCAGCTCAGGTACCAAACACAGGGCATCCTGCATTCAGACCACGTGCTCTCAACCCCTCGGGGTCTCTGCGCCTTGTCTTTTCTTCATCCTGGAGCTTCTTGCCCGTGATTGCTTCAGGTCGCATCCAGCCTCTCGACTGTATCTTTGTGTTTGGTTGTTTTCTGCTGCTTCCTGAATTTCTGTCAGCAATCCAGTTTTACAAATTGCTTGGCTGAGATCTGTGTTTGTCATCTTCCTTTGAAACTGTGATTCACAGTGTACACCCTTTACACAGAATCCTCGCAGCCGAGAGACTGAAAAGCTTGTTTTCAAAACAAATTGCAGAACAGGCCGACTACCCAGGGTTTCCACGCAGCTGCTCAAATGGTCAAATGTAATTAAGGGAGCACGTTCACGATCTCTATTTTTTTTAACTTAGCCGAAATGTTTTTAGATGATGATCAGATGGTGATGTCACTTCGCCCACAATCTAGTCAGCTGAGAAAACAAACTTGAAGAAGAAAAAGAGAACACTTGGGCTTGAGGATTTGTGTAAGATGCATACAGGCTGGACTTTTTTGGTTTTTATTTTTATTATTTTAGAACTTTTGATGTGGACCATTTTTAAAAGTCTGTATTGAATTCATTACAATATTGCTTCTGTTGTATGTCTTAGGGTGTTTTTTGGCCCCAAGCCATATGGACTCTTAGGTCCCTGACCAGGGATCAAACCCACACCCTCTGCACTGGAAGCTCAGAGTCCTAACCACTGGACTGCCAGGGAAGTCCTGAGAGTGGGTTTTTTAATTGAGTAAGAAAAGGGTGATGATCACAGTAAGCTTGTAGGATCCTTGGTTCCTAACCTTTTAACTTAGGACAGACACAGGAATAGATCTTGTCCCATTCCATCATGTGTAGGATGAGAAGTAATGGCACTAACTTCTGTGTATTATTTTGGGGTTAAGTAAGACTGTGCATGTAAATGCTCAGTGCCACGCCTGGGGCAGGCAAATGTTGCACAGGTGTTGCTGTCATTGTTATTGTTTATTGCATGGACTGAGCTGCGTATACTTGCCCGAGGGGGAAATAGGGTCACAGTAACAAAATATATGTCCATGACCTTGTCCACTGGCAGAATTTAAGAACGAGCTTCTCGTGGACAGAAGTCCAGTGGTTCACAGAAGCCCTAGGAGTGTCATAGGTCTGTTTGAGAACTGAACCCTCTTGGCTGCTACGAAGGAGACCTCATGTTCCTCTGCCTGGTCCCTGAAGCCATCCCCTATGAATCCTGCATCTCCAAAAACCCTGACAAGGGCTGCGCAACCCACATAACCTCCCCGAGCCTTGGGCCTCCAGTCCTCCCAAGGTGGCCAGTGCGTTCTGCCCCCCAACCCCTGCTCCACAGCCCCTTAAGCAGCCCTCCTGGAATTAGACCTTTCATTTTTGCTACCTGCTTGATTCAGTGCTCCTGTACCAGCCCCCTGGGACAGTGTGGGTTGGACACTCACATCCCCTCCTTTCCTGGCCCGTTTCTGTCCCCCAGATGGGGGGATCGGCCCACCCTGTTCTCCAAAATGCTGGAACACTTCCGACTTTCAGACTGAAGTTACACCTCCTACTTCTGGAAAGGCAGCAAACATACACGGTGACAAAGGGAGGAGATGGGCAGACATGGTGCCAGATGCAGCTCGGCCTCCTGTGTAAATGAGGGCAGCCACCTCACCCTTCTGCATCCCGGTCCCCCTCTCACCTGGGGATCCTCCCCTCCAGGGGCTGCTGTAAGTGCCAATGGCACAAACCCAGTGAAGGGTCAGCTCAGCTCTGCTGAGAGAGCGCTCACTGCTCCACAACCAGACCCCTGCAACCACAGGACGACTCCGACCTGAGTATCATCCTCCTTCCTTGCTTCATCCAGCATCACAACATCCTGCCATTTCTAGTCCAGAAACAGCTTCAGGTTCTACTGACCCCTCCTGCAACCACCAGCACCATCTTCCTTCAGACCTTAGGGGTCCCCAGAAGCACTGCTCCAGCCTCCAAACTAAACATCAACTCCTGTCTTGGCTCCTTTCCTTCTGGAATGTTCTCCACACTGCAAAGGTGTGCAGACAGTCTACCAGCTCACCCTCACCTACAGGGAAAGGCAGAATGCAACACCTCAGAAAAGTCATCAAAGGCATTTCATGAGCCCTGAGCTTGCACCTCTCAGCCGCTGGAGTGCCTATGCTGCCCTGAGCTGGCTTCTGCAAACCAGTCCCCTCAAGCTCACCCTCCCCTCCAGCTGTCAGGGGTTATACCATGACCTCCACTCAGGTGAGTCATTTCACAAGTTTCTGGGGCCTCATAAGCTTGGTGGTCCCTCTTGGAAATGAATCAGTGCTCTGCTCCCGGTCTGAGCATCAGAGTTATGGGTGATCACTGCTCTCATCTTTTGCTGAGCCCTGAGCAGTGTGGCTGGTGGGGGTACCTGCTCAGCAGAGAGAGAAGGGTACTGTGCCCTGGTCACCCCAGACTTCTCACTCGTCTGATCAGTAACCCACGGTCTTGGCTGACTGTTAACCTTTTGCACATGCTATACAGCATCTTTCTAGAATGGCCTTTTCTCCCATTTTCATCTTGACAAACTCCTACTTCTCCTCCAAGTAATAATATCACCCGCTCACATCACCTTGTTCTTACATTCATACCTGGGGTTTCCCAGGTAGCAGAGTGGTAAAGAATCTGTCTGCAATGCAGGAGACTAAGATTTGATCTCTGGGTCAGGAAGACCCCCTGGAGTAGGAAATGGCAACCCATTTGAGTGTTCTTACCTGGAAAATTCCATGCACAGAGGAGCCTGGTGGGCTACAGTCCTAGGGGTCTCAAAGAGTTGGACATGATTGAGCCACTGAGCATGCTTCCATCACTAACTTTAAGCTCCTCAAAGTTAAGGAACTTGTTCATCTTTGGATATCCAACCCCTGGCAAACAACATAATAATTTCTCAACAAATGCGTGTTGTTTTTCAGTCTCTAAGGCATGTCTGACTCTTTGCGACCCCATGGACTGCAGCACGCCAGGCTTCCCTTTCCTTTACTGTCTCCAGGAGTTTGCTCAAATTCATGTCCATTGAGTCAGTGATGCCATCTAACCTGAAAGCTGGAGTTTTTTCTTTTCTTTTCTTTATGGATAAGTCACAGTTCCAAGACTTTGTGTTCTGGGAAAGTAGAAAATAGTTCTTTACAAAAGGCAGGTTCCCAGGGCTTTGAAACAAGTTCCCAGATAAATCTCACTAACCTGGCCTATCTGAAAGCTACCTTCATTCTCTGCTTGGCTTTGTGTGGGGGGAGCAGGTCCTTGGGCATCTGACAAGAAGGGTCGGCTACATTAGAACCTTGGAAAGTTGTCCTACAGTGTGAATCTAGACCTCTGGGCTAACTCAATTAAAAGGAAAAGTTCCTGCTATTTTAGAGTTTTAGAGAAATAAACATAGGGTCTTGAAAACAAATCTCTAGGGAAATGTGGAGTGTTTTCTAGATGTGGGCTGTCCTCTACAGTGTTGCAAAACCTGCAGTGAAAGAGGGTTTAAAACTCATGGCACGTGAACAAAAGTAACAATAATAGATTCATGTTAAAGTGCATCTGAGGCTGACTGTGAGATAAGCATTTTAAGTGCTTTAAAAATGCATTAACTCAGCTCTTGCAATCATCCTGACAACCCCTTTTACAGACAAGTAAACTGACCCACTCCAGTGTTCTTGCCTGGAGAATCCCAGGGACGGGGTAGCCTGGTGGGCTTCCGTCTATGGGGTCACACAGAGTCGGACACGACTGAAGTGACTTAGCAGCAGCAGCAGCAGCAAACTGAACAAACCCCTAGTCTGATCCCCAGTTAGGGCCCTGGACCTCAACCTTGTACCTCCCCCCAAAAAAGGGAAAGAACTCAAAAATTCTCTATTGAGAGCTACATTTACAGTCTTAATGTTGTCTCTCACAGCATTGCTTTTTTTAAAAGGAAACTCCGATTAGTGTGAGATCTGCACTCAAATTCTAAAGCCTGACAAGGCTGCTGCCCACAAACCCATGGCAAGACGGGCAGTCCTCCACTCGAGGGTGGCCTCCCACCACCATATCTTACAGCCCGCTTGTCCATGGGGCAGAGGGAAAGCACAGCCAGCCTCTCTGGGTGTGTCCAGCTGCCCTGGAGCACCACTTCCTGTTCCATGACCAGGGTCTGGTCAGACAGGGCATCGAGGGCCCGCTATCCAAAAAGCTCTTGTCATGGACCTCTATGCATCCTCATGAGGTTTTCTTTCTGTTCAGCTCCCTTGGAGAACAGAGCTCACTACCCGCTTCTTCCATTTGTACCTACTGAACTTCACAAAAAAGAAGCACATGACTCAAAAATGAAAAAAAAAAAGAGAGAGTGAGAAAGAGAAGGAAAACCTTCCTTCCTTCTGATTCAGGTCAGTAGACAGGGTTTGGGCTTCTCCCATTCTCCCAACCAAAATGAAGACATAACTTCGGCAACCTCTGCAGCGAGAGGAGCTGAAGATGCTGCCAGGTACAGAAGCTGAAATAACAGCAATAACAATGCCCAGATCTACTAATTTATGTTAAATGGTATATATTTATCACTGTGTGCTGTGCTTAGTCTCTCAATCATGTCCGACTCTTTGCAACCCCCATGGACTGTAGCCTGCCAGGCTCCTCTGTCCATGGGAATTTTCCACCCAAGAATACTGGAGTGGGTTGCCATGCCCTTCTCCAGGGGATCTTCCCAACCCAGGGATTGAACCCAGGTCTCCTGCATTGCAGGAGGATTCTTTACCATCTGAGCCACCAGGGAAGCCCATATTTATCACTACTAAATAGTATACAGTAGTATAGTACATTCAGAAAACTAAGATCATGGCATTCGGCCCCATCACTTCATGGGAAATAGATGGGGAAACAGTGGAAACAGTGGCTGACTTTATTTTGGGGGGCTTCAAAATCACTGCAGATGGTGATTGCAGCCATGAAATTAAAAGACGCATATCCTTGGAAAGAAAGTTATGACCAACCTAGACAGCATATTAAAAAAGCAGAGACATTACTTTGCCAACAAAGGTCCGTCTAGTCAAGGCTAAGGTTTTTTCGGTGGTCATGTATGGATGTGAGAGTTGGACTATAAAGAAAGTTGAGCTCCGAAGAATTGATGCTTTTGAACTGTGGTGTTGGAGAAGACTCTTGAGAGTTCCTTGGACTGCAAGGAGATCCAACCAGTCCATCCTAAAGGAGATCAGTCCTGGGTGTTCATTGGAAGGACTGATGCTGAAGCTGAAACTCCAATACTTTGGCCACATGATGCAAAGAACTGACTCACTTGAAAAGACCCTAATGCTGGGAAAGATTGAAGGCGGGAGGCAGAGGATGAGATGGTTGGATGGCATCACTGACTCAACAGACATGAGTTTGGGTGGGCTCTTGGAGTTGGTGATGGACAGAGAGGCCTGGCATGCTGCAGTTCATGGGGTCGCAAAGAGTCAGACACAACTGAGCGACTGAACTGAACTGAAATAGTATATGTTTATGGGCCCAGAAAATCCAGTGCTCTATCAGATAAAAACCAAATAGGACATAATCACATGGAAGACTTCAAAGGAGACCCCCATCCTATTTTTCAAAGTGACAAGTACCACAGTTGACTCAGTTTGGGCAAATAGGACTCTTGGAACTGCCTCTGAAACCAGCTACCTTCTCAGGGGTGTGGCCCTGCCTTCTGTACTTACATGCCCCAAGAGGCATCAGCCTGCTCCCTGAAATCCAAAGCACACAGTGTCAACGCACGGCTCCCATGCAAATATTTGCTGCAGGAAAAAAAAGTCTTAAATGCCTGTTCACTCAATTTTCTAGAAGACGGCAGAATGAAAAGGAGAACTCATGCGTGCATTGAGAGATTTCTTATCTGGGTCCTATCAACTCCACGCAGCCTTCATCACCGAACACTAAATGGCTTTTTCCTTCCTCCCTCCCCTCTCCCTCCCACCTGGCTCTTCTATTAATAATAAAAAGCAGTCTAAGTCTTTAGCTCTGTTGGCAAGGAGAATTAAATTGCTATTTGCCACCTGGTGTTGTCTTACTTAACGTAATTCCAAATTGTTCTTAAATCTCCCTTTGGAATTCTGAGTATAAATACTAGAAAGAAGGAAAGGGAGTAAGAAGAAAGAAAAACAGTAGTACAGCAGAAACTAACACAACACAAGCAAATATACTCCAATAAAAAATTGTTTAATTAAAAAAAAGAAACAGATAAAAAAATTAAAAATAAAGTAACTCAGCTATAGTAATTCCTCCATAATTATTTGCTCATTGTAATATTAAAAATATCCAGGCAAGTATATTGGAGTGGGTTGCCATGCCCTCCTCTAGGGGATCTTTCCAACCCAGGGACTGAACCCAGGTCTCCTGCATTGCAGGTAGATTCTTTACCATCTGAACTCTCAGGGAAGCCCATATTTATCACTACTAAATAGTATATGTTTGATCAGACATCTTGAGATCAGATGTCTGATCTCAAGTTTGAAGAATAAAGGTGGGAGATTTATCTCTGAAAAAAAAGAAAAGAAAAACAGAAGTTTGTTTTCCTTTTACCAGACTCATCTGTTTTTCTTCTCTGCCTTTATTTTCTGTTCACCTCATTCAACTTCTCCTGGCATTCATCTTTTCCTCACCCTTTTTCTTTCTCTAAAATTTTATTCAAAAAAAGAAACACATGCTTTCCCCATGACAAAAATCATACTTATGCGCACAGCGGTCTGAATGTTTTTAATTGAATTTCATGCCAGGAGCTGAGATCTTGCATCATGACTGTTTTTAAATTTTCAGGGCTCCTTGTCATTCATTTATTCAGCAAACATTTGTTGAGAATCTATTCTTGCCTGGCACTGTGCTTTCTTCTTTTTCCTCTGTTTTCTGACTCATTTCCTTTCCCGTTCAATTATCAACTACAAGGAATGAGTAAAGTAATAAATTTAAAGAACTCACGTGAAAAAATTCCATTCTTAGCAACTGTAAGGCACTCTTCTTTCTACAGCTTTTGGTGATAAAATGAGGCATTATAATTAGCACAAAGTCCCAGAAGACTCATCAAATGACAAATACTTAATTTCTACTAAAATGTGTTACTTTCAAGGGGTAAAACTGAGTCATTCTCCATGACCCATTTAAAATGATGTTTGGGGGACTTCCCCAGTGGTCCAGTGGTTAAGACTCTACTTTTCAACGCGGGAGGCATGGGTTCAACCCCTGGTGGGACTAAAGTCCCAAATGCTGTGACATGCAACCAAAAATAAATAAATAAAGGGATGTTTTCATTCTAAGTGGGGTTTCTATGTGTTCTCAGAGGCCCATCAGAAGCTGCATTTCATTCATTATAGTGGCAACTTTCTGAAGCTTACAACAGAAACAAAGGGGGAAAAATCAGTTGACAAACCAATAAGAATCACAGAATCAATGTTAGTCCCCTTAGGGAATTTAAAATCAGAGGGAAAAGATAATAGGGCCCAAGGATGAAAACAAACCATGATAAAGCACCAGCCTTCACCTATGGATGGCCCAGTAGTGGGAACAAACCCAGCCAGGGTTACACAGCATGAAGAGAAACTGTAGCTTTCAAACAAGCTGGACAGACCTGGGATGAGAAGCAGACATGTTTGGACACATCCTGTTAACGAGATGTTTAAGATATTTAGAATTAGGATTATTTTATTCAACTCAGAGCGAGAAGGTCTGCCTTAGCCAGGACTTCAGTGAAGATAGATGAAGTATCAGGTCTGTACTTCTGCCTGGAGGGCATATCCATGTCCCTCTAACCAGGGCTGATGGGGAGAAGAGTCTGAGTTGGGCTGCTCTGAAAAAACAGAAGCAACATTAAGGTATTGAGAACCTCATAGCTGCTTGGGGGCATTCGAGGCTTCTAGCAAGGAGCAGGGAGATGTTAAGGAGGTAATTAACATCTGTATTCTAAATAGCAGCAAGTACAGGTTGGAACAGATGGGTTCAGAAACCATAAAAATAGCCTGGATAGTCTGTAGGTAGAAGAAAGAGCTTAATACGTGTGAGCATGTGAGCGACAAGATACTACAGGAAATGGTTCATTAGTGTCTTTTCTCTAAACACTTGCTTTTACTGTGTAGTTTGGCCATTAAAGAGAAAGTGTCTCTTGTATTACCATCTAAATGAATAACTCCTCTGAAAAACGTACCCGTAAATGTTAATGAGTGTGGATCTTTGCATCTCTCTTCTCTGTATCTGGAAATCAATTCAATCCCTGTCAGAAACTAACCATAAAACAGCAGAAACGGTTAGTCCAAAAGCCATATGTGCATACAGTATCTTGTAGGAGTCTCATTCTATGTGCACTCCTTCACCATGAAAAGTTCACCTTCGGTAAAAGTTGCTGGGTAAGATCTAGAGAACACGAGTGGGTTCATATATGAAAGTCAATCGAAAATGTGTTCAAAATGATACAAGAAAAGTCTCATGCAGTTAAGCAAAACCTAGCAGAAGCACTTGCTTTCAAAAGGTTAAATTCTAAATAGCAAAGAATTCACTGATTTTGTGGACATTAAAAAAAAAAATCTAAATGTTATATACTCCAGAACCACCCTGAATCAACTTATATACACTACTATATAAACATAATAGATAATCAATAGGAACCTACGGTCGAGCACAGGGAACTACACTTAATATTTGGTAATGACCTATAATGGAAAAGAATCTGAAAAAGAATATATACATATGAAAAAGAATGCATATGTAAATGAATCACTTGACTGTGCACCTAAACTAATACAACCTTGTAAATCTACTATACATCAATTAAAAAAAAAAAAGGAAGCACCTTGAATTTTGAAGAGCTCAGAACAGAGAAAGTGTAGGTGCTCAGAGGAAAACATTAATTCACATCTGGTCTTGTTTTCTGCTTAATGAGGTACTTCACAGGAGGACTTTGAGTTTGCAGTAACAAAATGACATTTAAAGATAAAACATTTCATTACCATTTAACACAATTATCTGTGTGCTTAACCCTCATTTACGTTGAATGCTTCAAGCTGATTCTTTTTCTATAGAAGCATATCTTGTCCCAAATGCTCGCCCTTACCATATTCTTTATTTACAGACAATTAAGCATGTAAATGTTGCTGAATGCTGAAGTTGAAGCTCCAGTATTTTGGTCATCTGATGCGAACAAACAACTCATTGGAAAAGACCCTGATGCTGGGAAAGATTGAGGGCAGAAGAAGAGGATATCAGAGGATGAGATGACTGGATGGCATCACTGGAGAAATGAACATGAACTTGGGCAAACTCCAGGAGATGGTGAGGGACAGGGAGGCCTGGTGTGCTGCAGTCCATGGAGTCCCAGAGTCGGACACAACTGGGTGACTGAACAACAACAATAATAAATCTATAAATACAGCCACTAATAAGACATGGATCAACGAATGTGAAAGCAGGGAGTATTTTTTTTTTGGTCTAGAAAGTTCCCCAGAATCATAGTAACTCAAGTGCCATGAAGACAGAGCAAATCCAAACTAAATATTGCCACCTACAAGGATTTGTTCAATTTTCTAACTTGCTAAAAACACTTGCTGCTGCTAAGTCACTTCAGTCGTGTCCGACTCTGTGTGACCCCACAGACGGAAGCCCACCAGGCTCCCCCTTCCCTGGGATTCTCCAGGCAAGAACACTGGAGTGGGTTGCCATTTCCTTCTCCAAAAACACTTGACAATGTACTATTTATCACTATGTTTGTTTATTCCACAGGTTGTTAAATTAGATTTGTGATGTGATCATGATAGCAGAAAGGCATGTTCATTTGGTGTTTGCTGGAAAGAAAAATTTCAACAGTAATTAGCATGTGGTAATTACCAAGTAACACTGGAAATTCTATAAGTTTGTATTGAAAACTGGAACTGAATCCCAGAGGCTGGAACACAGGAAGGAGAACCACTTGGAAGCAGGCCTCAAAAACGAGAACACATCTCACTGGCAGTGGGTCCATGGACTCATGAAGGCGAGCCAATGGGATGCGTGGAGGAGAGAATGACTTGGTTGAAACAAAGGGGTGGAATTAGGGATGAAGCATCAGAGGAAAGGATCTACACCAGGCTGCTGGGTCCTCCTCCTCATAGAAGGAATTGTTTAAACTACCAATGTCGTGTGACACTTCCTGTCATAAATCACTGACAATTTTTTAATATTGGCAAAGGGCTATGCTTCACCTATTTCCAGAATCTGACCCTTTCTCACCTCCTCCACTGTCCCCTCCCTGGTCCAAGCCACATGCTCTTCTCACCTGAATGGTCATCATAGCCCCCTGCCCAGTTACCGTGCATGCATGCTTGCCTCCATCACACTAAGGTGATATGAAAATACACAAGAACACACGCCAGGTCCCAGTGCCTCCTGGCTGAAGAACAGCTCTGCTTCGGACAGTTGCCAACAGAGCAGCTGGGGTAACCCTGTTATAGCAGATGTCTGATTGGGTCGTTTCTCTCACCAGAAGCCTAAATGTCTGCCAGTGAGTCTTGACAATGGCCCCAAGGCCCTGTACTGACTGTGACCCCATGTCTAATTGCTTATTCTCCGTCATCCTGCTCCCCAGTTCATTCTCTGCCCCAGGGCCTTTGCACCTACCACCCCTGCTTCCTGGACTGGGGCTCTGCACGATACTAGAACAGTCCCCTTAATCCTTCAAATCTATACAAAATGTCACCTCCTCAGGAATCCTAGCCCAGCCACCCCAGTGCAAAATTGAAACCCTAGACAGTTCAATCTTCTATCCTCCTCCCTACTTTAGTTTCTTCCACAGCTCACTATTTTAAATCTGTCTGTATTACTGTGTTACTCTTACCATAGCAGACATTTTATTTGTGAAATGAATAAATGATTGAATGAACAGATAATTGTGAGTAAGAGGAAAACATCCCTAAGACTTATATCATGATTATGCTGCAGGGATTAGGGAGAGGATTACAGGGGTAAAAATGAGCCAAAGCTATATATATATATATAATCAGAGCAAACTGGACAAAGAAATGACACCAATAAAAATGAGGATAATGAAAAATTAGGCATTTTTTAACAGCAGATATCATTCCCTAAAGGAATTATAACAATATAATATAGAATAACAGTATAGAAAAGTACATTTGTTCTGCTAAAAACCCAAGTTAAAATAGGTTAAAATAATTTAAAATAAATTCAGGTGTAAACTGAGTCTTTTGAGCAGAGACAGATGCAGAAAGGGCTTCCCAGGCGTCTCAGTGTTAAAGAATCTGCCTGCCAGTGCAGGAGACACAGGAAACTCATGTTCAATCCCTGGGTAGGGAAGACCGCTGGAGAAGGAAATGGCAACCCATTCCAGTATTCTTGCCTGAGGCAGAGGAGCCTGGGGTTGCGGAGAGTCAGGCAGGACAGAGCACAGCAGTCAAGATAATCAGAAATGTTCCTACTTGGACACACCCTCTCCCCACTTACTCTCTTTACTTCCCTGTGTCTCCCCTTCCCCCTCAGCCTTCCCCTCCTCTCCCTCTACATCCGCTCTTTTTAACCCTTCACACTGATCACTATTCACTTACCTTCTCTCACAAGACTCCTTGTGGCCACACCCAAAGTAAGTCCAAGTCCTGCAACTAGCAGGACCTGCCAGTGTTGCTCATCACAGCACACCAGCTCAGGCCTTCAAGTCTCAACTCTTGAGACGCAGCAGCTGATTGGCCCGGGTGTGTGGGGCGTCCACCTGCCTTAATCACTTGTGGCCAGAGGAGGAGGGGCAAGATCGCACCTGTATTGGTCTGTGGCTTCTAGGGCTGTGGAAGTTTCTTTCAATTAGGATAATGGTACCTCTAGTGGGAGAAGTGAGGAGAGGTTCCCAAGTGTCTGCAACTACTTTAGTTTGGGTTTATTTCTTAAATTCTGTGTTGGGTTCCCTGGTGTTTGTTATATTCTTTTCCACACCATTTTGAATGTCTGAAATCCTTCTTGAAAGTTTCCAAATGAAAAGAAAATTGCACTTCTTGAAATTAAAAGGAAGAAAACGTGAATGAAATTGCATGTATATGGACACTGACATTTCTACCCATGATCAGTTGTTTTTAATGTTTACTTATGTATCTACTTGCATTTCCTGGTCTCTTTATTATTAATTTTTTGATGGCATTTTGTTGTTATTTTATTTTTATTAATTTATCTTTAGGCAGTGACACATGTGGTATCTTTGTTCCCCCAGCAGGGGGATCAAACCCCTGCCCCCTGCATTGGGAGCTCAGAGTCATTACCACTGGGCCACCAGGGAAATCCCTGATCAGCAGCATTTAACAGGGTTATTAGATCATTTTGTACCCAACCTTTGGTTCTCAAACCCTAGTTTACTGACAGGCATGAATTTTTTCAGGAATTGGTGATACAATCATTCAGCAAGAACTGATTGTCTGCCCACCATGTACCATGAATGCGTTCACAGATGAAGCTCAGATTCTGAGGCTTAAACAGGAGACAACCATGCAGTATGATGGAGTCTTTTTTTTTTTTTAAACCTAAAATGAGCTTCCATTTAAAAGTTTCTCACAGTCTCTATCTAGGCAAACCTTCAGTTATTCAGGGATAAATTGTCTTCGTGTTGGAAAAGCTCACTTGAGTCACCCTTCTTGGTCACAGGAGGTGAGTGACACCTTTACTCTAGAGCAAGGGGATGGAGGCCCATGTCTGTGTGCCTGACTGCAGCTGCCCTCCTCCTCTCCTCCTCCAGGCAAGCGGGCGAGGGCAACTCAGCCAGGGGCCAGGCCTCCCTGGGATGAAGGGGAAGGAGACCTTGATAGTGGGTGAAGATTGTATGGGCTGGAGGATGAGATGGTTTCAGCCATCAGCTAGCAGAGAAAATCTCAAGGGTGCTGATGGGAGCGCATCTTGGGGAAGGGGGTCTCAAGTCCCCTCCTGCAGCCACGGACCCTGAGGTGAAAGCATTGTCAGTACATGTTTCCAGGGGGTGGCTTGTGTGTGGGAGGCAGGACCACAAAGAGACAAAGAGGGAGGAAAAGTAGCTGGATCCCACAAGGGACACTGGAGTGTAAGCTGTCTACACTGCAGTCCTATCTACACTGCTGGAGTCCTCAGGGGTCTCCCCTGAACCCATTCTGCAATGTCTCGAAGCAGCCATGCCAGCTATAGGGCCTGTAATAGAACCAGGACACCCATGGCCACTGGGCAGGGGTGGGACACCAGGGCTGAGCCCTGGAGTCACACCAGACACCCCCTCATGCGGTGTGTCCCAAAGTGTGAGCTCAGCCAATGAAGGTGGACAAGCAGCAGTGGACACTGGCCCCTCAAGGTGCATGGGGTCAGCTCTCAACAAGGAGTACAGCCCTTTAAAATAACAACCAGGGACTTCCTTGGTGGTCCAATGGTTAAGAATCTGCCTTGCAATGCAGGGGACACGGGTTCCCTGACTGGGGAACTAACTTTCCACATGCTGTCTGAGAAGCAATTATGCCTGCATACCACAACTGAATCTGCTGGAACCTGCGTACCACAACTAAATAATTTATATTAAATAAATAGTTATTTGCTTTTAAATAAGTAAATAGTTTAAAAAATTTTTAAATAAGTCGACTACTTTATAAAAAGTAAAATAAGGGAGCCAACTACTGAATTCATCAGAGGTTCCAACTGACTGTTTTTCTTCTTTTTTTTATTTTTAGTGGAGCATAGCTGCTTTACAATGTTGTGTTAGTTTCCACTGTACAGCAAATTGAATCTGCTATATGTGTATATATCCACTCTTTTTTTGATTTCCTTCCCATTTGGGTCACCACCAAGTACTGAGTAGAGATCCCTGTGCTATACAGCAGGTTCTCCTTAGTCATCCACTTTATACATAATACTCTTGACAAGATGTTTGGGGTCAGGACTAGCCCCTTTGAAGCAAGTAAACCCCTGAAGTTATTGGACAACTTGATGGGAAAAGAACCTCCCCTAACCTCAGGAAGGGCGTAAGCTTCCTGGAAATCTGGCTCATGGAACCAGAGCTAGTTCTGACTTGAAGATTTAAGCACTGTGACTTAATTTTCACCCCAAGCTGGTGAAGCAGGTCGTACCAGTTACACACAGGAAGGGGAAATAATTTCAAACTGTGATAAGTGCCATGGTTATAAAAGATAGGATAAAAAGAGACAGGATAATAGGGAGATACCATGGGGATAATAGAGAGATACCATGGGGTAAGGGGCTTAGAGGGGCCTCTCTAAAAACGTGGTATTTCAACACAGCCTGAAGAACCAGTAGTGAGGGGAGAGCCTTGTGTTAAAGAACACTGCTTGTGCAAAGATCCTGAGGCAGGAAACCATTTGATGTGCCTGACAAAAGAGGCCCCAGAAGAGTAAGTGAGGAGAAAATGGCTCCCGCAAGGCTGAAAAGAAGGTAGCAGGGTACTATGAGCCATATCAACCATTTTCTACTTTTTAAATAAGTCCACTGTACCTAGGCTTCAGAGTCACCAGCATAAGGATACATGTATGCAATTTCTATGTAATGTTCTAGGTCTCTTGAGGGAATATGATACATATTTCTTCCAATAATGTTTTTTTAAACCTTGAACTGCATTGCCAATATCTTGGGCATGAAATATGAATTGATATGGCTCTGAAGATCTTATTTCAATAGACCACAAGATAGGCCAGTCAGTGAGTCAGTCAGTTCAGTTGCTCAGTCGTGTCCGACTCTCCGCGACCCCATGAATCACAGCACGCCACGCCTCCCTGTCTATCACCAACTCCCGGAGTTCACTCAAACTCATGTCCATCGAGTCAGTGATGCCATCCAGCCATCTCATTCTCTGTCATCCCCTTCTCCTCCCGCCCCCAACCTTTCCCAGCATCAGAGTCTTTTCCAGTGAGTCAACTTGTCACGTGAGGTGGCCAAAGTATTGGAGTTTCAGCTTTAGCATCAGTCCTTCCAATGAACACCCAGGATTGATCTCCTTTAGAATGGACTGGTTGGACCTCCTTGCAGTCCAAGGGACTCTCAAGAGTCTTCTCCAATACCACAGTTCAAAAGCATCAATTCTTCAGCGATCAGCTTTCTTCACAGTCCAACTCTCACATCCATACATGACCACGGGAAAAACCATAGCCTTGACTAGATGGACCTTTGTTGGCAAAGTAATGTCTCTGCTTTTTAATATACTATCAAGGTTGGTCATAACTTTCCTTCCAAGGAGTAAGCGTCTTTTAATTTCCTGGCTGCAATCAGCATCTGCAGTGATTTGGGAGCCCCTAAAAATAAAGTCTGACACTGTTTCCACTGTTTTTCCATCTATTTCCCATGAAGTGATGGGACCAGATGCCATGATCTTCGTTTTCTGAATGTTGAGCTTCAAGCCAACATTTTCACTCTCCTCTTTCACTTTCATCAAGAGGCTTTTGAGTTCCTCTTCACTTTCTGCCATAAGGGTAGTGTCATCTGCATATCTGAGGTTATTGATATTTCTCCCAGCAATCTTGATTCCAGCTAGTAAACATTTAGCTGTGATAAAGATAATGAAATCAAGAATGATGTGATTTTTTCATGGCCAAGCAACACAAAGTCAAACTAAGAACTACTTTCCTGTGCATCATGAACACCCAGCAGTCTCCTGTTAAATTTCATGGATCCTGGACCAATTAAATTAATTTTTTTAAAAAGAAAGTTTGTTAGCTAATACTTCTGGGAAGACTGAGATACAGCTAGCTGCAGACCAAGCTGAGTCCAGATACTCAGAGGATGTTTTCAGGCTCATCTCTACCTCTTGACTCTGTTTCTGCTTGCTCAGAAGGTGAAAGTTGCTCACTCGTGTGCGACTCTTTGCAACCTCAACGACTATAGTGTCCATTGAATTCTCCAGGCCAGAATACTGGAGTGGGTAGCCTTTCCCTTCTCCAGGGGATCTTCCCAACCCAGAGATCAAACCCAGGTCTCCCACATTGCAAGCAGATTCTCTACCAGCTGAGCTACAAGGGAAGCCCTACTCGGCAAGTGGTGACTAACAAATCCAGCCTTAAGTCCTTTAAGGGGAAAGAATAGCTCCACTGGAGTCCTAGCAGGAAATAAATGGCACACTCCAAGTTAGGTGACATGAAGGTTATCTAATGAAGGGGCTATTCATGGTGATGAGTGCAAGAAAGAGGAGAGTGGTAAAGTTGGCTTAAAGTTCAACATTCAGAAAACTAAGATCATGGCATCTGACCCCAGCACTTCATGGGAAATAGATGGGGAAACAGTGGAAACAGTGTCAGACTTTATTTTGGGGGGCTCCAAAGTTACTGAAGATGGTGCTTGTAGCCATGAAATTAAAAGACACTTACTCCTTGGAAGGAAAGTTATGAGCATATTAAAAAGCAGAGACATTACTTTGCCAACAAAGGTCCATCTAGTCAAGACTGGTTTTTCCAGTGGTCATGATGTGAGATGTGAGAGCTGGACTGTGAAGAAAGCTGAGCACCGAAGAATTGATGCTTTTGAACTGTGGTGTTGGAGAAGACTCTTGAGAGTCCCTTGGACTGCAAGGAGATCCAACCAGTCCATTCTAAAGGAGATCAATCCTGGGTGTTCATTGGAAGGACTGATGTTGAAGCTGAAACTCCAATACTTTGGCCACCTCATGTGAAGAGGTGACTCATTTGAAAAGACCTGATGTTGAGAGGGATTGGGGGCAGGAGAAGAAGGGGATGACAGAGGATGAGATGGCTGGATGGCATCACCGACTCGATGGACATGAATCTGGGTAAACTCCAGGAGTTGGTGATAGACAGGGAGGCCTGGCGTGCTGTGATTCATGGGGTTGCAAAGAGTCAGAATCGGACACGACTGAGCGACTAAATTGAACTGAACTGAACTGAGTGCTGTCCTTAGTGCTATAAACCACAGAACCTATCATTAATATAATATTATTCCCAGGCCTGAGGACGCTGGAGAAAGAAGCAGTTTGGAGCAGCTGGAGTGGGGAGAGGTGTGGAGAGGGCTCACTAGCAGGAGCCATGGCATTTTGGGGGAGCACAGTGAACCCAGGCTATCCAGCCTTTACTTTCCCTCTCACTGGTTTCCAGGGAGTGCCCCAAAGGTTCAGTCCAGTGGAGGCTGATAGATCAGGGAGCCTCTCCGGACAGTGAGCAGGCAAACGTAGGACAAGAACATGTCTGGACAGGCACCAGAAGATAGGCAGCACAGAGGGGTTTTTCCCCCTCAGATGTGTTATTAATATTAACCACACTGGCCTTGCTTGAGCTCCCATGACTATCTTTGTGGTCAGATGGAAGACACCATGACTGACCAGCCCCACAAATGAGAGGGAGGTGATTCTCCTAAGAAGTGCTTTCAGACAAATACCACATGGTCCCTCCAGACCCACACCCACAACCTCAGTCTCAATGAAAGCAAAGTCCATTGCTTGAATGGATAGAGAAGTCTGCTAGAACTTTCTTCTTTCTATCCCTTTCTTTATAAATATGTTTGTTCTTATTCATTTTATCATTCCATAACAAAAGCAGGGACTCCATAGGGAGTTACCCAGCCAAACGGTCAATCATTTGTAAAGGGGAATCATGATATTTTTAGATATGGAAAGTCTCCAAAAAATTTGCCTTCTATGCACATTACTTTGCTGACAAAGGTCCATCTAGTCAAAGCTATGTTTTTTCCAATAGTCATGAACGGATGTGAGAGTTGGGCCAAAAAGAAAGCTGAGCACTGAAGAATTGATGCTTTCGATGCTGTTGTGTTGGAGAAGACTCTTGAGAGTCCCTTGGACTGCAAGGAGATCAAACCAGTCAATCCTAAAGGAAATCAGTCCTGAATATTCTTTGGAAGGACTGATGCTGAAGCTGAAACTCCAATACGTTGGCCACAGATGGGAAGAATTGACTCATTGGAAAAGACCCTGATGCTGGGAAAGATTGAAGGCAGGAGAAGGGGACAACAGAGGATGAGATGGTTGGATGGCATCACCGATTCAATGAACATGAGTTTGAGCAAGCTCCAGGAGTTGGTGACGGACAGGGAAGCCTGGTGTGCTGCAGTCCATAGGGTTGCAAAGAGTCGGACACGACTGAGCGACTGAACTGATACACTTTCTTAGGAATATCCTAGGGGATATGCTTCATCAAATGAGGGAATAAACCAAAAGAGAAGACATGAGACTCAGGACACAAGAGGTCTAGGATGGGAGGGAAAGAAAATTTCTAGAAGGGCTATCACAGGACAACAACTGTGGGGAGAACAGCTAAAAGGGAGTGAAGGCTGAGGTGGAGGATTTCAGAAGACATGTTCTCAACGGGAAAAAACAAACATAAAAATAAGTAGATTACTTAATGATTCTGAACGTATGAGATTTATTGTGGAAGTTAGGAGGAGAATCAGCAATAGGTAAATGCAAAATAAAGTCAACAAAAATTCAGAAGAACCAAGGAACAAAATCCAAGTCAATTACTATCACTAGGGGAAAATAGTACAAGAAAGAAAATGTATTCCTAGTAGAACCAGCGACTCTATTGTGAATAATATCACACATGATCTTAAAATATAAATGATGAATTTGAATGTAATAAAAATTGTGATATAACCCTACAGATAAGATGAGGGTATCAATAGGAAGTGATAATGTATGTGGAGTAGAAGATAATTAAATCCTTTCTTCCACTTGCAGCCAGTGTATTGAATGAATTAGCACAGAGAAATTTTATTGTTATCAAACCACTGCCCTTTTTTCAACTACACTCTAGCTGAATTATTTTTCACTATCGAAGACAACAAGTTCACACAGATCTCACAGTTAACTTTCAGTTAATAACCAGAAGTCTCTTTTTTGGACATTAAAGGTCTAGTCATGTCTATTCTGATAGCAAAACTGCAGTCAAAATTCTGCTTTCCTTCCTTCCTCTCCTCCCTCCTTCCTTCCCTCCTTTCTTTCTCTCATCCTTTCTTTCTTGCTCTCTCACACCAGGCCCCTCAAGCCATACGGCATTCAGGGGTCCCCTCTCCCTCTGGTCATCAGCAGGCTCCCGTGAGCTCCTCAGTGACCCACGTGGAGGAAATGCAGCTGTTCTCTCCAGTCCTCCCAGCCGTCTGCAGCCATTTCTGTAGCAAAATCTCATTAGAATTTCTTCTTTCCTTTAAAACGCAATCAGACAAGCCCTCAACCACCCTCCCTGTAGGAAATCTGAACATGAAACAAAAACTACTGGAGCCTGAACAGAAGCTGACAGTCTGGGGGTGTGGGGAGGCATACACATTTATTGGGGAAGGTGAGGTGAGGGCCATGCAAGTAAGTTCCCAACTCTGGCATTTTGCCAGGGGCTGATGCTGGTCTGTGCAGCACGCACAGCAGCACTGTGGCAAACAAGGAAACCCCACAGGTTTTCTATCCTGGGAAACAAAAAAAATAAAGACAAGAAGCCGGAAAAATGAAAGCAAGAAACGATGAATGGTGAAGAGAGCAACGGGGGAGTCCCAGGAGGGAGAAACTCAGAGATGGGATCCTCCATTGGTCTCTGACAGACCCTGAGCCATGGGCATCTGAAACAGGCTTAAGTCAGCTCAGCTAAGGAAATAAGATCTAGTATTCAAGCCACTCCAGTACTATTGCCTAGAAAATCCCATGGATGGAGGAGCCTGGTAGGCTGCAGTCCGTGGGGTCGCTGAGGGTCGGACACAACTGAGCGACTTCACTTTCACTTTTCACTTTCACACATTGGAGGAGGAAATGGCAACCCACTCCAGTGTTCTTGCCTGGAGAATCCCAGGGACGGGGGAGCCTGGAGGGCTTCCGTCTATGGGGTCACACAGAGTCGGACACGACTGACGTGACTTAGCAGCAGCAGCAGCAGCAGCATTCATATTGAAAAACTGAATTTTCCCATAAAACTCTCCTGTGAACATATGAAACACACTCATTGAAGAACAATAGCAGAATCCAGAATCTCTACAACCTAACATTCATAATGTCCAGGATCAGTCCAAAATGACCTGTCATCTGAAAAATCAAGAGAATGGAATTTGTTCTCAAGAGGAAGCAATCAAGCCGTATCTCAATATGAATCCAAGATGGAACCCATAGGCAAGACTTTGAGGTGAGTATTGTAGCTATTGTCTGTGAAGTGAAAGAAATATGTTTTAAATAAATGGAAAACAAGACATCTCATCAGAGATACTGACACAATTAAAAAAAAAAAAAACTAACTGAAAATTCTAGAACCAAAACCCCCCAAAATTTCTGAAATAAAAATTTCACAGGAATAGACTTATGCAGAAATAGACAGACCAGAGTAATAAATGAAATAAATGCAAGAAAGCCCAATTAAAATGATTCAAAATGAAGAATACAGAGGAGAGAAAATTCTGAAAAGTTTGAACAGAAATTCAAGGACCAGTTAAATGATATCAAGTGGTCTAATACTTGAGTCACTGGAACACTAAAGGGAGAGAAGAGAGAATGGGCAGAAAAACTTTTTTGAAGAAATAAAGGCCAAAATTTCCCCAAATTGGATGAAGTATAGAACTTTGTAGATGCAAAATGATAAACAAATACCAAACAGGATAAACATAAAGAAGCTTATGAGTTATATCCAAGTCAAACTGTTAAAAACCAAGAATAAAGAGTAGTATTTGGATATTTCAGTTCATCCACAGCAACCAGTAGACAAAGGACACCATTTAAAGCCTGCAATCTTTGGCCTGCTTGTTCTCAGGTACAATCCTTGCCCTTTGGCTCCTCTGGCCAATATCACAAGAAGGCTGATCCCAGCTAGTTGTGTGGCTGCATCCTGGGCCTGATGTCTGTGGCTGGGTTGCTAGAGGAGCCTGTGGGAGGCTGGAGGGTGGGGGCAGGTAAGCCTTGGGCAACAGCAGCTGTGTCTCTCCTGGGGCAGCACCTCAAGGTACGTCTGGTCCCTGACTCAGTAACACCACCTCCTCCCAGCCCTGAGGGGAAGTAGCAACTTATCACTTTTACTAATCTGCAGAGTCTTACTGGGACTTCTTAGCATTTCTGCCACCTGTGTACCCACTTCCTTGGTTTACAGTCAAGCACGCTCAGTCATCTAGTTGCGTCCAACTCTTTGCAACCCTATGGACTGTAAAGCACCAGGCTCCTCCGTCCATGGGATTTTCCAGGCAAGAATACTGAAGTGGGCTGCCATTTCCTCCTTCAGGGGTTCTTCCTGATCCAGTCACTTTGTTTTAAGGACTTCATCATGGTTTCTGTTTTCCAAGGCCCTGACTGTCATAAGACCTGACAACTCAAATAAAAAAAATTGAAACTTGTTTAATGAACAAAGATGGATTGTAACAAATATTAAATTGTAGAAAATGAGCTGGCAGTAGAATGACAAGGAAGAGGAAACATATTAATTTTGCCATTGCTTGTAGTAGGGAAACAGCCAGTTCAGTTCAGTTGCTCAATCGTGTCTAACTTTTTGTGACCCCATGGACTGCAGGCCTCCCTGTCCATCACCAACTCCCAGAGCTTGCTCAAACTCATATCCATCGAGTCAGTGATGCCATCCAACTATCTCATCCTCTATTGTCTCCTTCTCCTCCTGCCTTCAATCTTTCTCAGCATCAGGGTCTTTTCCAATAAGTTAGTTCTTTACATCATGTGGCCAACGTATTGAAGCTTCAGCTTCAGCATCAGTCCTTCCAATGAATATTCAGGACTGATCTCCTTTAGCATGGACTGGTTGGATCTCCTTGCAGTCCAAAGGACTCTCAAGAGTCTTCTCCAACACCACAGTTCAAAAGCATCAATTCTTCAGCCCTCAGCTTTCTTTATAATCTAACTCTCACACCCATACATGACTATTGAAAAAACCATAGTTTGACTAGATGGACCTTTGTTGCCAAAGTAATGTCTCCGCTTTTTAATATGCTGTCTAGAAGAGATTAGTAACAGTGATAAGTTGCTTAGGGAACTAATAGATACTTTCTATATAAATATTGTGTTTGTTTGTTCAAATTTTTCTGTCACATCAGATGGAAAAACCCAAATGAATTTTTTGGCCAACCCAGTAGAATGTTAACATTATTATTATAAAGATATCTACTAGAAAATATATTAATTTCCTAAATATCACAAAGATGACACTAAAAAACAAAGGCAAACAGACCAACAAATAAAATGGAATTATGTTGACTTATAAAGAACCTCTAAAAGCAAATCATAATATAAAATAATAGAACTAAGACTAAACATATGCTAGTTTCATCAATAAACAAATACAAACAGGGTTAATGTTCAAAGAGAAAGATTATTTTCAGATTTGATTATAAAGCAGAGCTGAACTCTATATACCTGGGACACAATTAAAACAAATCAGAATATTGAAAGTAAAAGCGTAAGTAAACGTAGTTTAGTGGAAAATACCCACAAAGTCTTCCCTAGTGGCTCAGGTGGTAAAGAATCCCCCTGCAATGTGGGAAACCTGGGTTCAATCCCTGGGTTGGAAAGATCCCCTGGGGGAGGGCATGGCAACCCACTCCACTATTCTCGCCTGGAGAATCCCTATGGACAGAAGAGCCTGGCAGGTTATAGTCCGTGGGGTCACAAAGAGCTGGACATGACTGGGTGACTAAGCACACCCAGCACACGCAAAGGAAGCAGGGGTCCTGGTTTTTCAGGCAAGTTGGAATTCAGGCCAAAAAAGTGATTAAGCAAGACCAATAAAATCACCTTATAAAGCTAAAGGGTGTGATTCACAGTGAAGATAAAATAGCTATAAATTTATAACTATTAGTCTATATAAATATAAATAGATAAAATAGCTATAAAGCACCAAATAACTAAGCAATAATTCCCATAAACTTGAAATTATAGGAGAGGAAAGGAGAAATAAAGAGAAACATGCTGGCTTCCTCCCTTGTCTCTATAGTTTATAAGTCAAGTGGGTAAAATGAAATCAATAATATAGAACTTTTGTATAACATATGGTAAATATGATAGCTCTGATTAATACATGTATCAAACTCTCTTCTCTACACATAGAGTATTCTTATCTTCTTTCTACTGAGGGGGAGTGATTACATTTTTATTGACTATCAGGTTGATGTTGTTCACTTGGTAAGTCATGTTCTACTCTTTGCAACCCCAGGGACTGTAGCATGCCAGGCTCCTACGTCCTCCACTATCTCCCAGAGTTTGCTCAAATTCATGTCCATTGAGTCAGTGACACTATCTAACCATATCATCCTCTGTCACCCCCTTCTGATTTTGGCTTCAGTCTTTCCCAGCATCAGGGTCTTTTTCAATGAGCCGGCTCTTCACATCAGGTGGCCAAAGTACTGGAGTTTCAGCATCAGTCCTTCCTGTGAATATTCAGGGTTGATTTCCTTTCAGATTGGCTGGTTTGATTTCCTTGCTGTTCAGGGGCTCACAAGAGTCTTCTCCAGCGCAATTCAAAAGAGTCAATTCTTCAGCACTCAGCCACCTTTATGGTCCAACTCAGTGGTAAAGAATCTACCTGCCCATGTAGGAGACACAGGAGACACAGGTTCTATCCCCGGATTGGGAAGATCCCCTGGAGTAGGAAATGGCAACCCGCAACAGTATTCTTGCCTGGAGAATTCCATGGACATGGACAGAGGAGCCTGGCGAGCCTGGCGGGCTACAGTCCAGGGTATCACAATGAGTCGCACACAGCTGAGCGACTGAGCACACACATATGTACCAGGGTTTCTATGATAAACATGGGTGGATTTCCTTGACTCTCTGGTTCAATAAGTGATTTCAGCTCTAGCAACACTGAGGCCTCTTAAGAAAAAGAACCCTGAGGCTTGTAGGTACCTGGTGGTGGGGGGACACAAGCATACCTGTGGCCGATTCATATTGAGGTATGGCAAAAAACCATCACAACATTGTTAAGTAACTATCCTCTAATTAAAACAAATAAATTAACTTTAAAAAAAATGACAAGTCTACAGCTCCTGGTTAAATGTAATCAATTAGCCACATACATGCATCTCCTTTTCCCTTCAAAATAAAAAATATACAAAGCCACAAGGGCAAAGATTTTGGTAGAGGAGATACCAGAAGATGAAAGATTTGAACACATTTCTGAGAGCTACAGGTGGAAGGCTGGCCAATTTGCAGAGTAAAGGAAGACAAACTGTATCAATTGTCCAGTTTGCAGGTTGACTCAGAGCCTGTCCTGAACCTGGATGGAGTGCCTCCAGTAAAAGGGACTGGCAGACAGACTCAGCAGTCCCCACCCGTTGGAAGAAGGCCCTGCAAGCTGTTCTCTGTTTCAGGCTGTACTTGCTTGGCAGGTGGGATCTGGCTTCAGGGAAGGGTCGCAGACACCCCGGAGTTTCACCCCTCTTCCAGACCTACCTGTGGACAACCATGCCTTTCCCAGCACCCACCACCAATGCATATTTGTTGATTTGCTCTTTAGTTTCTTCAGTCCACCCTTCCTCTGCCCTGGAGCTCTGGTCTGTGTATGTAGCCCCAGGCACAGAGTGACTTGTGTTAGAAGCACAGAGGGGAAGGACACAAGGATATTTTCAGGGAAAAATGGATTTCAGGTTTACAAACACAAACATTTGCAGCCCTGTGGTCTTCCAAACAGACCATCACCTCCTCTTGGACCTCAGCTTTACAAGGATTTTAGAACAGGAGGCAGACTCTTGGCCACATCAGCTGGGCACAGGGAGAAAACCAGCCTGCCCAGAGCCTTTCCTGCTTTCCTGCAGCAGTCTCTGCCACTGTGGGCAGAAGAAGGAAGATATGCAAATTAGAAAAACAGGAGACTGTGGTAGAAGATCAGCTTTCAAAATCTGGGCTGTGGGCATAATAAGCTGGAGACACAATCCTATCAGAACACCTAGGGTGGGACAAGAGGGAAATTCCATTTTAAAACCACAGGAGTTGCTTGATTTGATGGCTCCAACTGCCTTCACAAAGAAATTCAAAGACACCATCAGTTCAGTTCAGTTCAGTCGCCCAGTCGTGTCCGACTCTTTGCGACCCCATGAATCACAGCACGCCAGGCCTCCCTGTCCATCACCAACTCCCGGAGTTCACTCAAACTCATGTCCATCGAGTCAGTGATGCCATCCAGCCATCTCATTCTCTGTGTCCCCTTCTCCTCCCGCCCTCAATCCCTCCCAGCATTAGACTCTTTTCCAGTGCAAAGTATTGGAGTTTCAGCTTTAGCATCAGTCCCTCCAATGAACACCTAGGATTGATCTCCTCTAGAATGGACTGGTTGGATCTAGGATGGGTGGATAAGCCCTACCCTCTGCATCATATCAGCAGACTTGAGATAAATGCTCACCTGAGTTTAAACCATAAGAACAAATGTGACTAAAAATGGTTTTACATGTATATTATCATATGTGAAATGAATTGCCAGTCCAGGTTTGATGCATGACACAGAATGCTCAGGGCTGGTGTATTAGGATGACCAAGAGGGATAGTATGGGGAGGGAGGTGGGAGGAGGGGTTCAGGATGGGGAACATGTGTACACCCATGGCGGATTCATGCCGATGTATGCAAAACCAATACAATATTGTAAAGTAATTAGCCTCCAATTAAATACATTTATATTTAAAAAATAAATAAAAATGGTTTTATTCCATTGGAAGATGCCGAGTCCAATTCACCAACATGAGGGCCCATGTGGTTTAGAATAAACCTGGTCACCACAAGACATGTCTATGAAGAAGCTTGGTGGGGTGGGGCGGGGACTCCACCCTTTCACTGTGATGCAGGTGTGCTACGCTAGTCGCTGAGTTGTGTCCAACTCTTTGCGACCCCATGGACTGCAGCCCACCAGGCTCAACTCCACTGTCCATGGGATTTTTCAGGCAAGAATACTGGAGTGGGTTTCCATTTCCTCCTCCAGGGGATCTTCCCGACCTAGGGATCGAACCCGCATCTCGTGCATTGCAAGCAGATTCTTTACCATTTGAGCCATTTGGGACACTGGAGTGGAGTGCAAGTTCCAGCCCACAAGCCAGTCAGGGCATGCAAAGTGTGGCAAAGAGGAGGAGGCTGATGTCTGACCACACGGCACAGCCTGGGCCAGGGGGAGCCTCCCAGGCAGCTCTCTCAGCCCTGAGAAGGAACCAGAGGCCCAGCACGTGCCTCGGGACACTTGGGAAGTAACAAAATCTGAGGTGTTCAGTCTCTCTGTGGAAGGGGAGCAATTCAAGTCCATTGACATCATCCTAACAAGAACAGAAATGCTCCCTGAGCAACCTGGAGAAATATCAGCCTGTGTAACGCACAGCTACCTGGCCACCAGAACCACTCCCCATTTCATCTTTGCAAATAGAACCCTACCCTTTTGTTTTTATTCTTTTCTTGATCACAAGGCTTGTAGGATCTCAGTTGCCTGACCAGGGATCAAACCCAGGCTCCCTGCAGTAGAAGAACAAGAGTATTAACCACTGGACCACCGGGGAACTCTCAAGAGAGCCCTACTTTTGTCGCCACAGTGTCTGGGCTTCTCTGTGACTCAGGGATAAGCCAGTCCTAATGGCTCCATCCCCTGGACAGTGTTTTATCTAGGGATGTCCCTGTGCCCATTTCTGGTCACGTGTCACAAGAGGAGGTCTTCTGGAGGAGGAGGGAATTTTAAGAAACACTTTCTTGTTTATGAAAAGTGTCACAAGTGAAGGAATGATCATTTTTCTTCCACCTGCATGGCCGTATCTGGATGTGAGGCTTGGGTTTACCGTCATGATCTTGTGAACACGGGGTGAGTAGTCAGAGTTTTTGCTGAGGCTGCAAGGGAGGAAAGAATGGATAGCCCTGCTGACAGTGACTAAATGAACCAGCCCCAAAGTTCTCAGAAAATATTGTGATTGCAAAAACATGATATTGATACATAGGACTACAAAATAAGCCAAATATATGGAAATACATGTTTTAAAATATTTAAGGGGAGTTCCCCAGTCACTTAGTGGTTAGGACTCAGCATTTTTTTTTCACAATGAAATAAGTCTCCTTTATTCTGTACTCAGTGAACAAGCTATAGTCTGAGAGAATGTTGATTTTTACTTTGTAGCCATTGGACTTGCTAGAGTCCCCTCCCACTTTGGAGTTAAATATCCCTGCAGCTTCCCTTCCCACCTTAAAATCAGGAACAATGGCTACTGTGCAAAGGCCTACCATCTAGGAAAGTGATTGGAAAGCAAATCAGAGAAGAGGATGTCCTGTGACAGCATCAGGTGGACCTGTGGGAATGGTGGGTGAAATATACACAGGGTGCTAACGATGGAAGGACAACCCTAAGCAAAAGCCTGCTGATACTGCTGCTAAGTTGCTTCAGTTGTGTCCGACTCTGTGCGACCCCATAGACGGCAACCCACTAGGCTCCTCTGTCCCTGGGATTCTCCAGGTTTGAATACTGGAGTGGGTTGCCATTTCCTTCTCCAATACATGAAAGTGAAAAGTGAAAGTGAAGTCACTCAGTCGTGCCCGACTCTTAGCAACCCCATGGACTGCAGCCTACCAGGCTCCTCCGTCCATGGGATTTTCCAGGCAAGAGTACTGGAGTGGGGTGCCATTGCCTTCTCCAGGACTCAGCATTTTCATTGCTGTGATCCAGGTTCAATTCCTGATCAGGGAACTGAGATCCTGCAAGTCAAGTGGCATGACCAAAAAAAAAAAAAATTAAGTTGTTACTTCATGCATCTATTAAAAAAATAAGACCGACAGGTCTGATGAGTACCATAATTTCCAAATCATAATTAGAGGTATCCACAACCACTATTTTGTGATATGAAAACATCAGTGATTTCTGTTGGTAATGAAGTTATGAATATTTCCATTACTTAACTCTGTGGTTTGTTGCAGGATTCATGATTGAATTTCAACTAGAAGTTATTGCAAATACAGATATGAAAAAAAAGATATGATAATTCTCCCATTGAACTTCATGCACATTCTAACCACAGACTTCCCCCACTACCACCATTCCATGGATCCCAAGTTAAGAAAGTGTGAGTCAAAAGATTTTTCTCTGCCTTTCTGATGTATCATCTTTGCCCAAAGTCATGAATGTGGCTTAGGGAAGGTCTAAAAGATGAAAGGAAGTTTCCAGAAACAGAATTTCATCCTGCCTCAGTTGGGAGAATAACCCATCCAGTTCTGCCAGGTGCTGAGTGGACACTGGACAGGTCACCACCCGGAAATGTAGGAACTCTCTGCTCTCTCCCTCATCACCGGGGCCAGTGAAATTACTTCAGCAAAACTGATGTGTCTAAGGCTCCTGGTTAAATGCAATCAATTAGCCACATACCTGCATCTCCTTTCCCTTTAAAATAAAAAATATACAAAGCTACAAGGACAAAGATTTTGGTAGAGGGAACATCAGAAGACAAAAGATTTGAACACATTTCTGAAAGCTGCAGGCAGTTAACATGCAGAGTGAAAGAACAGAGATCACTGGAAGAGTGATCAGTACTGGGTCAGTACTTTGCAGTGAAGTGTTAGTTGCTCAGCTGTGGCTGACTTTTTGCAACCCCTTGGACTGTGGCCCTTCAGGCTCCTCTGTCCATGGGATTTTCCAGGAAAGAATAATGAAGTAGGTTGCCATTCCCTTCTCCACGGGATTTTCCTGAGCCAGGGATAGAACCCAGGTCTCCCACACTGGAAGTAGGTTCTTCATCATCTGAGCCACTGGGAAGCCCATATAGTTTGAAGAGGGGATGCTAAAAAAAAAAACATCAGTTTTTCCATGGGATTCAAGAAGGCTCAGAACTGAAGACAGGGAGGTGGGAGGTGGAGTTTATTCCCCCACCCCTGCCAAGAAATCAGGAGCCTGCCCACCCTACCCCACCCCCACCCATGCACCCTCCTTGCCACCCCAAATGCCAAGAGACCAGAAGTAGAGAGAAAGCAGGATGAACCTGGGGCTTGAATACACGGTTATTAAGTGAAATTCTTCTAGTTGACTCCCTTCTTTCCTAATCTGCTTCCAGAATCCCAGCAGGATGCCCTCTGGCCCCTTGGAAAGTGGAGGCTGGAAGCAGTTGGGATTGTAGGAATCTTCTCCTAACACCCTGAAAATGCTGACTTAGGGGCCAACAAAGAGGCCACACAATCCATTCAATGCACAAGTTCCTGAGCTGACAAACTCCATCTGCACAGAGAGCTTCCAAAGAACATCCCAAGGACCTCCCTCTCAAGTACAAATGGACAGGCAAAGGGCAAAGAGCACCTGAGAAAAGTCTCCAATACGAGTTTTGCACAAACTCAGACTTACCTACCGTACTTGCTTCCACGAGAATGAAGTATTTCCCCCTGCAAATCAAGAGCATTAATGAAGAAGAAAAGCAACCCAGGAAGCGGGATTTGATACAGACAGCAGTAAGTAGTAAAGGTCTTTTCTATGAGGACAGCTTTGTCCAGGCCAATACAGAGGGCAACAGTTTATAAAAAAGCAAAAACAAACAAACAAACAACAACAAAAACCATAACAACAAAACACTGATTATTTATTCCAGGGAAAAGGGAAATGTATGAGAAAGGAAACAGCACACTCCATGGCTCAGCAGTGAACGGTAATCAAAGGTGCCTAACAGTGCTGACACTATTAACACAGCCTTCTCTTTTTTAAAAACTTATTTTATTGAACTATAGTTGACTTACAAGGTTGTGTTCATTTTGACTGTACAGCAAAACCACTCATTTATACACGTATATACATTATTTTTCATATTCTTTGCCATTATGGCTTGACACAGGACGTTGAACATAGCTCCCTGTGCAATACAACAGGACCTTGTTGTTTATCCAACCTACACGCACTAGTTTGCATCAGTGCAATTCCCTCAAGATACCACCACTGCATGGAGGAGGAGGAAGGCTATGTTGCAGAGAACGCTCAGCTGTTAGAAGTCCACAGAAAATGCCCGGACGTGATGAAATGAAAACCAGCAGAGAAAGTGAGAAATGTGAAGGTAAAGGCTGGAAGAAAGAGCTGCAAGAAACTAAAGTGTTTGCCCCAGGGAGTGCACAACGGGGGCTCCTTACTGGACCGAGCTGCCAGGAAGAGGCAACATGAGAGAACGTCGAGCTGGTGATGGACAGGGAAGCCTGGTATGCAGCAGTCCATGGGGTTGCAAAGAGGCGACACAACTGAGCGACTGAACTGAACTGATCGGGCAGATGCTGTGAGACAGAGCCTGAACTCTTAACCAGCCCCTCCCCAGACCCCAGTGTGGGATGGCTGCCCCCACTCTGCTTAGGTTAGCTGCTAGCTGACTTCTTACCAAATGAATCAGAGTTTCAGATGAAGCTCCTATAAAACCATGGGCCGCCTGGAGACTGCAAATTGCTAACAGATGTCTTTTGGGTTACAGTACAGTCACATTCCTGCCAACGATAAAAATGAGGGGTTAGAGAACAGATCATTTTATTATCACACAAAGAAAACCAGCCAATTGAGCATCTGTGTTTTTCAGGTATATGTGGAGTGAATTTTGAAATCTCCTGAAAAGGACCGTATTTTCAAAGTTAAAGAAGGCCTTGGCTCTTAGAGGTGCCCTGTGAATCTAAATTTTATTAATTCAAAAACAGAGTAAAATAGAGCGTGTGTGTCTGCATTGCTTATATATTGGGATGGGGGGGCAGTTCTTTTAAACTTTATTTATGCTCTGCTACCGCAAACCATTCCAACATATTTTATTGATAAAATTTCATCAGTGCCTAAACCATTTCCGTATTTGTTCCTATTCTATAATCATATACAATAAATTACAGGATTTCAGCTAGAAGAAGATATATGTATGTACATGTATAGGCTATAATTTTTCCTTTTGTGGCTAATGGGTGAAGTGTCCATTGCATATTTTTACTTATCCAGCTTACAGTGTGGTTATCACACGATTGCTATTTTAAGAGCTCTTATTAGCCTGGTTAAACACCCCTAAAATGTCCATTGTCAAAAACCTTTAAAATTGATTAGGGCAAGCTCAATTTACCAATTAGTCTGACCAAATTGTCTTTTACTGTCTAAGAAGAGTTTACAATAAAGAACATTCCTCTGTATAATTATTTTTGTCAGGCACAGTTATTCCAAAAATCAAAACCCATACATGTATGGTGTCAGCTCCAAGCAAAGAGATGCCAGCTAAAGATGTCACTGGCTTATAACAAAATTCAGATCCTCGGTGTTCCAGGTTAAACCTAAAGACGAAGATAAATATTGCAGTGTCAAAATTACCAGGGGAGTTAAGACTTTCCCTGTGCTGTTTGAATGTACACAGTCACTAGCTCCCCTGTAGCAGGAGTTAGAAAGTTCAGAGGCGGGAATTTTGACCCTATTTCTGATTGGTTCATTCTGCCAGAATCCAGCAGGCCTCTAGCACTTATTTTTATTTGGTTGCAGAGCCCTGAGCCAGAGAAGACAGCAAAGCCCGGGTTTGTCACAGGTACAATCTCTTCTCCTGCCCCCACCCCACCTCCACCAAGGCTTGTTAGTCCTGAGGCTTTGAGCATTTTGATGCCCCTCTGGATTTAATCATGCAAATGTGAGTCTTGGAGTTGGGTGGCTTGGAGGAAGAGGCCTCTGAGCTAAGCTGGGCGCAGCCCATCCCTCAAAAGCACACTGTCCATCACTCCATCTCTGGGGGGATGCACTGCCGTGACCTAAGCAAAAAGCAGACAGCTCCAATCAATTAACCAATTAGTCACCCACTCACTCAATCAATTGATCACTCTGTCTGTTTACTGAGCATCTGCCAACTGCCCAGCTCTTTGCACTCTGCACACCATGCCTGGAGGTGAAGGTGAGTGAGTGGAAAAGAGGGACCGCTGCATCACCAGGAAACAAAAGCAGTATTTGCTGACTCAGTGCCAACAGCCTAATCCAGAAATAACACCAAACAGTGCAATGTGAGGAAGACGTTCAGAGGAGAATGACAGCGAGGGAGCATGGTGTGTCTGGAGCAGCCGCTCCCCAGAGTTAGCAGGGTGCGGGGCGAGAGCTCCAAGCTCGGCAGCCACCAGCCCCTCACTCCAGGTGGGTCCCAGCTAGAAGGGACTCAGGGACTCTGTCCTACGTCCCCAAGTAGTAGGAGCCACACCATATCCATATATAAACCCTGGTGAACACACACCACAAGTATGAGCTTTCAGGAAAGGCAACCACGGAGACGACCATCTAGGTGGATCAACTTCCAAGTTTCATTCCAGTCACCAACTGAGGCAGTTTGGCTGAGAATTAATTAACTCCTCCGAGTGGACTCAGAGGGACAGTGACAGGCATTGTCATTACGAATCACAGGCTGAAATATAGACCTTTCCTCCCCAGTGGCTGAGCACCTGGCCTCATACATGAGGGACTGGCTTGTGGGATGCTTGGGAGGAGGGAAAGGGCCACGCTTGTCTCATTTTGATTAAAAATGATCATTCCTTAGCTTCATCTTAATGTATTTTCAGATTAGCCTCCATCTGTCCAATTACACTAGCATAATAGAGAAATGCCGGAGAAGGCAATGGCAAGCCACTCCAGTGTTCTTGCCTGGAGAATCCCAGGGATGGGGGAACCTGTTGGGCTTCCGTCTATGGGGTCACACAGAGTCGGACACGACTGAAGTGACTTAGCAGCAGCAATAGAGAAATGCACATGGAAAACATCACCTGGCCCCTTAAATGATCAGTTTTGTTGACCATTCTGAGTAGTGAAAAATAGTGAAAGTTCCAGTCACTTAGTCCTGTCTGACTCTTTGCGACCCCATTGGGCTATAGCCTGCCAAGCTCCTCTCTCCATGGAATTCTCCAGGCAAGAATACTGGAGTGGGTGGCCATTTCCTTCTCCAGGAGATCTTTGCAACCCAGGGACTAAACTCAAGTCTCCTGCATTGCAGGCAGATTCTTTACCATTTGAGCCACCAGGGAAGCCCATTTTAAGGAGATGATCAAGCAATTCCAATGGTAACTGTTTCCTTGAGCATCTCTGAAGTAGAGTCACAGAAAAATACGACTCATTTTCAGAAAAGTACCCTTAATGACGTTCACTTGCTTCTTTATGGCAGACTGAAAACTTGCTTTAGTTTTCTAAAACCATAAGTACTAGGAGAGTACTAGGGAGAGTACTAGGGAGTCTCCCTTGTGTGCTAATATTCTCACCCTGCCTGCTGTGAACCCTTTGAGGTGCAAATCTATGCCAGAAGGCCAATCCCACTGACAATATGCACTTTTTGAAGAAGTCAAAAGATGGTGAGTTATTTCTACCCATTCTTTTCCATTCTACAACTAGTTATTCAGGGAAACAGGATTGCACTGGTCTTTACCTAAACCTGCCAGCATGGAAAACCATCCAATATAATGTGGATAATAATGGAAGCAAAAGTTAAACCCCAAGTAATTTACAGCCAAGTAATTATAAAACCAGAAAAAGCCCTCCAGATTTTGGGGGGTGTTCTTTTTTCTGAGGCTTCCCTGGTGGCTCAGCAGTAAAGAATCCGCCTGCAACACAGGAGACTCGGGTTTGATCCCTGGGTGGGAAAGATTCCCTGGAGAAGGAAATGGCAACCCATTCCAGTATTCTTGTCTGGAGAATTCCATGGACTGGTGGGCTATGGTCCATAGGATTGCAGAGTCGGACATGACTGAGCAGACACACTTTTGTCTACTCTAAGCAAAAAGCAAGGGTGAGTCCTGAATGGTAAGTTTATTTCTACAAATGTGTGACCACCTCACAAGGGGAGAAGGATCCAGAAGATGTACCCTTTAAAGAAAATTGAAGTCCACAGGATAAAAAAATGAGTTTCCTCTACTCTCACTGAAGACCAGGATTCCTACACAGACCATGAAATAGCTTTAACTCAGCAGACTTACTCCTCTCAGATTCTTACAGACAGAACTTCAGCTTATAAGCTTCAGCTTAGAAGCCTTCTAGCTACTTCTTCCCTTCTGCAGTCCAAGTAAAAGTTGTCACTGATGGCAAGCAGAGATGCCACCTGGAAATCCCCCTATCTACATAAAAAATGGTATTTTCCATTTTTCTTTCAATCCGAGTTCCTTTAGGCTTGGCTCAGTTCCGTTCAGGCCCTGAAACAGTGAGTCAAAATCAATTTGTCGAGCAGACCTACATGTTCTGAGTTGCGATAGTGTTACACAAGAAAGAAAACAAGGACAGAGGACAATTTCAGCATCTGAATTTATTAGGTCCACGTGACATGTGTCTGAGAATGGCCTCTGAGTGACATAGTGGTGGTGTTTCTGCATGTGCTGGATTTCGTGATTTCACTAACAGCTTGAATTTTTAAAAAACTGCTTCTGACTCATGCACAGGTGGTGCCTGACATGAGCCCACACACCATTTGCTCACAAATATGTCGAAGGTCTCATTTACTAAAAGCCTTATCCTGAAAACCCCGGGCCCGAACTACCAGGAAACTATTCCAGTAACTCTAATGTCTAGCAACTCCCTCACCTCTCAGCTCCTTGTTCAGAGGTGCTGTGTTAACATGGGCTTCTCCCTTACAGACACATGAACAGCTTTGGCAAAATGCTGTGTTGGTCTGGTGAACTCTGAGTTGACGTTAGAGAATTTTTTATTTTTCCTGAGTATTGAAGATATACAGATAACATCTGTATATCTTTGGTGAGATGTCTGTTCAGGTCCTTTGCCCACCTTTTAATAAGACTCTTTTGAAAATCCAGTTCTTATCTGAGTAGATCGGGCTTTCCAGGTGGCTCAGTGGTAAAGAATTTGCCTGCTAATGCAGAAGACATGGGTTCGATCCCTGGGTCATGAAGATTCCCTACAGGAAGAAATGGCAACCCACTCCAGTCTTCTTGCCTGGGAAATCTCATGGATTTCATGAATCTCAGAGGAGCCTAGCAGGGCTACAAGTCCATGAGGCTGTGAAAGAGTCAGGTGCAATTTAGCAATTAAAACAACAACAACAATAAAATCAGAGTAGACTATAGGCCTCAGAGAGAAGCCAGGTGCAGGGAGATTACAAGTGCAGACTCTGGAGGCAGATTGCTTGGATTTGAAACTCATATCTGCCCCTTTCTGGCTGTGTGTCTTTGAGCAAGTTCCTCACCTCTCTGAGACTCCATTTCCTTATCTCTAAAACGGGAATAATAATAATAGTATCTACTTTGGAGGGTTGTTGTTATGAGAGTTCCACACATTAATACATGTCAATCACTTTGATCAGCCCTGGGCATTTGGGGTGCACTTGGCATTCAGCAGGCCTTCCAAACAAAGGATACCCACTTAAGATCTGCTCTGTTACCAACTTATCATCAAAGCTCACCTGTAAACGCCCATCAGTTAGTAAGAACATTCTTCCAGATCATGAATTTTAAGGTTGAATTTGGTATTATTACCTCCATTTGATAACTGAGGGAGACAGTGACCCACATTAGACAGCCAGAGGGTAGCATCAGGGTTTCAACTCAGGCCTTTCTGACTTCTCAAACTGAATTCCTAATCACTTCTGTGGTCCCTTATGCTATTAGTTAAAATAATTTATCTATTTCTTTCAATCTGACATCTATTAGGTGAACTCTGTGAGACTGCTGATTTTTGACCACTGCTGCCCTCAATTTTGTATGGATCATCCTAGTAGTGAAAAGCTACTTTATTTAGAATGTGATCCACAAGGGGTCTGGAGAAAGATGGCTGTGCCGAGCTCCCCAGGGAAGAAAATGCTTGTTCCAGATAGCCGCAGGGGTTCCAGGGAGCAGTGGGCACTCACTCCTGGGGGGAGGCTCCTGAGAGCTGGACCTGGGTGGGAAAGACCAGCACTGTCCACTTCCCCACTTGGCCAAGGGCAGTCCCTGGGGATCCACCCAGCTGGAAACAGCAGCATGCGCAGGCTCAGCCATCAGGGGAAAACATTTCTTTATTATCTAAAAAACTGTGATTACTGTGCTTTCAAAACTGACTCTGAGAGCAAGAACCATCTTATTAGATACCCTATAAATAGCACTTGGCTCATTTGAAAGCTTAATAGATATTTTAGAATTAGAAGAAAAGTCATAATAAGTCCTTTGTTTCTGAAAACTCAGGAGCTCTCTGGGTGCTGCCAGCTCCCCTCCCCAACCCCAAGGGGGCTCTGAGATGCCCAGATGCAGACTGTGGGCTGGACTGGTTGAGTCCATGAAGGACAATCTACCCTCAGTCCCGGGTCCCTGCATCTTCTGTCTGGGGTTCTCCTCCACTTCTTTCCAGGGAATGATGGTCCCACCATCTTATCAGAGGCAGTCACTTTAATTCCAACTTGGGTTAGACTAACAGGACACTCTGCAAAACTATTATATACTGTCAACACCACCTTTTCTATCTTGTGACCAAAAAAGCAGGTACTCAGGGGTTCCTTAGATCTCCCCACTGGCTACTTCCACCAGACAAACAGATGGAGCATTTTCTGCCTTTGGGGTTAAGAATCTACTCAGGCAGACTGACCAATGTGGCAGGCAGTTAGAGACACATTGTCACTCTTGAGTGTGAAATTCAGAGGAAATCAGCAACACCCTACCTGGGGGACAATTACAGCTAAAACTCAGGGAGAGTTGTATCTGAAAGGTGATGAGGAAATGGGACATCAGGATAATAGCGGGAAGGTATGGAGGTGGCAGGAAGATGACTGCGGGGGGGCGGTGTGTGTGTGGGACAGAGCTTGGGCAGGAGCAGGGATTTCCTGAAGCCCCGTGTCCCCAGCACAAGGACTGCCCTACAGTTGGCACTGCCCACTATAGTGGGCAGATCGTCCACTTCGCTCACTCCCCTCACTAGACCCCAATTGGCCATCTGAGACCTGTCCTGTCCCCGTTTGCAGGTGGGGACACTGAGCCCAGGGCACAACCACGGCCACACAGTTTGCAAGAGGCAGAACCTACACAACCCAGGTTCAACCCCAAATGCTCTGTGTTCTTTGCATGGAGACCCGCGGCTCACAGGAGGAACAGTCATTCCTGGCCAGGCCCTTTCCAACCTGTGGTCCAGTAATAACGACAGCGCCTCACATGTGTGACTCTTCACCCAGCTGTTCACTCTGATCACAGGTCTATTACTGCCGCCCGATTGCCGCATTATAGATTTTCTCTTCTCTTTTCACAGAACCAATAATTATGGGAAAATGACACTAAAAACTTAATGTTCCAACAGCCATTTCTGAAAAAATAAGATGTCGGTCTGGGTACCAGATAGCATCCATGGAAAGGCAATTGGGCCAGGAGTGGAAGGAACATCTGTGAGGATGTGGTGATAACCAGGGCAAGGACGCTGCCTGCGCTCCAGGACTTGAGCCATGCCTCAATTAGCAGTTTTTACAGGAGCCACAGGAGTGGATTAGCCTCGTGACCTGAGGACTTGCTCAGAAGTGGGCTCTTTTTTCCACTCTCCCTGCCTCTGTGGACGGCTGGCTTCGTCTCTTAATACCCAATGTGAAATGAAATATGTGAAACAGTAACCAAATCACTGACACCAGATGTGATGCCAAATGTTCAGAATTATCCAAAACAGCTGAATCGGGGCCGCTGTCCTCACTTCCCCAGCTTCCGGCCTGGAGGCTGGCCCTGTGGGGTCCACTGGGGCTGCGGCCGCAGCTGTCACCTGGCAGCTCAACCCCAGACCCCTGCCTTCCCAGGCTGCCAGGTTGGTGGCACTCTCTGGGATGGTGACCCCCCACCCCAGAGGCTCCCCTGCAGTTGCTCTCCTTTTGTGTAATCCGTAGTTCACCCCCTGGTAGGAGTTCACAGCTGCTCCAGGAAAGAGCCACCTCCCATACCCAAGCACTTTGTTCTCACTGCATTTTCCTGAGAAGTCAGAACTTGCCCAGTCTTATCAAGAGACTAATGAATTTAAGAGGCAAGACGTCCCCTTGGATGTCGCTAAATGCCCGCCGCTCAGAGCACAGCTGCGTCTTCCACGCGTCCCTTTCATGTTCCACCGGCGCTGGACAGCTGATGGACGTGTGGAAGCTTTGTCCCGCTCTGTGCAGCTGCCACTCTGTACCACACACGACAGGAGGTGCATTTCCACCCGCGTCTCCTGGCGCACTGTGTGTGGCATTTGAGGCAGTTTTAAGGAATTGTTTGAGCAAGTACTTGCACTTAATAAAATTCATCCTTCACTTGTTCCCACTCCCAGCAAGATGATTTTGCATTAACAAAATTATAAGGCCATAACGCTCCATTTTAATTATGGCCAGTGACAGCTGGCATCCCAGTTCATGTTAATGACATGCAACTCGCAGACACTGATTCCTACTCAAGGTTGGGAGCACTCTGTCAAGCGGCAGACCAGAGACTGGAAGGGCTAACCTGCTCGTCACAAGCCAGGATGGACAAACGGTTACATTCAAGCAGATAACCCCCCCTAGCTGCCATGCTAGATGATACCCATGCTCCCCATCCCTTCAATAAACCTTCATTCCCTCCTAGTACTCACACCTTTCTGCTTACTTTCCTCATTTACTGTTTGTCTTCTCGCTAAAATATAAGCTTCAAGAGGCAGGAACATTCTCTCTTGTTCTATTTTTGGTGCCTAGAGAGTGCCCTGACCTCAACAACAGACCGCAGGCACTGGATGATAACTGTCCTGCGAATGAGTGAAACTTGCACTCGGGAGCTCAGTGCCCCTGCCCATGAGCACACGCCGCTGGGGTACAGGCCTGTGTCCATGCATGCTGATGAGGGAGAACCGGCCACAGGAGCCACCCCTCAGCGGCCTGTGCAGCCCTTGAAAGCCCAGATGAGGGCCACTGGAGACAGTGCTGAGCTCAGTGGGCCCCAAGGCATCACCCTCCATAGGAAGATGGGAACTTTCATTGCAAAATTCCTTTTAAAAGTATTTTTGAAGAAAGGGTACTGGAATTTTTCTGATCAGTCACTGTCCTTTGGGCACCATGCATCAAAGCCAAGAGTCTATTTGTTTTCACATGTGTGGTTTCAGATCAGCAGATCAAGATTAATATCGTCAAAATGGCCAAAAGAACAGTTGTGTCTATTTCCTTGTTATTAACCCCACTGAGCATATATCTTGGAGAAGGAAATAGCAATCCACTCCAGTATTCTTGCCTGGAGAATCCCGTGGACAGGGGAGCCTGGTGGGCTGCCGTCTATGGGGTCACACAGAGTCGGGCACAACTGAAGCTACTTAGCAGCAGCAGTGACAGCAACAAAGCATATATACCTTGCTAATGTACAAATGGCAAATGACATTGACACTACTTGTTTCTACACTTGGAGGAATCCAACAGCTAGACAGGATGGTGGCCCATCTTTGAAAATATGGTGAACACCTTGTAATTCAACTTTACATAAAAATTCTGAAGAAAATAAAGATGTTTCCTTTCTAATTTCCTTATAGGCGACTAAATGGAAAACAAACATCTTCTTCTTATAGAAGCTGAGAATAACCCATGGGTTTTATTGGGCCAAGAGTCACAATGCCCTTGGACTTGAGCCAAGACTATTGTACATGAACCATTCCAGTTCATCTACGTTTAGTACCAAGAATTTATTTCCTTCAAACTGAAGAACATTAGGACAGAGAAGACACTGTTAACAGCAAGTAGGTGTGAGGCTGGGTCCTACTCCAAAAGAACTAGACTCAATAGGATCTTTTAAGCAGTAAACCACATTACAGGAACAGCAAATTTTGGGAGTCTGCCAGCCCCCTCGTGAAGAGTTTAGAGACCTTAGGCAATGCAAAGCTAGAGTTTGATCTCTGGGAAGACCCACCACCATCACAGTCTTTCTGTGTATCTTCTCCCCAACATATTATTTGTCTCCTCTGGCCACTCTTCACATGGCAACATACATGCCTAAGCTTTCCCGGTTCCTGCTCCCTCCTCTGCATCTCCAGAATTTATACTAACAAAGAGATTGTGCTTACTATGACCCTCCTCTGGCCACAGATTGGTGTTTTTATGGCACCTGCTCAGAAGTCACTTAGAAACCCCAGAGAAACATCTTTAATGCTGAGGCTCTCTGTCAGTGGGGAGAGAAATACTCCACAAGGCTGCCTGGACTCTAATTAGATTTGTGATCTGTGGGGACACTTTGAAAGATTTTGCCTTGTGCTGTTATTCATTTTCAGGGCTTTGGAAATGCACCCAGAATTTTATAGAAAGCAGCAGAGACTCCAGGCCACGAGAGAGACCGCACACGGAGTGTACTCCTCACAGCCTCACCAAAGCTTCAGGGCTCATCCTGGACAACACATGAAGCCTGACATTTCTCATCACTCATACCCTGGAGCCATCACTAAAAGGTAGTCAAGAGTAATTTTCCATTGAATGTGAATCATATTTGTTTGAGTAATAAACACTTTGTTAAGAGATAGGTATTAGAGCATGTGGGCTTCCCAGGTGGTTAGGGGTAAAGAATCCATCTGCCAGTTCAGGAGATGCAAGAGATGTTCCCTGGGCTGGGAAGATTCTCCTGGAGAAGGGCATGGCAACCCACTCCAGTATTCTTGCCTGGGAAATCCCATGGACAGAGGAGCCTGGTGGGCTGCAGTCCTTGGGGTCTCAAAGAGTCAGACATGACTGAGTGACCGAGCATGCATGCATGCATTAGAGCAGGTATCAGTAACAATGTCAAGAGATGCAGACAACCGTCCTCAGAAGCCTGAGTTGATGTGTGCTTACTCAGGCCATGGGTGGTGGGGATCCTGGGAGAGATGGAGGAATGCTGGGTATAACTGCTAATAATCGTTATAATAATATGCTATGATTTAATCATTGCTTCTCTTCACAAAAAGTTTAATTAAGATCATTCTAAAGGTTGTATGATATTTAATACATGTCTATGTCAGTGTGTGTGTGTATTGTATGTGGACAGATAGTTGATAGGTGGACAGATAAGTAGATATATAATCAGTCAGTTCAGTCGCTCAGCCGTGTCCAACTCTTTGCGACCCCATGGACTGCAGCACGCCAGGCTTCCCTGTCCATCACCAACTCCCGGAGCTTTTTAAAACTCATGTCCATAGAGTCAGTGATGCCATCCAACCATCTCATCCTCTGTCATCCCCTTCTCCTCCCACCTTCAATCTTTCCCAGTATCAGGGTCTTTTCAAATGAATCAGCTCTTCACATCAGGTGGCCAAAGTATTGGGGTTTCGGCTTCAGCATCAGTCCTTCCAATGACTATTCAGGACTGATATTCTTTAGGATTGACTGTCTTGATCTCCTTGCAGTCCAAGGGACTCTCAAGGGTCTTCTCCAACACCACAGTTCAAAAGCATCAGTTCTTCGGCGCTCAGCTTTCTTTATAGTCCAACTGTCACATCCATACATGACTACTGGAAAAACCGTAGCTTTGACTAGACGGACCTTTGTTGGTAAAGTAATGTCTCTGCTTTTTAATATGCTGTCTAGGTTGGTCATAGCTTTTCTTCCAAGAAGCAAGCGTCTTTTAATTCCATGGCTGCAGTTACCGTCTGCAGTGATTTTGGAGATAAGAGTAAATCTGGTTTTTTAAAAAATATTCTCTCACTTACTGGTTTGTTGGTTTATAACAAATGGATTAAGGAAATTTTCTTTTGAGAGGAAAATGTAAATTCTATATTCACAGAAAAGAACATTAAACTATTCATGGTAGACAAGATTTTTTCAATTATGCCTCTATTAACAAAGGGTGCTTTTGGGGATGCATATGAGGAGGAAGTTTCATGTTTTTTATATATTTCTATGGTTTGATTTTTTTGGTCCCAGGCATTTGAAAATGGCCTTGTCTATTTTGAAATGAAGATGATATTTGACAATAATATTGTATATTTCCCTTTCAATCATGGTCATATAATGTAGGAGTGAAAGACAGAAAAAGCGAAGACAAGTGAGAGAAAAAGAAAATCTAAGGTGAAAATAAGGTTGATAGTAGCTTGTTTGAGCAACTTTAGAGAATAACCTTTCAAGCATTCTAAAACAGTTTGGAAATATTTGGTTACTAATTGCCCTCAGCAGTGATTTAGAGCTAATTTCTGCAGAGCCACTTCTGGGCTACTTTTTGTTTCAGTCATTTTGTACAGATGTCTACACTTGATCCTAGCCAAAAGGCCGAGAAGCAATTGTACAGATATCTAAAAAGTTTATAATTCATATTTTTCTTTTCTTAATGGAACTGAGAAGTACAACTGGGGTGTGCAGAATTCCAGCCTCATGGCACCATAGCCTAAGTTTGTTCAGGAAGGTATGGAGTGAGCGATGTGGAGCCCCCTGCTGCCTTCAGGGTTTAAGGATGGTGAGCACATGGCTTCATCATCTGCTGATGTCACTTGAGACTAGGAATCAACTCAGGATGGATATTTCCATTACATAAGTCAATTACCACAAATAGATGAACCTATTTTCGAAGCAGAAATAAAGGCACAGACACAGAGAACAAACATATGGACACCAAGCCCGGGAAGGAGGGTGGGATGAATTGGAAGATTGGGGTTAATGTATACTCTATTATGAATAAAACAGATGACTAATGAGAACCTACTGTATAGCACAGGAAATTCTACTCAATGCTCTGCAGTGACAAAGAGAGGATCTACGTATACGTATAGCTGATTCACTTAGCTACACAGCAGAAACTAACACAATATTGTAAAGCAACTTCAATTAAAAAAAATTGTTTTTTAAATAATCCAGTTACTACCAGAAGCCTTTTTTGTGTGCACTTGGGGGCGGGAGGAGAAGGGGACGACAGAGAATGAGAAGGCTGGGTGGCATCACCTACTCTGTGGACATGAGTTTGAGTGAACTCCGGGAGTTGGTGATGGACAGGGAGGCCTGGCGTGCTGTGATTCATGGGGTTGCGGAGAGTCGGACACGACTGAGCGACTGAACTGAACTGAACTGAAATTGTTTGGTTATCCTATGAGCAAAAAAAAAAATTATAAAGCCTTCATTGCTAACTTTAAGATGAATGCTGCTGCTGCTGCTAAGTCGCTTCAGTCGTGTCCAACTCTGTGCGACCCCATAGACGGCAGCCCACCAGGCTCCCCTGTCCCTGGGATTCTCCAGGCAAGAACACTGGAGTGGGTTGCCATTTCCTTCTCCAATGCGTGAAAGTGAAAAGTGAAAGTGAAGTCGCTCAGTTGTGTCCCACTCGTAGCGACCCCATGAACTGTACAGCCTGCCAGGCTTCTCCATCCATGGGATTTTCCAGGCAAGAGTACTGGAGTGGGTTGCCATTGCTGAATAGTCAAGCATTATTTTGTATTGCATTCATGATGTTCCAGGTAAAGTTCAATGTACAGTCCTCCTCCATCAAGGAGGGATCTCGTGTTGCCCTCTTGCTCACTTTCTCTCTCCAAGCAAAGCACGTCTAACTTCTCAGGGCCTCTGACCTCCCCACTCTCTTCTTGGACACAAGCACAAGCTTGCGTTTCCCACACTTCCTTCTTTACACTCAAGTCGCCCCTAACTGTGCCTACAGCAGATATTCCTAATACATCGCAGGTTTCTTCTCCTCTGAACCTGAAAAATCTTAATTTAGTGCTCTAAGAAGCCATTAAGAATTAATCACAGGTAACGTGGCATCGAAAACAGATCTTCTGTCCTTCTCTTGAGTTAGCTTCTCACCGCATGGGGCCCCAGACACAGCCCTCCATCCCACGCTTTGCTCTTTGGGACGGGACCTAAGGTCTCAGCAGCATCACTCACTCCATTTGCCAGCTCTGACTTTCCAATTCCCAATGGGAGTCTTCCAGGCTGGACTTCTGGAAGGTACCAGTGTCGCCCGCCACTGGCCCTGGGAAGTCTTGTCTTCGTCTTATTCTGCAGTGGGATAGGGCCCACTGCAGCCCTATCCCTCAGAGGAACAACACTGGCAGGCCTGTGAGGTGTGACTTGGGATCTGCTCACTGTGCTCGAGCCTCACTCTAACGTGCCTCCTGTCCTGGGACCGAGGATAGGAAAGGGCGCTTCTCGAGCTCCTGAGCAGCTAGGGCTCTACATGAGGTTCAGCTGCTGTTAATTGGAGGCACTCATGCAAGACTTGAGTTTAGAAGGGAATTATATGGGGGAGAGGTGGGGCACAGACCCCCAGCCTGCTGGTACGCACTGTAGCCGAATTGTGTAGATCTGGGGCCAGTCGCTGCAGGGGAGGTCTCCCAGGTCTGCAGGCAGCTTCCGCATGGGGCCAGGCCCTCAGCTCTCCTGCGCCCGCTGCTGGAATGTGGGAGCTGGCCACTCAGCCCAACTCTGCTGCTTCTGTCCTCCCCCTGCTCCTTTCAGCCAGTCAATACTCTGTACTAAATCCCTTCTGCTTCAAGCACAACTGCACAGTATGCACACGGGATGCAGTCATGAGATACTTGCCAAACACCTTCCTGTTGCTTCTTCGATCTGACCTGGCTCCTCTCTCAGAAATTGTTGGGCTTCAAAGAGTGAAAGCACAGAAGCACACCAGGTAATCTAGTCACCAACACCATAGACAAGAAAGGAAATATGGTAAGTTTTTGGCAGTCCTTGGCCAGAAGATACATTGAATATAGGAGAACACAGAAGGTTCTTGATGGATTACTGCAGAGAATGAATTGTTTCTTTTCAAAACGGGAGAATTTATTTGCAGCACAGGGAGAAAATGATAATTATAATCGTAACCTTAATGAATCACAGCACACCTCCCATGCTTGTTCGATATTTATGTTGAGAACTCTTTTTCCACTGTGCTCCTACCAAAATACGACCATTACTTTCACATTACACACAGGTTTGAGCAGCTGAGATACCTGTATTTTCTCTGGTATCATTTCTGTTCATACACACTCAACAGAAACTGGAAGGATCTTATAAAAGTTTTCTTATTTATGAACACCTTTTAAAAACCTGGCCAAGAAATGAATGCCGACACTAAAATGAGGTCCATGCAGGTATTACGCTTCCTCATGTGGAACCCATACACAAATTCTGGGATCTCCATCTTATTAAACAATCATAAAATATCAGAATTTATATCAACTCTCTGTCTCTCCAACTCACTTAGGCTCACACTGGATGAGATGAAGACACGCAACTTTAAATGTTTACGGGATTGCCCATCAGGAAATTTTTAAAGTATGCTGTTATTTACAGCCCACCTGAGAAAGGCAAAACATCTTGAAAGTTAAAAAGTCCAGTTGGTAAAATTACTACTAGAGTAGAGAGAGAGCTGGAATTCTTTCCAGAAACTCTAAAAGCACATCTGAAAACAAGATCTGTCTGCAGGTGTTGGCCCAATCTTGCCTAAAACAGGATGGACCAGAGTGAAAACAAGAACATCTCCTAGGAGCAGGCAGGGGGGTGGTGCCCTTCTGCCTACTTAATCCCTGAGAGTGTACAGCCTGCTTGCTGGGCGTGTAGGTTCACCATTCCCCAAGAAGGGTAAGGCGGGTCCCCTACACCTTAGGAAACAGGCTTGCAGAGAGGAAGTAAGTTAACAGAACCCAACAGCTCTTAAGGAGCAAAGGCAAGAATCAAACCCAGGTCCACCAGAGTCTACTGAGAACAGATCCTGCTTTATTGGCACCTCACCATTTACTGAGAAGCCTTTCTGCTGCTGCTGCTAAGTTGCTTCAGTCGTGTCCGACTCTTAGTGACCCCATGGACTGCAGCCCACCAGGCTCCTCCATCCATGGGATTTTCCAGGCAAGAGTACTGGAGTGGGGTGCCATTGCCTTCTCCAGAGAAGCCTTTCTACATCTGATTAAAAAGGATTTCTTCTGTCAAAGGCTTTGGGAAATCTTTTCACTTCCATTTTACTTTAATTTTATTTTTGCAGCTTTTGCAAGATGAGGTCAAAAGGCCCTGACAGCTGCACAGAGGACTGTATTTCCACCTTCACCATTTCTCCTGTCCTAAACTCAGGCTCAGAAGAAGATCCTGGGGGCTGAGCTGCGGAGTCCTTCTCCCTGACTTCATTGCGAGGCAGCCAGCAAGACTAGTCAGTAATTACCTCCCAGGTGATTGTACAACGTCTGCGGGTGCCTTGCAAAGCTGGTTAGGAGCCATGTAGATACGTGCAGGCTGAGAAGTCTCTGCATGACAGGATCTGCTGCTGCCTGCACGGCTCTTGCCACCCCCAAGGGGATGATAAGGAGATAACTGGTTGGGCCATGCCTGAGTTTTGTTTGGTGATCACACACAGGGGACCCAGCCCTCAGAGTTAGATCCTAAAGATCTTAAACATCCTTGACATTTACATAGCAAACACCGGTGTTTGAAACATTTGGAATAAATCTACAGATGGAGCACCAGATTTCATTGTGTTTCTAATGGCAAATGTGGATGTGAACTGAGATTGCGTAAAACTAAAAGTCCCCTAACAGGACTTCCCTGGTGGTGTAAAAACAGTTCTTTTCATGGCCAGACTGTAAAACCGGCAAAGGATGCTGTATTATACGACTGTTTCAGAAAAGTGCTTCCCCCTCCCCAAATAAATAATTTACTAAGAGCTTACTCTAAGACTTAGTTCAAGGCTTCCCTGGTGGCTCAGTAGTAAAGAATCTGCCTGCCAAATGCAGGAGAGACACAGGTTCGATCCCTGATCCAGGAAGATCCACATGCCACGGAGCAACTAAGCCATTGCTCTGCAACTATTGAGCCTGTGCTCTAGAGCCCGTTAGCTGCAATTGCTGAAGCCCATGAGACCTAGGGCCCATGCTCCACAAGAAGAGAAGCCGCTGCGAGAGGCCCGAGTGCCACAACTAGAGAAAAGCCCACCCAGCAACAGGCCCAGGACAGCCAAAAATGACTGAAATCATAAAAAAAGATTTAAAGAGGCAAAGTCCCCTGACAAAAGCAGAGGGTGGGGGGCAGGGAGAGACAGCTGGAGCAAAGCTTCTGGTCCTTCATGAAGCCTTTGCACTGTTGGAACCTTTAAACCAGATGCATGTACCATTGTGACCATGTTAAGTAGCTTATTAAAGATGAGAAACACATCATTTATATCCAGCCAACAGCTCACGGCAAGGGACAAAAGGCAACCTGGGCCTTCGGAGTCTGGGGAGCGTATTTCAAGACATCCCTGATGTGAAGTACTTGCTGTTTCTTGAAGATGGAGGCTATACAAATACCCATGATGCTTTTCTTTCACTCCTTTCCATTTCATGCTAAAGTCACCAGTTCTTTACCGCTTGTTTTCAGGATGTTTAAGGAATAAGCACAGACATTCAGCTACCTGAGGCAAAGAACTAACTCACTGGAAAATGAGATGCTGAGATAAGATTGAAGGCAGGAGGAGAAGGGGCAACAGAGGATGGGATGGTTGGATGGCATCACTGACTCAATGGACATGAGTTTGAATAAGCTCCGGGAGTTGGTGATGGACAGGGAGGCCTGGTGTGCTGCAGTGCGTGGGGTCGCAAAGGGTTGGACACGACTGAGCAACTGAATAACAGTAACAACACTGAGGCTTTTCTCTTACCCCGTTTCATTTCACATTGATGTCACCTGTTCTTCACTGCCAGTTTTAGGAAGTTTAGACATTCAACCAGAGAAGTGCTCAGAAGGCAGTCAACCCTCATAATCCACGCTGGCAGGAGCCTAACTCCAAGACCCTCGGCCTCCCCATGGTCAACCCCTACCAGGAATGCGGGAGGCAGTGAGCTTAGCACACTGAGTGCTCTGGGCTTTCTGGTCTCCGAGGATTAATTACCGCAAGTAGCTGCAGGCAGGCCAGGCTGACCCCTTGCCAAAGGTCAGGCAGCCCCTGGCTCCTCCTGCCTCTTTGTCAGAAAGAACATTTTTTATGACTTGATATAATTTTAAATCTGTTCTATAGCAGGCTTTTCCTGGAAGAGGAGATTCTGACATTCTGAAAAACATGTCAGCAGTCTCTGCAAAAGCCGTCAGAACGTGGGATGCCAGTAGCAGTTCTTGGCTGCATCGCGAGTGGCGGGCTCCCTCCTGGGGCCGGAGAGGGCTTGGTGGAGGATGAAGGGCCAGGTCAGGCTGCCTGTGAGATGCGTCCTGGGCAGGGGCTATTAACTGACCCATGTGGACCCTGGCAGGACACTGGAACCACTGTTGTTCTGGATAAGTTTCCTTTTTTCCTGCCAGTAAGTCCCAAGGAGTCCACATACTGTTTCTCCAAGGATCATCCCAACCCTGGAAGAATGGAAATTCCCCATGTCCCCAAGAATGATGGCTTTTCTGGTGCCAGATGGATGGTAGAAAGGATGAGTCTCTTCTAAATGAACCAAGCACCCTGAGTAATTTGCCTTTAAAAGCATCCTTAAAAATTCCCAACGTTTACTTTTTAAAGAATACTGCTAGAATGTTACTTTTCCTTCAGGTTTACAAACACCGCCTCCAAGACATTTCTCTTTTTTTACAGGACTTTCGCTGCAATGAAGAGTATGTGACTGCAAAGTGGCCCTGTGGCTCTGGCTGCCTGGGTTCCCCCAGCTCATGAGTTGTGCAGTTAATTACTCTCTAAAGGGCAAAAACTGATTGCAGCCATGAAATTAAAAGACGCTTGCTCCTTGGAAGGAAAGTTATGACCAACCTTGATAGCATATTAAAAAGCAGAGACATTACTTTGCCGACCAAGGTCCGTCTAGTCAAGGCAATGGTTTTTCCCGTGGTCATGTATGGATGTGAGAGTTGGACTGTGAAGAAAGCTGATCGCCGAAGAATCGATGCTTTTGAACTGTGGTGTTGGAGAAGACTCTTGAGAGTCCCTTATACTGCAAGGAGATCCAACCAGTCCATTCTAAAGGAGATCAATCCTGGATGTTCATTGGAGGGACTGATGCTAAAGCTGAAACTCCAGTACTTTGGCCACCTCATGAGACGAGTTGACTCACTGGAAAAGACTCTGATGCTGGGAAAGGTTGGGGGCGGGAGGAGAAGGGGACGACGGAGAATGAGATGGCTGGATGGCATCACCGATTCTGTGGACATGAGTTTGAGTGAACTCCGGGAGTTGGTGATGGACAGGGAGGCCTGGCGTGCTGTGATTCATGGGGTCGCGGAGAGTCGGACACGACTGAGCGACTGAACTGAACTGAAAGGGCAAAAATCCTTACTTAAAGGTGGTTATGTAAACCAATGTTAGACTGCTTTATTTCAAAAGATCGAGTTTTCTGGAAAAAAAGGTAAAGAAGCAGATATTCACTCATCACTACAGCTATTCAACAAATCTTCATGGAGTGGGTGCCACCCTACAGCAGGGCTGGTCTCAGTCTGGGGCCACAGTAATGAACAACAGAGGAAACAATCCCTACTCTCCCGGAACACAACCTGGTGGCCGAGGACTGGCGATAAACAAGCAAACCGTGCGCAGTGTTAGATGGTGGCAGCGCTGTGGAGAAATCAGAGCCGGCAAATGGAGGGGGAGTGTGGGGGCAAGGATGGGTGCAAGCCCGGTAGGGTGGTCAGGGAAGGCCTCCTGCAGGAGAGGAGGGCACAGGTGCACAAGGAACAGCTGGAAAGCAGCGTGACTGGATCGAAGGAGGCTGAGTTCAAAAAGGACACGGTGGAGGGGGCGTATAGATGTAAAGGCTTGGAGGCCATTCTTCTGTTTGTTTTTTTTCTTACAAAATGTGTTTTTTAAATTTATTTTTAATTGAATGATAATTGCTTTACAATATTGTGTTCGTTTTGGCCATACATCAACATCAATCAGTCTTAGGTTCTTTTTTTTTTTTTTTTTTAATATCAACCATTTTTAGTCTTTCTTGGATTTGTTACACTATTGCTTCTGTTGTTTATGTTATGGTTTTTTGGCTCTGAGGCATGTGGGATCCTAGCTCCCTATCGCTCAGAGGTTGAACACACACCCCTCACATTAGAAGACATAGTTCTAACCACCGGACTTCCAGGGAAGTCCCCCCGGAGGCCATTCTTAAAGATGAAGGCTTTTCTCTGAACAAGAGGAGCAGCCTATGCAAGGTGCTCAAGCCCAGAAGTGACACACTCTGTTTCAGCAATAAAAGCATTGCTCTGGCAGTAATGCCATTTGCAGAAATATGGATGGACCTAGAGATGATCATTCTAAGTGAAGTAAATCAGAAAGACCAAGACATATAATATCATTCAGATGTGGAATCTAAAAACATGATACAGATGAACTTATTTACAAAACAGAAACAGACTCAAAGACATAGAAAGCAACCATGGTTACTAAAGGGGAGGGGAGGTGGGGATAAATTAAAAGTTTGGAATTAATACATATACAATACTATGCATGGCTTCCCTGGCCTCAGTGGTAAAGAATCCGCCTGCCAATGCAGGAGACACCAGTTCCATCCCTGGGTCGGGAAGATCCCCTGTAGGAGGAAATGGCAACCCACTCCAGGATTTTCCCTGGAAAATCCCATGAACAGAGGAGCATGGCAGACTACAGTCCACAGGGTTGTAAAGAGTTGGACACGACTGAGCATGAGACACACACCACTATATATAAAACATAAGCAACAAGGACCAAAACTGTGTAGTACAGGGAACTATATTCAATATCTTACAATCATCTATAACAGGAAGAATCTGAAAAAGTTTCACTTCGCTGTACACCAGAAACTCACACATTGTAAATCAACTATTTGTTGTCCAGTCACTAAGTCATGTGTAACTCTTTGCAACCCCATGAATTGTAGCCTGCCAGGCTCTTCTGTCCGTGGGATCCTCCAGGAAGGAATACTGGAGTGGGTTGCAATTTCCTCCTCCAGGGAATCTTCCCAGACCAGGGATTGAATCCAGTCTCCTCAACTGGCAGGCAAATTCTTTACCACTGAGCCATCAGGGAAGCCTAAATCAACTATACTTCAATAAAAAATAAATACATAAGTATATAAAATAAAAGCATTACTCTGGCTGTTTTGTTTTGGGTTTTTTTTTTGTCTATTTTGATAAGAGAACAGACTGGGGTGTGGGTGTGACAAATCCAACAGAGAAAGATGAGCTAAGAGGTTATGGCAATCACCCAACAGCCTGAACACTGTCAGTGATTAGTGGCAGATAAAGCCTGAATGTAGTTTGAAGACAAATTTGTTGACAGGTCTCTCTGTATCCCCTTCTCTTCTTAAAAGGATGCTGATTCTATGGGATCAGAGCTACCTTTAAGACCTCATTTAACTCACCATAAGGTTTCTCGCCAGTACACTCACATGGGGGGGCTTAGGACTTCAATATGTGAATTTGGGGGACACAATTCAGTCCAAAGCATCAACTGAAAGCACGAAATTATCATTAAAATGAGAAGCAGCAAGATTTGAGGGAAGCAGAAAAACCTGGAGGCATGATTCTGAGACTATGCCCTTTCTATTTTTAAAATGTCAACACATCCTTTGTTTTGTGAAATGAAGGTGACTTTAGTCTTTTTTTTTTTTCTTTTACCATCCCTCCTGGACAAAATCAAGTTGGTGCTCCTAAGTCAAAAAAAAAAAAAAAAAAAAGAAGAGTTGGTGGCTTGAGATGCCTATTCACCTAGGGTTTTGCCCATGAACTTGGAAATAAGGGGGCAGGTCTGGGCCCAAGATATGAGCGTGGAAGACATCACACTACTGCTGGATGGGAGACTAATGAGATCCCTGGAGGGAAGAGGACTCATATATATGCCCGAGCACCCCAATGGGCAGCATTTGGGGGTGAGGAGGCACAGCACTTGAGACTACAAAGCAGCAGCGAGGGACAGAGGAGAAAACCTAGGGAGCGTGGTGTTCCCCAAGCCAACTGAAAACAATCATGTCATGAGGAGGAATTGGTCGAATGTGGCAAGAGCCACAAATCGGTCAAGAAAGAGGAAGACTGAGATGTGTGGGTTGATGGAACCCCATGAAGGCCACTGGGGACGCTGTCATTGGTAGGCTTCACAGAGTGAAGGCTAATGGAGCAGGCAGGAGAGAGAAGACAAAGCACAGGAGGAGGGTGCAAGAGGCCGCCCCCACCTGGAGTCCTGCTGTGGACGCGGGAGGGAAGGGAGGACCCTTCCGAGAGCCAGGAGCAGACGGAGGACAGAGGATGCAGTAACTGAAGGGGCGTGTGCCAAAGAGGGATCCCTTTCTGGGCAACGTCATTTACATCACGTTTGCATGTTGAAAAGAGGGAGGAATAATGATGAAAAGCTGCAGTGTTTCTCCTCTCACTAGGTGATTGCTGATTAAACCTTCTCTTCTTGATTGAACCATACATGCTGTTCTACCCTCACCTGCCATGTTTGGCCTTGTTACAAACTGAGCTTTGCCTCTTAGGCTCCATCTGGTTCACCCCATCCTGCACCTGGTTTCTGCTTGCTTCTGCATGATGCTGACCTTCATGAATCCTAAGGGCCAGGTTCTACAGCTCCCCACTAATTTAATCTTTAATATGGTCATTTATAGGGCTCCTAGATGGCATTTGTGGTAAAGAACCCGCCTGCCAATGCAGGAGACATAAGAGATACAGGTTTGATCCCTGGGTTGGGAAGATCCCCTGGAGGAAGGCATGGCAACTCATTCCAGTATTTGTGCCTGGGGAATCTTCATGGACAGGGGAGCCTGGCAGGCTACAGTCCATAGGCTGGCAGAGAGATGAACATGACTGAAATGACTTAGCAGGCACGCAGATATGCATGGTCATTTGTGGGCTTCCTGGTGGCTCAGTGGTAAAGAATCCATCTGCCAAAACAGGAGATGTAGGGTCAGTCCCTAAGATGGGAAGATCCCCTGGAGAAGGAAATGCAATCCACTTCAGTATTCTTGCCTAGAAAACCCTATGGATAGAGGAACTTGGCGGGCTCCAGTCCGTGGGATGGCAAAGAGTCAGACACAACTTAGTGACTCAACAACAACATGGTCCCTTATATATGGGACCGTGAGAGAGAAACATCTATCGAAAGTCATCATCTCAAGGGTTTTGCCTGTATCTTCTTGGTTTTCACTAAAGCTCATTTCCATCTTGCACAGGAAAAGCTGAAGCTCAGAGGTTAGGTTAACAAGTCAAGATCCCACATTCATGAGCTGAGAACGGGAGCTGGTTCCTCTCATTCCAAGTCTGTGTGGGCTCCCTATGTGACACTGGCTCCTGGATCCAAACTCACTCTGGACTTGCTCATGGCACTGCCGAGTGTTAACACACTCACTCCCAACGGAGAGGTGCATTGTGACCAGACGTGTTTTAACCAGCCATCAGCCCTGTCTCTCCCCAGAAAGAAAACACACCTGGAAATGCAAAGGAAGCCAAGAAAGTTACTTACTGGATATAAAGACAGATCAAAGGAGACCCGATATCCTCAAATGATCCCCTTATCAGGTCCTTTAGGCCGTGGCTGTCCTGCTGCAACTGAAGGTCGAGGTCAGCCTGCTGGGGTAGCCGCTTCTGACACAGCCCTGGAGTCGCCCGGCAAACCCTTATCCTGACTTCTTGTGACCACACTTTCTCACCTGTGATTCACTCTCCCTTGCCCTGCTACAGCTGAAACATGTCATAACTCATGGCTTGTTTGGCGTCGGGTACATTTTTGGTTGCCTGCTTCTTACTGGGATCTGGGGAGCCTCTTTGCCCCTCTCCAGACAACAGCTAGGAGGCATTGTCTCCAGGAAATGGTGAGCTCTTTAAATCTCATCTACAGGGTTTTCCTAGCGGCTCAGAGGTAAAGAGTACATACCTGCGGATGCAGGAGACACAGGTTCGATCCCTGATCTGGGAAGATTCCACTTGCCAAGGAAAGACTAATCCTGTGTGCCACAATGCCTGTGCTCTGGAGCCCAGGAGCCACAAATACTGAAGCCTTTGGGCCTTGAAGCCCGTGCTCTGCAACAACAAAAGCTGCCAAAACGAGAGGCCAGAGCACCGCAACTAGAGAGCAGTCCCCACTTGCCACAACTAGAGAAAAGTCCACACACAGTGAAGACCCAGCACAGCCAAAAGTAAATAAATAAAATTATATATATAAAAACTCATCTGCACCAAGTAAATCTCACTGACTTTGGACCCTGCTTGGATGGCTCCCAGAGACAATGAAAATTCCCATTTCTTTTGGTCTGTAGAAGCCACTGTTTACCAGGCGCAGCCATTGTTTTTGGTTTTCTGGTTTATTTTTAATGACAGCATGTGCTCATATTAAATTAACAGTATAAAAGGACATTTTGTGCAGAGAAACTCTCCTGCCCGCTGACCTCCTGACCTCTGATCCCCAGTTGACTCTTCCTAGAGGCAATGGGTCTTTCCCACTGTTGGGGCATATTTACATTTAGCTTTTAAAATCAAAAGAACAGTGTGGGGGCTTCCCAGATGGTCCAGTGGTTAAGAATCTGCCTTCTGTAAAATAGATAAATAGTGGGAATTTGTGACTCAGGGAACTCAAACCGGGCTCTGTGACAACCTAGAGGGGTGGGATGGGGTGGGAGGTGGGAGGGAGGTTCCAGAGGGAGGGGACACGTGTATACCTGTGGCTGATTCACATTGATGTATGGCAGAAACCAACTCAATATTGTCAAGCAATTATTCTTCAATTAAAAATAACTAAATTTTTTTAAAAAGAAAAAGAATTTTCCTTCCGATGTAGATGTTGAAGTTTTGATCCCTAGTCGAGGAACTAAGATCCCACGTGCCTCGAGGCAACTAACCCCATGTACCGCATTTACTGAAGCCGGCATGCAAAGAGCCTGTGCTCTGCAACAGAGTAGCCACTGCAATGAGAAGCCCACATAGCACAACTGGAGAGCAGCCCCCATTCACCACAACTAGAGAAAGATCTCGAACGTCAAGGAAGACCCAGCACAGCCAAAAATAATAAATAGTTTTTTTTTTTTTTAAGTAGCAATGTGTGTTTCAAAGAATAGTTACATGTGTCCAGCTTATATAGCCATGTCATAAATGTTAACTCCGTTTCTGATCTAAGCCCTGGCTCTGCCTCTGGCAGCCAGCTCCTCTCCTTGGTACCGTTTGTGCAAGCCTTGGCTAACCTGGAAAACAGAACTAAGATCCATTTGGCACCCCAGCAGCAGATCAACCTAGCATTGGACTTACTACACGAAGAAGTTGAATTCAGGAACTTTCCTGGCTGTCCCGTGGTTAGGACCCCATGCTTCAAATGCAGGGGCCTGGGTTCGATTCCTGGTCAGGGAACTAGATACCGCAAGCCAGAATGAAGACTTGGCCCAGCCAAATACACAAATAAATAAATATTTTAAAAATAAAGAATGATTCTGAAGATTTGGCCTCAGCAAGTAAAAATGTGCAGTTGCCATCCATTTAGGCTAGAAATTATTTATACAGCATTGTCTATATATTGTAATAAAGGATACAATCCTCCTAAAAAGACTTAAACCATAAATCTGCCCGAATCATCATAAAATAGAATGTAAAGCATGATCCAATATCACTGACGTGTAGCAAACTGCCAGGACTTAAGTAGAAAAGTTGAAATCTGGAGACCATGCCTGACTCTTTAAAGTATATACTAAGAACATGTGGTACATGGTTTTTCTGTGAGGTAAATTTCCAGAAACTTCCTTGCACCCAAATCTAATCATAGAACCTAGTAAATGAATGGGAAATGAAACATTAAGAACATTCTCTGAGGGTTTAAAGTACGTATAAACTGTGTCAACTATCTGCATCTTTTAATCTGATTTTTATCATATATCTCATTTCCCAAGTGAAAATAGACATTTGCTTTTTATGGCAACTGCAGAAAATAAATTAGATCCCAGATTATCCGTTTCCTAATTGTCTGTGTCGATGTGAATACAGAAGGACAGTCATTTTCTATCATGTATATTATACCCTGGGGAATGGTATAATTCTTTTTTCACTTAGATCTAACTATCCATGGTAAAAATCCTAAAATAACTTAAATAGCATATAGCCAGGTATGGGCAATTTAAAAAGGAAGTAAAGATTCTTCTGAAATGCATTTTTCTACTCTAAAGTTTTTTTTTAATTTAATTTTTTCAGAGTGAAATATAAAATTATACATCAGTCCCTGGATTGATAAAGTGAACCTGAACATATTTTTGCAGCTTTAGTTATGACTCCCTAAAATACAGATAAGCTGTGGCAAATTCCAGGAGTGTGTGGGTCTACGTGTTAGATATGTGCAGCTAATACAATTGCCAAAATTATTGATTTGCCACAATGTCTCACATATAGATTGAAAAATTGTATTCAATACATTTGTACATCCGGTGTGTGAATGTCATTCACGACACAAATCAACTGTTGGTATGACATGCATTTTTATGTCCTTAATGTTAGTTCATTCTTTAAACACCCAGTGTACCTGTTGGATGAGATTTCTTGAGGCAGATACCCAAATTCCACTAATTATACCCCCACTAACTCTTTCTGGATGGTCTCACTGGCCTTTTGAGCCATTTCTCTGCCTTTTGCCATTTTCTCAATGAGTTGTCCCTCTCCCATGAGGAACTCTAAGCAGTCCTGCCCGAAAAGACATCAAAACCACAAGCAAACAGCATGTCAGCCCTTCTGGGTGCAGTGAATGGGTGGGCCAGCCCTGAGCAGGGTATGATTTCTTAATTCAGCAGAAGGCCTCCTGAACCTCTTCAGACTGTGTTTCCATGAGACATAAGTTTTTGTCTCATGTTTCTTTTCTTCTTAGATTTTTTTTTGAATGTGTACCATTTTAAAAGTCTTCAATGAATTTGTTACCCTATTGCTTCTGTTTTATGTTTTGGTTTCTCGGCCCCGAAACGTGTGGGATCTTAGCTCCCTGACCAGGGATCAAACCCAAACCCTCTGGATTGGAAGGTGAAATCTCAACCACTGGACTGCCAGGAAAGTTCCCATATTTATTTTCTTTAAAACCAAGTTTGTTCTCCATTCTTCAATTTCCATGGTGCTGCTTTAAATTAAACATCAGCCTGTTAGGATGCAGGCAGGCCCACATAAGGAGACCCTTGTCTCTCAAACACAGCTCAGTTCTAGGAATTCAACTGAGAGGCAGCTCCCCAGGCTGGCAGGGGTGTGAGCTCCAGAAGAAATGGTCCCAGATTTCAATCTGGGCCTTGCTGCTCACATGGTCATTGCTAACTTGGTCAGCTGCTCAGGGTACTTCCCCAGAACTCCCAGCCAAGTGCAGCACAGAGGGACAGCCAGCCTGGAACTGCCTTATCTTCCCCTTCTCTGGCCATGACCTGAAGCCCTGCATCGATCACCCTTTCTGCCTGGCCCAAACAATGTCACTGCTGCCCAGGCCTGGGCCACCAGCTTCTTTTCAAACAGCACCTCCACCAGCTGTTGACAAACTGGAACTTCACAGATGAGCTACGTAGCTTCATGCCATAGGAAGGGCCCGTCTCCGTATCTACCTCTAGCGCAACGTGGAGGCTAGAACAGTCATCTTTTGTCTTAATTCTCAGGTTTAGTCACTAACCCAGGAAAGTGCTCTCAAAGCCGCAGAGCGTTACTCAAATACCAAGTGGTGTTTTGATTGCCGCGGCCGGCCTGCTAGAATCTGGCTGCTGTTGGATTTCACAATCTCCTTCCCTCTGAAAGTCTGAGCTTGTAAAGACTGCAAGGTGTGAGCTTATTTGAAAGTGCAGGGACTTAAAATCATTTCAGTTTTAGAATTTCACAATCGCCCTTGGAATAAAGACACCTGGGGGTGTCCTAAAACCCGGCACTGGTATTCATTGACTTTAACCACTTGGAAAGTCGTATAAACAGGGTTGGATGCCCAGGCAGACTTGAAAATCGAGTTTGCTTTTCTTCCACAGCTCTCTGTCAGCTGGCCACTGTTGTCGCTCCTGTGCTGTTTTTTGCTTTGGGGTCTGGGAGGGTAGGGGTGAGGAGGAAGAAACACAGAGAGGATGCATACAGCTCTCCGCTTTCGTCAGGGTCTCTGGGCAGCTTCCCAAGGAGGACCCTGCTGACTCCTTTCCTTCGAGCACCCAGAGGCACCCATGGGCACAATGATTGTTTTTCTAAATGCTCAGAACTGTGGTTGCCCAGCTCCCTAGGGCAAAGCCTGACCCCACAACCCAGCCATGGTACGTGCGAGATGCAGGGAACGAGGCTCATGTCTGCTCACTCCTAGGTCTCCCGTTATTGTGTGTCTTCCCAGCTCTCTCGCTTGAAAGAAACACCTCTTTTTAGAGTTCACATGTGGTTCCCCCCCAGGCGCTCCTTGGTCAGGCCTCCTCCTCCCTCTGTGTTTTTCTCTCTTGGCCCTGTCCTCTCCCCAGAGCAGCATATCAGGGGCTCCCTGGCTTCATTCCCTGGATGACTAACCCTGGTGGGTGGTACCTTGGAGCTGGCATCACATGTGTCAGCGAGTCCAGGCCTGCACCGGGGCTCCCAAGTTCTGTTCTACATCTGCATCCCTCATGGGGACTTGCTGTGCAATGGGTCCCCCTAGGGTGGGCAAAGGTCCTCCTGTCTTCCTGGCAGCTTTTTTCTTCCAAAAAGTGGTTTTTGTGATTTGCAACAGTGTCTTCACCACAAAAGCAGTTTTCTCTAATGTCCCCTCTCTCTCGGGAAGTTCATTTCAATAGATACAATACAATGTACATCAGTGACAAACTTGCCAATAAGTCTTATTATGAATAAACAGTAACAGTGGGGACTTCGATGGCAGTCCAGTGGTTAAGATTTTGCCTTCCAATGCAGGGGGTGCAGGATCGATCCCTGTTCGGGGAGATAAGATCCCATGTGCCTCGCAGCCAAAAACTCAAAACATAAAACAGAAGCAGTATTGTAACAAACTCAATAAAGACTTTAAAAATTGTCCACAATTAAAAAAAACAAACTTAAAAAAAGAGTAAGTGTGTGTGGTGATGGGTGTTAATAAAATATCACCATGATCATTTCTCAATATATATCTATACATATATCAAGTCTTTATGCTGGACACCTGAAACTAAGATGACGTCATATGTTCATCATCTCTCAGTAAAGCTCAGGGGTAAACACCATGAGGACATGTGAAGCTCTTTGGAAAGACCTCCCCTGTGCTGCAGATTTCATAAACATGTCCTGCAACTCCCCTCGATGTTCCACGATCTGAGCTCCAGCAGGTGAGGATGTGGGCAGAGACCTCAGGCTGCAGGTGGCTGGTCACCCCCGGTGGTCTGACCTCCAGGTTGCCCATCTCTTCCAGCTTTCTGTGGCAAGAGGCCTTCCTCCCCACCCCACTCAGACCTTAGCACCTCAGGCCTCACTCATCACAGAGTGAGGTCCCCACACTATCTCAAAGGCTCAGGCTTCAGGACCAGACTGATTATATTTTTAACTCCAACTGCTATAAATATACACCTTGGTGGATCCACTTGCTCCCTCCTTCACAGACACCTGTCCTGGCATGCCTCAATCAGCCATCTGTGCTGACACAGTGTGGTTTAAGATGACTGCTTTCAGATAATCAGGTCTCAAATGTCAATCCTGAGGGGCCTGGGGAAGGAGGAGGGTCAGGAGACCGGAATAAAACTGAAGAGAAGGCATTGGCTTTGCAAACGCTTTTCTTTCCTACGTAAGGACTAGACTCATGAATGCAGTTGCTCTTGAATGCAGCCAGCAAGAGGGCTACACACATCCTTCAAGAGGAAGTGAGCTAAAAACCCATCTTCAAATAACTTTCCGCCGACCACGTGAAAATGCCAACTCATCCTATTAAGAGTACTTGATGAGCCTAGAAGCTGGCTCTACTTCCAGCTCACAAAGCCCTTTTCTTTTTTTATTCCTTTTATTTTCATCAAAGTAACATGTACGCTTGGCTTCAAAAAATAAAATCCACTTGAACAGTTCCACATCATGAAAACCTGTCTTCCCAGCAGTGTTTAAGCCTTGATGCTTCTCAGCATGGCTCTGGACTGTGGGAGGTGGTTCTGCCCATCCCTTGACCTCCCACACCTTTGACCTGAAGCCTGGCAAGGGGGACCTGTGTTTTATGGTCCAGGTTGTAGCGAGGAGGCTGCGGCTGACAGCAGGGCAGTGGGCGTCCAGGCAGTGGCCATTTCTGCAGCCCAGCATGGGACCCACCATAAACCCAGCCTCTTCACATCTCCTGAGATTCTTGGAACTCCAGCTAGTCCTTAAATTCCTGTCTTCTTAAGAAAAAAGCTGGAGTAGATTGTTATCACAACTAAGAACCCTGACAGTCAAGGATTATGGGTTTATAATGAAAAACAGCAGCCCCACCCTAAGCCCCACTCTGAGTGGGAACACAGAAAGCGTTTTAGCTTCTGGTACATATTAACTTTAGCGCCCATGTTTTCACACAACTACCTACTTCTATTTTTCCTCTTTCATTCTCCAAGTATATTTATATGCTAACGATCCATTTTATATTAATTATGTAAATATTTACTGTTGAGTTCAGCAGTATGTTTCCCTTCTCATGAGATTTTTATGTCTTAACTGCTTTCCAGTTTAACTTTTCTAAGCAATATAAAAAGATCTATGCTCTTATTTCCAAATATTCTAAAAGATCCAGGATAAGAATATTTACGCATTTTGCCCAAGATGCCCCAGAGAACAAAGGCTAAAATTTGCAATGAGAACATGGTTTGTGTTCTGAAGGGGCTTGCCATCCTCAGTACCCAAATTTACGAAAGACACCCAAAAAAGCCACAAGGTCAGCAGTAATACACAGGAGACGAAATCCAGAGCTGAGTTCTATTCCAACAAGATGATGGTGGCCAGGGCAACACCACAGACTCTCCACATCTATTGATTTACAGCTATTTGCAAAAGATTATAAAAGTCAATGACGTGGCATAATGCAGTTTTGCTGAGCATCATTTCTTTCATTTTCTCTTAGGCTTCAAATATTTATTTGTATGGATTAATTGATTAGTTTTAATATTGCATTGCTTCTTAAGAATTATCAAAGTAATAAATGGCTCTGGATCAAAGTTGAATGGCTTCCCAGGTGGCCCTAGTGGTAAAGAACCCCACCTGCCAATGTGGGAGACATAAGAGATTCACGTTTGATCCCTGGGATAGGAAGGTCCCCTGGAGGAGGACAAGGCAACTCCCTCCAGTATTCTTACCTGGAGAATCCCATGGACAGAGGAGCCTGGCGGGCTACAGTCCATAGGGTCACAAAGATTCAGACATGACTTAGCAATTGAACATTAAAAAAAATTAAGAAAGTGATGGTTCTCAACCAGAAAAATCAAAACTGGGGGTAAACTAAGGGGTGGATTTTAGCTACGGTGTTGCCTTAGAACAAGGATGTAGACCTTGCTCTGCTCTATAAACAGAAAAATGAACGAGGACAGTATCTGTGGAACTCTCCTCAGCAGAGGCTCTCAGGGGAGCAGAATCAAGCAGGTGAGAGATATTCCTGAAAATCCAAGCTCTGATTGGCCTTGCAGAGAGGACAGTCCTAGAAAACACGAGAAACCAGATGGAAAGAGGTGTGACCAGCAGTCACAACAAACACCTTCTTAGCCAAAACATAGACAGATGATAAAAATCTCCAATGTATCCCTTGAAGACCCTTTTCTGGTACCCGAGGAAATTGCCAGAGAAGGAGGGGGACTTGCAAGGCTGGACTCAGGGTGGTGCAGAGACTGAAGAGGAGGGCACTGCTCTGAGTGTTAGCATCACTGCTGGGCTGCATGGGGAGGGTCTGAGGTCCACTCTTCACGAGGCGCACCCATCAGGTGCCCCAGGGCTCAGTTCCCTTCATCCCCTCCCAGAAGGAGGTGTCCGCTCTTACCTCCCACCTCAAGTACCGCGAGCCTGTGCCCCTCACCTTTCCCTGTGTATACGCGCAGAAAAGAATATGATGAACTCATTTATACTTGTGAGGGTTACAGAGGATTCATACGTGCCCTTCATAGGCAAGGCTGCCAGAGAGAATACAGGATACTCAGTTAAATCTGAATTTCAGATCAACAATGAATAATTTTTAGTTTAAGTATGAAAATATTACATGGGACATCCTAAGACTAAAATGATGAATAATCTTTAATGTATATGTGCCAAAATTATTGCACGGGACATACTAAAAAAAATAGGTTGTTTATCTGAAATTATGATTTAACCAGTGCCCTGTATTTTTATCTGCCAAATCTGGCAGCTCTATCCCAGTCAACAAAGAAAGTACTTCTCATCAACACTCAATAAATATCCACGTACAGAAGAAAGAAATCCACGGGGCTGCAGAGAAAAGCAGGAATATCTAAACAGGCAGGAACATGGCAAATTAAGCTCCTCTTCCTGCCTCAAACAGCTTGAAGGTCGTGGTGATGACAGCCCTTGAGAAACTCAACCCAAACACTCCTTTTTTTTCCAGACCAAATCCTAGTAAGTTGCAGGAAATCTCGGCTTCTTTTACGATTCTACCCAAAGACACCATCTTGAATGTAGCTGGCCACGCCAGGGACGTGGTTTGGGACGGGGCCCAGCGCAGTTTTTCCCAGAGCTATTATAAGGAAGTAGTCATGAAACAAAACGAATCTGTGTGGTTGAAAACTGCAGCGCTGACCCAAAATATTTCTAATGTGTGGAACCAGCTGGCAAGCTGAGAGCCTGAGAAAACATAAAGAGCTGTCTGGCTGCTCCGAGATGCCCAGCGCCTCCAAGGGTGGCTTTCGCTCCACTCTATTAGCTGTGTTCCAACAGGCAGGGAGCCAAGGCGGGCAACTCCGGGGGAGATGTGTTGGCAGACACAGTTCGGCCTTGACAGCTTCATCTGGAGGACAAGCAGGGGTGAGGCGGAGGGAGCCGTAGGAGAGCGGAGGCCCCGGCAGGCCTCCGGGTGGCGCCCCACAGCCCGCCGCGCCATCACCCTGTGACCCTGGATATGTTTCCTCCATTTCACAGAGGCAAAGGGAGGTTCCCTCCGTCATCTGAGGGTCAAAAGTCAAACTCAGCTCTTTGCAGTCACACTCTATTTAATCTTCTGCCCATGGCTCAAAATCCAACATGTACTTTCTTATTGTTGTTTCCGTCACTCGGTCATGTCCGACCTTTTGCGACCCCATGGACTGTAGACCATGGATTTCTCCAGGCCAGAATATTGGAATGGGTAGCCTTTCCCTTCTTCAGGGGATCTTCCCAACCTAGAGACTGAACCCAGGTCTCCCACATTGCAGGCAGATTCCTTACCAGCTGAACCACAAGCGAAGCCCAAGAATACCAGAATGGGTAGCCTATCCCTCCTCCAGCGGATCTTCCCGACCCAGTAATCAAACTGGGGTCTCCCGCGTTGCAGGCAGATTCTTTACCAACTGAGCTATCAGGGAAGCCCTGAAGGCATTTTCTTCTCCAGGGGATCTTTCCAACCCAGGAATCGAACCTGCATTTCCTGTATTAGCAGGCAGATTGCCTACCACTGAGCCATCTGGGAAGCTCTAAAACATACTTAGGGACTTGGTGAAAAGCCTGCCTCCCTAGGCCCTGGTCTCCTAGCTCCCCTCCAAGGAAGTGATTGACATTGCCCATATATATGTCCTTCAAGAGAGATTTTATAAATATATGTTTTTTCTGATTTTCTTTTTCTAGACAGATAACCGTTTAATACACATACTAACTCTGGGAGTTGGTGATGGACAGGGAGACCTGCTGAGCTATGATTCATGGGGTCGCAAAGAGTTGGACACAACTGAGGGACTGAACTGAACTGAACTGATTCTGTCTGAAACTAAGCTTTTTCAGCCTAACTAAAAAAAGAGAGAGAGAGAAGAAAAACAGAGTGTTTTCCCATTACAAAATATAGTCAATTTAAGAAATTAGAGAAAATGGAACCAATACACTATCATCCCCTGCCCCACTGCCCAGAGGCCACTGCTGTTAACCATTTGTCTTTTCACTCCAGAATTTTCACAGAGATGTTATCTGGAAATGACTTTGTGTGTTCTCTTCCTACAGCACCATAGTCATCACTTTGGACAGAGAAGCAAAGAAGAGATGAAGAAACAGGAGTAAATAATTTGTCCAGAGGGCATGGAGCATGTGGGCAGGAGAGGTCAGTCAGTCTAGGGAGGAAGTGAACATTTATTCACACATTTGAGAACACTTTTTTTTTTTTTTTTTGAGCCCCAAGCACCTGCTCTGTGGGAATTCAGATCCGATCATAAATCAGAGAGCAGGGGAAAATAATAAATCAACAGCTCATTTCAACACTGTGTGATAACTGTTAAAACAACAGGAAGCCTGGGGAGGTGGGAGGCAGGGCCAGGTCCCTGGAGGGGAATGGCACCGGAGCCGAACTTTGACCCAGAGACCCCTGGGGTCAAGCCAGTTGATGAGTGGAGGGGGCATCCCCATGGATAAAGGGAATGCAGGATTAGAAACTGGTTAGTAAGGTGGCAGGAATGGCAAGAGACAGGAAAGGACAGGTGTGTAATATGTAAGAAACGTTGGCTTTATCCTGAGAATAACGTGAAGCTTCCGCAAGTCACAAGGCTGGAAAATGGACACAATTGCCCCTGCACTTTGACAACGACCCAGTGTGGCTCCTGGGCGAGGAGTACATTAAGTGGACATGCCAGAGACTGGAGAACTAGTTAGGGAAGTGCCGTGTCCAACCAGGTGAGAGAAAGAGGCAGCTGAATGGAGGTGTGGTGACCTAACGGATGGAGAGACTTGCTCGGCTCTTAAAGCAGTTGAGAATGTAGACTTGGTGACTGGGGAAAAGAATGCCTTCCAGATTGAGTCTTGGGCATTTCTTGACTCAGAATTCTTCTCTTTTTCTATAAAAGATTAAGCTTCTGAACTTGACCTGAAGACCATCAATATCATCATTTCAACCTTCCTTTGATAATATCCTATCTCTATCTCCCTCTTTCTCTCTCAACTTGTACTTGAGCCATACCCTCTGTCCAATGTCCTCTTCCACCCTTCCGGGCTTTCTGAAGCGTTCAAGCCCAGCTCACTGCCACCTCCTCCAAGAAGCCTTCCCAGACCTGCTCTACCCCTTTCCCTCCCTCTGTCCAACGTCCTATTCCACCCTTCTGGACTTTCTGAAGCGTTCAAGCCCAGCTCAGTGCCACCTCCTCCAAGAAACCTTCCCAGACCTGCCCTACCCCTTTCCCTCTACTCATTTGGAACTAGTCTCGCCCTCTCAGCTCCAGTAGCACTTTGCTTCTTCATCAGCTGAAATATTCACCACATTACATATTTTGATCTCCTGTGGAAGTATCTTATTTTCACTACAAATTTAAAGGTTTCTTGAAGGCAGAGACTGAAACTCTCCTGGAATCTCAAGGAATGTTTGTTGAGTTGAAATGAGCAGTCACTGGGGAAACCAAGTTCGGAGCCAAGAAGGTTTGTGAGATAAAGGAAAATCAGGTAGGCATGGGGGTTCACTAGGGTGTGTGCGTGCTAAAGCACTTCAGTTGTGTCCATCTCTTTGTGACCCTATATACTGCAATCCACCAGGCTCCTTTGTCCATGAAATTCTCCAGGCAAGAATACTGGGGTGAGTCGCCATGCCCTCCTCCAGGGGATCTTCCGAACCCCAGAGTCAAACCCTCATCGCTTACGTCTCCTGCATTGGCAGGTAGGTTCTTTACCACTAGCACCACGTGGGAAGCCCTCAGTGGGGTCAGTTCAGTTGTTCAGTTGTGTTCTACTCTTTGCGACCCCATGGACTGCAACACACCAGCCTTCCCTGTCCATCACCAATTCCCGAAGCTTGCTTAAACTCATGTCTATCGAGTCAGTGATTCCATCCAACCATCTCATTCTCTGTCATCCCCTTCTTCTACCTTCAGTCTGTCCCAGCATCAGGGTCTTTTCCAATGAGTTGGCTCTTCACATCAGGCGGCCAAAGTATTGGAGCTTCAGCTTCATTATCAGTCCTTCCAATGTATATTCAGGATTGATTTCCTTTAGGATTGACTGGTTTGATCTCTGCAGTCCAAGGGACTCTCAAGAGTCTTCTCCAACACACAGTTCAAAAGCAATTCTGCAGCGCTCAGCTTTCTTTATGGTCCATCTCTCATGAGGTAAATAGGGTCAAATCTGTGAGAAGACCCTGAGGGCATGAATAGTTCCTATTAAGGCCGTGTTGGCTCTGAAGAAAAAACAGGATTTTCATCTGAATCAGCTCAGAAATGAAAAGGAAGGGACAGTAAGGAGGCAACAGCCACAGTCAGTAAAGAGATGACAGCTGAGAGGCCGTGAGAGAAGCAGGAGAGAGAGACCTTGGGACGAGTCCAGCCTCTTCTGAACCAAGGCGCCAAGCAACACTCAAGAGCTAGGCATGGCCTGAGGTGGAACTAGAGAAGGTCACAGAAAAGGGCTTGAGGGTCAGAGAAGGGGGACTCTGGCGTGTCCAGCGCCCTTTAGGAAGGTCCTACATCACATATCCTGTGACTGGGGACTCTTGGGTTATGAAACCCTCTGTAGGTCTCAGACTCCCATCCATCCCAGGATCCCAGCGTAGGTGAGGGCCCTCAGCCAGCTCACCTGTCTCCGAGGCCCCCACTGGTCTGGGTCCTCTCAAACCTGGTGAGGGGACAGGGCAGAGGCTGCCACCCACCACAACTTCCAGCCCTGAACCCTGCCCTGAGCCAGCACGGTCCTCAGCTTCGGCTCCACAGGGAAGGTTGACAGCAGCCAGCAGGGAGGTGAGGCCTCACAGTTCCCTAACTTCCAGAGAGGCTCAATCACCTGCTCAAGACCTGAGCCTCAGGAAGTAGAAGCCAGCTTCAAACCGGGAGAGAGGCAGATGCTGGTCCCGGCAGGTATTCCCTCGAGGGCAGCCAGGTCAGTGAGTGGAGGGCGGAGACCCAGCTTACCTGTTGTAAACCTCAGCTCACTCTCCGATAGAAAGGTCTCATGATAACCGCCTCAGGGGGTTGACTCTAGATTTAAATTATTGTTAAAATACTGGAGAGGGGGACTTCCTTCAACTTCAGGGGCATGATTCTATCCCTGATTAGGGAACTAAGATCCCACAAGCTGCTTGGCGAGGCCAAAAATCAATCAATAATTTTTTTTTTTTTAAATACAGAGGGAAATGAGGGAAGCAGACCCTGGCGCAGAGTATAATTGAGCCAATCCACCCCCCCCCCCCTTGCCCCCGACCTTCCGCCTTCTGCTGAGAAAGTGGCGGAGAAGGAGGGCAGGGAGGCCGTTCCGCTGCGAGCCGCTTCACAGCAACTCTGGATCGCAGGGCCCAGGGCCCAGTCCCGAGATCAGAGGGGCCATGCAGCTCTGGAGGAGAGCCCTTCACGGTCAAAGAGATGGGACCCCAGAAAGGAGGAAGGCCCCTGAGACCTTGCCAGTCGAGGCGGAGGTGGGACCGTGCAGCCTCAGACAGTGGTCATGGAGCCCCGCCTCCGGGGCCCAGGCCGGCAAAGCGCCAGCCTCCTGGGCGGTCCAGGCAGCCCGTACCTGCCCTGATGGAGCGTTTGCTCTAGCAGGAGGGTAACCGTCAGACAGCACTGCAGAGAGGAGGAACCTGGGGATGAAGTCCAGCATTGGGACTGCTTTTGCCTGGGAACTTCATTCCCTTGATTCCTATCTCATTCCAGACCTTGTCCCTCATGACTCTTCCCTATCTGGTTCTTTGAGGCTTTTAGGAAGACTATGTTTTTTAAACACACTGTCTGGCTTTTTCCTGGCTTTAGTCAGGCAGTTGGGGTATTAAGTAGTTCAGCCCAGACCTAGTAGTAGAAAGGAGTCACTATTCATTTTTTTTTTTAAATGTTATTTATTTGGCTGTGCTAGGTCTGTTTTGGCATACGAGATCTTTTGTTGTGGCACGTGGCATCTAGTTCTCCACCCAGGGATGAACCCAGGCCCCCTGCATTGGGAGCGTGGAGTGTTACTCCCTGGACCACCAGGGAAGTCCCCCATCATTCATTCTTTACTGAAAACAGTCTCTATTATGTCCTGTGGGCCATCTGTAGGCTTAGTTCTTACCCTGTAGCATCATTTCCCCAGGAAGTCATTTTTGAACATGCATCTTCACCTTCCACAATACCCTGGGCATATTTAATTATCAATTTAACATAGTTAGACTGTGAGTTGCTTGAGGGCAAGAACTGCTCCACTGTTTTTTCATAGTCTTAGTATTGACTATGGTACGTTGCACGTAGGAGGTATTTGAAACAGTTACCTGAGGTGAAGGTATGATTAATAACGGCTTTGTTCTGATTTCTTCAGTTTTTGACATTTCCTCTGCAAAGTTGATCTTATCTTTGAGAGCAAGAGTTCAACCTGCTTTTCAAGGACTGAGTCTTAAAGGAGACCTGAGGAATGTGCCCAGGCTTGCTCTGGATGCCTGTCTGTCCTCCCCTCTCACACAGAAGCGAATCTCTGCTCCACAGATTACTTCCTTTTCAGGTCATCCTGTTCCAGCACGTCAGGAGGCACATGATGAGACGTGAACGTGATGCCAATAAGAAGTCAGCCTGGGATCACACAACAGATTTTTAAAAGTCCACACACAGAGAATTTATTTCAAAACGCTGTCCAAAGTATTTTGGGGCCTCAGTTGAGAGGATCAATCAAAGATGACCAGAAGCACCTGGTGCCCTGTGACAAGGTAGAGAGAGGGGTGGGGTGGGGGAGAGAGGTTCAAGAGGGAGGGCATTTATGTATACTTATGACTGATCTGCGTTGTTGTACAGCAGAAACCAACACAACATTGTAAAGCAATTATCCCCCAATTAAAAATAAATTTAAACAAAATAATAAAAAAGATGACCAGGAGCATCCCTGTGTTTGGACAGGTTGGCCCTATTCTTCATCACAGCAAAGCATCTTAGGAGGACCCAACATGTTAGGAGGACGGGATTTGGTACAGGCTTTCCAGGTGGCGCCAGTGGCAAAGAACCTGCCTGCCAGGGCAGGAAATTTAAGAGACACGGGTTTGATCCCTGGGTTGGGCAGATCCTCTGGAGGAGGGCATGGCAACCCACTCCAGTATTCGTGCCTGGAGAAGCCCATGGACGGAGGAGCCCTGGTGGTTTCTGAACTGTCTATGGGGAGGGCAGACTAGAGAAACCATCACTCACTAGCCAGAGGGGGCATCTGGTACACTGTGGCTTTGGCGATGGTCATGTTTTGTCTGTCTTCAGACATGATTATAGGGTGGTTTTGTCTTTGCCATGATCCAGCGTGGTCACAGAGTGGCCCTGGGGTTCAGTGAGATGGCTGGGGCTAAGCAAGAGGACACCAAGCCCTTCCTGTGGGTGCTGGCCTCCCAAGAGCACCACAGTGCCCAACCGGCAGCAGCTGCCAGAGCCTAGGTGCCAGGGTGCTTCTCCTTCTCAGAGACATTCGGTAGAACTGCCTCCTGCCTTTCATTAGCTCACGAAGGACAAAGAAATACTGAGAAATGTTTCCACGTTGAAATAGACCGAAGAGAAACAATACTGCCTGATCTGGGCTTCCATTCCAGATGAGAAAAATACGAAACATGAATGGAGGTTGTCATTAGTGATGCTGCATAAACGCTGTCTCCTGCTTCTGATCACCCTGTGGTTATACAAGAGAACACACTCAGCTATTTAGGGGCACACGGGTACAGGATCAGCACCTTATTCTCAATCAGTTCAGGAAGAATGTTTCCATAGATAAATAATAAACCAAACTGAGCAAATTGTAAATAATTGGCGCATCTGAGAGAGGGTATCACAGAGTTCTTTGTGTTATGCTTCCAACATTTCTGCATGCTTTAGAAAAAAAAAAAAAATACTCACCTCCCCGCCACACACACACCAAAAGGGCAAACCCTAAACAAAGAATGAATTTTCTTAATTTTTTTTGGTAAATGGTGACAAAAACATAGCCCTGCAGCTGGGCCTCCAGAGCCTGTACTTGCCTGGAATGGGTTGGACTTGGGCCCTGGTTTCTCCAGGAGGCACAGGGAAGGAATAGGAGCTGGAAACCACGGGTCTCTGTGTCCTCTGCTGCTCTGACCTGGCAACTTCAGCCAGAAGTGGGTCCATCACCATTCCAGTTTTGGGCACCACTTAATTTTTCTTACCCAGACATGAAAATTCTACCATAATTTTCCATTTCACTAGTGGATACCACTCTATACCTGGTACAATGGACACCTATTTCTCTACCACTATATGAAGCCACAAAAACGCAGAGCAAAATGATGTCTCTCCACCACAAAACTCCACTCCTTCATCAGTAAGAAACCTTGAGGGCATCACGGCTACCCTGTGGGCTCCCAGGCCCAGATGGGACACGCAGGCCACTGCTCCACCAGGGAGTTTAGTGCTTTTGTTTCCCAGCTACTATTATGGTTTTGCTCGTAGAACTGTTTCCATTCTAAGATCCTTAGTTAGCAGGCACGGTACACATTCCGGACCATGGTTTCATTTTACATGTATCACAAAACGCACTCTGCAAAGCTCCTTACCCATCATGCCAAACTTGAGGTCTTTTTTTTTCTGTTTTATTTATAGTCTGATTAGAGTTCTCAAGTATTTTCATCAAATGGAAGTAGATGTGCGATTTATTCTCTGAATCTTTGCATAAAGAATATTCGCCTTTTACCTTAATGGTTGCATAGTAATCTTGGCTTCTTTCCTCTAAGCAGTTTTAAATGTTATTCCACTGTTATTTAAGTGTTATTCAATGTTTTGGAAGACAAATCTGGTGCAAGCTGATTCTTTCCCTTTTAGTCCAGAGTATGAGAGATTTTTCTTTTTCCTTGAAATTCAGGAATTTTTACCAGGATATTCCTTAAGTGGCTGTTTTATTAATCCAGCCTGGGATTTGGTAAACGTACTTGCTTTGAGCACTCAAGTCTTTTTTAGCACAGAGGAATTTATTATTATTGCTTCTCCTCTGCCTGGCTCTTGTATCTTTCTGGAAATTTTACTACCCACGTGTAAGGCCTTGCCTCTCCCAGGTCTCTGCTGGTTGTTTCTGATGCTCATGGCTGCACCACTCCTATCTCTGCCTCTGTCTTCATGTGGCTGTCTCTCCTGGTGTGTGTGTCCAAACTGCCCTTTCCCTGTAACGACCCCCATCATTGAATCAGGGCTCATACTAACCCGGCATGACTTCAACTTAGCTTGATTACAACTGCAAAGACTCTATTTCCAAACAAGGTCACATTAAGAGGTTCTGGGTGGACATGCAGATTGGGGGGGGGACACTATCCAACACAGTGCAGTAAGTAGGAACAATTCGTGGGTTTCCCTGGTGGCTCAGTGGTAAAGCATCTGCCTGCCAACGCAGGAGATGCAGGTTCAATCCCTAAGTAGGGACGATCCCCTGGAGAACGAAATGGCAACCCACTCCAGTATTCTTGCCTGGGGAATCCCATGGACAGAGGAGCCTGGCGAGCTACAGTCCACCAGGTCACAAAGGAGTCGGACACGACTGAGCGATTCAACAACAATCAGTATGCAACCAAAGACAGTATTAGATGAGTCTAATGAAAATGAACATACACACCCACCCACTGCAAAACAAAGCAGTTAATGAAGGAAGTCCTTCAGGCAGAAAAGGATTGACCCCAATCCTCTGAGTTCACGACACACCTTGCATCCCTCCAGTGTATACTCAGAAACCCCAGCACAGTGCTCTGCCGAGTTCCCTGAGCTTCCTGGTTGGCCCCATTCTTGCCTCTTGAGAATCACCCCTGGAAGGAGTGACCGTCTGACAGGGACAAAGATGCATTAGCTAGCGGCCTGGTCCTTGAGTGCTGCTTCTGGGATCAGCGGCTACAAGGAATTCCAGTTGGTATCAGAGCTTTTGGACGGAGCCAGCTGGGATTTAAGTGACTGGGTCAGCAGTGAGCCTCACTGACTTGTCCAGAGCAAGGCTGGCCTCCTGGAGGTGCCGCCTCCTTGGGAATGCAAACAGGTTCTCTCCAATTGGACCTGGGCCGATGCCAGCAGGGAAGAGGGCAGAGGTGGTGGGTTAGGCTGCGGACACCTCTTCCTCTCCCCCTGCTTCATGGGGCGGTGCTGGGGGTTGGGGGGCAAGCCGGGTGGAGCAGGTGCTATGTAATCAGGGACTGCACGTCCCCCCACCCCACCCCTGTCCTGGCCTCTTCCTACCCCACTGCACGTCCAGTTTACCATTGCACCAGGGGGCTGGAGGGCTGGTATCTTTCTTGGCTGCCAACACTGAGAGATGGGTATTGTAGAATGTACAGTCTAAACAAGGTGTCTCCCAAGTTTCCTCCATGCACAGCATAGATTTGAATTTAGTCACCTCAGCAGTACATAAACAGCTAAAACAGCCTTTCTTTTTTCCTATTCAGCATTCAACTTTTTCTTTATCAGGGCACTTCTGCTGCATGGGTGACCTCCTTGGAGCACGTTAGATACAGTTCACTTACCAGTTGCTCAGTAGTGTCCGACTCTTTGCGATCCCATGAACCGCAGCACGCCAGGCCTCCCTGTCCATCACCAGTTCCCGGAGCTTGCTCAAACTCATGTCCATCGAGTTAGTGATGCCATCCAACCATCTCATCCTCTGTTGTCCCCTTTTCCTCCTGCCTTCAATCTTTTCCAGCATCAGGGTCTTTTCCAACGAGTCAGTTCTTTGTATCAGGTGGCCAAAATTAGGTACAGTTGATGCTAAACCAGCTTATTTCTGCTAAAAGTAGATCTTTGCTTTTCAAGCGTGTCTTTTCTTCCCCAAAGGATAAACTAATAAAGCCCACCCACTCTGAGGTCAGGCTGTCAGCGCAGTGCTGAGGTGGGCAATCCCACAAACCAAATGACACCTCAACAGGGTGGTTACAAAGATCACAGAACATTTCCATCATTTTCCTATAACCCCAAAGTTCTTCCAAGGAAAACACTGAACTGACCACATGGGATAAAATTAGCAACCCATTCACTTTACCCACCCTCCCCTGGACTGTGAACCTCTGACACAGGCTGCAATTCTTCAATTACTGGAACTATAAATAGTAAGCACTGGAAAAAAAGAAAACAATAAAGAATCAAAAACTGAACAAACCCTGCCTGCCTTCCTTGAGTTCTTTTCCACAAGCTAGTTCTCAAATGTTTCTTCGTTTTGCTGAAAAATTGTACCATTAATGTTGTCAGGAGAATGAACAGTGATATGTTCCTCCCTCAAGGTTACTGCTTAAGGCTAACAAAGATTGTGAACATGAGAAATAATCATATAATGGAGTGACTTACGGCTCAATTCCTCTACTCCTACAAACATGTCCTTGCCTCAAAGTAGGGTGACGAGGACCACTCTCTGAAGTTCTAGGAAGACAGACAGACCCTAGTGTTCAGTCGATCAGTCATATCTGACTCTTTGCAACCCCATGGACTGCAGCACACCAGGCTTCCCTGTCCTTTGCTATCTCCCAGAGTTTGCTCAAATTCACGTCCATTGAGTCAGTGATGCCATCCAACCACCTCATCCTCTGTCATTCCCGTCTCCTCCTGCCTTCAAATCTTTCCCAGCATCAGGGTCTTTTCCAATAAGTCGGCTCTCTTCACATCAGGGGGCCAAAGTATTGGAGCCTCAGCTTCAGCATCAGTCTTTCCAATGAATATTCAGGGTTGATTTCCTTTAGGTTGGACTGGTTTGATCTCCTTGCAGTCCAAGGGGACTCTCAAGACGTACAAATGATCAAATATTCTCATCCTTGTTGGTTCTTAGTTTTATGATGTAAGATATACTGTACTTGTGTGGTAGTAAATGCCTACTACTCTGTAGTCACAGTTATCTGGGACATTAATTCGAGGGCTGAAGAGTCAGGGGAATGAGGATGGATTCAGAAGCCTCTACAATTGGCTTCTGAGGTTCAGGATCAGAGCACCTACATCAGGAGCATCAGGCGCCTGGGACCCACTGCCAGCTCCACCGGGTCATCTCACACACACCTCACAGGTATCTGGAACCAGGCTCACCCTGTCCTTCTCCACCTTTGTCTCTGTCCAGGTGCCCCATCTCGCTGGATCGTATTTGCTGTGACAGCCAAGAGTCTCGGGTCCTCTTTGACTCACCTCTGCCCTCACCCAGTCCAAAGGGAGTCGCCTTACCCACTGCCCCCACTGGAGGGCGCCACTGGCCCTCTCCTAACTGCCCACTCCCGCTGGGCCTCCTGCGTCCTGTGAGGACGTCTCCCACCCTCCCTCCAGAGTCCATTCTCCCTCCAGTCTCCATTTCCCACTGAAATCACAAATACTCTGAAACAGTTCATAAACACCAAAGAAAAAAATATTAACATGTACACTATACAGCATTAGAAAAGAAATATTCATGCACTCACCTCCTATGTTTTAAAAAACATCGTCATCCATTTTTTTCCGATACAGCTAAAACTCGCCCAAGTAAACTGTGTAAACACCAGTCGCTCAGGCTCAGCAGGTGCTCTGGCCGCTGCTGCCTAACCCGCACTCTCCCACCTTCATTTTCGGCCTTTAACTTCTCCTACCCGACCTCCTGCAAGAACCCAGGAGTTCCCTTTGTCAGCACTTTCACTTGGAATGCTGTGTTCACGTCTGAACAACAGAAGTCTAGACGCCCCACTTGGGCACAGATCATACCTTGGCTGCTGACGGTCAGAGCCATGGTACCCACACAGGACCTGGCCCTAAGGCATAGCCGTCAGGCGACAAAGGAGGTGGGGGGGTTGCCTGAGCCCTGGAGGGAGGCCAGGAGGGTAGGCCTTCAATTTTCCCAGGCAGCACAGTCGGCAAATGTGAAGATCACCCCTGCCCACCAGTGAGGCCTGCCTTTAATGAGCTCCAACCAATGGGACTTCGGTCTCTCAGGAGGATCTTACTGATTCGGCCTTAGATACGCCCCATGAACATGCCAATCCCCAACCAGTGAGCCTTTCCATATTCATTCCCACCCACTTATGGCCCACATACAGCTGCCCTTAACAACTACTGTTTTACAAGCCCATATCCTTTTTTTGCTGTGAAGAGCCAAAGTGACTCCTGACTTCATGTTGGAACAGTTTCTTTGACTTGTTTTCTGTTGGTTTGTTATTATAATCACACATAATGGCCTGCCTCAGAGAACTCCATCCCTCTGCCTGTTAAAACTGCTTTTGTTCAGGACTCTGTCCACCTGTAGATGGAGGAGGTTTTGAGCCAACTCACTTAACCATGCATATTTACAGCTTAAATAAGTATCTTAAAAAACTAAAATAGGAAGTGCTTATTACTCACAAATTAACTGGACACAAACTTTTATTATGAAAAGTTAGGAAAAATGATCATTCTTCACATATAAAATGAAGCTATTTCTATCTAAGTCACAGGATACACTATATCAGGTCCACAGTTTTGCCTTGGTTTTAAGTTCAGGTTATGCAGTTTCTGGCAACGACTCCTGGAAAGCACTCTAGTTTCCTCATCTATGAAAAGAGAGGAATGCTGCTTATTTTTCAGGATTATATGAAGATTGCAAACAAATAACATGTAGAAGCAGCAGCCACAGTCTGCATTCAATAAAGGTCAAAAAAAACATTAACGGAAATGTTATAGCATCGTAGCGTATACAAGTTATAAAGTCCTATAAGTTATAAGGTAAAACACAAACTCCAGAATGTCTATTCTCTTGTTCATATTAGAGCGACTGTCATATAATACTGGACCAAACTCTAGAATAAATCTGCACCTACAGTAGCAATGAAAATATCTGGGTTCGAAAGGAAAAGACAAAGTGCTGACAAGAGCTATAGTTGGATGGCTCTGAGCCAGACCTCTGACTCAGGCGTTAACCACCCCCGTATGCGTGACTTTTTAACTTCTCAGAGTTCTTGTCACATTCTTCTCGTTTTCTGAGGCAAAGCACTGACAGCCTTTCCTGTCGTCCCTCGTTTTGCCCTTCTGTCGTTCTGACCCTTCCTGCCCATGGCACTGGGCACCAAGCACAGGGCCATGTGCCAAGGTCTGGTTAGTGCCACGATGTCGCCTGCCTGACTCCACCTGACCCTGCAGCCTCAGCTCTTCCCCAGCTCCTTGCTGCTCAACAGAAGGCACACTAAATCCATCCTCTCGGAAGGCACCTTTGTTAAGGGCACCTGGCTCCTTCCTCGCAGATGACAACTGTGCCTTCAGTACGTCTCCTTTCAGGTGAAATGGGAAAGAGATGGGACAAAAACTCCTGTCAGTCATTTCTGTCGACGTCGGCACAAGTATTTTCTCCACTTTTCAATATATTTTCTTGACAATTAGATAGCAGGATAAGACTTAACATTTATAAGTATTTAAGAAAAAAGTAATCAATTTGGAAAACTTTATCAAGTTATCAAAACAAAGGTTTCTTTTTTGACAGTGGATGTACAATACTGTATGATTTGCCATTATTTCCTCTCTAGGGGATAAAAAGGAAAATGAGAAATACAGTAGAGGAGTCATTAAAAGCTCAGCAGATGTTTTTTTAAAAACACTTGGAGACATGAGTTAGAAAAAGTACCATCAAACAAACCAACTGAAAAAACCACTCTGTCAATAAGAGAAACTGGACTACAAGCCATATATGAGATGATATTAAGTAATTATTGTTTATTTGTTAAGTGTAGTAAAGTAACTGTGGTTGTGCTTTTCTACAGGCCTTTTCTGTGACTGAAGTATTCCAAGTGAAATGATCCACAAAGGATATGCTTTAACATATCAGCTTAAAAAAAAAATGTGTGTGTGTAGTGGTGGAGGAAAGGTAGATAATAAATATGGAAATAAACCAGAGTATTCTGATACTGCTGTTGATATACATAAACAAAATAATGAACTTTCATGTCTATAAAAGCAGCACCTGGTGCAATGCACTATACAGAAAAAAAAAAGTATCTAGGCTATGCATTTGCTGAGAGTACTTGTGACGCAGGAGCGAATCGAGCATTCAAATGGCAGGAAGCGGGAGAGTAACAGGCAGGCAGGGCTGCGGGAGGAACACGCAGGAAGACACCGGTACCGCAGGATGCCCTACGACCCCAAGGAAGCGGGAAGGGAAGCAGCAGAGGGGTGTCAGGCCTCATTGGAGCCGATGCACTGGGGAGACAGAAGTCACACAACCTGGGAACGACGGCTCTTTCTCTGCCAGATGTGAGGTCACCACAGTCCCCTCGCTCACGGTTCTGCGCTGCAGGACATCGCCAGAAACTCGAGACAGAATCACACCCTCACTCCTCACAAGGCTCACACCCAGTGTAGTTCTAACCCATAAAAAGAAAACATCACTCATGCTGAACACATCCTTTATGCTGAAGGCATTCAGAAACAGTAACCATTGTTATTGTTTTCGGAGACGTTTTCATGTAGGACTTAAACACAGGAGCACAAGGACTCACGGACACTTCTGAGCATTATACTGTGATACTCCATCCACATAAAAAAGGCATTCTATTCCTTTATTTTTTTATTTGACAAGCAGCAATATCATGTTTGTCATTTTAATGTAGATACAATTATTAGGTTATCTGTCATATTACAATATTTAGGTGTTTTTTTTTTTAATCTTATGTCCTTTAAGATACATTAAAAAAAAAAAAACACATCAATTGCAAACGTGAAGGGGAGAAAAAGCATGGTACCCAGCCAGATTTCCACATTTCAGCAATACTTCACTCATCCTTTTTTTTAATAAAGTTTTAAGAAATGTCATAATGACATGAGCTTGAAATATCTCTAGGCATTTTCTCTGACGCTCATGACGTGGCACTGGTGATGTTGTAAACAGCAGAGAAACAGGGGCTGCCAAATGACCAAATTATGGAGGCACAGGCCTGCTTTCTCCCACGGGAACACACCGGATGCTGACGGCAACGACCTTCTCACACCGACGCTGGAGGAGCGCTGCGTCACGCGACGTAGCTGTACTCGTCTGCAGACGCCTGGCTGCGTTCGATGTACTGTTTGTCTATCAAGACTTCAATACACTTCTTAATCATGCTGATACTAGGGTTAAACCGAGCTCTTGACTGGCTAATCACCTGTGGGAGAGAGGCGGGTGGTAAAAATGCTCTTCTCACCAGGAGCACTTCGTTCAACTCTGATGCAATGCACAAAAATACCTTTTCATGCAAACAATGGGAAAAGTCTTAACGTTGAGGCTGTGAAAGAATTTAAATGGTGAAGGGCACAGATGCAGCCAAACCTAATAACATACTAAATCAAATCACAAACTAATTAATCTAACTATTCACACACGCCCTTGAGCTTCCATTTAATCCCCCCGCAACTTCTGGCTCTTAGCGGAAGGAACACTTGCTCAAGAAAGCTTTCCCTAACACCCCCTGAGCCAAGACCTGTGTATACTCTCATTGTGCCATATACCTTTTCCTTGTTGCACATTAGTATAATGTTATACTCACTGACACATTACTTCAGTAATGCATTTCTTCCTTACGACACTGAACTCCCAAAGGGCAGAAGCCACATCCTGAGCTGGTGTGCATGCCACGGCGACCAGCACAGTGCTCCACCAAACGGGAGACACACGTGAATGCAAGGAATGAGTGAGTTGAAAACGGTCGACCTCCTTCAATAACTGGACACGAGGCTCAGACCTCTAAATCTAAATGTGAATTTAATACTGGATTTATGAGCACTGTTCTCTTTCAGTAACAAAAAGCGTTTCTTTATGCTATAGAGGAGTCACAGGTTTCTGTATCCTCTTCACAAAGAAACAGGCCTAATCCTAATACCCTCTGCCAAGAAGTCTTCAGGACTTTCCCCTTTTACCTCCTGAATAAGGGCGTTATGCCGCAGTACTTTTCTTGCTTTCATGATACGGACTATAGCAGCCTGGAGGTACATTTTCCGGTCTTCATCTACAGCACTTCTCGTCTGCTCCATTTCCTGTTTTATGAAGCCCATAAAAAGCAAATGAGACCCTCAGTCACTGCACTTGTTTTTAACTCATTTTATGTGTAAGTTTAAATAAATCTCCAATCAATACTGAGAATCAAACTATACGATTATCTGCTCAATATAACATAACCATTACCAAAAGAATACCTATGAGTTATATATAATTTCTCAAGTTAAAGTGGGAAGGCTATTTTTAAAAGAATGAACACTACTGTACATTGTACTCAGTGTAAACAGTCAAGAAAGTAGAACTTAAGTGACACAAAGTAATAAGTCTCAAGACCACGGACCTATGAGCAAGTAAAGACTTATACCACAGAGCTCGCAGACTTTAGCAACTGGCTCCAAGTGGATACTGGATCAGGCTTCAAAAGGGCAAGAGCTGGGAAGGGCTCCATTTGACTCAAGCAGAGAAGCCAGGAAGGCTGGGCCAGAAGGGCCTCTCTCCATGGAGCTCAAGGGAAGACAGTGGTGGGAAGGCACAGAAGCAGGCAATGCCAGATTAATAGGGATCTCACAGTACACGTTATCACCATTAGCCTACAGGGATATGAGATCTTGACCATTTTAGGGGTTAAACTGAATAGCAACTGATTAACATTTGACCTTGGTGGGGAGTTACGTTCCCAGAGGAGCCTGGCATATCTGATACCTTCACAACCTGCCTGAAGTCCAAGGTCAGGGTGGCACATGGGAAGCAATAAGGAAATCCACAGTGATATGAACAGGCTGTCCAAGAACCCAAGAACAACCACCATGTCAACAGCGCAGGTTCATGGTGCACACTGGCTCATCCCAGGTCAGACTCTACTCCAGACCTATGAGCTCATCACAGTTTGAGTTTTAACATGATCTCCATGTAGTTCATTTACACAGGAAAGTCTGAAAGCATTTTCAACAGTTTTTCTTTGAAAGAAATGTGTTGCAAAACTTTCCCATATTTTATGAATGAAAAATATGAGAGATTACATTATTCTTCAAGGTAGGAATTTTTGAAAAGAATACAAAACGAATCCATACATTTTAATAAAACTTGAAAGCAAATATGACTATGTTCATTGCAGCATTACTTATGATACAAAGATATGGAAGCAATCTAAGTGCCCATCAACAAAAGAATGGATAAAAAAGATGTGGTGCGTGCGCACGCGCGCACACACACACACTCACTCAATGGCGTATTAGTCATAAAAAAAGAATAAATAAAATCTCGTCATTTGTGACCACACAGATGGACCTAGAAGTATTATGCTGAGTGAAATGTCAGACAGAGAAAGACATGTCTCCATAGTTTCATGTATATATAAAATCTAAAAAAAAAAAAAAAAAAAAAGAGCAAACATAGCAGAACAGAGTTATAGACACAAAGAATAAACAGGTGGTTGGAAGGGGGGTGGGGGAAACAGAAAAATAGGTGAAGGAGATGAAGAGGTATAAACTTCCAGCGGCAAAATAAATGAGTCTTGGGAATGAAATGTGCAGTGTGGGGAAATTTATGTGGTATCTTTGTATGGTGATATATTGTAACTAGGCTTCTCACAGTGATCATTTTGAAATGTACAGAAGTAAATCACCATGTTGTGTAACAGGAACTAACACAGCATCAATTACACTTCAAAAACAAACACACTCATAGAAAAAGAGACCACATTTGGTGTTACCAGAGGCAAGGGTTGGTGGGGGAGGGGAGGGAAATTGGATCAGGCAGTTAGAAGGTACAGACTCCCAATTACAAAATGAGCATTAGAGATGTAATGTGCAACATGATAAATATAATTAATGCTGCTGGGTGTTACATGCGAACGTGGTTAAGAGAGTAAATCCTGAGTTCTCATCACAAGGAAGTTTTTTTTCTACTTCTTTAATTTTGTCTCTATATGAGATGACCAATATTCACTAAACCAACTGTGACAATCATCTCACAATGTATGTAAATCAAGTCATTATGCTGTACAGCTTAAACTTATACTGTGATGTATGGCAATTATATCTCAATAAAACTGGGAGAAAAAACAAAAGGGCAAATGTGACTAAACTACAACACCGTTATCCTAAGATTATACTACTGTTTTTAAAATCTAAAATACTGTTTGTGAGGCCAGTCAACTGAAAGAATAAACCAGAGAAGACGTATTATAATCTTGATGTGCAAAATTCTGCTTTGGTCTCAATGTTACTGCTTGTAAAGTCCAATGCTTAAATATTTCCAAAAGAAATGACATCAGAAAACACTTACCTGTGGTGTGTCTTTCTGCATTGATGTAGTAATTTTAAATTTTGTTCTTTTACTGCTAAAGTTCATATTTAATGAAAATGAAGATTCTGCATCGATGTCTTCCTATAATTAAAAATAACTCATTTATACTTATAAAAATAAAATCATCCAATAACAATTGCTGCAAATAACACACACACCATGAAGTTAAATAATGAGCAAGCAAAAAACACTGAACTCTCATTAATCTCTTATATTATAAATATTATTTAAGATAAAATAATTGTCTTTTGTCAAACCATGAAGGAGAAAACAATTATTTCCTAATTTTACACTTGATAGAATTTTAATCAGCTTAGATTCAGCAAAACTTTTTCTGGCCCAACTGTTTAGCAGAATTTTAACATTTTAATTTTTATTAAATACCAAGGCTCATAATTTTTCCATTACACTTTGAAAAACCAAATAACCAAATTATTTTGAATGCTACTACAATAACAAAATACCAATTAAAAATAACCTAACGATAGAAGCCAGCTGGTTTCAATGGCACACAAGCTTACTTCCCTAACACCTAGTGCAATTCTGACATTACCCCTTAATGCACATTTTATCCACTCTGCCAGAAGCCAGTGGTCTTTTCTCAAGTGGAAGTTGTTAAGCCAATCTTTAGCTCTTAAGCTCTATTGAGCTTAAGAAAGCCACTTTTGTCATACACTGGAATTTCTCCACCAGCAGGACCATGGAGCACTTGGCAGATGGCACTTTCTCAGTAATAATCATAGAAAGTCTATTAAAGAAATGACAGCTTTGTGTTTCACATTTAATGTGCACACAACTTATCAATATTTATTTTGTACATTACTGAGCAGCAAAAATATATAATATGTTTAGAAAAATACTTGCCTTTTTAAGCATTTTAATTAAGCTTAAAAATTTAAACTTAGAATTTTAAGCTTAAAAGCTTTTACTCATAATTATTTAAAACTTTAATATTAAGAATTCAATATTCTGCTAAGTTTCTGAAGTCAGAAAAATGAATCATTTCTCGAAATTAAGAAAAGCTTGCTTTGAATTATAGCATACAAGCCATTCCGAGGCTACAAAAGTAATCTTTAGCAAGATGAACTGGTGTAGGCCATGAAGTAAAATAAAAACACAACACCATTTGCAAGAAGCTTTTCTTACAGGCACAATAATCTGAAACAGGAGATTGAACCCACATCTGTTGCTTTTTTAACTATTCAAATATCTACGAGATACTACAAAAAAAAATGTTACTAGGGGAAAAAAATTATAAAGAAAAAAAGAAATGTACTATCAGTTTGCTAGTCCCGTGACAGACACTGAAACTATATGGGGTTGAGTTGAATCCTAGAGTTTAGGACTCTGATCTACAAAGGGTACATGGGTACCAACTGACGGAGCCTTCTCTGCGACACTGAAAGAGCTGGAAGTATCGCAGCTTTCAAGCGCTGCCAAGTACAAAGGGCATTAACGATTATAACCTTACTTTTAAAACTGCAAAGGTCCTGTGAAGCTTAACGTTTATAATACTTACATTTCTTAAAGTATTACCCCATACCTTTTCTGAATCATGGTTAATCATTTTCACATCGAGTAATGATTTGATTGTTTTCGTCAGTTCCTTTTCATTCATCTGAGTGCTATCTTGAAGCTCTTTATAGCTGACGGTTTCACTGTTGTTGAAGGCAAGAAGAACTGCCATTTGGTATGTTGTAACCATAGCTACGTATGGTTTGCCCAAATAATTCATTTTAACTTCACCTATAATTAAGACACAATTGTGACAATAAGCTGATCACTCAAAGAAGCATTCCAAAATTACCTGATACTTATTTCCAATATTTTCTATTGAAAGAGTGAACCAAGAACTTAATTATTGTAAAGTTATTCCTGCTAGCAAGGCAGCATTTGTTTGCTGAGGGGATGGGGGAGGAGGAAGAATTGAGTAGAGGGGTATTAGTCTGCGGTATCTAATATAATCACAGTAAATCTATCAAATGGTTAATAGGAAAGCTAAGACCTGGGCAGAAAATAGTAAGAAGTGGAGGTGGAAGAGAAACAGACAAAAAGAGAAGACAGCCTGCTACCAGCAACTGCCTCCTGTGTGTCCACCTGGTCTGCCCCAGGGAAGGTTCGTGCCTACAAGAGGACACCTCTGTTGCAGCTCTGGTTAAAGCATAATTTCTGCTAAACTGTAACAATGTTATTTTGTCTCATAAATTAAGTTTTTCTCCCCAGTAATCTTCTAGAAACAAACACAAATGTGATGAGAGACAAACAGGCAGATTCATTACTTAGTTGAAATCAGTTCCATTCAGTTGCTCAGTCGTATCTGACTCTTTGCGACACCATGGACTGCAGCACGCCAGGCCTCCCTGTCTATCACCAACTCCCGGAGTTTACTCAAACTCATGTCCATTGAGTCAATGATGCCATCCAGCCATCACATCCTCTGTCATCCCCTTCTCCTCCTGCCCTCAATCTTTCCCAGCATCAGGATCTTTTCCAATGAGTCAGTTCTTTGCATCAGGTGGCCAAAGTATTGGAGTTTCAGTTACAGCATCAGTCCTTCCAATGGATTTTCAGGACTGATTTCCTTTAGGTAGACTGGTGGGATCTCCTTGCAGTACGAGAGACCCTCAAGAGTCTTCTCCAACACTACAGTTCAAAAGCATCAATTCTTCAGCCCTCAGCTTTGTTTATAGTCCGACTCTCACAACCATATGTGACTACTGAAAAAACCATAAATTTGACTAGATGGACTTTGTTGGCAAAGTAATGTCTCAGCTTTTTATTATGCTGTCTCTGGGTCATAGCTTTTCTTCCAAGGAGCATGCGTCTTTTAATTTCATTGCTGCAGTCATCATCTGCAGTGATTTTTGAGCCTCCCAAAATAAAGTCTCTTACTGTTTCCATTGTTTCCCCATCTATTTGCCATGAAGTGATGGGACCAGATGCCATGATCTTAGTTTTCTTGAATGCTGAGTTTTAAGCCAACTTTTTCACTCTCCTCTTTCACTTTCAATAAGAGGCTCTTTAGTTCTTCTTTGCTTTCTGCCATATGGCTTCCCTTGTGGCTCAGCTAGTAAAGAATCCGCCTGCAATGTGGGAGACCTGGGTTCAATTCCTGGGTTGGGAAGATCCCCTGGAGAAACGAAAGGCTACCCACTCCAGTATTCTGGCCTGGAGAATTCCATGGACCACAGTTCATGCGGTCACAAAGAGTCAGACACAACTGAACAAGTTTGTTGAAACAGTTGATGGAATAAAAATGTTCTAGACCCTACACTACCCTGAGAGCTATAAAAAGATATCAGGCTTTGGTCAACTACATTTCTATCCATCTGGGGGCACAGGGGCTGGTGGGCGAGCTCACTGAAGAGCTTGCAACCAACACTGTTGTCAAACAGATATGCACCTGTAAGAAACAGTTACTACAAGTCAAAGAATCTCTTCCTAAAGCACAAAGCTGTGGTTGAGTGACTGCATTTCTCTTTCTCTTAAACGCACATACACATCCTACATTATTTGACTTTTACTGACTTATAAACTAAATCAGTATGAGATCTGGTTTTTGGGTTCTACAGTTTAACTCAAGGAAGTTGAATTTTACATGAACTTACCCCAAAGGCTCTGTTAGTGATAATTAGCAACTCTGGTCAAGATTTTGTGCTTCTTTTATTATTTAATAATATGTATTTCATTCATTATATAATTAAAGAATTTAAAGGTGATAAGTCAATTCTCCAACTTACTATCATGATAGATATGCTTATTCTAACTTGTACTTTGCCTCAACTTTTTTTTTTAAACTAACACTCAGAAATTTTTTTCAAAATTATTTGAACACCTAGAGAAAAAAAAAAAATTCTAATCTCTGAATCTCCACAAAAGGAGGTTTTAATACTTAATGGGAATATTCAATTCACATAGAGTTTAAGTATAAGAATATTACCATTAGGATTGTCCGACTAACAATTAGTATATAGAGCATTTTAAGAGCTTCATCTCAACATTAAAGTTTAGGAAATGTGGTGAGAGGCAAAAAAATAAACCACATAAATGGCATTAGACCATTTGTGCAATGACTACTCGATCATATCCCAGAAACAAAGTATAAAATAATGCCTCAAGCATCTAGATGATTAAGCTAGGACCATTACCCAGCTGTGAAAAATGCTGCAACGTACTGCCAAGGGTCTAGAAAAGTGAGTCTCTGCCACAAGAACTCAGAGAGTATCAGGAGACAATGCAATTAAGGGCTGAAAGTATTATTCACTGATATAAAATCCACTCTGCAACTCTTAGAGAAAAAATGAAAACTTGTTAGTTTTCTTGCTATTTTCCAATACATTATTAGTATCAGTACCTCTTCTCACTTTTTCCAGCACCATTCTCTCAGTACTCCTCAGAGCTGAACACACTGGGGAAAGGGTGAGGAGCATGTGGGGCAGGGAAGAAAACCCGAAATCTGGATGATTCACTCAGTTCAGTTCAGTTCAGTCGCGTTTAACTCTTTGTGACCTCATGAACTGCAGCACAACAGGCCTCCCTGTCCATCACAACTCCCAGAGTTTACCCAAAGTCATGTCCATTGAGTCGGTGATGCCATCCAGCCATCTCATCCTCTATTGTCACCTTCTTCTCCTGCCCCCAATCCCTCCCAGCATCAGGGTCTTTTCCAATGAGTCAACTCTTCACATCAGGTGGCCAAAGTATTGGAGTTTCAGCTTCAGCATCAGTCCTTCCAATGAACACCCAGGATTGATTTCCTTCAGGATGGACTAGTTGAATATCCTTGCAGTCCAACGGACTCTCAAGAGTCTTCTCCAACACCACAGTTCAAAAGCATCAATTCTTCGGCGATCAGCTTTCTTCACAGTCCAACTCTCACATCCATACATGACCACGGGAAAAACCATAGCCTTGACTAGACAGACCTTTGTTGGCAAAATAATGTCTCTGCTTTTTAATATGCTACCTAGGTTGGTCATAACTTTCCTTCCAAGGAGTAAGTGTCTTTTAATTTCACGGCTGCAATCACCATCTGCAGTGATTTTGGAGCCCAAAAAAATAAAGTCTGACACTGTTTCCACTGTTTCCCCATCTATTTCACTTAGTTACTGCTGGGTAAACAGGAAAGGAGAATGACAAAGAGGTCATTTAACCTTTAGAATAGGCTGACAAACTCGAAGAGACTCCAAACTAGACTAAAACATTCTGATACATACATACGTGAAAAATTAGCCAACCATAATTCAAGTGGCATTAACAGCTGCCAGAAATAAAGAGTAGGCAGAACTCTTAAAACACTTTCATCTGAGTTTCTCCCTCATTACCTCTCAGCAATTTAGTCTCTAGCGGAAAGTTTTTTGTTACAGAACAATGTCAGCTGCTAAACTGATGACACTCTGATGACAAACTCATCGATCTGCAACCAGGAGTAAGATACCCGATTCAAGCCATGATCACCAGTGGATGCTCCAGCCAACAAGTGATCAGGACCCCCAAAGAGATATTCTCACCAATATCTTAATACAACTAGTTTCCAAACACCAAAAAGTTAAGTCCCTCATTAAAACTACTTGAAGAGATGGACTGATTACTGCTGAGGTAACTGCAAAGGGAATTTAAACTCCCCAAGAGATATTTAGGGAAAGTAAAAGTAACTTTAATTCAAGTACATTAAAACACTGGTCCAGCAATGTATTGTTCCTTAAAACCAATTTACTAAATGAGAATATAAAAATTCACAACAGGTATAAAACTAAAAGCCAACTACTAAGTGACCACATGCTAAGAATATCAGCAAACATCTCTTTATTTCACAAACAACTGAAAGATTGAAATGCTCAACTTGTTCATTAAAGATACACTTGTATAAATATGTATTACTGTGTACTAATATGCATTAATAACATAATGAGACATCATGTTTCAAATATAAAGTAATCAAATAAATGGTACTTAGGTTTCTCTTTCCAACCCAGGGATCAATCTGCATATCCTGCATTGGCAGGTGGACTCTTTACCACTGAGCCACCAGAAATTTCTCAAGTCAATTTCCTGACAAAGGTATGGCAACTAATCAGATTTTCCTGTATCATTTCTAAGAGACACGAACATATATGGATATCCTTTCCTTTTTATACAAACTGAAAGTTGATTCAATGCACTTTTCAAAGCATAGCTTTAGCAAAAGTAGACAAAATTCTGAGTGTTTGCTTTGGCTCACGTCTTCAGGCAGCTCAGAGCAATTACATACAAGCTCTTACCACCCAAAATATTAATCCTACTTTCCAATAAGTCGACCGCACTATTCCAGGAAGAAGCTAAGGAAATGATTAGATTTTGATTAAACTTTTCTAAAACTGGGAAGTACTGGAAGTTAATTGGGACATTTTTGAAAAAGCATTTTCTACAGCAGTTCACTTCAGTACCACAAATGAAAATCAAATGGTTAGGTCTCCCTGTGGTGCTGTAATAATTAATGAACCTTCTGAGGATATCTGGCATATCTAGAAAGAACAGGTTTTTTAAGAGTATCTGACTCATCAAGTCTGGGTTTCTAAATAAAATTCCAAATATCTATAAAAGTGGTTTGTTACAGAAATGTAGGAAACCATTACAAAATTCACAAATTCTTTTTCAGCAGCACACTATTAACAGTGCTGCATTTGAACTTCTTTATTGTTGCTTTAAGGGTAACCAGAAAGGTAGATGAAGAAGAAAAGGTTAAAAACTATAATTAGAAAAGAAAAAAAAAAAAAGACAACTATAATTAGGCTCTAAGAAATCTGTCCAAAATTTTAATATAATCATTATGAGGTAAATTTCATTAAACTAGATATAATTAAATCCATTTTACCTGTACAAAGATAGTGTAACCACGTAAGTTTCCTTCCACTGAAATGCTGGCTGTAAAATAATTCAAACTGCAAAAAAGAAAAAAGGAATCAAATTATTTTCAGCCATGACAACCTAACTTACTTCGCTATCACTACACTAAAAAAGCAAAAAGAAAATTCATGTTAAAAAAAGACATTAGCGCCCACAGAGTATATTTATTCATTTTATAGATGAGAAAACACAAAACACATTAAAGCTCCTAATAAAGATTATGCAAATATCAGACCAGCCCTTTTCATTTACAACTCGGTCTGTGGTTTTCACTGCCAAACCACAGTCCTGCAAATCTGACTTTTTTGTATAAATTCAGAAATTACTGTTTTGAATGACATCAGTTTGAACTTTATAAATACAAGTGAAAGTTGCTCAGTCATGTCTGACTCCTTGTGACATGGACTGTAGCCTGCCCGCTCCTCCCTCTATCTACAGAGTTCTCCAGGCCAGAATACTGGAGTGGGTAGCTGCTCCCTTTTCCAGGGGATCTTCCCAACCCAGGGATCAAACCCAGGTCTTCCGCATTGCAGGCAGATTCTTTACCAACTGAGCCACAAGGGAAGCCCAAGAATACTGGAGTGGATAACCTATCCCTTCTCCAGCAGATCTTCATGACCTAGAAATCGAACCGGGGACTCCTGCATTGCAGGTGGATTCTTTACCAGCTGAGCTACCAGGGAAGCCTATAAAGCACTAAGCAAAAAACATTACTGTGCACATTTCAATATGAAAATATAAATCATAAAATCATACCTTCATCTCTAGTCTCCTATAACATATACCCTTGTTGAAGGGACAGGCTGACTAGTGTCAACAGTTACTCCAAAAGTGACAACCATGATTTAACTTCCACATACAGTCAAACACTAATACAAGCAAAGCATCAGAGTCTTGACTTTGTATCCTTTTGTTGATACTACTGTGGAAAATTAAACATTCTAGTAACATAGCTTTGACATTAAAAAATTTCTCCCTCTGACTGAATGTGGGACATCAGTCCAAAAAGTAGAGAGTTCTTTTTAAAGAGCTAGTACATAATCGAGAGTGAGAAAAGGATACTGAAATTGGACTAACTAGGCAAGAAAAAGGACAAACTCCCTCTACTGGTACTGAGAGAAAGTTCAAATGGAGAAAACAATATTCTTGAAAGCAAGATTTTACAGTCAGAAAGAAACCCACTTTTTGTTTGTAAATAAGGACACAGGAACCTGGGGGTGGTCATATGTTAATAAATGAAGTTTAAGGGGTTTATTCCAGTACTCCAATAAGTACTGGAAAATAAGTATTTTAAGGAGAAGCAAAAAATGACAAAGTTACAAGGAAACTATTACTATTTCTGCCCCCAACTTCTCCTTTAATTTCAATTGGCAAAGTAGGCTCTTAAGAAGAAATAAGTTTTAAGACTGCTAAAGGTGAGGGGCTGGTCAGTCTTCTAAGTCTACCTTATGCATGGATTCTTAAAATACATCTGACTGCTTATATTATGCTAGCATGCTGTTTCCACTGCTATCAGTATTAGCGTTAACTAATACTGCTTCAACTATCAGCTATTGTTTACTGAGTACTTACTTTACACACCTCATTTTACCTTCATATCAGCACTCTGAGTATTAGCATCATCAGTTAACAGAAAATTAGAAAGTTATCTGCCCTGAGTCACAGAGCACAGTAAATGACCAATTAACATGTAAAACTGAGAGTTGGACTGTGAAGAAAGCTGATCGCCAAAGAATTGATGCTTTTGAACTGTGGTGTTGGAGAAGACTCTTGAGAGTCCCTTATACTGCAAGGAGATCCAACCAGTCCATTCTAAAGGAGATCAATCCTGGGTGTTCATTGGAAGGACTGATGCTAAAGCTGAAACTGCAATACTTTGGCCACCTCATGCGACGAGTTGACTCACTGGAAAAGACTGATGCTGGGAAAGGTTGGGGGCGGGAGGAGACGGGGATGACAGAGAATGAGATGGCTGGATGGCATCACTGACTCTGTGGACATGAGTTTGAGTGAGCTCCGGGAGTTGGTGATGGACAGGGAGGCCTGGCATGCTGTGATTCATGGGGTCGCGGAGAGTCAGACACAACTGAGCAACTGAACTGAACTGAACATGCAAAACCAGGATTTATGATTCCAAAGCTTACACTGTTACTTGATTTATAATCCTTATTTTGAAAGAAACAAAAACATACATAACTCAAAGATTCAAACGGCACATTGTGAACTTCTCTAGGAAACAGTGTAATGAAGCATCATTTTCATTTTATTTATTTTTAACTGAAGGATAATTGCTTTACAATATTGTGTTGGTTTCTGCCATCCATCAACATGAATCAGCTATAAGTATAAATATGTCCCCTCCTGCTGGAAGCCCCCTTCCACCTCTCACCCCATCCCACTCCTCCAGGGCACTGGTCTGAGCTCCCTAAGTCATAGAGCAAATTCTCACTGGCTATCTGTTTTACATATAGTAGTGTATCTGTTTCCATGCAACTCTCTCCATTTTCATTTTAAATAACATACGCATACCTCACTGGTTCACAATCTCAAGTTACTGCCCAAATAAAAGACTACTAAAAGATAATGAAAGCCTTTTGGATACATGTATACGTATGACTGAGTCACCGTCACTGTTTACCTGAAACTATCATGAGATTGTTAATCAGCTGTGAAAGTGAAATTATCACAAGATTGTTAGTTAGCAGTGAAACTGAAAGTCACTCGGTCATGTCCAACTCTTTGTGACCCCAAGGACTATACAGTCCATGGATTCTCCAGGCCAGAATACTTGAGTGGGTAGCCTTTCTCTTCTCCAGGAATCGAATGAAGGTCTCCTGCATTGCAGGCAGATTCTTTACCAGCTGAGCCACAAGGGAAACCCAAGAATACTGGAGTGAGTAGCCGATCCCTTCTCCAGTGGATCTTCCAACCTACGAATTGAACCAGGGTCTCCTGCATTGCAGGTGGATTCTTTAAGAGCTGAGTTACCAGGGAAGCTCTGGTTAGTCAGCTATACTCCAACATAAAATTGAAAGTTAATGAAAAGTATAATGAAGATTTTGCTAGGAAAAAAAATGCTACCTAAACTTCCATACAATCAAGAAATAAGAAGCCTTGTTTGGTGAGTTAGAGAATCAAAAAGGGTCAGTTGGAAGAGAAATGGAAACATGTCCATCCATTCAAAAACTTGTACATGAATGTTCAGAGTAGCATGACTTATACACCCAAAAGATCAAAACAGCTCAAACATCCATCAACTGATGTTGGATGGGTAAATAAAAGGTGGTGACTCAATACAATGCAACACTGTTTGGCAGTATTTGTCATAGCCTAAAACATGGATGAACCGTGACATTCTGCAAAGTGAATGAAGGCAGTCACAAAAGACCACATATAACATAGCACTACAACAGATGTCCAAAATGGGTAAATCTACAGAGAAAGAAAGCAGACTGCCTAGGGCTGCGGAGGGGTAGGGATTTGGTGAAGGTGAAGACTGACTACTAATGGGTAGGGGGCTTCTTTCAGGGTAATTAAACAACTGGAATGTTTTAAAATTAATGGTGCTAACAAACATACTGTGAATATACTGAAAACCACTGAAAGCGTACATGTTAAATGAACTGTATAGTGCTGTGGCCTGAATGTTTGTGTCTCCCCAAATTTGTATGTTGAAACCCTGATGCCCAATGTGATGGTTTTAGAAGGTGGGGCCTTTGGGAGGTGCTTAGATCACTTCATCTAAGGCATTAAACCCCACAGAGCTTCCCAGCTCCTGCTACCACGTGAGGACACGTCTGTCACCTTAGAGGACCTTTGCCCCACCATGCTGTCATCCTGGCCTTGAACTGCCAGCCTCAAGAACCATGAGAAATCAATCTCTGTTGTTTATAAGCCACCTAGGCTGTGGTATTTTGTTACAGAAGCCTTATAGAATGACTACACAATTATATGACTAAGCCATATGGTACATGAATTATAGCTCAACAGCTGCTGACAATGGAGTCTCCACAGTCTCTGAAAACGCTTTAGGTTAGAATTCTAAGGTTTCTATTCAGTCACATTTTAAGACCATGTTTACTTGTATTTTCCATCTTCAATCCATTTTTTTTTCTAGAATATTTCCCATTCTCTATATATTTACACAAATTATAGCCCAGGAACAAAAATAACTATTATAAAGAATAAATGAATTATAAACATGGCTCTACATTCAAGTGAAAAATTAGAAGATGACTGCTTTAAGTCCTGGATTCTAAAGCTTTCTCCTAGTATCAAAATTTTTGTAATTTAGAATTACTTATGACAGATAATCGATTTACTAAGAGTAAGAGACACGTTCTGACAAAGAACTGACACCACCAGGTGTTTTAGTTTAGTGTTAATCAGAAACTATTATCATTTACATTCTTCCTACAAGGCAGAGTAATTATAACTTGTGAATATGTTTTTATATCACATGAGTCCTTAAGACTTTTAAGAAATATTTAAAGGGATATAACATGAAGACAATTATTAAAATTCCTTAGGTATTCCAATGTATCTTCTGTCCACTTACCATCTGTACACTTTTTTCCAATTCCTGGGGAATTGCAAATGTAGATGAAGGAGCCTGAGTAAGAGGCCATGCACCAGCCTAAAAGGAGAAGAGTAAAACTGTTAAGTAGATACACTTCTCACTTGAAAGTGAATGTTTATAAAATGATGCAAGCAACTACAATGGGAATCCCTGGTGACTCAGCAGTAAAGAATCTGTCTGCAATGCAGGAGACTCGGGTTTGATCCCTGGGTCGGAAAGATGCCTGGGAGAAGGACATGCCAACTCACTCCAGTATTCCTGCATGGAAAATCCCTTGGACATCAGCAGACTACAGTCCATGGGATCTTAAGAGCTGGTCACGACTTACCAGCTAACACCACTACCACAAGTAACTAAAACAACTTTATCTCCTTCTTCCAAATGCTGATAAAACCTATCAGCATGATATCAGGGCATAGTTCATTCCAAATCAGTGTAACATGTAACTTCAGAAGCTATAACCCTCTGACTGAAAGAAAGGTAATCAGGCACCCATCTATTAATCAGTCCTCTGTATCAGAAATGATTAGTAAACGCCCACAATAAAACACATACCTGTAGAACATATATTTGAAAACTAATTCCCAAATCTATTACTGTGTCCTGATTTTTGATAAAATTGTTGAACTTATTGTTGAGATCTGCACTGACACTCATATCTGTATACATCCGATGTAGCTTGCTGGTAAATTCATAACCACAGGCTTGCTGTAGAACAAAGTTTTAAAGATTTAAAAACAAAAATAATAAACCATACTGATTATTAATAATGCTGTGCTACTGCTATGTCTCTGCTCAAAGATCTGGCCTGTACACTCACACCGAAGGCCTGTATTATTCATCACACAAAGCAGTTATTCAAAATACTTCAAAAATTCCTTCCTTCTTTTTTTTAAACACAGATTAAATAAGTGAATGAAAACAAGTATTCATGAAGTAACAAATTTCCACTTAAAACAAGAACTTTTCTATAAATCTGTAGGTCATTTCAACACTAAAAACTGCTTCATTACTGTAAGATACCTTATAAGGTTTACAGATAGTATCGAATACACATGAAAGATAACTGGGAATATTTGAGCCAGTAGTTAATGTTATAAGGAGGACACTGAGGCAGATTTTTAATACTATCAACAGAATAATGAAGAAATCTATTTCTTTGAAATTATTCCAAACTCTGTGATCATCAGGTCAGAAAATCTGGATCTCTAATCTTGGGATATAAAAAGCTTTGGTAACATTATCTTTAAAAATTAAAAGTTATTTTTAGTATCTTTGAAAAGGACTGCATATTCAATGTCTGCTATAAAGGAAAACTATCAACTATTGAATAACTCAGGATAAATATGAATCAGCAACTGCTTATCTCATCAGTGTGTAAGCTAAAATCACGTAAAAGTGAACTGAAATTCAAATGCCCTCCACAAAACTTGTACTTAAAGGAATATTTTAGGTATGTTCGTTTCTAAGTAATACAGATCTTATCTTGTAGATGATTCTGTATCAACATATAGAGAGATTCTGTCCTTTAATACAGCATTTGCACGTGAAAACATGAAACTACACTTTACATTTAACCAGTCAACTGCTAATGAATTATTTCCTGTTATTACTCATATAGTGAAAATGACCATCTCTGTGTGCTACTGAAATAACTTCTAAGACATCATATCAAAGTCCTACAGTACCTTTAATTTATTGATCATGGCTTCTTCAGAATCCATAGACATAGATAACCCATGAATTAAACGCTTTGCCAACATTCTTGCGTAGAACTACATTAAAAAAGATTAAAAGATTATTTCCTTTCTGATTTAAAGTTCAAAGATTAATCAAAGCTGACACATAAAACTTTCAGACTCAAAAATTACCTTTTGAAAAACATCTTTATCGTCGATATATTTGAAGACTGTGATAAAACTCGTGAGCTTGTCCTCCACTTCATTCTCTGTCATCCCCTTTGCTGATTTCTTCAGCAAGTTGTCACAGTACTTAGCGAGCTCAAATAGAAATTGACAGTAACTCTTACAAAGGGTCCTTCTCAAAGGAGGCACCATGGTAACAACGCAAAATAAGATCATGGGTTTTTGTCATCCTCAAGCTTATGTTCTGAAATTATGCACTAAAACTTAAAATACATGTCACTGGGTAAATTTTTTAAAAAGACTATAAACAGGTAAAATCTAACCAACACTGAATTATCCAATGGAGCACTGATATAAGTAACAAGGTTCTGATGTAACACCTAGGTGAGTTTTGAGCAGTAGTATCATTTCTGACATTAAAAAACACTTATCAAAAATCTCACAACAACTTTATAAGCAAGTTTCCTTTAAAGGTTTTCATTTGTCATCAAATTCCCCCTTTAGAGTTGAGATAAAATTAAACCTCTATGAAAAGCAATGCAAATTATTTTAAAGCAGTTATCCTTTCCAACCCAAACTTTGTAAGATGGAATATTTTCTCCTTCAATTATTTTTTAAGAAAAGGTCACAGAGATGACCTACTGCATCCCTTAATTATATATTATGTTGATCAGATTTTATTTTTAATAAATAATTTCATCAATTGTTCAAAAAAAATGCTACAAAAACAAATCTGACATTTATCTCAGCTTGCATTCTCTAATGATAATTTTTCATAAGATTACATTTATGCAACCATCAAACTTACCAATTCAGGTGCTTTGCAAACAGACTTGGGTTCTCTGTAATTTACAACTGATGTAAGGGCCTAAATAGAAGACAGAACAGGAATTAGTCACCAGCAATAGGGTAAAAGACCTTTAAGAACTAACACCCAAGGAAGATGTCTTTTTCATTATAGGGGACAGGAATGCAAAAGTAGGAAGTCAAGAAACACCTGGAGTAACAGGCAAATTTGGCCTTGGAGTACAGAATGAAGCAAGGCAAAAGTTTTGGAGCTTTGCCAAGAGAACTCACTGGTCACAGCAAACACCCTCTTCCAACAACACAAGAGAAGACTCTACACATGGACATCACCAGATGGTCAACACCGAAATCAGATTAATTATAGTCTTTGCAGCCAAAGATGGAGAAGCTCTATACAGTCAGCAAAAACAAGACTAGGAGCTGACTGTGGCTCAGATCATGAACTCCTTATTGCCAAATTCAGATTTAAATTGAAGAAAGTAGGGAAAACCACTAGACCATTCAGGTATGACCAAAATCAAATCCCTTATGATTATACAGTGGAAGTGAGAAATAGATTTAAAGGACTAGATCTGAGAGAGTGCCTGATGACCTATGGACAGAGGTTCGTGACATCATACAGGAGACAGGGATCAAGACCATCCCCAAGAAAAAGAAATGCAAAAAAGCAAAATGGCTGTCTGAGGAGGCCTTACAAATAGCTGTGAAAAGAAGAGACGCGAAAAGCAAAGGAGAAAAGGAAAGATATACCCATTTGAATGCAGAGTTCCGAAGAATAGCAAGGAGATAAGAAAGTCTTCCTCAGCAATCAATGCAAAGAAATAGAGGAAAACAATAGAACTGGAAAGACTAGACAGCAATTCAAGAAAATCAGAGATACCAAGGGAACATTTCATGCAAAGATGGGCTCAATAAAGAATAGAAATGGTATAGACCTAACAGAAGCAGCAGATATTAAGAGGAGGTGGCAAGAATACACAGAAGAACTGTACAAAAAAGATCTTCATGACCCAGATAATCACGATGGTGTGATCACTCACCTAGAGCCAGACATCCTGGAATGTGAAGTCAAGTGGGCCTTAGGAAGCATCACTATGACCAAAGCTAGTGGAGGTGAGGGAATTCCAGTTGAACTATTTCAAATCCTAAAAGATGATGCTGTGAAAGTGCTGCACTCAATATGTCAGCAAATTTGGAAAACTCAGCAGTGTCCATAGGACTGGAAAAGATCAGCTTTCATCCAATCCCAAAGAAAGGCAATGCCAAAGAATGCTCAAACTACCACACAATTGCACTCATCTCACACGCTAGTAAAGTCATGCTCAAAATTCTCCAAGCCAGGCTTCAGCAATACGTGAACCGTGAACTTCCAAATGTTCAAGCAGGTTTTAGAAAAGGCAGAGAAACCAGAGATTGAATTGTCAACATCCGCTGGATGTTGGATAAAAAAGTAAAAGAGCTCCAGAAAAACATCTATTTCTGCTTTATTGACTATGCCAAAGCCTTTGACTGTATGGATCACAATAAATTGTGGAAAATTCTGAGGAAGATGGGAAAACCAGACTACCTGACCTCCCTCCTGAGAAACCTATATGCAGGTCAGGAAGCAACAGTTAGAACTGGACATGGAACAACAGACTGGTTTCAAATAGGAAAAAGAGTACATCAAAGCTGTATATTGTCACCCTGCTTATTTAACTTATATGCAGGGTACATCGTGAGCAGCACTGGGCTGGATGAAGCACAAGCTGGAATCAAGATTGCTGCAAGAAATATCAATAACCTCAGATATGCAGATGACACCACCTTTATGGCAGAAAGTGAAGAAGAACTAAAGAGCCTCTTGATGAAAGTGAAAGAGAGTGAAAAAGTTGGCTTGAAGCTCAACATTCAGAAAGTTAAGATCATGGCATCTGGTCCCATCACTTCATGACAAATAGATGGGGAAACGGTGGAAACAGTGGCTGACTTTACTTTTTTGGGCTCCAAAATCACTGCAGATGGTGACTGCAGCCAGGCTATGGTTTTTCCCGTGGTCATGTATGGATGTGAGAGTTGGACTGTGAAGAAGGCTGATCGCTGAAGAATTGATACTTTTGAACTGTGGTGTTGGAGAAGACTCTTGAGAGTCCCTTGGACTGCAAGGAGATCCAACCAGTCCATTCTAAAGGAGATCAATCCTGGGTGTTCATTGGAAGGACTGATGCTAAAGCTGAAACTGCAATACTTTGGCCACCTCATGCGACGAGTTGACTCACTGGAAAAGACTGATGATGGGAAAGGTTGGGGGAGGGAGGAGAAGGGGACGACAGAGAATGAGATGGCTGGATGGCATCACCGACTCTGCGGACATGAGTTTGAGTGAACTCCGGGAGTTGGTGATGGACAGGGAGGCCTGGCACGCTGTGATTCATGGGGTCGCGCAGAGTCAGACACAACTGAGCGACTGAACTGAACTCCTTGGAAGGAGTTATGACCAACCTAGACAGCATGTTAAAAATCAGTGATACTACTTTGTCAACAAAGTTCTGTCTAGTCAACGCTATGGTTCTTCCAATAGTCATGGATGGGTGTGAGAGCTGGACTATAAAGAAAGCTGAGCGCCAAAGAATTGATGCTTTTGAACTTGGTGCTGGAGAAGACTCTTGAGAGTCCCTTGGACTGCAAGGAGATCCAACCACTCCATCCTAAAGGAGATCAGTCCTGGTGTTCATTGGAAGGACTGATGCTGAAGCTGAAAGTCCAGCACTTTGGCCACCTGAGGCAAAGAGCTAACTCATTGGAAAGGACCCTGATGCTGCGAAAGATTGAGGACAGGAAGAGAAGGGGACAACAGAGGATAAGATAGTTGGATGGCAACACCGACTCAACGGACATGAGTTTGGGTAAACTCCGGGAGCTGGTGATGGACAGGGAGGCCTGGCGTGCTGTAGTTCATGGAGTCACAAAGAGTTGGACACGACTGAGCTACTGAATTGAACTGAATAGGGTAAAAATACAGTTGGCTTAACATATGCTATAATCGGTACATCCAGAAATTACTACCCCACACAAAAATGGCATTTTGGTGGCAGTTTGTTAATATTCTTTTCATATATAATACAGAGTAAACTCCTCTCCTTGTATCCCTCGTGACAACTGTATGATTATATATATCTTGTGCCTACTGAAAGATGCTCTTTATAACTCATTTCTAACATCTGAACACAGACAAAATAAAACTATATTTAAAAAAATCTCATAACATGTAAGCAAATTTAAATTCAAGTTTGTAAAATATATTTATTTTTCAAGTATTATTCAATATAGCCTAAGTATTATATTCAAAGGAAAAAAGAGCACAAAATTATACATGTAATTTTCAGAATGTACTAGTATATTAACAAGTCTCCTCACAGCAAAATCATGGGAAATTCAATTCCCATATGATGCAAGCATTCAATTCAATAATTCAGTTATTTACTTAAAAATTATAAGTTACATACTTCTGACTTTCACTATGAAGTTGGTTAAGGTTAATCTTCATGTACAGATTAGAAATCTCATAATCAGTAGCCCTATTTCTGAAACTACTTAAAGTATAACGATTAAATTAAGGGAACTATATATGGTTAAAATACATGTATTGAAAAGTTACCTTATCCAACGCACTCATAAAGTGCTGATCACCATTCAAAACAGTGTTGATAAGTTGAACAAATTTACCATGTACTTCTAAAACTGACTCCACAAATAGTGTTGGCATCTAAAAATAAGAAATACAAAACCATATTTTAAGAAGTTCAGGGATAAAACAATTAGGCTTAGTAAAGATTGCTTAAGAGTAAAGTCTTCCCCCAGCAAACAATATTACAAACAACATACATCCTCAAAAAATGTTTTTAGCTAAGACAGTCAAAATCTAAAACTTCAATGTTGAAATTAGCTGTCACTCAACACCAGAAATGGAAGACTGTGGTTCCTCTTCCAGAAGAACCCATGGAAAACACACTTCTCTCTGGTGCTGGGAATCAGTATCATAAGGGTAACAAGATACAATCTCAGAACTACCAGGCCTATCAATTTCATAGGGGATTATGTAAACAAAAACGGCCTTCAAAGTCACTGAAGACTGAGAGAGGGGACAGGTTAAAAAGATATTATCTATGAAAACTGAGACTCTCAAGCGTTGGGCAGCAGAGTTCCCTACATCTCACAGGGAAGAAATACCTAGTAGTGCAAAAGTGAGTTTTCACCATTAATGGAGATAACTACGAAGTTAGACCTAAGACCTCTAAGTCAGTTAAAATTTTCTGAGTTTCCTTTGAACACATTCTCTTGTACTTGCATCTCCGAGGACATGACACTAAACTCTATGCCTCTATGACCAATGTCATTCCACACTCTGAATCTGTAAAACTAACATAAACTAAGAAAACTAATAAATAATACAGGCTATTAGATCTAAACAATATAAACCAACAGTTTAACAAAAATAGAAAAGTTTATGTGTTACTGTGACAGGACATGACATCTAAGAATTATCTGCCAAAGACAAATCTATGGCTAAGGAGAACAGCACTGCATAAATGCTCCTATCAATAAGGTCTATAGGGCTTCCCTGATAGCTCAGTTGGTAAAGAATCCCTGTGCAATGCAGGAGACCCAGGTTTGATTCCTGGGTCGGAAAGATCTGCTGGAGAAGGGATAGGCTACCCACTCCAGTATTTGTGGACTTCCCTTGTGGCTCAGATGGTAAAAAAATCCACCTGCAATGCTGGAGACCTGGGTTTGACCCTTGGGTTGGAAAGATCCCCTGGTGAAGGGAAACGCTACCCCCTTCAGTATTCTGGCCTGGAGAATTCCATGGACTGTATAGTCCATGGGGTTGCAAAGAGTCAGACACGACTGAATGACATCTCTTTTCTTCAAATAAGGTCTATACACAGATCACTCCTCACAGGGGAGCAAACAGTTCTACTTAGGGAAGACAAGTGACATATGATGTCAGGTCTACCTTAGTTGTCATCCATACTAGTAAAACCAAGGAAGGTGGTCCAACAAAATTTGACAACAGGAGCATATTTTGAAAGGAAAGACACCTTGTTGTCAACTGTCATTTAAATGGCAGGGAACTCTTAAGAAAGACAGGAATTGGGGACATGAGGGTCACTGTTGAGTATCTTGGGTAGTAACCATATATTTAGGGAAGATAGTTTTAATCCAAATTTGCTTCTTAGGATATCATATCCAGGACATGTAAAAGGAAACCAAATTGTAAGTTGTCTATATGATCAATGATCAACACCATTACTACTACAATTAACTAAACATTGATGCTAGTTATATAGAAACACAACTGTTTTGAAATAGCAAACATACTTTTCTGTGAGAAATTAATTAAGAATTGGTAAATGAACACAGTGGTGTGTAAGAAGTCTTATTCACTGATTTCCTAATCACTGGTAATTCTAAAACATGTCCAACAAATTCTAGGTTTGAACATTCTAATAAAGATGTCTCATTTATTGGGATGGTAGGACTTTTCTTTCATGCTTTTAAACAGTAAAGTCAAAAGAAAAACTCCATGATAGTCTAATTAAGAGAAAAATCTTCCCGTTCCTTATGTCACTCACATTTTCCTGAGTAAGATTACTGGTTGCTCTAAGGCCCTCATCATGGATATGATTTTGCAGCTCCTGAATCATATGAGGTAAACCAGTGGACACAGCACGGAGTAAGACATACATATTTGCCATGTCTGAGGGGAGAAAGAAATTTATTATGAAATTTACAAACAGTTTAAAAAATATTTTTAATACAATAGGTAATACATGGTTCAAAATGCAGAATTACAGAAGCATATGCAGACAAGTCCCCCACACCTTTCTCCTAATCACACGGTACTCCTCCCCTGGGAAAGCAACGTTGTGGCTGTTCAGTATCTTCTCAGAACTGTTTCCTACCCATTCAAGCACTATTCTTCCCTCTGCCCACCTTTTTCAATAAACAGTGTAGTGTATTTTATACTATTTGCGACTACAGAACACAACATTTTAACTTGGAGATCTTTTCATATGAGTACATAACGCATTTCCTCATATTTTACAACTGCTTAACACTCCATTTGACAGCTATACAACAATTATTTAACAACTCATGGGAATTTGGCTGTTTCCAATCTTTTGATATTTACATTGTTACAATTAATAATCCTGCATATGGGCAAGAGTATCCATAGTATAAACTCCCAGAAGTGGGGCTGCTGTGCAAAAGTTGTCTTACAGAAGGACGTTGTAGACAGAGCCCCCAGCAGCCGGGAGCGCTGTCAACAACTGCTTTGATCTTCACACGGAGAGGTACAAAATGAAATCTCAGTGTAGTGGTTTTATTTTAAACTTTTTATTGAAGTATAACACACATACGGAAGAGTATACAGTCCCTAAGTGTCTAGCTCAATGAATTACCACAAGTGACACCCCTCCCCAGCCAGGTTCTCACCACCCACAGTAAGAAATGGACACAACCTCCTCCCAGAAGCCCCCTTGCCTGCACTCCTCCTCCTGCTCTTCCACAACAGTAATCACAGTCATGACAGCACTAGTCAACTACACCACAGATTCGATCTGCCTGTTTGAAACTATCTGTAAGAACAAGATCATCCAATTCTTCCATGTTTGGTTTCTTTGGTTCAATATAAAAGGCTCATCTGAGTTGTATGCAGCTCTCAGGTGTTCCTTTCCACTCTTCTTTAACATTCCATCGTATCTCCGTGTGGTACTTTATTCATTCTACAGTTACAGGACATCTGCACTGTCTCCAGTTTGGGGCTATTACAAACAACGCTGTTGTGAGCATGCCTGCACATATTCTTCTGTGCATGTGTGCATGCACTTTGGGTGGGGGCGTTAACACCTAGAAGAGCAATGGCTGGATCGTAAGAGAGATTTTTATTCAGGGTTAGTGGCTACTCACTGTCAAGAGTTTCAAGGTGGCGACATCAATTTATACTCTATGTCCAATGTATAACAAGCTCCTATTACTCTATACATTTCCAAACACTTATTATTTTCCGTCTTTTTCATTTTATATCAAAATGTGATTAATTACTGATACCTTAGTGTGATTTTAATTTGTATTTCTGTTTCAGTGAGATTGAGAGACTTTTTTATATGTTTATTGGCCATCTGGATATATATATATTCTACAGTGTCTGTTCAAATGTCCTAATTATTTTATATTTTGGACATAAACCTTTTTCAACAATTGCAAATATATAACCCTATGACTGTCTTTTTTTCAAGTATAACTGACATATGATAGTTTTAAGGATTATAACAAAATGATTTTCAATATTGTTATATACTGCAAAATGATCATTACAATCAGTCCAGTTAACATCTTTCACCATACATATTTATAACTTTTTTTCCTGTGATGAGAACTTTTAAAATCTATCCTCTAAACAACTTTCAAATATGTAACACAGTATTATTAACTAGTCACCATGCTACATATTACATCCCCATGACTTTTTTTTTTTTAGTAACTGGAAGTTATTAAACCTCTTGACTTCCTTCACCTCATCCACCCTGACTTCAGCAACCACTATATCTGTTCTCTGTATTAATGAGCTCACTTGTTTTGCTTTTTAGATTCCATATATAAGTGAGATCTCACAGTATTTGTCTTTGTCTGATATTTCACTTAGCACAATGCCCTGGAGATCCTTCCATGTTGTTAGAAAATAGCAATACTTCATTCTGTTCACAGAGCTGAATGACATTTCTCTATGAGTTTGTGTGTTTATTTTCATCCACTCACCTATTGACAGACACTTGTTTCCTTATTTTGGCTCTTGTAAATAATTCTGCAATGAACACTGGGATGCCTATATCTTTTTAGCGCATTTTTTTTTTCTTTTTGGATAAACACCCAGAGGTAGAATTGCTAGATTACATGGAAGTTTTACTTTTTAATTTCGGAGAAACCTCCATACTGTTCTTCATAGTGGCTCCACCAATTTTCACTTTCACCAACAGTACACGAGAGCTCCCTTTTCTTTATATCCTTGCCAACATCTGTTATTTCTAGTCTTTTGGATAATGGCCATGCTAACAGGTGCCAGGTGATACCTCACTGTGGTCTGGATTTGTATTTCCCTGATGATTAATGATGGTGAGCACCTTTTCATATCTGTTGGCCATTTGGAGGTCTTCTTTAGAAAAATGCCTATTCAGGTCTTCTGCTCATTTTTCAATCAATTGTTTTTGCTATTGAGTTGTATGAGTCCTTTATCAGATATGTGATTTTTTTCCCATTCAGTAGGTCACTTTTTCATTTTGTTAATGGTTCCCTTTGAGGGGCAGAAGCTTTTTAGTTTGATGCAGAACCATGTGTTTATTTTCACTTCCCTGTGGCTCAGCTGGTGAAGAATCCGCCTGCAATGCGGGAAACGTGGGTTCGATCCCTGGGTTGGGAAGATCCCCTGGAGAAGGGAAACGCTACCCACTCCAGTATTCTGGCCTGGAGAATCCATGGATAGTCCATGGGGTCGCAAAGAATAGAACACAACTGAGCATCTTTCACTTTCACTTTAGTGTCAGATTCAAAATATCATCACTAAGGCAAGTATCGAGAAGCTTATCGCCTTTGCTTTCTTCTAGGAGTTTTATGGCTTCAGGTCTTAAGTTAAAGTGTTTAATTCATTTTGAGTTAATTTTTGTGTATGGTGTTAAGTTGGTCATCCAGTTTCTTCAAAAATATTTATTAAAGAGACAGTCCTTTCCACGCTGTGTATTCTTGGCTTCTTTGTCCTATGACTGTCATTGTGATGCTCTTTTGATGATCCAACGGTCTTACGGTTTTGTATTGATTTTAAGCTTTTAATGATAAAGTAATAAACTTGATCATCTTTCCCTGTGGTAAGTGCTTTCTGTGTCTCATTTAAATTATCTTTCTCTACCCCCAAGTCCTGAAGTTGTTCTCCTGTGTTACCTTCTGGAAGCGTTACTGCTTTATACTGAGATCAAAAGCCCAAGATGAATTGACTGACTCTGTATACAGTGTTTGAAGTAGTGATCAAATCTCACTTTTTCCCCAACTGGTTATCCAATGGACGGCACTGTGTGTTCAAAAGACTATCTTTCACCCAATGCTCTGCAGGCCGCCTTAGTCTTAAATGAAGTATCTTCGTATGCATGAGTTATTTCCTGGCTTTTTTATTTTATTCCACTGGTAATTTTGACTACCCTTGTGCCACTTCCTTTTCTTAATTACTGTAATTTTTAGAAGTCATGCTATCTTGCAAAGGTTTCTCACTGTGCTGTTCAAAACTGTCTTGACCATTCAGGCTAACAGTGTAACTTTCAGAGTTTAAAAAAATCTTGGGTTTTACAAAGCTTGCCCTGGATCTATCAATGCTGCTTTCAAAGATGTTCAGTTTTCTGTGCGAGTCTGGCACATACGTTGTTACATTTATTCCCTATTATTAAAAAATTCTCATTGCTTTTTTTCTAAAAAAGTCCCATTTTTTCACTGCTTATTGTTAACATCTCGTATCTTCACTTTGTATCTCTATTTTGACTGAGGCTGAGCATCTTCAGATATTTAAAATCTACTTTTATTTCCCTTTCATGTTCTTTGTTTTTTCTCCTTCTAGAAACTCTTAATGTACTAAAGAAATTAGTCCCTGTGATTTTTAAAAATGTGCAAATACACTTTCCCAGTTTTTCTTTTGACTTTAGAAAATAAGTTTGAAAATATACTTTTCCAAAGTCTTTTAAAATAGATAATAATCTGTAAAAAGGCATATTGAAAAATGTATCGACATATTACTTAAATATGTTTGAAGCCTAAGGAGGCTTGGAAGATGATATAAAAAGTGGGTTTACAATTTCACTCCTATTCCTATTGATGTTTGGTATCACTTACCATTTTTTTTTTCTTGTCGGATGATATTATGACATTCTGCATGTAAGAATTGTAAGTGGTCTGCTACCATTCGTTGTTGACATTCGTGAATCACTTTAGTATATGAACTTGGATGTAAGTATTTTCGACACCGAATTTCTTCATCTTTTAATCTACCTAGAACCTTTAGAAATATATTCTTACAGTCATGAACTACTATGAGAAAACACCTGAAATATCAGTAAGTAACTACATGGCAAATTAACAAACAGAATTATTTACATAATTCTATTCACAATTCAAAGTTCCATTCCATAAATCATTTCAAAATCTTATTTAAGCTACACTTCAGCACTGCCTTATGAAAAAGAACAAAAGTTAACTGGTCTGCATTTTTTCCCTTTTTTATTGACTCCAACTGTATATACAATTCAATGATTTTTGGTATATTATTAGTGTTTTTAAATTGTGGGCAAATATGTGTAACATAAAATTTGTCATTTTAACCATTTTGAAGTATTCAATCTAGTAGCATTAATTGCATTTACGATGTTGCACAACTGTCTATTCCCAAAACTTTTTCATTACACCCAACAGAAGCTCAGAAACCATTAAGCTATAATTCCCTGTTTTCCCCTCCCAAAAACTTTTAATCTACCTTCTGCCTCTCTGACTCTGTCTATTCTAGACATTTTATATAAGTTAAACCATAAGGTATTTGTTCTTTTCTGTCTGGCTTCTTTAATTCAGCATAATGTCTTCAAAGTTAATCCACGCTGCAGCATGTGTCAGAACTTCATTGTTTTCTAAGTCTGAATAATAGTTCATTGTATGTACATACATTTTGCCTGTCTTTTCAGCTCTTGAAAGACATTTGGGCTGTTTTCAGTGTTTGCCAACAGCCTGTTTTTGAGTCAGATATAATGAGAGTTTATATATCACCAGTACTCTCTGTGTACCTTTCAAGACTGGATCTGGAACCTTTAGTAAGAGTCTAAGATGTAGAAAGGGCTAAAAGCTAAGACCCACTGACAGTGTAACCTGCATTTAATGGAGGAAAATGTCCTCGATAACTTACTCAAGGTCCCAGAGCTAATCACTGACAAAGCAAAAGAGAATTAAGCAACTCCTGGACCTGGGTTTGTGGAACAGATACCAGTGTATCATATCAGTAAGTACTGATATTTCCTGATCTACATCCTATGGAGGCTTGATTACAGTTTTTCCACTTCAAACATTTCTTAAAGGTGAACAAACTAACAAAAATCATCTGATAATAAAATGCCTGAGATCCAACACTGTGGAAGAAAAAAACTATGTTATAATGTCTAACATATCTGATGACTGAATTTATAATCTGATTATTCTTTGACTAAGAAAATATACATAGCCATTTTAAATATGGTCATCAATGTGCTGGTTTAATGATTAAAATTTCTCATGCAAGTTTTTCTCAGTCTCCACAAACTTAACAGACCAAAAGACCGAGTACCTAGAATTATTATATTTTTACTATTTTTTTTCCTCCTATTTTACAGGAAGAAAGATTTAAAAAGCCTAGTACCTAGCTTTTGTACTTAGCCTATTCTCTTATTCCCTAAGCATAAAATATAGCTTATTATTTTGTCAAGAATATGATATATATTAATTTTAGATTAATCAGGATTATCAGAAAGCACTGACTACAATGAAAACTGGAACAGCTCTTTTTCTCATGGAAAATGTCAAGCAAGAACAATGACTGATCAAGAAAAACGGAACCTTTTCCACCAAAAAACAATATTAACTAAGATAACTAATATTAAAGAAGCCACACCTGATATATAATAGATGACAACAGTTAACGTAATGCTTTCCTACCTTTTCCATATACTGTGAGCAGTTTGATTCTTGTAATAAATTTGAAGCTTCTTGTTTGTAATACTCTCCTGTTTCAGTCAGAAAGGGAGACTCAAAGATTTCCTGATAAAACTAAATAAATCAATTAAATAATATTTTAAAAAAATCAGAACAAGCAACCTAAGAAATTAAAGGTCAATAATGTATGCTTTAAAGGAAGCTTTGTTACCTTTAAAGGGAATTTTTTCTTATACTGTTCAACATGAACAAAGGAGTTAATAACCCCATGGATTACTTTCTGGTTTGGGTCTTCTCCACCACGATCACTAAAACAAGGTAAAACAAAAAAACATTCTTGAGAATACAAGTATCCATGGAAATATACCAAAGTATGCCAAAATATGGCTGCTTATTCTGTTGGTCTAATCACTTTATTAAGTATTTTAAAGGTCATTGCACCCATGATACTTAAAATGCAATTTTTAATACTGCAGCTGAATTAATATTTATGACAGTTAGTATACCCATTAGATGTCATTTCAACAAAGAGAAAAGCTTAATTGTAAAATTAAAGATACTATGTTGATACTAAGATAATTCTTCAATTTTAATAGAGTAGCTATGAGCCCATCAATTCAAGACTTGATATACCAATGGTTAAGAATATTTGAATTTCACTCAACACAAACTCTGTTACTAGAGGATTTAGTCTGAGAATCCAGTTTTTAAACCATCACAAGTATGCCTACAGTAATCTGACAGGACTCATTCCTCAAAAGTACACTCTATACAGTATTTTGCTCATTGAAATGACTAATAGCTACTGTTCTCTAAGATATCTGCTAGAGCCACTGAGCTGCTTTCATCTAAGCACAAAGGTAATTCTCTACTTAGAATTTACTGAGATATGCTTTAATATTTCTATATTCTTTTACAGTTACAAAGGGATCTGAACTAATCTCAATTATTGCGATGTGACTCAACATTTCTCGATTATTGAGATGTGACACAATTATGTGACTTTTGGTAAGCTCCTACTCAGTCAAGGGCACTACTGGGATGCAAGTCTTAATCACAATAAGAAATGTAGGTGAATTTTTTATTTTTCTAATCATAGACATAGGAAAAAAAAAAAAAACATTTGCCTAAAGCCACAGTAAAACAGCCTGGCTCTATGTTGGAAGGTTCTGAATCCAATAATAATACTTAAATCAAACCATTATCCAGTCAAAAGTTTACCTTTCTATTGGTAATCTTCCACCTCACTTTAAAATATTTTCTTTGAATGAATAATTATTTTACCAAAAAAGCAACAGAAAAGTATATTATCATCATTTTTAGTAGAATCATCTGGGTTTTACACTGGGATAGAAAGACTTTCTAACATTCAGGAAAATTACTGAGGCAGTGACCTTTGTAAGTTAGTGTCCTTCCCTGTCTCTACCTCCCTCTAAGCCTCTTTCCTTCTTCCTTTAATTATCTGGATATTCTGGGAAAAGTTTTTTGTGATTCAATTAATATGGCTACAGTCCTTCTGACAGTCACAAAATCTTGGTTACAAAGTCTACATTTTGTTATTACTAATAAGAACAATAAATACATACAAGGTGACACTAGGTGAGCTCATGTCTTCTGCTCACCTTCCCTCTTAAGCCCAAATTAAATCTGGTGAAAAAATGATATGACTTAATCTATCAGTTTGGAGCGCATAGCTCTTTGCCTTTTAACTCTGTCTGGGACAAAGTGAGAAATATCTAAATCAGGTTACCTACAGTTATTTTCATGACCAAATTCTACTGTCCCTGCTCAGCACCCAGAAAACACCCACTCCTACTCCTGCCCTTTGTTCCTGACCCCAAAAGGCCCAGAGAAGCAGGAATCTGGTAAGGTATTGCCTAGAAAGAATATCAATATTCCTAGTGCTTAATGACTAAGTTGTTTTCTACTGTAAGAATAACATCTGAACTTAGAAAACCTTAGGCATAATTATTCAATCTTTAAGATCACCACATACTTTTATAACTGCACAAAATGTACAACAAAATCATTATAATTTATTTCTATTAAGTTGACAGATAATGAAAATAAACTGAAATGATGCTAAGGTAGTACTATATAAAAGCAATGACTAAGCTGGTTATGTGAATAAGCTCTGGATTTATCTGAGAACAGTGATCCCAAGAGATGAGCCCTGAGAACAGAATATAAATAATTTTTATTATGTGGTTCATTATTTGATCTTGACAGAGCTAAGTGGAAAATGCCTACAACAACCGTAATGAAATCACTCGGCTGGGAGCCTATAGGAATTGTTTACTGTAGTTCTTAAGACCCGGATTTTGAAGTCAGACTGCCTAGGTTCAAGTTCTGGTTGCTTTAATATGTCACCATGTGCAGGTGCTTAACCTTTAGTACTTAAAGATTTCTCCTTCTGTAAAGTGGGGATAAGAAATGCACCTATTCTCAAGAGGATATGGTAAAGATTAAGCATAATCCAAGGAAGTATATAGCACAATGCCTAGTAAAGGAGTGAAGCATCAGTAAGCTAGCATTTTAAGTACACACTGAGCAGAATGAAAGCAGGAGAAGAAAGCCAAGAGACCAAAACAAAAAACAAAAAAAGCACTGAGTGTGATTTTAAAACCAAGGCATTTGAGAGGGCAGACTAGGTTTGTGATGGTCATTAAAAGTTAGGCTGAGGGACTTCCCTGGTGTAACAGTGGTTAAGAGTCTGCCTGATGGCTGTAATTCCTGGTTCGGGAAGATCCCATATGCCCAAGGAGACAACTAAGCCTGTGCGTCACAACTACTGAGCCTATGCTCTACAGCCTGTGCTCCGCAACAAGAGAAGCCACTGCAATGTGAAGCCCACGCACCACAGCTAGAGAGTAGCCCCCGCTCGCCACACCTGGAGAAAGCCCTCATGCAGCAACGAAGACCCAGTGCAGCCAAAAAAAAAAAAGGCTGAAACTCTCATACGTCCTGATTCTGCTATGTGACAATGGGCAAATTAATCTTTTGGTGAAACCTTCATTTGCCCCCTGTGATTAAGATGAGAAGAATAAATTAAACGCAGTCTCCTGCCTCAATCCAAACCTGAGAAGTGATAGGAAGGATACTTTTTAATATTCCATTGTTGGCAGTAGCTCTTGGACCTGTAGAAATTGAAAATAAGATGGAATGAAGACTAGATAGCACAGAAAAAACAAAAACGCACAAGAGAAAGGACAGCTACAAGAAGGGGGTGGAAGACGTGAAGGAGGATGGGCAAGGAGAGGCAGAACTGAAAGTGGGCTGGCGCAAAACCAGTGAGCTCACTGGCAGACTAGCTGCTCAGTGTGTCCTGCAGGAGCAGTGAGCGTAGTCCCAGGAGGAAGGAAACTCCCTGCACCCTCTGTGGTATCCACTCGAGGGCACCTGCGGTGGTACTGGGAAATCAAGGACTAGAAAGATTTGGTAGCATCAAGGCTTGATGAGTGGTAGAGAAATGGGTTCCCATACTCTGCCTTTGGAAGAACAGGTACTTTATAGAGGGCAAAATTCTAAATCCATATACCCCGTGGCTCCAAAAAGCTGCATATGTGCATAACAGAACTCAGAGTTGTACTAATGGAGAAGACTGGAAACAACCTAATACACATCACTAGGAGAAGAGTTTAATAAAATGAGGTAGAACCATACTAGACATAGTTTAGGAAGAAGGAGGAAGGTAAGATCTCTATGTACAAACACAGAAAAATTATCAAGACAGATATATCAGTATGTCACAAACGATTTTTAAAAGTTAGAAAAAAATAAAAAAAAAATATACACTTGAAAAAAGAAAACAAAAAAATATTCTGTATCCTATTTATTTCTGTACAAAGATATAAAAATTCATAGGAAAAAGTTTGAAAAGACAGTTAACCAAATGATAAACAGGGATTACCTCCATGGAGAGGAAAAGATCTGGAGCATTCAATGTTTTTCAAGAATTCATTTACATATCATTTGTGTATTTGGAACTAAGTTTTTCACTGAGTAGCTGGTGCCAGGTCTGAGGAAGAAAATGTACAAGATAAGCCTGGAACATCCTGACACACGACATAGCAAGAAAGTTATCAAGGATGACAACAGTCATAGCAAAAAGACTCTGGCACCAACTAACCAAAGAGAGGCTATTCAAACTTTAATAAAATCGAGACAATAGAAACAAATCAAATATATTTAAGTCTTTAAGTTTCATCATGATATATTGGGTGGAAAAAGCTAACTGGCCAATTTCTGAAGATGACAGCAAACCAATTCATTATCCTGACAAATGGGTAAAGAAAAGGAAAAAAAGCAGTTATTTCGCCTTTCGTATATGACAACCAAATAATAGACAAGGGTAAGTATATTTTTATAAAATTTTTCAAGTTAAAAAATGAAAATCAAACAAGAGGATTAAAGTGGCACTATTTTACAAATCTCAATAAACTAAAAGATGCCAGCATTTAGCATCTTAAATTTAAGATTTAGCTGCTTAAATTTTAAAAAAGAGTAAAAAATCATACATTATGAAAGAACAAAATATCTTGGTTTGCCAGGGAGAACCGACCTGAGTCGGCCACTTAACTACCAATTGACAGGAAACACACAGGACAAAGGAACACATATAAATGGGCCTCATGCACTCAACTGGCGAAATCTAGACAGTGGGAAAGTATAAGGATCAAATGGCCAGAATTCCTGAACAAATGTATTACAAGTGGGAAAAAAAAAGAAGGATGGAGGAAAAATCTGTTGATTAAAATGTTTTTTAGGATGAACATGACTAAACTGTAGCATCTAGGAATGCACACACGGGTGAAAAAACCGTAAAGAAACAGAGGAAAGTGACTGCGCAAAAGTCAGGACAGCTGTTGCTCGGGGAGAAAGGCAGGGGCTGGGACACACAGAGTTTCAGGGGAGGCTGGCGTGGCTCCAGTTCTTAACCTGGGTGGCAGGCAGAAGCGCATTTGCCTTTGAATAATTCATTCAGCTATACATTTGTGTTGTATGGTCTCCTCTGCTGCTGCTGCTGCTAAGTTGCTTCAGTCGTGTCCGACTCTGTGCGACCCCACAGATGGCAGCCAACAGGCTCCACCGTCCCTGGGATTCTCCAGGCAAGAACACTGGAGTGGGTTGCCATTTCCTTCTCCAATGCAGGAAAGTGAAAAGTGAAAGTTGCTCAGTCGTGTCTGACTCTTAGCAACCCCATGGACTGTAGCCTACCTGGCTCCTCCGTCCATGGACTTTCCAGGCAAGAGTACTGGTCTCCTCTATCTATATTTAATTTTACACTAAGAAGGTTAAATGATACACTCACACACACACAACAAAACCCCCCAAAGTCCAAGGACACGGTTTTAACAATATTAACATGTGACAGAACATGGAAAAAGAGCATAAGATAGATAAAGGAACTACGTAACAGTAAAAAACATACAGAGAATAATCTTCACATTTATTCAACTAACAGCAGAGGCCCAAAAATCAAAAAGCAAAAATAGCCACTGCAAGGATGAAAATCAATAAATTTAAAACAAGCTGGGAAATTTAAACCTCTCTTAGAAACTGAGATATGAAAGAATTAAGCCTACTACATTAAATTTTATGAGACCCTGATGGCTTAGATGGTAAAGAATCTGCCTGCAAATTAGGAGACCTGGGTTCAATCCCTGGAGAAAGGAATGGCAACCCACTCCAGAATTCTTGCCTAGAGAATTCCATAGACAGAGGAGTCTGACTGGCTATAGTCCATGGAGTTGCAAAGAGTCAGAGACAACTGAGCGACTAATACACACACATTAAATTTTATTTTTATCCATGATTATATTTTTTCTTCAATGAAATCTATATTTTTCTTCAATGAAACCTTAGAAATAGAATAAAAAGCCTATGAATATGTCAGAGAAAATACAAATCAGTCACAGCAGCCTATGTTATAAATTGCTCCTAATTCACAGGTGAACAAAGAATTTTATTTAAAATTTTTATTTTTGCTCCAAGACTATCTGACACTAGAAAGTTAACTACAGAGCTACTAGGAAAAAAGGAAAGCAATTTTGAATCCATTTAATATTAAAGAGTTTGTGTTTTCAGTAGTATCCTTAAGGATCTAAACAATTCCTTTTACTTGCATTAAAAAACTGATCTGCTTTCTTCTCTCCAATTTTACATTCTTACACCATAACATTTAAATCCATGAAATTACAGCATTTTATTAAAATTGTCAGTGTTAGGCTGTTACTACACTGAAAGTCCCAGTTGGCATTCTACTATTTTACTACAAAAGACAAGTTATTATATGAATAGAATTACTTCTATCTTTCCTTTGTAAAGCAGACACTATGAAAATATGCTGACACATAATCTATGACTCCATCACTTGCTTCTTTCTTCCTTATATAGAAGGAGCAACTTTACTTTTGGATTATCAATTAAACTTTGTGTGTACACATTTAACGATACCACAAAAAATAAACTAAGAATTGTTTCATTGACTCTCTTAAGCAAACAAAAAAATTCTGCAATCTACATTCCGTTTTTTAAAAAATCCTCCATTAGCCTGACAGATAACTTTACCTCAAGGCTGAGATGGCCCTCAACTTTCTGAAATCTTCAAAGAAGATTAACACTTTATAAATGGTAAATCATACCAGTCTCCTAGGGTGGCAAGAATTAAATGGGATTAGCATGTAAAACTTCAATCGCTGCTTGGTACACAGTTTCCATATTTTATTATTATTACTAAGCCTTAGTACCCCTTGCTAGAAAAGGTAAGGTAATACCTACTTAATAAAGCAGACATAAAAAAAAAAATGAGATATTAGTAAAGCATGTCAAATAATACTGTATAGGAAACTGACTATAACAACAAAACTAAAATGAGTTGGCCTAATGTTTCTGACCATAGTCTCTATGTCTCTTCCAGAACTAGTATCCTACAGTTGTTATTGTTTTTCTTACACAATCATGCTTTCCTTAATTTTTCATTAAATTCACTTTTAACAAGCTAACAATCACACTTAAAAATTTACTAGGTTGAATCAAAATTGTTATAAAAGAGATACTCATTAAAAGTGCATTTAGAAAATTTATAACAATATTTCCATTATACTTGTAAAATAGCTGCATTTCAAGAATAAAGTTGATATTTTTAGCAAAGGAAATTATATTAGAGCCTACAACCCTTGTTGGGAGTGCCCTTTTAGTTATTCATAGTTCAGCAGAGAGAAGAGGAAGGAAGAAAACAGTTCCACCCTACTGCTCCACTGCCTCTTTTCTCTCTCATCCCCATTGGAAACAATGGAATTATTAAAGTGTGAGTGACCATTTTTAAAAACCAAGTTATTAATTCCTACCACATACTTCTCATTTGGTATTAACTATTAAAATAGTGTCTTATCCTTTTTGGTGAACTTTTTTTCATAACCCCTTATGTCCTATTAGGAGCCCCATAGTAAGAACAATGCTTTCCTTTTTTTCCTCACATTAAAAAACTCCCTGTTTGGGTATTAAAGAAAGCAGTTTCAGAGGGAGTGGCCATTATCATGTGGCAATTCACTGGTCTAGGGAATTCCCTTCACAGCAGTTCCAGTCACCTAGGGTCTAGTAAGAATCTTCTAGGCCACACCTGAGCCAAGGACGCCCCACTCTGGACTCCGCAGGAAAACTTACACTGTGCCACAATCTATTCATACAGCAGCTTAGACAAGCTGTCCTCTCTGGGCCACAAGCAGAATCAACCATTCTAGAGCCTTTTTCTCATAAATTTGCCTCATGGGTTAACTGGTTATAAAGGTAACCAACTAACTAGAAGAATCTCTTTTCCTGAGCAGGTTATTGTCATCAGGGTACTGCCTACAGGATCCAAGAGGTTTCGGGACTACAGAGGAAGTCACCTCCTTCAGGAACTTACTTATTTACTAAGCATATGCTGTCATAGTAAAATCTTGTTGGTTTTGCCCCCTCAAAACCAAAAGGTTATAAAACCACTTTAAAATACTGGCTTTAATAAAATGGAAAAAGAGGGTCATTACAGTAAAATGGGGCCTATGTGCAGTGGATAGCCTGGCCAGTGTTCACTATTTTAAACCATTTCAATCAGCAAATCAGAACCAACAAGGAGATCAATGTCAACACTCACTTTTTGATTTCTCGAAGCAACATTCGGATAAGGATGGTCTGAAGTGGTTCAACCATCAATTTCCTCCACATGTCCAATGCTAGCTGCCAGGAAAAATGAAAATCATCAAGGCTGAATTACTCAGTGTTTGCTTTAAACATTTGTAAAAGTAAATACCCATCAGAAGAAGTATTTATAACTTTATTTCAAAACTCAAATAAAAACTGAATATACATAAGGAAAATAAATGGCTTAATTCAAAATGACACTGAATCACATGTCAGACATTCTGAATAAGCAACAGAATTAAGGTTTTTCATTAACTGAAAATCTTACAGAAATAAATGATTTTTATAAAACCTTAGTTAAAATAAATTTGCTGCATCCACAGATTTCTATTTCATCTCTTCTGGGTTCTCTTTTAAGTCCATGTCCTTCACATTTTTTTTTTTAATTATAAGGGTCTTAACATTTTCTAAATACATTTTATGAGCTTTTTCATACAGCAAAACTATTAACCTTCTGTCATTCATCCACCATTAATTTAATTATTAAAATAATACTTTTCCCACATCTTTTCTGTTCTTCTCATCTATGTGAAAGTCTTAGTAAATCATAACAGTATTTCATTTATTTAACATTTAGGATGTTTTAAATCTTGACAATTTTAAGACAGTCAACTCAGTGTTCTTAAGAAGATAGTGAATCACATTACTTCAGTATATAAAAGCATGTTTATGTCTGGCAGTCTTTTAAAGAATTTCCTACCTCTCCTATTTCCATAAGTGGTTCATTCATATCTACACCACCATAACCATACTGAAGGTCAGCTTCTGTCAGTTTATTTTTTTTAATAAACTGTGTGTTGAGATACCTGGAAAACAAATGTAGTATCAAGATGCTATGTCAAAATCAGTAGGAAAGAAATAACTTGGAATTTTAGAACAATAACTTTAGAGTTATAATCAACTACAGAATAGTTCAGTAATACACCCCAAAGAAATTAGAAATACAATTTTTAAAAAAGATAAAAGTTATCAGCCAAACTCTCTTTGCAAGGTTCTAAAAGACAAAAAATAAGACCTCTCAGGTAGAAAAAAAAAAAAAATCCTATTTTCACAGTCCCACTTAAAAAAAACTCAAGGGTTTTGTTCCAAAAATTTCCTATACTCTTAAGAGCTCAACAGCTGCTATCCAAGGGTCAGACCCTCTACAAGTTAATTTACTCATTCTCAGATTCTCCTTAAATAAGCCGAGTTCACTTTGCAAAGAATTAAACAGAAAATGCTTAAAAAGATCAAATTCAAGTAAGTTCTCTAATTTATATTTTGTCACCATTAAATATGTAACTTTTCATTTTTGAACCAAAAACAAAATCACAATCACTAGGTAAGAAAATGGAACAGACTTACAGACAGGTAGAAGGAAAAATGGACAGAACTAAGATCACTGTGTCAATCAGAGGGAAACAGCTTTATAAAGAAAGACCAACTGTGATGAACTCTTAGAATCACTGAGATGAACAGAGTTCTAAGATTAACGGAAATGTGTGCAAAGGGTGTGCAATATTCAAGTACCACTTGCCACCATCCCAGATTTCACAAGGCCCTTCATGCTCACCTCCTAAAACTATTCGTTGGACAGGTTCTGCCAAGGTGAAAACGGCTATTGACGATATAAGTATTTAGGCAACAACCACGAAATCTCTGTATTAAAACACACACGTTTGCTGCATCGAAATCAAAGGTCTACTCAGTGTTCACAGACAACTGAAACTGAAAGCAAAGACAACAGAAATCTCAACAGCGTAACTCCTCTGCCAATTCTACGAAGCACAAGGCCAGAATCGTTACACACGTTCCCTCCCACCTTCACTCACTTCAAGCTCTGGCCTCCAGGGCTTACACCATTCAACATTTTAGTCTCTTCTGTCCACTGCTTATAAAGTCATTTCCTTCCAAGTACCATTGAACCTTCCCTTTCATTCTCACTATAACCCTTGTAATTTCCTGCTGGGTTTCCAACCATGCTTCCAGCTGAGGAAAGGGGAACAGGAGAGAGGGAGGAAGCCTCAGCTCGAGAGAAAACGCCTGCTTCACCTGAAAGCAGATTCTCTGGGGCAGGGAGGCACCTCTGGCCTAGGTCACTGTGGTCTTGGCTCACACAACTCTCAGGCCTGACCTAACCCCCAGTGCAAACCAGCCTTCACTCCCCACCCCCAGTGAAATTAGTATCTGATACACAACTGTCTTCTTTTCTTCACAGTACTTGCCACTGTGTGAAACAACCCTGTTCTTTCTTTGTCTGCACATACTCTCTAGAATGTGAGGGCTGCCAGACGGTGTCCAGAATAGTGTCAGGCAGACAGGCAGTCCTTGAAAAATACTTCTTCGAATTAATGAAATGAATAAGCGGGTAACTTTCCAGCAAGCATGGATGGCAAAAGCTAACAGTAGAACACAAGTCTGGAAAAGCAGCCTGTAGCCAGATCATAAAAGTCATGAATGCCAGGAAATAAAAACAGTCACTAATATTTATGGAGTGCCTATTATGCATCAGAGACAGCTCTAAGCATTGCAGCTGGCTGAATAATAGGAGGTAGGTATTTGTGGTACCATTAGGATCCCCATTTTATATGTAAGAAAACTGCAGCTTAGAGAGTTTAAAGAATTCAGCAGAGGTCCATCCACTACTAAGTGGCAGAGCTGACTCAGAAAATTCATGAGGGTTCCCTCTCTCATTCAGCAAGTACTGACCAAAAGCGTATTACACGCCAGGTATAAGGCAATGGGGACAGAAAAAAAGAAAAAAATGTAGTGAGCTTACCCATCTGGCAGGACATAACAACACAAAGAAATGTAGTCTTTCTGAGTAGGGGGAAAACTTAACTGTCATACCTGCACCATTACATGTGCCTTTCTGTAAGAGCCTCTGCTCCAAACCACTCCTTTTCTGGTCAGTGTACCATGGCCATCAAGAATCCTACCTAGACCGTTAGCACCACTCACCTCACTCTCCATTTTATCTCCTTTTCATCAGTTGGTCCTCCTGGTCTAAACTATTCATCACCTCCTCCCATTATTTTCTTTTTTCACTTCCAATGCATTTGTTGACTCTTCGTTTGGATCAAGTGCAACATTCTCATGACTGGTCTCTGTTTCCCATTTCTGGCATCTCTCATTCATCTGAAAACTATTTTCAGGATATCAACTTCCTATCCAGATACCTCCAGAAGCCCCCTTATTCCTATATTAAATGTAAACTTCTTAGCACTGCTGACTTGGAAGAGAAGCTGCTATATCTGCAGAAGTCTGGATTCACTCACTGATCCCTTCCCAAGGTCTGTGTGTATATTTCAGAGCCAGTACCCTGTGTCAGGGGAGCTTCAAATGTTGTGTTATTTCAGAGGACAAGTCACTATTCTCTTTCTCTCATGGGACAAATTTTAAACTAACTTTTATTATCTAGATCCTTCTCATTCCAGATATTCTACTCTTGACAGCTTAAGCTTGATAGAGAAGCTTTTAAAGTAATTTATAGATATAGCTGAAAAAAGTAGGGTAGTTGTTCATTTTGATTCAGACATAATTCTTAATTTCTAAGTCACTGTAGCACTTTACAATAGAATTCATTAACCACACATTTGTTTTTAAATGAACATATATATACCATGAGATCGTAAAATAGCTTCCAATAAATTCTTTATTTTAGTCTTTACTCTTTTGCACAGGTAATACCTCACTACTCAGGTGCAACCTGTGCAGTAATACACATTTTTATAATTCATCCTGGCTCAAAGTGGTTAATAATTATCCTTTGCTTTTCTGGAGTACTAGCAGTAACCCAACAGCATTAACTAACAAGAACTAAGAGCCTAAAGGTAAATTTGAAACCTCTAAGCAATCAGGCATTTCAACCTATCTTAAGAGAATTGCATTACAAGAGCTGTTCTCATGCTAATACCTGCTGGATTTCAGGAGTTGTTAGGTCTCAAGCTAATTGCTCCACTCCATGAGGTCGCAAAGAGTTGGACACAATTTAGGACTAAACAAATAACCTTGTGTCCCAGCAGTTCCATCAAGGGCCAGCAGGGCCTAAACAGGTACGGAGTAGCAGGAAAAGTGGGACAAGAACATTATCATTTTCCTTTAAGATCAAAATCCTTAAGTCACCTATGCTAAGGCACATCCATCTTATAAATCAACCAGAGTAAAGAAGAGGCTAGAAATTACTTCGAAATAATACTGAAAAATACTTTTGAAACAAAACTGATTTTTTTTCCTTTACATTTCTGTACACAGATTTCCTTATAGACTGAGATTGCTAACAAGATAGCCTGGATAACCTACTATCCAACAAGTATCACACACTCTTCATCTAATTACTGCCAAATGTACCTCCGTGAGATCTCATGACTCAGTCTACCGGTATAATTAAACAATGATAATCATCACATGAAGCCAACCACATGGAGGTCAAACAAAACACTCCAAGTGAATCCCGTGAGCCATTGACTCTAAGCCTTTGCTACAGACAGTGGAAAGGTACTAAATGATCAAATTTGCACTGAAGAAATTTACTAAATAGAATACATTAGAAATCAAAAGCTGGGAAACTAGTTACATTATTGTTAATATACAGGTGAGAAATGATAAAAAGGTTGAACTACCATACTATAATAGCAATGCAAAGGAAATAATAAATTTAAGAGACATGTGGAGGATTTGACCAAGAGGCATCAGGCAGAGAAGATAACCCCAGTGAAAGATAACCGACTTCTGGCACATACATCCGGGTGTCTAGTACTATCATTAACTGAGATGAGCATCACTGGGGGGCAGTGTGTGTATACAAGATAACAAGTTGTGAACATCTACAGCACGATGTTACCACAGAACACCTAAGAGGTACAGGCTGTCAGGTAAGAATACTCCTCTGAAACTGAGGCTACCCGCAATAAATGTCTAATTTGGTGGTAATCAATATACAGGTTGTAGTTAAAACCAGGAGTAACTGAGATCATCCTAGAAAGAATAAGGAGTGTGGCTAAGGAATAAGAATAGAACCTACATGACTACAGTCTATCTAGGATGAGATCAGGCAGAATGAAGGCGTTGAATGGACTTACTCAGGCTGATCTGGGTTTAAATTCTCCCCTTGTCATTTTTCCAGCTCAGGGACCTTGAGCAAAGACATTTAACCTCTCTGACCCAGAGTTTTCCTCCACTGTAAAAAAAATCACCTCAAACGGCTTTATTTGTATGCATATATATATGTGTGTGCATCATATATAAAACTTAATAAAAGTTCTTTAATAGTACTAATTTCAATAGCACCAAACTGATTTTGGTCAAAAGAAATGCAGAAGAACCAAGAGAATGCTATCTCAGAAAACTAAGAAAGACCAGAAAAATAACTTCGATCTTTGCTAAAGCATCTCAGCTAATGAGGGGTTCCACTGCCCACAAACAGGTGAAGCGCTTGGTCATCTGTACACCAGTGGCTCCAGCTTCTCAGCAGGTGCAAAAGCACACATGTGCCCTCACTCTGATCCTTAAACCTCCCTCTGCTCTCCCTCATAGTTTAGCTAAAGAATTCTCAAAGTTCTATTTATGACTAGGTCACTTTGGTGGGTGAGGTAGGGAAAAAAATCAAATAGTCAGGATGTTTAATGGATGGCAGACACCATTTTATAAAAGCCAAAGCCGCAGTAAGCCATGCCTTTGTTAGCCATTGCTGGTTTCTGGTTTGGTTTTGTTACATTTTGCTCTCCTAAGAAGAAACAGAGCTACTGGCTATTTAGAATTAAGCTCCAGTTTCTAACATAAGCAACCTACATCTAGTAAAGTCCAATGTTGATATAAAAACAAAAGAAAACAAAAAACCCATAAAGCAAAGAAGGACAAACACAAGGAGGTGACCGTACCTTGGCCCCAGTGTGGCTTCCTGCAAGTGAAAGTGAAAGTCGCTCAGTCATGTCCGACTCTTTGCGACCCCATGGATTCTCCAGGCCAGAATACTGGAGTGGGTAGCATTTCCTTTCTCCAGGGGATCTTCCCAACCTAGGGATCGAACCCAGGTCTCCCATATTGCAGGCGGATTCTTTACCAGCTGAGCCACCAGGGAAGCCAAGCATCATGTAAATGTGCAAGTCAGTTCGGTTTCTCAGTTTCTCCTCAGTAAGAAACTGACGCAGCGGTTCATCTGTGGCCCAAGCCACAAGGCAGAGGGAGTACAGTTCTCACTGCAGCCATCACAGCCACTGGGGCCAGCATCATTCCTTTATTTATCCACAATCCTTCAATAAATGAGATTCTGCCTGTGTACCCCAGAACCTATTTCCAGTGTTGGCGTGAATGAGTCAGAGAGGACCAGGCCAGAGTGCCGTGGAAACATGTAGGAGGGGGCAGTTAAGAGAGGAGATTAAAGGAGGAGACCGAGTCAACAAGTTCAGGGCAGGGAATGGGGATTAGTCACTCAGGGAAAGGAAGAAAAGCAATCCAGACAGACGAACAGAATGGCGTGAGGAAAGGCAGGATGAGATGAGGCTGGGTACCTTCATGAGACATAAAATACTGAATCCTGGAGTCAAACAGCAAAACACTGGAGGAGGGCCCTGGCTTAGATACACTAGAAGTTTCATCCAAGCTGAAGTTTCACTTTAGATCTGTCAAGATTTAATGCGCGCTACCCAGTCCCAGACAACTGAAGAAACAGCTATACCATCAAATACAGCTTCAGTTCTCACAGACTAAGTTTCCACACCAAATATCCACATGACCCGCACTACAGACCTTTCCCCTTAGCACAGAAAAGTCCATACATCACGAAACGCTTCAGTTCTGTGCATTTAAATAGGTCATAAAAGCAAAAACTCCTTCAACTACCAAACACAGGTGTCTGTCAGGGGAGTGAAAGTGCACTTACCTGTACAAGCAGTCCATATAGTCTGCACCCTTGCTGTATTCCTCCCAATACCTATGATACATAACAAGCACCTGCTCTTCAGACTCCAGAACTCTCTAGATAAAGAAGAAAAACACTTTTTACTCACAAAGCAGTGATCATTTTCATCTGTAAGCAATGAAATTTATCAAAAACTAATGTTCTTATATAAATGACATAATTTGAGCATTATATATTTACAAATTACATTCTAATTTAACTACCTTCAGTAACAATGAAAGAGCTAGGAGAAAAAAACAACAACAACGTGAATCTTAAGATTCCTAAGATAAAAAAATAAAATGCCACGGTTTGATGCTGTTCCTTGGGCTAGAATACTAGGTCAGATTAAAACAGAATGTAATTCTATTGCCATACATCTCTCTGTTTCCTCATGTCCATCAATTCTGATCAGACTGCTAGCTGTACATCATCACCTCACGTTATTCACTTCTGTGAATAAGACTATGAAAACTGACAATTTTTCCATATTCTCCAAATAAGTTATTGTATATTTACTTAATAAAATAAAAATAAAAGCCTACTATCTTTTGAAAAATGAAAATCAAGCTGAAATCTGAGGCCTGGTATTTAAAAAGTTAATTTTAATGTAAATTCAGTATAACAACAAAAGTCACTGGCTAGAACGGACATTCCCAAAGTCACCGCTTCTTGAACCTCAACTGTCCTTCCATCAACTATCCATGTGACCTTGGGCAAGTCCTGACCTCAAGGCTCATCTAATAACTCTGATGAAATGCTATGCTTTTAAGCTTGGAATTTTAACAATTAAAGCTCACAATGATAGGAAGAGCCGACAAATAGTACTTCTTTAGACTACCATGTGGTAAATAAATTAAAAATACCAACCACTATTAATAATGCCACACTTCTCAGGTGGCATAGTGTGGTACAGAATCCACCTGCCAATGCAGGAGACACAGGTTCAATCCCTGGGTCGGGAACAGCCCCTAGAGTAGGAAAGGGCAACCGACTCCGGTATTCTTATCTAGGTCATTCCATGGACAGAGGAGCCTGGCAGGCTATGGTCCATGGCATCACAGAGACGGACACGACTGAGAGATTGGCATGGCACAGCATTAACAGTGCTAGGCAACAGGGCCCCTTAGGAACTTCTGCGGCTGGTGGGATAAAATATAAATCCAGAAACAATTCCTTACTACAGTCATTCCTGAGTATCAGCAGGGGCTGTTTGTAGGATGCCCCACAGATACCAAAACCCACAGAGGCTCAACTCCCCTACAGTCAGGCCTCCACATCCACCAATATGGAAGACACAGATATGGAAGAGCAACTGCATTAAGTCAAAAAATAAAAAATGTTCATGACTTAAGACCTAGTAATTCTCAGTCTAGGGACTTACTAGAAATTTCTAGCTATTTAGAAATAATAACAAATAGGTAAAACAGGCTTTGAAAAATGAGTTTTTCTTCAAAGGTTGTAAGGAACTATCACAGGACCAATTTTGCTCTACTTATAGGTTATTACCCTATGAAAAAGGCCTCATTCGAGTCATGTGCAGGGTTACACACACTACACAGTGTATGTTACTTTATCTCTATTTGATAGATAAAAGAACTTAAAGTTCAAGCCAGGTTAAGTGAGGTAGGTTAAGTGAGTTGCCCAGAGTCACAGGGCTAATAAAAAGTGGTCAAGTTTCTAGCTCAAACAATAAATGATCTCACCCAGTTCCTGATAAGATCACTAATCCGAAATAAGTTAGAAATGCTGCCGTTAGCCAAATACTGCAAATTTGTTCACTACACATACACAGATCAACAAGTCTGATGTTTCCCTCATGTGCATGGCACACTGACCGAAATAACTGGTCATGGGGAGTTCCTGTCATGCTTTCTCATTTACCATTCTCCTTTTCAATCCTAGGATTTTCAAGACCTTACAGAGGATATTAAGAGGCAGCTAAAAGGTTGATTACAAAGACAGAGATTCACCAAGAGGTGGGGAAGGGACAGTAAAAACAAAAAAAACTTGGTTCTACAAACACCATCTGAAGAACATGTGAGGACTTGATTTCAAGTTGAACAAATCTTGATTTGAAACTCTCCTCACTTACTAGCAGCATGACCTTGAGCAACTAAACTGATTTCCTTGGAGAACCTAACCACACAGTGCTTGACTCATAGCTCTTAAATACATTTTAGAAAAATGTTATTTAGGAAACAAAACAAATAACCTTAACTTGATACAAGTTCAGCACTGGAAAACAGTGAACTAGTCAAATAACTATGTAGCCATAAACACACTTACATCATGTGTACAGCAGTCCTTACCTTGTGCAAATGCCGTACATGATTTTCCAAAAAAATCTTAGTTTCTGTATAAAGTCTTTCTCCAAGGGGTTCAGGATAGGCCACACATAAAGCATAGATATCTCTAGTTAAATTGTTAAGGTTTTCATATTCACTGGAAACATTACTTTAAAACAAATGAGATTTAACTCAAGTTAAAAAATGAAAAACCTTTATTTCATTCTTATAGTTTAGGATTATATAGATACACACAGAATGAAGGACACTGACCCAACACGTGACAGGACAGCATCACATAAGGTAAGTCACACACCCCACAAAATGCTTTGTAAGAAATAAGTGCTAACATGTGGTGCTGCACAGTTCTCAGTAGAGGGTGGGCGGCTTTTGTTTTTTCAGTTTCAAAATATGAAAGATTTATCACCACTAAAATTTCTACCTAAAATATCTGAGTATCAGAAGTCAACCTTATATTCTTGGGCAAAATAACAGGAAAAGGAGAGAAACTGGCTGTAGAACAATTAGGAACACAGTTCTTTATTTTTCAAAATAAAATTTTAAAACTGAGATTCCAAGTTTGCTGTTTGCGCAGACATTTTTTATTTCAGGGGAGGAGCAGAAAACTCACAATCAGGTGAAGAGTAATTGGACCATCTTAGACAGATCAAACAATAAACATCTTAGAAATATCAATAACTGAAGGGACTTTTCAAGGAAGCTAGCTATCTCAAAATCATTTACAAACCAACAAATAACTATATATTCTGTAGAATAAGAACACATTTAATTATTCATTTTCTTTAACTTATGCTCATTTTTCTCTTGTCATCTTCTATGACCAACTCCTCCTCTTCTCTTTTGACTCATTATTTTACTTAAAATAGTGTTAAAAGTACCTAAGTACTTGCCTAGCCCAACCTCATTCATGCACAAGTAACTTTTAACGCTTTTTTAAGTTTTTACTAAGATTCCAATCAGAAACAGTTCATGATGTTCCACACACACACAAAAAAAAAAAACTTAAAAGAGACTAGTTCAATAATAAGCTCTTCAAAGGCAAAATCCATTATCAATTATCATCTAAATACAATGGAAAGTACAAGAAATCAGATGTTAGAAATCTTGCATAGAGTCTGTGCTCCATCAACGATTACCAGCACAGCATGGGTGGGTCCCTTTACCCCTGAGTACCAGTTTCCACATCTATTATATCTGCCCCACTGATCTGACAGGCGTGTTTGGGGCACCAAATAACACTAAAAATGTAAAAGATCTCTGCAAACTATGACACCTTCTAGAAAAGTTACCATCATTTTCTGTATCTGCAGTGACTAGAACACAGATAGCCTATCAAATGTTTCTTACTGACAACTGCAACAGTAATGAATTCAAAGAACTTCACTGCTCCTGCACCAACATTCAGTTTAATATTAACAACTGGGTTAGGCATTGACAACAAGTTGAATCACTCTTATGAAATCCCAGCCTTTCTAGAGAATACAAACCTTGTTCGGTGAGGCAGCCATCCTTCAGCCCAGAGCACAGATGGAGGGTGCAGTGAGCCGGGGTGACAGGAACCTTCACCCACATAATAATACCTTCACGTCTCATCTTCCCTTTAGACGGAAAGAGTCTCTGGTTCCTACAAGGTCTACTCAGTCCATAAAGCCTCCTACAGGGCCCTTCAACCCAGAGACTAGGCCTAATCCCTACTCCCTTCCTTCATGTGGAATGTCCCTGTGGTAGAAGGTGAAGGCAGGTCAGCAGTCTGCCAGGGCTGCCCCAGGCCCTCCCAGCCACAGCGCCTGGCAGACACTGGGCAGAGCTGCTAAGACAGCCACCCACCCCTCTCCCCAGCTACCTGCAGCTGAGGGTTCCAAGAGACCTCTTTAACCTCCCAAATACTAAAAAGCTAAAGTAGTGGAATGCTGTGGGTTTTTTCCAGAGTATATATCCTGGGTGCTGGAGGTCACACTGTGTTTCTACCTAGACAATGATATTATTAATGCTATAATATACATATAATATACATGTCTGCCCTCTTAGCACAGGAGGCAGCATGTCAGTCTCATAATCTGAAGGTCCTGAGTTCGAACCTCAGAAAGGGCAGATCACTCTTTCAGGGCTTCCCTGATAGCTCAGTTGGTAAAGAATCCACCTGCAATGCAGGAGAACCCAGTTCGATTCCTGGATTGGAAAGATGCTGGAGAAGGGATAGGCTACCTACTCCAGTATTCTTGGGCTTCCCTTGTGGCTCAGCTGGTAAAGACTCCATCTGCAATATGGGAGACCTGGGTTCAATCCCTGAGTTGGGAAGATCCCCTGGAGAAGGGAAAGGCTACCCACATCAGTATTCTGGCCTAGAGAATTCCATGGACTGTACAGGCCAAGAGGACACCAAGAGTCAGACATGACTGAGCAACTTTCACTTTCATTTTCATATACATACATTATATTCAGTTCAGTTCAGTCACGCAGTTGTGTCCGACTCTTTGTAACCCGATGGACTGCAGCAAACCAGGCCTCCCCGACCATCACCAACTCCCGGAGCATACTCAAACTCGTGTCCATCGCGTCGGTGATGCCATCCAACCACTTAATCCTCTGTCATCCCCTTCTCCTCCCGCCTTCAATCTTTCCCAGCATCAGGGTCCTTTCTAATGAGTCAGTTCTTCACATCAGGTGGCCAAAGTATTGGAGCTTCAAGCTTCAGCATCAGTCCTTCCAATGAATAGTCAGGACTAATTTCCCTTAGGATTGACTGGTTTGATCTCCTTGCAGTCCAAAGGACTCTCAAGAGTCTTTTCCAACACCATAGTTCAAAAGCATCAATTATTCGGCGATCAGCTTTCTTCACAGTCCAACTCTCACATCCATACATGGTTACTGGAAAAACAATAGTTTTGACTAGACAGACCTTTGTTTACAAACTAATGTCTCTGTTTTATAATATGCTATCTAGGTTGGTCATAGCTTTTCTTCCAAGGAGCAAGCATGTTTTAATTTCATGACTGCAGTCACCATCTGCAGTGATTCTGGAGCCCAAAAAAATAAAGTCTGTCACTGTTTCCATTGTTTCCCCATCTATTTGCCATGAAGTGATAGGACCAGATGTTATGATCTTAGTTTTCTGAATGTTGAGTTTTAAGCCAACTTTTTCACTCTCTTCTTTCACTTTCATCAAGAGGTTCTTTAGTTCTTTCTCACTTTCTGCCATAAGCATGGTGTCATCTGAATATTTGAGGTTATTGATATTTCTCCCAGCAATTTTGATTCCAGCTTGTGCTTCATCCAGTCCAGCATTTCTCATGATGTAAGCTGCATGTAAGTTAAATAAGCAGGCTGACAATATACAGCCTTGACGTACTCCTTTCCCAATTTGGAACCAGTCTGTTGTTCCATGTCCAGTTCTAACTGTTGCTTCCTGACCTGCATACAGATTTCTCAGGAGGCAAGTCAGGTGGTCTGGTATTCCCATTTCTAAGAATTTTCCACAGTTTGTTGTGATCTACACAGTCAAAGGCTTTGGCATAGTCAATAAAGCAGAAATAGATGTTTTTCTGGAACTCTCTTGCTTTTTCAATGATCCGACGGATATTGCCAATTTGATCTCTGGTTCCTCTGCCTTTTCTAAATCCAGCTTGAACATCTGGAAGGTCACAGTTCACGTACTTTTGAAGCCTGGCTTGGAGAATTTTGAGTATTACTTTGCTAGCATGTGAGATGAGTGCAACTGTGTGGTAGTCTGAGCATTCTTTGGCATTGCCTTTCTTTGGGATTGGAATGAAAACTGACCTTTTCCAGTCCTGTGGCCACTACTGAGTTTTCCAAATTTGCTGGCATATTGAGTGCAGCACTTTCACAGCATCTTCTTTTAGGATTTGAAATAGCTCAACTGGAATTCCCTCACCTTCACTAGCTTTGTTCATAGTGATGCTTCCTAAGGCCAACGTGACTTCGCATTCCAGGATGTCTGGTTCTAGGTGAGTGATCACACCATCATGGTTATCTGGGTCATGAAGATCTTTTTTGTATAGTTCTTCTGTATATTCTTGCCACCTCTTAATATCTTCTGCTTCTGTTAGGTACATAACATTTCTGTCCTTTATTGAGCCCATCTTTGCATGAAATGTTCCCTTGGTATCTCTAAATTTCTTGAATAGATCACTAGTCTTTCGCATTCTATTGTTTTCCTCTATTTCTTTGCACTGATCACTGAGGAAGACTTTCTTAACTCTCCATGCTACTCTTTGGAACTGTGCATTCAAATGGGTGTATCTTTCCTTTTCTCCTTTACCTTTCACTTCTCTTCTTTTCACAGCTATTTGTAAGGCCTCCCCAGACAACCATTTTGCCTTTTTGCATTTTTCTTCTCGGGGATGGTCTTGATCACTGCCTCCTATACAATGTCACGAACCTCTGTCCATATTTCATCAGGCACTCTATCAAAACTAATCCCTTGAATCTATTTGTCTTCCACTGTATAATCGTAAGGGATCTGATTTAGGTCATACAGGAATGGTCTAGTGGTTTTCTCTACTTTCTTCAATTTAAATCTGAATTAGGCAATAAGGAGTTCATGATCTGAGCCACAGTCAGCTCCCAGTCTTGTTTTTGCTGATTGTATAGAGCTTCTGCATATTAGGTATAGTATATATATGTGTATGTATATACACATATACTGTCATGTAGGAATGCAGGGCAGCAGGTTTTACACCACATGGAAACCACCAACTCATGTTTTCATATACAACCCCTAACTCATAAATGTAGACAACCCAGGTAAGAACTGTTTCTGCCTGACAGCCGCTGAACGTGCTATGTGCTCTCTGCCTGGAACGCTGCCCCTAGGTCTCTGTGTGACCTGCTCCCTCCCTCTGTCCTAGTCTTTGCTCAAGTTTCATCACCATCCTCAGAGAGACCTTCCCTGACCACCATCTGCAGAGTCGCACACACACTCAGACCCTCGCCCTGCTTCACTCCTCCCCAGCCCACCGCCCCAGTATGTAACCTGTGATGATGAACAGAAGCACAGGCATTAGGTTTGCCTTACATCTTTTTAATGCCTATCTCCTTCAGTAGAATGAAGGGAAAGTGGCTTGTTTTGTTCACAGCTGTACTCCCAAAGCCTGAAGAGGTGTCTGACATATGCTAAATCTCAGTAAAGTATTTGTTGAACAAAAGGTTATGGAAGATTGTTGACTGCCACATACGGGTAATAAACTTGGAACTGTGAAGAATAATACATTTGAAAATAGTCATACTGGAAAGTTCTTCCACTTAGGAAAGCTTAAACCTGTTTTCAACAAGCTTATGAACCCAGCACACTGACGGTCGCAGGCGTAGGTGCCACCAAAGGATACGAGAAGCGGTCGTTCCACGTTGCTCTCTCCACGTACTCCAACATGACCACAGCTTTGATTGTCGTGAGGAGTTTGTTCCAGGTTTCATCAAAATCCACTACTCTTGGTTTCAAAGACATTGTGCAAGTTTAGTGTTGAAATCTGTTAATTAAAGACAATGCTAACGTTAGCATAAATTACACAGGGTCAGCCACTTGTCTCTAAAACAATCGCATCATTAGACAGCAGGATGCAAGAAGGGGTGAGAACAGAGCCTGGCATGTGGTGAGAACAATCAACATTGGTGCCATCTTTTCATGACTGTCCAGACGAGGAATTCCTCAGAATGTTTGTATTCACTACAAACTCTAAGAAATAGAGAGCATTTAACACAAATTATTTATAATTCAGGGTGGGCCAAAGAATGAGAAGCTTCATGTGCTGAGAGAAAGAAGCTGGGACTCAATGAGCCAAAAAGTTAAACTCCAACATGAGAAATGCACAGCAGATACTCGGTCAAGACAAAACGGCTTCAGCCCCAAATCCTCGTGGTTTGCACTCCTTAAACTGGAGACCAAGCCCATTTATGAGGAAACACAAAACCATTAAAGGGTTTCTTTTCTTAAAGCATCAGTTTAGCTGGATTTCAAATCCTTCTCCATAACACACCAGAAGAACAGAATTAAAAGAAAAACCTCTTAAAGCCACATTTAATTGCACAAGGGAGCATTTTTCCAGCGCAAGTCTTCACATCCTCCCCGAAGTTTTCCCTCATTACCGACTGTGAAGCACCAAGTTAGTCTGTAGCCAGGGCCAAACAAGGAGGAAACATTCTTCCTCTTTGTGTTCTACTGTGGGGAAAAAAGGAGGTAAAGAGACAGCAGGGAGAAGGCAGGATGTACAGAGAGAAAGGAAACGAGACAAGAGACCAGTTGCATGGTCAACAAACTAGAGGCGGCCCTGGGCCCTTCTTACGTGGTGAAGAAAAGAATTCCAGAGGAGTCCAGGGAACAGACTTCAAGGAAGAGAAGAAAAGGAATCAGAGAGGTCAAACAAAAGCCCAAAGAGGGTGTGCCACCTCAACTCTCTCCCGTCAACAGACCAGAGACTACCTCCAGGCCTTAAACTTCCTCTAACCAGCAGTAATCCGTGTGTGTGTTGTGTAGCAGTAAAGTGAAAGTCACTCAGTCGTGTCTGACTCTTTGCAACCCCATGGAATTAATTCTCCAGGCCAGAATACTGGAGTAGGTAGCCTTTCCCTTCTCCAGGGGATCTTCCCAACCCAGGGATCAAACCCAGGTCTCCCACATTGCATATGGATTCTTTACCAGCTGAGCCACAAGGGAAGCCCAAGAATAATGGAGTGGGTAACCTATCCCTTCTCCAGCAGATCTTTCCGACCCAGGAATCAAACCAGGGTCACCTGCATTGCAGGCAGATACTTTACCAACTGAGCTACCAGGGAAGCCCATACTTACTATAAGCCAAACACAAATCTAAGTGCTTTATATAAAGTCACTTAATCCTCCCAACAATCTGATGAAGTAGGACCCACTGTTCCCTCCATTTTCTGGATAAGAAAACTAATTACATGGTGATTAACAAACTTGCTTAAGGTCACAGAGCTGTTTATTGATGGCATCAGGAGGATTCAGACCTGCACTGGAACCCCTGCCCTCAACCGCCGTATGCAACCATGTGCTGTGTGCTCAGTGATGGCCGACTCCTCGTGACCCCATGAACTGTAGCCCTCCAGGTTTCTCTGTCCATGGGATTTCCCAGGCAAGAATACTGGGAGTGGGTCGCCATGTCCTACTCCAGCAGACTTGGTAACATCCTTAGTGAGTACTTAGATACATGCCAGGCATTGTACTAGGTGAGGATAACAGTGATCAACAAACAGAATTCTTGACTTTTAAGAAAGTTACTCTTGGATCTAGCACTCAGCAACAAAAACAACCTACCTAAACCACAGAGCTGACCATGTCACTCTGGTACTTAAAGCAGCTTGAGATTTTCCACTACGGATAGCATCTGGTAACCCTGGTGGCTCAGAGGTTAAAGCGTCTGCCTCCAATGCGGGAGACCCGGGTTCGATCCCTGGGTCGGGAAGATCCCCTGGAGAAGGAAACGGTAACCCACTCCAGTATTCTTGCCTGGAGAATCCCATGGACAGAGAAGCCTGGTAGGCTACAGTCCACGGGGTCGCATAGAGTCGGACACGACTGAGCGACGGAACGGAACGGAACATGGATCAAGCTTCCATGATGTGACCTTGGACTGAAGCCCCTCCTCACCTTGCTCGTCTCATAGGACTCCCTTCCTTGGCATCATAATCTGGAAACGTCTTTGCTCAGAGGTCACTGAATACAACAGGCTGATTCACAAACACTGGGTGTCACCCTGATTGCTTTCCGTACCTAAAATTCCTCTCCTCTCCATGCCTCCTCCTTTCAGTCCACTCACCTAACTCCTACTGATATTTCAGCCTTGTCTCAGAATATTAGCTTTGAAGAAATTTCCTGGGCCCACTTAAGCTAGGTAAGGTGTCTTCTTCTGTATGACTTGAGAACTCTCTTTAACCACAACTAGAGGATTAAACTACCCTCAGGCAACTCGATGGACATGAATTTGAGCAAGCTCCAGGAGTTGCTGATAGACAGGGAAGCCTGGCATGTTGCAGTCCATGAAGTCACAAAGAGTTGGACACGACTATGCAACTGAACTGAGCCATGATTATCTGAGTGTTTCCTCAGGGTAGGGAGACTACTGTGTAACTGTACCAAAAAGCTATCACTGTTTGCTTCACATTCCATTCCTCCCCCTGTAAGAATGGGATCATACCACACACCCTGCTTATCTATTATTTTAATGGTTGCATCGATTGCCTTTTAGCTTTATTCAAGTTTTAGTAGAATGAGACTGGCATTGATTTCTCTGTTGAGAACAAAGAGAATGGGTTTATGTACAGTGATAATCCACTCTTAGATGGATAGAAAATGTGAACACCAACGTGAGAGAAGCATCAGCCCAGGGAAATACACTAAAAACTAACAAACCAGCAACAGGAAGTATGCTAAAACAGTCGGTTAGCTTCTATGCCTGCCCAATAGAAAGCTCCTTTATTTAAGCTCCTTAAATAAAATGTATGCTCCTTCATCTTATTTAAATTGTTTAGATGATCATTTACTCATGGATAATTTATATAAGGACGTAAAAGAGAGAGGGCAAAGAAAGAAATGTTATGATAATAACATTTATGAAATTTTCATTACATTTGAAAATGATTCACAGACTAGATTTTCTCACTGAGAGCACCATTTCTAAGTATCATATGGCTGTTAATAATAATTATAAAAGTGATTTATATAAACACAGAGCTACCACATGACTCTAATTCACTCCTATGCAAGAGAAAACATGTCCACACAAAAACTTGGACATGGGGCTCTCCTGGTGGCTAAGTGGTAAAGAATCCACCTGGCAATGCAAGAGACTCCAGTTTGATCCCTGATCCAGGAAGATCCCACATGCCACGGAGCAACTAAAGCCCAGGAGCCACAACTACTGAAGCTCAAGTGCCCTAGAGCCTTGCTCTGCAACACAAAGAAGCCACTGCAGTGAGAAGCCCAAGCACCACAACCAGAGAAGAGCCCACACAGCAACAAAGACCCAACCCAGCCAAAAATAAAATAAAAAACATAAAAACGTGGACACAAATGTTCATAGCAGTATTTATTCATAAAGGCCAAAAAAGTAGAAATCACTCAAATATCTATCACGGAAAAAATGGATAAATAAAATGTAGTACATCCATACAATGATTATTCTGTACTACAAGGGAATGGAGTACTGATAGATGCTACAATATAGATAAACCTCAAAAACATACTCTGTGAATAAATTTGGTCATAAAAGACCGCCTATTACAGGGTTCCGTTTACATGACACATCCAGAAAAGACAGATTAGTAGACACAGGAAGTATTTTAGTGTTTGCACAGGGTTAGAGGACCTGGAGAAAAATGGGAAGTTACTGTTAATTAGGTGATGAAAATGTTTGAGAACTGATTGTCATCATGTTTGCACAACCCTCAAATGAGCTAAAAACCACGGACCTGTACAGTTCAAATGAGTACACTGAATGGTATGTGAAGGATAACTCAATAAAGCTGTTAAGATACTTAAGGTGAAATAACCGTACCAAAAATTTTGGAGCAATTTAATGTGGAAGGGAATGTAGGGGGGGACAGGTACCTTTACATGATTGCAAATTCTGAAATCTCAGTCTCCCTCTCACTCCCATGCTAGAGTCACCTGGTCCCATTGCTAGAGGAATCTATCATATGTGTCTGGGAGTATTTTATGCACATGTGTCATTATTTCCCCTTTTTACATAAATGAATATAGAGATGGTCTTTCTTCACCAGTTTTATATAAATGGCATCATACCACTTACTTAACAACATATTCACTTAACAGTACATTTGGAAAAGCATTCCATATTAATACATAAGGATTTCTTTAATCCTAATAGCATTTCTTGGAGAAGGAAATGACAACCCACTCCAGCATTCTTTGCCTGGAGAATCCCATGGACTGAGGAGCCTCACGGGCTACAGTCCATGGGGTCGCAAAGAGTCAGACACGACTGAGTGACTAGGCAAATAGCATTTCACTGCTTGGCTGTACTTGGATTCATTCTATTATGTTTGATATGATATGTGATGAGTCCTCCAAAATTAAAGTACCTAGTTTAATATCAGTATTTTTGAATTAAAATATTTTTAAATGGATTAGTAAGTTCTTTTCACATTGACATCAACAAAATTTTCTTCTAAAGATACTGTTTACACAACTTAAGTTACAATTGCTACAGATACTTATTAATAAGAAAATTACAATGTATCATTATCCTCACAATTCTTCCTATGCGATACATATTATATATACAAACATTACTAACCATCAACCTGCAAGTCAGCAAAATCCAGACTACAGGCAACTACTGGATAATCAGATTTCTTCAATAAATTATACACGCACATAAGATAGAGAAAAGAAAATGAGAGTGAGAGACATTTATGGAGGAGAAATTAAACTAAAATAGACTGAAAAGGCACATTTAATCTACCATAGTATGATTGTTCCTATTTGGATCTAGATTTACGCTCTTTTTTAAAATTTATATTTATGATAACCCTGGAACTCTGAAAACACTGAAGGGCCATTTCATGACCTCAAAAATAATTTTTATAACAATTATGAGAGCTTTAAAAATGAGAGTTCTTATCTAAGACACATCCCAAAATACTTATGAATGTAATAAATGCTGTCTGAGACCTACCTCAAATTTAAACATCTTCTTTATCAACTGATTGATAATTGTTGAGAATGAGTGACAAGTACATTAGGCATTATTAAACTATTCATTCTCTGTATATGTTTGCAATTTTTCAAAGTAAAAGGGTTTAAAAAAAAGTCTTTACCATCATCATCATTAACAGTTCCATAAATATGAGGAAGAGTGGGGAGCACATAAAAGAAATGAGAATCAGAAAGTTTTTTTAAAAAGTATTATTAGTCTAAAAGATCTAACATTCAATTAATATGCATTCTAGAAAATCAGAATGAGAGATAATTATCAAAGAAAAAATACTGCAGAACTAATGAACCTTAGTTTTCCAACTTAGAAGGGCGTACTGAGAACCCAGAATATTTGATTTTAAAAATAACAAGGCACCACTTTTTGGCATACTAAACCACTGAGGATAAAGAAAGGAGTTCGTAATTTTTCAGAAAAGAAAAAAGTCACAACAGACTATAAATTGTATCTAGATTTGCAATTGCAACACTGGATGCTGGAAGATAATATAAAGCAACGTCTTCAAAATACTCAGGGGAAAATGACTAATCACCTAGAATTCTCTATCCAGAGTGGTATCAAATAATTGACATGAAATCATTTTACTCAGGAATCTACTGGAAGATATCTTCGATCAGGAGGAAATAAACAAACCAAGACAGACTCGGGGTCCCAGAAACAGAGGGTCTAACACAGAAGAGAGGAACAGGAGCTCTTCAGGACAGAAGCCGACAGAGTTTACAAACAGCCTGTCTATACAGACACAGGACAAAGGGCTCAGGAGGGTTCTCTCCGAGAAATAAAGAAGGGTACTTCCAAACCCATGTTACAAGGCCAGCATTACCATGATTACCAAAGGACACCACAAGAGAAGAAAATCTAGATACATATGTATGTATGGCTGAGTCCCTTCGCTGTTCACCTGAAACTTTTACATTTGTTATCAGCTATACCTCAATACAAAATAAAAAGTTTAAAATAAATAAATAAACAAAATGGGTATCAAAATAAAACACACACACACCAAAAAGAAAAGAAAGCTACACGCCAATATTCCTGATAAACACAGATGCAAAAATCTGCAAAAAAAAAAATTTAGCAAGCCAAATTCAACAACACATTAAAAGGATTGATACACCATGATCAACTGTGATATATTCCAGGGATACAACGTTCAACATCCACAGATCAACCAATGACATTAATAAAATGAAGAATGAAAATCACATGATGATCTCAACAGATGCAGAAAAAGCATCTGTCAAAATTCAACATTCATTTATGACAAAAACTCTCAACAAAGTGGGCATAGAGGGAATGTACCTCAACATAATAAAGGTCATATAGGACAAGCCCACAGCTAACATACTAAACAGTGACAAGCTGCCTAATAACCACTTAGACAGTTTCTATTAAAGTTCAGCATATACTTTCCATGTGGAGAAGGAAATGGCAACCCACTCCAGTGTTCTTGCCTGGAGAATCCCAGGGACGGGGGAGCCTGGTGGGCTTCCGTCTATGGGATCACACCGAGTCGGACACGACTGAAGTGACTTAGCAGCAGCAGCAGCATACTTTCCATGGGATCCAGCAATTCCATTTCTGAGTATTTACACAGGAAAAATGAAGACATACATTTACAACCCACTCCAGTATTCTTGCCTGGAGAATCCCCATGGACAGAGGAGCCTGGTGGGCTACAGTCCATGGGGTCGCAAAGAGTCGGACACGACTGAGCGACTAACACTAACACATTTACAGGAAAACCTAAACACAAATTTTTAGAGCACCTTCATTAGTAACTACCAAAATGCACAAACCCAAATGTCCCATCAACTAGTGGATGGAAAACAAAATGTGGTGAATTCACACAACAGTATACTATTCAGTATTAAAGTGGGACAAATCACTGATATGCGGACAACAGATGATTCTCAAAAGCACTGTGCCAAGTGAAAGCAGAGATCCTCATTAGGCTACGTATTGTATGGTTGCTGAAAAAGTCAAAAATACAAAAACATAGATCAAATCACTGATTGTCAGAGACTCAGGACAGATACTTGACTAGTATTCTGACAATAAACATTTTATAATCAGTTACTAGTTCTAGGAGAATAGCTAGGTAACCCAAGCTAAAGACAAAAATCAAATTGATAAGTTATCTAGATTTCTGATAGCAAAGTTCTAAAATCTCTTTTCCTTTTAAGTTTTTCTCTTCACACACCTACCTCACTCCCCAGAACACTAAAAGAGATCCCCTGGAGGAGGAAACAGCAACCCACTCCAGTAATCTTGCCTGGAGAATCCCATGGAAAGAGAAGGCTGGTGGGTCCACGGACTCACAGAAGAGTTGGACATGACTGAGCAACTGATTATGCGCGAATACACTAACCCTTCCTTTCTCCCGAGAATCTTAACTTTGAGGTACAGATGTTGAAAGAGCTCTGAAACAACATGGTACCGTCCCAAAGTGTTAACACAGCCTGACAATGTGTTATGAAGTGCTAACACAGCCTGACAAAATCCCCACCCCAACAATGTTTTAAAGAAAACAAAGTTGCCAGCAATAGCAGAAATACAAAAGATATAATTTTGCCAATATCAGATGTATTTTAAATTGGAGTGATACTGTTTTTCACTTAGACATTTTTCATACAAAGAAGTTATTTGGATAATTACACTTCAGCAGGTAAAGCAGTAACAGCATCTCAAAACATTCATTTTAAGAACAGAACTGATGCTGGTACATAATTAAATATTTCATTTGAAGCACAAACTATTTCAGCAAAATGTAGAACCATGTTCAACATACTGATCAGTATGACTACAGCATAACTACTGATAAACATTTCAGTTGCCTTCTAAAAGCATAATTATCAACAATGTAAATGGCTAAACACTTAATGTCGTCTTTTTTTAGTAAAAAAAAATTAAAAATAAATAAAACAAAAAACCTATCAAATTTAAGTTTTTATTTCAGTACTGATCATTCCCAGCAAAAAACACTGGCATTCCAAAAATTATCAAAAGAATACTGGGGCCTAAATAAATTTCAGGTAAGTCAATATACCCTAGTAAGTTTTTTAAATGACATCCAGGGGGCTTATCAAGCAGCTTATAGTCTAAATACACAAAATAAGGAAAATATTTAATACCTAATCAAAGAACGTTATTAATTCTGCAATATTTTCCATTTCTAAGACAGTCTCTGGTATACACTGACCAAAAGTTATCATGATTTCACATGAAAATAAGCTCCAAGTATGCATCTAAACACTTTCATCTTACTGCACTGAATGTGTGACCCATGAATTATAGCCAAGAGGTATCTTTGTTAGCTGCAGGCTCAGGGTATAAGGTTTACTGTTGCAATAAGGCTTGACACACACAGCTCCACACCACAAATGTCATTTTCATCATGTGACTTGCTTACTGAAGAATTTCTAGGGGACCTCCCTGGTAGTCCAGTGGCTAAGAGTCCATGCTCCCAATGCAGGGGGTCCAGGCTCAATTCCTGGTCAGGGAACTAGATCCCATATGCTGTAACTAACAGTTCACAGGCAACAACTAGAGATTACACATGCCGCAACTAAGATCTGGTGCAGCCAAATAAATAATTTTTAAATTAAAAATAAAAAGAATTTCTAGTAGTGTATTTTTTTAAAAAAGGCAGACACTGGAGAAAAAAAGTCAAGAGAAACACAGTGGTCTGTGACTCCAATTGGCAAAATGTACAGTACAGTGCAGGAAGAAAACCTTAGGAAGGGGGGACAATAGGAAGTATGGAATACATTTATAATACAAAAAGAAATTTTAGAAGAATCTGCTTCCAAACTAAAGTCAACTTGACCAGAATTAAAGACCTTGAGACTCTCCCACATGTCTACAGACAGTATTTCTTTCTATGGCTCCTATCTCAATGAAGTTTTATGTCTTTTTCACTTACTTTCTCACTTTTTTCCAATTTTAATAAGCCAGGCAGGAATTTAAGACTCCAACTAGCCTTAAAAAAATTCTTACATATGTTTCAATGATGAGTTAGAGAACTTGAATTAATCTGAGTTTCTCATGAGTAGGCAAGCCCACCCACTTTGGCGTACAGGTTAGACAAAGCTGTGACCAATAAGCCTTTTCACAAATAAACATTAAGACTGAATTTTCTTTCTAGTCCTGACCATCTATCCAAATATTACAAAGGATTACTCGAATTATACTCTAGTTATCCTTTTTAACAACCCAATGACTTGCAATATTTGTTATCCTATTCTGAGAGCTAAATTAAGTCACATATATCTAAAAAGCTTGGAACCATTTTGGTAACTTCAAACCATTATTATGGAAAAGTATGCTCTATCTCTATCAGAAAACAGCAGTTATAAATAAAAGGGGACAGCAAGTGTAAATGCTATAGTGTTTGACTGGACTGAGAGTTATCAGTATGGTTTTTAACACACACAGAGAGATGAAAAGGTACAGAAATAAACAGATGTTGTATATGCGTGGATTAGTATTCATACATGTATTTCTAGCTCTACTCACTGAGAGGGCCTAGGAGCAATGACACCCAGTGGCAATCAGCACACATAACATCTAGATCTTGGTTTCTAAAAACCATTCTCCAAGAGAAGGAACCAGAGCTCACTGGAGAGGTGATTGGTTCCAGGGCTGCAGCAGGGACAATATAACGAGTCTGGACATGTTAAGATGTCAGAAAACAGAAAGCGCTTTCTTAAAGAGGTTGGAGGATGTTAAAAAGACAAAGAGCAAACTTGAAAGCCACAGCAGAACAATCTGAGTGATTAAATAAAGATAAAATTAAATTATAAACCATAGAGTACCACTATATTATAAACCACTAATTATAAACCACTGACTCAACATGGATACAAATATGGAGAAGGGACAGTTTTCCCTTATAGAAGAATTCCAATTAATAAGTGTAGAAGGAAATGAGAAAAATATAAAATTGCCATCAGGTGAACACTGCTGTAATTACTGTTATAAGCAAGAACTACCAAAGAACACTGAAATGAAAGGACAAAAATTTGAGAACAGGATTTCTGTATAGTTTCAAAGAATCTCCCCCAAGGTATTCAGTAATTACAAAGAGAAAAAATAATAACTTCTACATGCAGAGAAATTTAACAGACATGACCCTAACGAGAGCTACCATCACCTCTAACACGATATACTGACATCCTGTATCCTGCAATATGGCATGCTGCAATATGGCATCACTTCTTCAGTATGCCTGCCAAAAATGTACCACCTCAATCTAACTATGAGAAACCATCAGAGAAACCCAAATTGAGTCATTCTACAAAGTAAACTGACCATTCACTGAAAGTATGAAGATGATGGAAGAGAAGAAAAGATCATCACAGATTAGAAGAGACTAGGGAGACAGATGCTAAACGCTGTGTCTGATCCTGAACTGAATCTTGAAAAAGTAAAGGACATTACAGGAAAAACTAGTGGGATTCACATAAAGGTCTGTAGTTTAATTAACAGCATGGCGCCAATGTTGATTTCCCTCGTTTTGATCACTGTGCCCTTGCTATGCAAGCCATCAGCATTATGGAAATCCGGGGAAAGGTGTAACTGAGCTTTCTGTACCGTTTGTGCAACTTCTCTGTAGAGTCTGAAATTATTTCAACATTTAAATTTAGGGGACTTCCCTGGCAGTCCACTGCTTGCCTGAGACTCAGCACTTCTGCTGCAGGGGCCATGTGTTTGATCCCTGGTTGGGGAACTAAAATCCCACTTGCTACATGGTGCAGCCAAATCAACAAAAAAGAAACAAAAATAAAATTTTTTAAAAAATTAAGTCTCCTGTACTTTCCATCAACTGAAGTAAAGCAAAACTGAGAAATTCAAGAAATATTTACACACGGTAAATCTGACATTTCATTATTTGAAAAGCAACCTACGTTAGAACAACACTTAAGTCATTGAGTTAGTAGATTTATTAAGTATTCACAATACTCAGACCTCTACCAGGTATTCAAGATTTTGCCTTTAAGAAGCTTACAGCTGATAAGAGAAACAAAGATGATAAACTACTAACCTGACTGTGTATGTGTCAGAATTATTCGTCAGGTTATAATTCAATGATTAAATAACAACAATAACATTTACACTGTTAAAGTATATAAGTAAAAATTCTCTGGATAACTAAAATCTTCAAATAGAACATTAACATCTACATTTACAGAGTTTAAGTAAGCTTAATACACTAAACACACATATTTCATAGTATCAATAATTACTAATGCGTCAAAAAGAAAAACTAAGTATTTTTTAAGATATTTCTCCAACCTAGAAACTAAATGCTTACTTATCTCAGATGAAAAAGAAAAAAGGGAGGTAACAATAACATAAATAAAATCAAACTGAACAAAACAGTTCATAAATCCAGAACAATCTCAAAACAAACAAACCAAAGAGGTAGATCAATTTACATAGAAAGTGTCTGGCTAAAGACAGCTAAGTGAAAATCAAAATGTCAACCAATATAAAAAATAGTATTAAATTCAGTAGGGAACACAATGAGTCTGAATTTTTCAATTCTTCAAAAAAAAGTTAAGCTTAAGCAACTTACAGAAAATATTCCATCTCCCCTCCTCTGGGTCAATCAACAGGGAAGTTAACATTAACTGCACCCCAAACATTGCAGCAGATGCTAATATCATGACCTTGTTCCAGTATCTCCAACAGTCCTTCCCAAATACAAAGTGGTAACATAGTCTTAATCTTATATAGATCTTCTTCAACTTAAGATCAGGTTATGTCTCCCCAAATCCATCAAAAGTTACAAATATCATCAAGTCGAGATGTATTTAACACACTTCACCTACCGAACATCATACCTTAGTCTAGCCTATCTTAAAAGTGCTCAGGATGCCTACATGAGCCCACGGTTGGGCAAATCATCTAACAGAAAGCCTACTTTGCAATAACATGTTGACTATCTCCAGAGAAGGCAATGGCAACCCACTCCAGTACTCTTGGCTGGAAAATCCCATGGATGGAGGAGCCTGGTGGGCTACAGTCCATGGGGTCGCTAAGAGTCAGACACGACTGAGCGACTTCACTTTCACTTTTCACTTTCATGCATTGGAGAAGGAAATGGCAACCCACTCCAGTGTTCTTGCCTGGAGAATCCCAGGGACGGGGGAGCCTGGTGGGCTGCCGTCTATGGGGTCGCACAGAGTTGGACACGACTGAAGCGACTTAGCAGCAGCAGCAGCAGTTGACTATCTCATGTAATTCTGTGATTACTACACTGATGAAAAACAAAACGGTCGTCCATGTGCAGGATGATTGTTAAGTGTACTGGTTGTTCCCTCTCATGACTGCTTGGCTTTCTGGGAGCTGAGGCTCGCTGCCACTGATCAGCATCACAAGACTATCATACTCCGTATTGCTAGACCAAGAAAAGATCAAAATTCAAAATAGGGTCTGCTGAATGCATATTGGTTTTGTACCACCATAAAGCCGAAAAATTGTTAAGGCAAATCATTGTAAATTGGGGACAGTCTGTATTCCTAAAGATGGTAACATAAGAATTATTCTAACATCTGCAACACAACAGAAACTTGACTGTTAAGATTCAAACCCAGGCAAAGGGCCAGACGCCTCTGAACAGATAGTCTGATTATTAACTGATTACTGAGAGAATTCGGTCATACATCGCAAGTAGCAATAACTTTTGCCTCATGAAAACATTCCAAATTTCTGCTTCTTTTTCCAAGCTTTAACATTAGCTAAACTTCCTCAAAATGTTAAGATTCAATGCTGGTCTTTTTATCAACTTACTTGAATTCAACTGACAGTACATTCACGGAAATGCTGTTTTCGATCATAATCAAACATTTTTCTAGCACATAAAGAAAACAGGCAGATAAGAAAGGTGAACACACAAGAAACAGTGCAAACTTTTGTTAAAAAAAAAAAAAGCCTCAACAAAACAGCTCTTTAAATTCCATATCTGCAGGTCCTAAACTCACAGAAGACAGGGACCAAATCAGAAAATGCTGCGGTGCCCCAGGACTGCCTCCTCTTCTTTCGTATATTCTTATTTCAGATGGTCTCACACTGTTTTAAATGCTATTTAAATGCATACTTTTTAAATGCTATTTAATACTCTTAAAAATACAAGGTGTCAAATCAAAGCAAGTATGCTACCATTTTTGCCAAGTGGGAAGAAGAAACCTACACACATTTGTCTACATGTGCACAAAATATATCTTTAGAAAGATGTGTAGAGAGACCGCCAAAATATGTGGCCTCAAATATGCTGGGACAAGAAATAGAGACTCTCATTCTATACTCCATCAAACATTTCAAATTCTGAATCACGTGAATATAGTTTGTATCTAAAGATAATTGTAACAAGAAGCAAAACAGTTTTTTAAAAAATTCTTTAAAAAATTAACATAATTATAATAACCAACAGATAAAGTCAGATGACTCCCCAAATCTTTCTCTGACTAAAAGTTAAATCCTATGAAGGCAGAGATTTTTGTCTCTTTTTTCACTATGATGTATCCCCACTGCCTAGTCCATAGCTGGTGCTTAAAAAATACTTGTTGAATGAATGAATGCCTCCCTAATCTCTCCACTGAATTCCAGACTTGGGTATCCAACCGCCTGCTTCTCATCTCTACATGAATACTGAATAGGTCCTACTTCAAATGTCCCATCCAACAACCCATACAACAACCTCCTTCCCTCACTTCCCCATCTCAATTCATGACATCATGAATACAACATACAACAACCTCCTTCCCTCACTTCCCCATCTCAATTCATGGCATCACCACCACATTCCAGGTGAAGCCTCAAACCCAGGAGTCACCCCTACCCCAGCCAACTGCGTTTCCATCCGAACCAGGCCAGATCACTACTTTCAACTCCAAAATACACCTCAGCAGCTTTTTTCCTTGACACCGGTCACTACTCAGATCTGCCCCAGCCTTCTCACTGGTAGCCCTGCTTCTTTCCTCTTATCCAATCTCCTTCACAGTCAGATTGTAAACCAGACCATATCACTCCCAGCTTCGCCAAAAGGGAAGAGCTTTTCAATGTTCTTTAAGAATAAAAGCCAAACAAACTCCTCTGGATAACAGACCTCACATGACCTGACCCACGGCTACCACCTAACCTCTTCTTTCTCACGAGTGTCTCAGCCCAACTTCAGTGAGTTGCTTTCAGTTTGCTGAACCTAAGCTTGAAACTACTTTTAGGCATATCCATTAGCTGTTCCCTCAGACTTCCAGAGGCCATATCCTTCCCACTTTTCAGATATCAGGTCAAAAGTCTCCTCAGACACGTCTTTCCTGACCACAGCATCTGAAGCAGTCTCTCCTAGTCACTACCACGACTCCCTATTTTACTTCTTTTATATCACTTACGATTGGCTGAAACATTTCCTATTTCTCACTTTCTGACTTTCCCTTACCTCCCAGAACTGAAGCTCCAGGAAAGCAGAAATTTCACATGTCCTCTTTATGGCTGTTTCCCTAAAGCCTCAGGTAATGCTTGTCATACAAACCAGGTGCTTAATAAATAGTGAACTGATAGACGAGGGAAAACGGACTTTGAAGAAGGCCTACAACATTCCATCTAGTGACACACTGGTGAAGATAAAAAAACATGAATAAACTACCTTCCCACAGAAAACACTTAAAAATCACCAGAGGCTGGAGAGTGAAGTATTTCAGACGCATGTGAGCATTCAGACAAAGAAAGAGTATTTTTCACATACCACCTAAGATGTCCTTCCAACTTATAAACAGTATCTGGGGTAGGGAAGAGTAACTGAGAACACCGTGTACATCTGCTATTTCATTTCTGACTCTTTCGGAAGGGTCTTCAACACCGTATTTGGGCAAAAGAGGCAAAATATAAACAATCTGTTCGATTGTCTGCCTTGGAAAGAAACATGAGACGGTAAAGAGGAGGGAGCAGTCTTCTGAGTGTTCTTAAATGCCTATTATGTAGACGGTGGTAAGTCAGAACTAAGTGATTATTTCCCCTATCTTACTATGTACAGATTTGGGACTGGTCTAGTTCAAAGATGCTTACACTGTAAAGCCAAAGTCTGTAGTAAATGTTAATAGTCTTTAATCTTATTATCAAAATGTAAACTTCCAAGGTTCCACCCCTTACAACTAGGTATTAGTACTCCCTAGGGAAAGGAGAGGATTTAATGACAAAACAGTCTGCAACTCACAAATGTTTTCTGTACATGCACGTATTTGCAGGGTGGTAGGGAATGGTCCAGACTCCCTGGCGTGTAACTAAGTGCTCTTAAGAGTCTAAGGATCTTATTTCACCAGATCCCAAGGGTTGAGACAGGTCTAGCATGCACGCAGGGCACTCCTCCTCAGAGCTATCAATCTTCGCTGTCTGCGGAAACAAAAGTGAAGACACTCGTGGTAAGGATGTAAGAGATTGATGCCCCCCGCCTCCTCCCTCACACCGCAAACACACCGAGCTGTGTAACCGCGTGAGCGCGTAAATAAAAGAGAACACGCACTCGCACCTTCCCTCCCTGGGAGCAAAATGGGGCCGAGGGAGGGGCGGCCAAGGCCGGCTGGAGGCCCGGGATACAGTCCGGGGGCGGCCAGGCTCCGGGGCCGGCGCTCCTGGAGCTGGGGTCACCCTCAGGACACCCGGTCCTCGGCCTCCCCCTATGCCTCCCCTCCCCCTCCGCGCCCCCAACTCCTCTCCCCGCCCCAGCCCCGCCACCCACTAGCCGGGAGAGGAAGTTTCCCGGAGCCCGCAGCTGGCTCCGGGCCTTCAGCGGTTACCTGCTGCAGAGGCGGGACGCGGGGCAGGGAGCAGGGGAGGGAGACAGTCCGAGGGCGCGCAGGACGGTGCCCGGCGAGGAGGGTGGGCGGCGGCGGCTGTCAGCTCCGTCCCTGCTCACCGCGCTGCCATTACTGCGCGCAGGCGCCTCCCCGCCGGCCGCCACCACCGCCGCGGAGCGGGGGGGGAGCCGGCCCGGGGCCGGGGGCCGGGGCGCTCACCTGCCGTCGCGGGAGCACGAGAGAGCTCCCGGATGGAACGGCGCGGTGGGGAGCGGACAGGAGAGAAGGGCGGGCGACCCACGCGAGCCGTGAAACAACCGTCCTCGGAAGCCCTGCTTTTCCGGCACACCCTCGGGGTTCCTCTTCCGCGACCACCAACCCCCCCTGCGCCGGCGTTGGTAGAGTCCGAGTACGGCGAGGGCCGAGGGCCACTCTTGCGCGGTCGCGGAAGGCCGAGGGAACCTTGCTCCAAGCCACTGCGAGCGGCCCCAGCTGCCCACAAGCGCTCGCGGTTCGCTGAGCTGGCGACTGAGGACCCCTAAGTCTGGGGGCTGCTGATAACAATGTGTTAGAAAAGTGGTTTCAATACAGGATTTCCCCCTAAAGTTCTTTTAGAACTACGTGAACATTCTGATACACCACCATCTCCTTGCCACCTACTTCTATGGGCTTTTCAAAGGATTGATAGATATTAGCAAAATTAGTTTCCTCGGACATACTCCTTTTCTAGTGGGTTTTTATCTGTAGACATTCTGAGACATAAATATGTATTTTCAGTAGAGGCCCGTCCCTTCACAGCCTGTGACCCCAACTCCCCGCCTCCCTGCACCTGTCAATCCAAGGGTGTTTGCCTACAATTGCTCAGGGTGATGTTTACAAAAGTTCAGACAGTACCCGTCTCCTCCCTAGTACGCACAGCGCCCCAGGAAACAAAAGCCTGGCTTTATTCTTTTATCAGCCTTTGGTATCCAAAGATTTCAGCGGTCAGTTTTGTCTTTTCTGTGCGTTTTGAGCCTTTCCCATCCAACACCCTTAAAACTCTGTACTATTCCTTCAATGCACGCATGTAGGCTTAGTCTCTTCAGTCGTGTCCGACTCTTTGGGACCCCATGGACTGTAGCCTGCCAGGCTCTACTGTCCATGGGATTTTCCAGGCAAGAATACTGGAGTGGGTTCCGTTCCTTCAAGGTCCATGTAAAGTCTCCCGACCTGGTAAATCCCACCGATCTTTCTCCTCTTCTAATCTGCCTCTCACAGCACTTGAAGTCTGAAGTACTTATTTTAAGAAAGCTATCATATGTTAAAATCACTCCCACTATATGACCTGTTTTCTCACATGGTCTCTTTCTTTTAATCCAGCAATTCTCACAGTATGGCCCTCAGACCTCTGGAAATCTGAGATCTTTTCAGGGGTCCCGATGTTAAAAACAATCTTCTTTGTTAATGACACGTTCTTTTTTTTTTCTGGGTTCACAAAACCTGGCTGACATCTCCTCAGGCAGAATCAAGAGGGTGGCAAGAGACATTCCTTAGCCAACCAGTGGTTAGGCCTCTACACTTTTACTGCCGGGGCCTGGGTTCAATTCCTGGTGGGGAAACTAAGATGCCACAAGCTGCCTGGCAAGGCCAAAATAAAGAGGGTGGCACAAAATCTGTCCTGTTGGTCATTGCATATTTGCCACACACTCCCAGTTTGGTACTTTGTTCTTGTTTTGTATCAGGAATATCCTTGATGAAGTAGTAAAAAGTACTAATTTTATAAATTTCAACCCTGAGTACAGGTCTTCTAACGTGAGGGAAGAAACGGAAAGCACATGCCTACTCTTGCTGAATACCACAGCAGGACCGTGCTCTTGAAGAAAAACACTTGAGTGGCTGAGTTGCCAGCTGAACTATTTTTTCATGGAGTGCCATTTTTCCTTGAAAGAACAGTTAGAAATGTTAACATTACTCTGTCTTGGACATTTCTACAAAATGAGTAACATGAGCCTAACACTTCAAGCAAAAAAACAACTGACAGTATTTGTTGCCAATGATAAAATTTCCCTTGCAAGTGAAATTTGAAAATGTGGGAAATTTGTGTCAATACCGTCAACTGAGATAATCAAAAAACAATCTATAACAGGAATAGAAAAGAGTTTTATTCCAGCCTAACTGAGAATGATAGCCTGAGAGACACAGATTCAGGCTCAAAAATGAGGGAGGTTTATATGGGCAAAAACCACAAAGTTAACCTAAGTTGTCAGGACTTAGGATTAGAAATAGCAAAAAGTAAGGATGCTTGTTAGGTAAGGGTTGGTTGGGATCCAAAATGGTTGCATAGTTAAAAGGGAAGACCTTGAGACCATAAGGTTGCAGCCATCAGCTGCTAACAGATAATTGTGTTTGAGAACTGCTGTGCTTGAGTTCAGAAAATTCAAGGTCTCAGTGATGGAGTAACAAGTGTCAAACTATATCCATAATGGCAGCCTGGCTCCCTTTTGAATGCCTGAACCACAATTACCCCATTTTCATTTTTTAAATAGTTCTTTTTTAAGGGTTAGAGTAGGCATACATTGTAACTTCGATAAGCCATAAGACAGGCTATTCCAGTTAGCCTAAAGTTCAAGCCAGAATGACTTCACCGTACTTCACATGTGAAAATGTCTTCCATCACCACCATGAGCTTGACAGTTTAAAGACTTTTCTGATAAGACTGTAGTGCTATTAATGACTGTGATTTTTTGATATTGTATGATAAGTTATCTCAATACATGGGAGATCTACATGACACAGTGAACCAATATTTTCCAAATAACTGATGCAGGCCACTTTAAAATCACCCATTGATAAAATATCGATTCAAAGTGAAAGACAGATCAGAGGATAGATAGGTGTGGGAGTGTGTGTGTGTACATACACATAAAACATGGAGTACAAAAGATTACCTGATATGGTTGCAGATTTTCATTGCAACTAATCCTTAAGTAACATCTACCTGTCAAATTTTCTGTATCAGATAAGAATATCCACAATCACCCCAAAAGACAATTGAATTATCCACCTAAGGCTTTCTATTTTCTTCCTATACTTCAATCATAGAGAATCTAGCTGTCTTTTATTAAGCCAGATATTAAAGAGATACACAAAAACAGAAAGCAATGCCTTCAGTTCAGTTCAGTTCATTCACTCAGTCGTGTCCAACTCTTTGCGAAGCCTCTTGATGAAAGTGAAAGAGGAGAGTGAAAAAGTTGGCTTGAAGCTCAACATTCAGAAAACAAGGATCATGGCATCTGGTCCCATGACTTCATGGGAAATAGATGGGGAAACAGTGGAAACAGTGTCAGACTCTATTTTTTGGAGCTCCAAAATCACTGCGGATGCTGACTGCAGCCATGAAATTAAAAGACGCTTACTCCTTGGATGGAAAGTTATGACCAACCTAGATAGCATATTAAAAAGCAGAGACATTATTTTGCCAACAAAGTTCCGTCTAGTTAAGGTTATGGTTTTTCCCGTGGTTATGTATGGATGTGAGAGTTGGACTGTGAAGATAGCTGATCACCGAAGAATTTTTGATGCTTTTGAACTGTGGTGCTGGAGAAGACTCTTGAGAGTCCCTTGGACTGCAAAGAGATCCAACCAGTCCATTCTCAAGGAGATCAATCCTGGGTGTTCATTGGAAGGACTGATGCTAAAGCTGAAACTCCAATACTTTGGCCACCTCATGCGACGAGTTGACTTACTGGAAAAGACTCTGATGCTGGGAGGGATTGGGGGCGGGAGGAGAAGGGGATGACAGAGAATGAGATGGCTGGATGGCATCACCGACTCGATGGACATGAGTTTGAGTGAACTCCGGGAGTTAGTGATGGACAGGGAGGCCTGGCATGCTGTGATTCATGGGGTCGCAAAGTTGCAACCCCTTCTCACTAAAAGAATGAAAAACTCACAAAATCTTTTTATTTTGGAAATATGAGAGGTTGGTTTAAGATGGTAGAGTAAAAGGATGTACACGCATCTCCTCCTGTGAGAGCACAGAAATCACAACTAGCTGTGGAACAATCACCAACGGGAGGAAGCTGGAACCTACCAAAAACAGATACTCCATATCCAAAAGCAAAGAAGAAGCCACAAGAAGACAGTAGGAGTGGGCCATCACGATAAAATCCAACCCCATACCTACTGGGTGGGCGACCCACAATCTGGAGAACAGTAATACCAGAGAAGTTCTCCCACTGTTGGGAAGATTCTGAGCCCCACATTAGGCTTCCCAACTTGGGGATCCGGGAAAGGGACAGGGAATCCCTGGGGAATCTGACTTTGAAGGCCAGTGGGATTTGATTGCAGGACTTCCAGAGGTCTGGGGAAACAGAGACTCCACTCTTGGAGGGCACAGACAAAACCTTGTGCATACCAAGACCCAGGGCAAGGGAGCAGTGACTCCACAGGAGACTGAACCAGACCTACCTGCTAGTGTTGGAGGGTCTCTTGCAGAGGCGTGGGTCAACAGTAGCTCTCTGTGGGGACACGGACTCTGGCAGTAGCAGTGTCCTATACCATGAGCCCTCTTATAGGTCATCATTAACCCTATCATAGATTTTTTCTTCTGGGCTGGGTCACCTCAGGCCAAACAACTAACTGGGAGAGATTGAAGCCATACCCATCAACAGACAATCTGATTAAAGTTTTATGGAGAGAAAATATAATTTTCTGCCCACCAGAGAAAATACGATTATTTTTCATAAAGACAGTTTGTTAAAATGTGTTTGTTTCTTAAAATTAATATTTTAAAAATCTTCTCTTTTTAATTTTAATATGGTAACTAGTGCTAGATATAACCCACATAAAAACAACTCTTTGAGTTACCCAATAATATTTGAGAGTATAAACTGGTCCAGGGACTAAAAAGTTTGATAACAGTTGCCCTGAACTCAGGAAACACCTCTGCTCTCCCCACCTTCCTTGCAATCTCCAACTGAAGGTGTGGATTAGCACAGAGAGTGCCAAACCTGAATCACTGTAACACTCATATTTCTTTTCTATTTTTAATATTTCATTTTATTAATTTTTTTTTTGGCTGTGCTGGGTCTTGCAGCGCATAGCTTTCTCTAGTGGGTGAGCTGGAGCTACTCTTGTTCCTGTACATGGGCTTCTCATTGGGGTTGCTTCTCTTGTTGCAGAGCACAGACTCTAGAGAGTCTGAACCCAGTAGCGGTGGCACTCAAGGTTAGTTGCTCCATGGCATAAGGGATCTTTCCAGATTGAGGATCAAACTTGTGTCCCCTGCAATGGCAGACAAATTCTTAACCACTGGACCACCAGGGAAGCCCATCACCCTTCTATTTCCAAATTCTAGAGACATTTCTGGAATTGATACCTTCCCCAAACTCTATAATAGGGAAATTACATTTTGAAAACTTATCAGTTCAGTTCAGTTGCTCAGTCGTGTCCGACTCTTTGCGACCCCATGAATCACAGCACTCCAGGCCTCTCTGTCCATCACTAACTCCCGGAGTTCACTCAAACTCATGTCCATTGAGTCGGTGATGCCATCCAGCCATCTCATTCTCTGTTGTCCCCTTCTCCTCCTGCCCCTAGTCCCTCCCAGCATCAGAGACTTTTCCAATGAATCAACTCTTCACATCAGGTGGCCAAAGTATTGGAGTTTCAGCTTTAGCATCAGTCCTTCCAATGAACACCCAGGACTGATCTCCTTTAGAATGGACTGGTTGGATGTCCTTGCAGTCCAAGGGACTCTCAAGAGTCTTCTCCAACACCACAATTCAAAAGCATCAATTCTTCGGTGATCAGCTTTCTTCACAGTCCAACTCTCACATCCACACATGACCACGGGAAAAACCATAGCCTTGACTAGACGGACCTTTGTTGGAAAAGTAATGTCTCTGCTTTTTAATATGCTATCTAGGTTGGTCATAACTTTCCTTCCAAGGAGTAAACGTCTTTTAATTTTATGGCTGCAATCACCATCTGCAGTGATTTTGGAGCCCCAAAAAATAAAGTCTGACACCGTTTCCACTGTTTCCCCATCTATCTCCCATGAAGTGATGAAACCAGATGCCACGATCTTAGTTTTCTGAATGTTGAGCTTTAAGCCAACTTTTTCACTCTCCTCTTTCACTTTCATAAAGTTATAGCCTTCATATTAAATTGAGATTACTTCTTCCTTCCATAAAAACAAAGTAATCCTTTCTAATCAACCCTTCAAGCCACTGCTTTAAGCAATATTTGGTCTTTACCTTCAAATCAAACCTTAAACTCTAGTTCATCTCTGAGTCCTCTTCTTGTTTTACTTCTTAGCAAAAAGCTACATATATTACTTAAAAATGTGTTTTGGCTTTGTTTATTGAATTCCTTTATTTTTTTCCAATTTCAAAAGTAATAAATGTTTTTTTGTTTTTTAAAAAAAAGCAAACAAATTTTTTTAAAAAGACCAATATTATAGAAATAGATAACCATGTTTAGGTTAATAAATATTCCTCAAGATTTTTCTGTGAATATGATTAAATATGTTTACACAATTCTGAACATATTATAGATTTGCCACTTTGTAGCCAGCTAATTTTACTTCTGAATCTTCTGGTTTTGGTCTTTATGAGAATATTTAAGTAATTCTCAGACAGGCACAGTAATTTATAAATTTATATTTAAAGTAAATTAATGAAAAACATTTTAAATAGAATATATTAAAATATCATTATATAACTCAGTAAACCAAGTATATCTATTTCTATTCATTTTCCACTTGTGAGTGTACATAGTTTTCTCTTTTCATTTCATAATCTACAAATAATACCCACCATTCAAGGAGCCCAACCAGAATCGTTTTCTGTGCTTCTAAGCATTCTGTATAGATGTGAAACCCAAAGAGCCCTGATTTTTCTAGGACTTATGATTTCAAATAATTTTATCTCCTTTTTATAATCTATATACTAAAATGGAATCACCTTTTCTTAAACCTTTACTGGATTTTTGCATTTCATAGTTACATCATTTATTAAAACACTTTTCCATCTTTTGTTTCTCGTAATCTAAAAAAGAAAAACAGATTGAAGAACTGTTTTCATGTTTGGAGTAGCTGATTAAGGAGCTGTTTTATGCTTATAAAAGTGCAAGGCTCCTCTTTGGAGAAACATCTAACTGCAGGGCCAGGGCAGGAAATAAACAAGATGAGTCTGGAACATCTTGTAGTGTGAGAAAGTAAAGAAGTGCTCAAAAATAAAAACATCCAGGTTGATAGGAGTAGGTCAAAGGACACAGAAGCCAACTGAAAAAGCTTCCATGAGTCAGAACTAGAACAATGTAAAAAATAACGAGTCAAAGATGATAACCCAAAGTAGAAAGTAAATATCCATGAAAAGTGAAAGTGAAAGTCACTTAGTCATGTCCGACTCTTTGCAATCCATGGACTATATACAGTCCATGGAACTCTCAAGGCCAGGATACTGGAGTGGGTAGCCTTTCCCTTCTCCAGGGGATCTGTCCAACTCAGGGATAAAACCCATGTCTCCTGCTTTGCAGGCAGATACTTTACCAGCTGAGCCATAAGGGAAGCCTGAAGTATCCATGGGTCCATACTAATATAAAGGAATGACTGAATAAGCCTTATATGAGGGGGAAAAAAATCTCAGGCAGGAGAATGCCAAATAAATTATGTAAGTATTCCACCTAAAGGAAAGGGACCATAAGTCCCTGCTTCTTAAGTACAGGCCAGGAAAAGTGATTTCCTTCCAAAAAATACAGTACAAAAAGGGAATTTAAAAGAGAAACTTTATAGTGGAGAAACATGACAAATGTCACATTAGCCAGATGATGGTCAACATTGATAATGACAACTCATTGCTGATCCTATTTCCCCTTGATGTGATGGGATGGGACTGGCCCTTTTACTGTGATCATCCTACACCAAACCCCAAGTTTCAGTCTAATCACGAGAAAAATTCTAATACAGAGAGGAGCATTCTACAAAATACCTGCCCAGTACACCTCAAAACTGTCAAGGTCATCCAAAACAAAATAAGTTGTATTTCAATAAATCTAAACAGAAAACAAAAACAAACAAGATAAGTCTGAGGAACTGTCACAGCCAAGAGGAAACATGACTGCTGAATGTAACATGGGGTTTCTGGAGAGGATCCTGGGTCAGAAAAAAGGCATTAGGTAAAAACTAAGGAAAATTTCAACCATATAATAATAATATCAAAATGCATTCACTAATTGTAATGAATGTGCCATCTCAATGTAAGCTGTTAATATGGAAAACCGGGGATGGGAGAAGAGAGGAGGTGGGAACAATTATGTGCTCAGTTTCTGTGTAAATCTAAAGCTATTCTAAAAAATAAAGTCTGTTAATTAAAAATAAAAATAAAAACCTCATCTAAATGTACACTTAAATAAAGAAAAAGTCTAAGGTCTCTAATCAGAAAAGCTAAGAGCACCTGAGATTTTTCCATATGGAGAAGTGGAACCAGATGCCACGTTTACATGTAGATACTTCTGGTTGAAAGTTATTAAAAAAGAAAAGGAAAAGTATCCTCTTTTAAATTAGAAAAATATTGCTTTAATTAAAAAAAAATTACCTCGAATCCTTTATATTTATTTGCAGTCACATTCAGACAGGTAATTTAACAAAATCAAAGCTGTGTCAAAAGAGAGCTCATTTCAAAGAAATACACCCACAGCATTGTAAATCAACTATTCAATAGAATTTTTTTAAACAAGAAAGAAAAATGAAATATCCATAAAGTTCACTGTCTGAGATAATGCATTTAGAAGGTGATTTCCCAGAATCAGGAATCAAGAGTGACTCTGAGTAATGGATTACAATAAATAATATGTGATATATGAAAGAGAGATGACATTTTTCTCACCTTATATCATATTAAAAATATGTGTGTCACTAGAGTGGAAATGCGGAGAAGGCAATGGCAAGACACTCCAGTACTCTTGCCTAGAAAATCCCATGGATGGAGGAGCCTGGTAGGCTGCAGTCCATGGGATCGCTATGAGTCGGACACGACTGAGCAACTTCACTTTCACTTTTCACTTTCATGCATTGGAGAAGGAAATGGCAACCCACTCCAGTGTTCTTGCCTGGAGAATCCCAGGGACGGGGGAGCCTGGTGGGCTTCCGTCTATGGGGTCACACAGAGTCGGACACGACGGAAGTGACTTAGCAGCAGAGTGGAAATGAATCATGATCCACCCATAGAAGTGTGATGAGAGAAGATGGGAATAATGAAAATAAGAAATGTGGTCCATCCCATTCTAGGAGAAAGGGATCAAAGAAGCAGAGCAAATCAAATGTGGCAAGTCTGGAAGGAAGGAAGGAAGCTAATTTTGTGAAAGAGCAAATGGCAAAGCATCACCGACTCAATGGACATGAATGTGAGCAAACTCCGGGAGACAGTGGAGGACAGAGAAGCCTGGCACGCTGCAGTCCACGGGGTCGCAGAGAGTTGGACACGACTCAGCGACTGAGCAACAACCACAACACATGGCAGAGACACAAGCTCTGAGCAGAAGACGGAGGTCGATTAATCAAGTCAAAATGTGCAGTGGGGTCCTCAGTGCTTCATCTGCTCAGCACCAACGTTGCAGATAAGAACTGTGCACCATTATGCAACTGGATTTCCAAAGTAGCATATTTATTCATAGGTATAGAAAAGACTCTGATGCTGGGAGGGATTGGGTGCAAGAGGAGAAGAAGAGAATGAGATGGCTGGATGGCATCACCGACTCGATGGACATGAGTCTGAGTGAACTCCGGGAGTTGGTGATGGACAGGGAGGCCTGGCGTGCTGTGATTCATGGGGTCGCAAAGAGTCGGACACGACTGAGTGACTGAACTGAACTGAACTGAACCTTAAAGTTGCCTTGTCTAGATCTCTACAGATGAGCAAATAAGACCAATATACTAAGAACTGCACCATGGTTTAATGTTTAATAAAAATATTCATGTATCACAACAACCTGTAAAAAAAAGTCAGCAACCGCTTGCTTCCCAAAAGATGTATTATGTTAGTAAAAAAAAAAGAGAGAGAAAGTGACATTCACATAATCATACAATATGTAACTAGTCTTAGAAATTAGCATGTGTGGCCTATACTATTTCTAACAAATAGCCACTTTGTAACCTGGATCATCATCACATTTCCCTTATGACTGTTTAGGAAAATAGGAAAGATGAGAAGCCTGACTCTTTGCACTGTTTTACACTTTGTTTTCATTTAATTTTAAATTATCATGTGGTAACATTGATTAGGGGAGAGATATACATTTTTTTTTTTTTACCAATTTGAGCACTGTTTAAAGACTTTTTTGATGTGGGGCATTTTTAAAGTCTTTATTGAATTTGTTACAATATTGCTTCTGTTGTTTACGTTTTGTTTTTTATGTTTTGCTTTTCCCAAGGCATGTGAGATCTTAGCTCCCCAACCAGGGATTGAGCCCGCACTTGCCTTCACTGGAAACCAAAGTCTTAACCACTGAAGCGCCGGGGAAGTCCCTGAACACTGTTTAGATCTGTGGCACCGCCACCACCGTGGGATTCAAAAGACCTCCATCGCCCTGACAAGCTCTCTTTCACTACTCATTTATATCCCTCTACTTCATTCCATGTCATCCTGGGTTCTCATCCAAGTCCTTTCTCATGTACGTCTTCCTTCAATTTACCCAGTCTTTTCTGAACAATTGATCCCATGAAAGAACAGGGGAGCAGGACAATTGCTATGTGCGTTAAGTGGGTACCTGGAGGACCCAGGAGGAGGAGGAGACAATGAGAGGAGAGGTCTTCCAGGTGGCAGGGAAGCAGAGAATGTATTTACAACACAGTGTTCAGTCTTCCATCTGAGCAGCTCTCAGAACCTTCAAGGAAGTCTCAGGTCTCTCATCCACGAAAACCAGGAGTTGGAAAAGTTAAACTTGTTTGAGAGATACAGTACCTGAAGTCAAGATAAGTGACATATAACCTTATGTGAGTTTAACGTGTACAACCTGTCGCTTTAATACACTGACATGTTGTGAAATAGTTATCACCGTAACTTGGCTAACACCTCCATCAACTCACAAAATTACCATTTCCTTTTTGTAGTGAGAACATTTAAGATCTACTGTCTTAGCAACTTTTGATATATAGGACAGTATGGCAACCCACTCCAGTGTTCTTGCCTGGAGAATCCCAGGGATGGGGGAGCCTGGTGGGCTGCTGTCTATGGGGTCGCACAGAGTCAGACACAACTGAAGTGACTTAGCAGCAGCAGCAGTGTTAACTATAATCACCACGCTGTCCGTTAGATCCCCAGAACATATTCATCTTATAACAGGAAGCATGACCCTCTGACCAACAGTGCCCCATTTCCCCACCCCATAGCCCCTGGGAACTACCTCTTGACTATCAGATTTTTTTAAATTCCACATGTTAAGTGAGAATACACAGTATTTCTTTCTCTGTTATTTTACTTGTTTCATCCAAGTTGTCATGAATGGCAGGATTTCCTTCTTTCTCACGGAAATGTTACCAAAAGCTCAGCGTCTCTGTATACTGGTGCTGAATCAAATCCCAGGGACAGAATTTTGGGTGAAGTAGAAAAGGACAACTTCATAGCTTTGCCAGGCAAAGGAAGACACACTGGTCTTCAGCCTCAAAAAACTGCATATCCACCCTAAGAATTTGATGAGGGTTTTTAAAACAGTGGGCCAAAGGTGGGGTCTGACAAGATCAGGATGGGAGCAGACCTCTGTTATTGTTGGTTGTTCAGTCATGTCAGTTTTTGCAACCCCATGGACTGCAGCATGCCAGGCTTCCCTGTCCTTTACCAACTCCCAGAGTTTGCTCAAATTCATGTCCATCAAGTCATTGATGCCATCTAACCATCTCATCCTCTGTCATTCCCTTCTCTTCCTGCCTTCAGTCTTTCCCAGCATCAGGGTCTTTTCCAATGAGTCGGCTCTTCACATCAGGTAGTCAAAGTATTGGAGTTTCAGCTTCAGCATCTGTCTTTCCAGTGAATGTTCAGGGTTGACTAGTTTGATCTCCTTGCAGTCCAAGGAACTCTCAAGAGTCTTCAGCACCGCAGTTCCAAAGTGTCTCCTTGCACTCCCTTGATCTCATCTCAGGTGGTCCCTCTCCTAATCCTGATAAGCTTCTCTGGTCCCTTTAATGGTGCCTCAGGTGATTTCATGGCTGCTCTTCCTTGATTAGCAACTGTTCCAATCCATCCTTTGGAAGTCAGGGGAGGAGTCTTGCCTACAAGAAACGGGGGACAGAAAGGCCCCAATCCTTGGGAACTCCACAGGGTCCTACTTGGTTTCAGAGACTCGGCAATATACTCATCTCCTCCAGGAGGTCTCCCCTTCTAGGTCTATTGAAGCTCCTCACCTTTGAGCTTTCATAGTTTTTTATTGTGACGTGCAACACAAATTTTTGTATTGCTCGGTCTTCTGAATCTCAATGATGAGCATGCTCGGGAGAATGATGGTGAATAGTCACGGACTCGCCATAGTGCCAGGACAATTCTGAGGTCATTATGAAAGTCAAAGTTACTCGGTCGTGTCCAATTCTTTGTGACCCCATCGACTATACAGTGCATGGAATTCTCCAGACCAGAATACTGGAGTGGGTAGCCTTTCCCTTCTCCAGGGGATCTTCCCAACCCAGGAATAGAACTCAGGTCTCCCGCATTGCAGGTGGATTCTTTACCAACTGAGCTATCAGGGAAGTCCCATTATGGAAGCTCATAAATACTTATGGATTAACTGCTAAGTGTAATCACTTTTTTATTGACTGAACTGTGGGGCTTGAGAGATCTTAGCTCCCCAACCAGGATAGAAGCAACACCCCCTGCAGTGAAAGCACCTTGGGCTGATTGGAAGTCACCTGCAGGCAGCATCTTTTTTATTTACAAACATGTTATTTATTCATTAATTTAACTAAACAAATATCAAGAGAGTCTATTTTTTCTTAGATCTTATTCTAGACTCTGAGATACCAGAGAAAATCATACAGTTACTGCATCTAGGAACCTACTATTGACTTTGTTGTTTAGTCTCAAAGTCTTGTCTGACTCTTCTGTGACCCAATGGACTGTAGTTCGCCAGGCTCCTTCATCCACGGGATTTCCCAGGCAAGAATACTGGAGGGATCTTCCCAACCCAGGGACTGAACCCGTATCTCCTGCATTGGCAGGAGAGTTCTTCACCACCGAGCCACCAGGTAAGCAAAGCAATTGACTTAAGAATTACAAATATTTCTCACTATTCAACCTCATGATAGATGAGAGAAGGATGAGAGATATCCAGGAAGGGGACATAGGTACACACATAGCTGATTCACTTCATGTACAGCAGAAGCCAACACAAAAGCAACCTGGACTTCCCTGTTAGCACAGTGAACAGGAATCCACCTACCAATGCATATTTGTCCCCCGGTCCAGGAAGATTCCACCTGCCATGGAGCAAACACCCACGCTAAGTCGCTTCAGTCATGTCCAACGCTTTGCCCGCCAGGCTGCTCTGTCCACGGGATTCTCCAGGCAAGAATATTGGAGTGGGTAAATAAATAAATATAGCTGTGTGCATGTCAGAAAAAATTTTAGAAGAAATATATACAGTCTTGTGGGATTGCAGTGTAAATCCTGCTGGCCTCCAGACAAGCTGATCTTGAGGGGTCCCCGTGGTAAAGTTGCAAAATTTGGGGCTCCAGAGGAATGTATGTACTTCTTTCTGGGAGATATTGGTGAGGCCAAGGGAGCGCACACAGATGACCTCTGTCCCCTGAGAGCACCCCTGGAGGCTCTAGACTGCGGTAAACCTGCAGCCTGCCCCTCAGGCTGGAGTAAATAATAAAAGACAGGACCAGTAAATAGGCCTTTTTCATGAGAAGACTGTGGGCACTTTTCAGTCTGCTGCCTGCACCATGCCCTGAGGGTGGTAGCACATACACCATGAGAGACCCCCCAACAGGCCTTTGCCCCACTGGCAGATGATTTATGATAAGCAAATGAATCTCCTTCTCAAGGGGTCTAGATACTTTTCATATAGCTACTTTTGCACTGGGTCCTGAAGTGAGTAAGTTTGCCCTTGAGCCATTTAAGAGCAGGGCTCTCAGCTCCCTCCGGCCTTTTGGGTCTCCTGGAGGTAAGCCCCATTGGTTTTCAAAGCCAGATATTCTGGGGGCTCATCTCTGGTACTGGTCCCAATGGCTGCGGTGCCTGATGTGGGGTGTGAACCCCTTGCTTCTTAGGGAGAAGCTCCGTATTTGTGAGATCCTCCTGATCGTGGGTCACCACGCTGTGGGTGGAGTACTTGTCACGACCTTTTCTCCTCCCCATCTCAGTATGGCCCTTTTATCCTTTGTTGTGCAGGAACTGCTCAGCTTGTTTCCAGACCTTTTCCAGAGGGAATGGTTCCATAAGCAGCTGGGGGTTTGGTGTGTCTGTGGGAGGAGGCGAGTTCAGGATCTTCCTACACCACCATGTTGAACTGCCTCCTCAATTCTATTTTAAAAATTGAAAGCACAACTTGTTTAAAAATTTGTGGGAAGAAAAACATAAAATTGAAATATTATGTCTCCTAGCCTAATGCCTTTTACTAATTAAGATAATTATTTTTCACTTTTATTGGTGTGTGTGTGGTGTCAGTCACTAAGTTGTTTCCAACTCTTGTGACCCCAGGGACTATAGCCCACCAGGCTTCTCTGTCCTTGGGATTTCCAGGCAAGATTACTAGAGTGGGTGGCTATTTCATTCTCCAGGGGATCTTCCCAACTCAGGGATTGAACCTGCATCTGCTGCATTGCAGATGGATTTTTAACCACTGAGCTAGTGGTGAAGTGAAAGTCGCTCAGTCATGTCCGACTGTTTGTGACCCCATGGACTATAAATCCATGAAATTCTCCAGGCCAGAATACTGGACTGGGTGGCCTTTCTCTTCTCCAGGGGATCTTCCCAACCCAGGGATTGAATCCACATCTCCCGCATTGCAGGCGGATTCTTAAATACAGCATACAAAGACCAGACTAGACTAGAAGAATCCTAAGTCTACTTCCATGTTCCACATTTTACAATTCTATGTATAGGCTTTACCTATCAGTGCTAGGAGAGGATATATAAATTATAAAGGTGATGATTGATAGTTGGAAAGAGAGACAACTTAAACTATAGCACTTGATCTTAAAATAAGACATTTTTCAAGCAGTTTAAAATCTGTTTGAAGTATACATATATATTAAAAAGATGGGAATACCAGACCACCTTACCTGCCTCCTGAGGAATCTGTAGGCAGGTCAAGAAGCAACGGTTAGAACCAGACATGGAGCAATGGACTGGAATGAAATTGGGAAAGGAGTAGGACAAAGCTATATGTTGTCACCCTGCTTATTTAACTTATGTGCAGAGTACATCATGTGGAATGCCAGGCTGGATGAATCAGATGCTGGAATCAAGATTACCAGGAGAAATACCAACAGCCTCATATATGCAGATGATACCACTCTAACAGCAGAAAGCAAAGAGGAACTAAAGAGCCTCTTGATAAAGGTGGAAGAGAAGAGTGAAAAAGCTGTCTTAAAACTCAACATTCAAAAAACTAAGATTATAGCATCCAGTCCCACCACTTCATGGCAAATAGAAAAGGAAAAAGTGGAAAGTGACAGATTTTATTTTCTTGGGCTCCAAAATCACTGTGGATGGTGACTGCAGCCATAAAGTTAAAAGACACTTGCTGTGCTGAATAAACGTGGCCAGAGTGGGCATCCTTGTCTTGTTCCTGATTTTACGGGGAATGCTTTCAGCTTTTCAACACTGAGTATGTTAGTTGTGGGTGTGTCATATATGGCCTTTATTATGTTGATATATATTTCCTCTGTGCCCACTCTCTGGAGAGTTTCTATCATAAATGGATGTTGAATAGAGCAGCTGCTTTTGACACTGGTAGTAGCAGAGTTGCTGCTGCTGCTGCTGCTGCTGCTAAGTCACTTCAGTCGTGTCCGACTCTGTGTGACCCCATAGACGGAAGCCCACCAGGCTCCCCCGTCCCTGGGATTCTTCAGGCAAGAACACTGGAGTGGGTTGCCATTTCCTTCTCCGATGTGTGAAAGTGAAGTCGCTCAGTCGTGTCCGACCTTTAGCGACCCCACGGACTGCAGCCTACCAGGCTCCTCCATCCATGGGATTTTCTAGGCAAGAGTACTGGAGTGGCTTGCCATTGCCTTCTCTGAGTAGCAGAGTTAGTGTTCAGTTTATTGCTCTAATTCTAGCACACCAAACACAAAGGTTTCTAACTAGAGGGAGAAGACACAATAGAGCACAAGAAACAGCAGATCTGTTTTGTAGCTGTAACACCACATTTAAAGTCACTTAAATGTCAGGGTCGGAGAAGGCAATGGCAACCCACTCCAGTACTCTTGCCTAGAAAATCGCATGGACAGAGGAGCCTGGTAGGCTGCAGTCCATGGGGTCGCTAAGAGTCGGACACGACTGAGCGACTTCACTTTCACTTTTCACTTTCACACATTGGAGAAGGAAATGGCAACCCACTCCAGTGTTCTTGCCTGGAGAATCCCAGGGATAGGGGAGCCTGGTCGGCTGCCATCTATGGGGTCGCACAGAGTCGGACACGACTGAAGCGACTTAGCAGCAGCAGCAGCAGTAAATGTCAGGGTGCGACGGCACAGGAGCGGCCGAGAGGAGCTATCCCACCTCCAAGGTCAGGGGCGGCGTCCAAGAGATACCCCACGTCTGAGGTCAGGGGGAGCGGCCGAGAGGAGCTACTCCATGTCCAAGATCAGGGGCGGCGAAGGAGAGGAACAACCCCAGGTCCAAGGAGTCACGGCTGCGCAGGCGCAAGAGGGCAAAGAGTAACTACTCCACGTTCAAGGTCGGGAGGAGCGAACTTGTCCCAGGTAAGGAGCAGTGGCTGCGCTTTGCTGGAGCAGCCATGAAGAGATACCCCAGGTCCAAGGTAAGAGAAACCCAAGTAAGATGGTAGGTGTAGCGAGAGGGCATAAGAGGGCAGACACACTGAAACCATAATCACAGAAAACTAGCCAATCTGATTCGACGGACCACACCCTTGTCTAACTCAATGAAGCTAAGCCATGCCATGTGGGGCCACCCAAGACCGGCGGGGCATGGTGGAGAGGTCTGACAGAATATGGTCCACTGGAGAAGGGAATGGCAAACTACTTCAGTATTCTTGCCTCAAGAACCCCATGAACAGTATGAAAAGGCAGAATGATAGGAGACTAAATGAGGAACTCCCCAGGTCGGGAGGTGCCCAATATGCTACAGGAGATCACTGGAGAAATAACTCCAGAAAGAATGAAGGAATGGAGCCAAAGCAAAAACAGTACCCAGTTGTGGATGTGACTGCTGATAGAAGGAAGGTCCGATGCTGTAAAGAGCAATACTGCATAGGAACCTGGAATGTTAGGTCCATGAATCAAGGCAAATTGGAAGTGGTCACCAGGAGATGGCAAGAGTGAACGTCGACATTCTAGGAATTAGCGAACTAAAATGCACTGGAATGGGTGAATTTAACTCAGATGACCATTATATCTACTACTGTGGGCAGGAATCCCTTACAAGAAATGGAGTAGCCATCATGGTCAACAAACGAGTCCGAAATGCAATCTCAAAAATGACAGAATGATCTCTGTTCGTTTCCAAGGCAAACCATTCAATATCACAGTAATCCAAGCCTATGCCCCAACCAGTAACGCTGAAGAAGCTGAACGGTTCTATGAAGACCTACAAGACCTTTTAGAATGAACACCCAAAAAAGATGCCCTTTTCATTATAGGGGACTGGAATGCAAAAGTAGGAAGTCAAGAAACACCTGGAGTAACAGGCAAATTTGGCCTTGGAGCATGGAATGAAGCAGGGCAAAGGCTAATAGAGTGTTGCCAAGAGAATGCACTGGTCATAGCAAACACCCTCTTCCAACAACACAAGAGAAGACTCTACACATGGACATCACCAGATGGTCAACACTGAAATCAGACTGATTATATTCTTTGCAGCCAAAGATGGAGAAGCTCTATACAGTCAGCAAAAACAAGACTAGGAGCTGACTATGGCTCAGATTATGAACTTCTTATTGCCAAATTAAGACTTAAATTGAAGAAATTGGGGAAAACCACCAGACCATTCAGGTATGACCTAAATCAAATCCCTTATGATTATACAGTGGAAGTGAGAAATAGATTAAAGGGACTAGATCTGATGGACAGAGTGCCTGATGAATTATGGATGGAGGTTCCTGACATTGTACAGGAGACAGGGATCAAGACCATCCCCATGGAAAAGAAAGGCAAAAAAGAAAAATGGCATCTGAGGAGGCCTTACAAATAGCTGTGAAAAGAAGAGAAGTGAAAAGCAAAGGAGAAAAGGAAAGATATACCCATCTGAATTCAGAGTTCCAAAGAATAGCAAGGAGCAATAAGAAAGCTTTCCTTAGCGATCAATGCAAAGAAATAGAGGAAAACAACAGAATGGGATAGACTAGAGATCTCTTCAAGAAAATCAGAGATACCAAGGGAACATTTCATGCAGAGATGGGCTCAATAAAGGACAGAAATAGTATGGACCTAACAGAAGCAGAAGATATTAAGAAGAGGTGGCAGGAATACAGAGAAGAACTGTACAAAAAAGATCTTCATGACCCAGAAATCACAATGGTGTGATCACTCACCTAGAGCCAGACATCCTGGAATGTGGAGTCTAATGGGCCTTAGAAAGAATCACTACAAACAAAGCTAGTGAGGTGACAGAATTCCAGTTGAGCTATTTCAAATCCTAAAAGATGATGCTGTGAAAGTGCTGCACTCAATATGCCAGCAAATTTGGAAAACTCAGCAGTGGCCACAGGACTGGAAAAGGTCAGTTCTTATTCCAATCCCAAAGAAAGGCAAAGACAAAGAATGCTCAAACTACCACATAATTGCACTCATCTCACACGCTAGTAAAGTCATGCTCAAAATTTTCCAAGTCAGGCTTTAGCAATACATGAACCATGAACTTACAGATGTTCAAGCTGGTTTTAGAAAAGGCAGAGGAACCAGAGATCAAATTGCCAACATCCACTGGATCATTGAAAAAGCAAGAGAGTTCCAGAAACACACCCATTTCTGCTTCATTGACTATGCCAAAGCCTTTGACTGTGTGGATCTCAATAAACTGTGGAAAATTCTGAAAGACATGGGAATACCAGACCACGTTACCTGCCTCTTGAGAAACCTATATGCAGGTCAGAAAGCAACAGTCAGAACTGGACATGGAACAATAGACTGGTTCCAAATAGGAAAAGGAATACGTCAAGGTTGTATATTTTCACCCTGCTTATTTAACTTATATGCAGAGTACATCAAGAGAAACGCTGGGCTGGATGAAGCACAAGCTGGAATTAAGATTGCTGCAAGAAATATGAACAACCTCAGATATGCAGATGACACCACCCTTATGGCAGAAAGTGAAGAAGAACTAAAGAGCCTCTTGATGAAAGTGAAAGAGAGTGAAAAAGTTGGCTTAAAGCTCAACATTCAGAAAACTAAGATCATGGCATCTGGTCCCATCACTTCATGGGAAATAGATGGGGAAACAGTGGAAGCAGTGTCAGACTTTATTTTTCTGGGCTTCAAAATCACTGCATATGGTGAGTGCAGCCATGAAATTAAAAGACGCTTACTCCTTGGAAGGAAAGTTATGACTAAGATCATGGCATCTGGTCCCATCACTTCATGGGAAATAGATGGGGAAACAGTGGAAACAGTGTCAGACTTTATTTTTTGGGGCTCCAAAATCACTGTGAATGCTGATTGTAGCCATGAAATTAAAAGACGCGTACTCCTTGGAAGGAAAATTATGACCAACCTAGATAGTATATTAAAAAGCAGAGACATTACTTTGCCAACAAAGGTCCGTCTAGTCAAGGCTATGGTTTTTCCCGTGGTCATGAATGGATGTGAAAGATGGACTGTGAAGACAGCTGAGCGCTGAAGAATTGATGCTTTTGAACTGTGGTGTTGAAGACGACTCTTGAGAGCCCCTTGGACTGCAAGAAGATCCAACCAGTCCATCCTAAAGGAGATCAGTCCTGGGTGTTCATTGGAAGGAATGATGCTGAAGCTGAAACTCCAATACTTTGGTCACCTCGTGCAAAGAGTTGATTCACTGGAAAAGACCCTGATGCTGGGAGGGATTGGGGGCAGGAGGAGGGGACGACAGAGGATGAGATGGCTGGATGGCATCACCGACTTGATGGACATGAGTTTGGGTAGACTCTGGAGTTGGTGATGGACAGGGAAGCCTGGCATGCTGCGATTCATGGAGTCACAAAGAGTCAGACACGACTGAGCGACTGAACTGAACTCAGTGAAATGTCTGTGCCTCGGGAACCACTGGTAGTCCAGTAGTTAAGCATCCACTTGCCAATGCAGGGGTCACAGGTTCAATCCCTGGTTGGGGAACTAAGATCCCACATGCTGTGGGGCAACTAAGCCCGTGTGGCACAACTACTGAACCTTGTGCACCCTAGAGCCTGTGCTCCACAAGAGAAGCCACGGCAATGGGAAGCCAGTGAACCACAAAGAAGAGTAGCCCCTGCTCGCTGCAACTAGAGAAAAGCCTGCACAGCACTGAAGACCCAGCACAGCCAAAAATAAATAAATAAACTAATAAAATGGAGAAGGCAATGGTACCCCACTCCAGTACTCTTGCCTGGAAAATCCCATGGATGGAGGAGCCTGGTAGGCTGCAGTCCATGGGGTCGCTAAGAGTCGTACACGACTGAGCGACTTCACTTTCGCTTTTCACTTTCATGCATCGGAGAAGGAAAGGCAACCCACTCCAGTGTTCTTGCCCGGAGAATCCCAGGGACCAGGGATCCTGGTAGGCTGCTGCCTATGGGGTCACACAGAGATGTACACAACTGAAGTGGCTTAGCAGCAGCAGCAACAATCTAATAAAATTTTAAAAAGTAAGTATCTGTGCCTCTATGATAAAATAAGAAACTTGAACTAGGTGACCTTCAATGTTACTTCCATTGCAAATTGTTGAAATTCCATAAAACCTTAACTAAATAATGCTACCTTTTAAGGGAAAGAGCTAGTTATAAAATCAGTGAGGAAAGTTCTATAATTTGATATTTTTTTCATTCGAAGTCTAATCAGTTGGATTTTTGCAAATCCTCTAAGCCAAACACCAATGAGTCTTCCAGGTAGTTCCATCCAAAATCTACTTGACTCAAAAAATGTGTTCATTCAAGCTTCTTGGATCTAATACTGACCTCATATTCTAGCCTCCATTCATCCTTACCCCTCTATACTTAATCTAAATTTTTACAAAAAAATGTGACCTCACCAGACCCAGGATTTGAGAGGTGGTCCTTAAAAATAAGAAGATAAAATAACAAATAAATATATTAGGACTCCACAGAGTGCCTTGGAAAGGAAATTAAACCTGCATTAACTTTATGGTGAATCATTTCTCTGACATCTGGAAGAGTTCAAATGTAGCATATTAGCTGTACAAAAACAATGTTACTATGAGACACGTATACACTTAACAACATATACACACACTACAAAAGATGGTGCAAGACATTCCTTTACTTTTCCTGTTGAGCTTAGCATCTTGACTTTTGGTTTCTTTTCTCTCCTGCACTCTGCCTTCTCAGTCTTTTTGACTTCTCATTTTTCTAGGTTGCGTAGAAACTTGGCATGGTGGGAAGAAGGGACTGCTGGCCCTCTTTTCTGGTTCTTAGTTGTGTTAAAGATAGATGAAATTTTAGGAAAGCATCACTTCAGTTCAGTTGCTCAGTCGTGTCCGACTCTTTGCGACACTATGAATCATAGCACGCCAGGCCTCCCTGTTCATCACCAACCCCCGGAGTTCACTCAAACTCATGTCCATCGAGTCGGTGATGCCATCCAGCCATCTCATTCTCTGTCGTCCCCTTCCCCTCCCGCCCCCAATCCTTCCCAGCATCAGAGTCTTTTCCAGTGAGTCAACTCATTGCATGAGGTGGCCAAAGTATTGGAGTTTCAGCTTTAGCATCAGTCCTTCCAATGAACACCCAGGATTGATCCCCTTTAGAATGGACTGGTTGGATCTCCTTGCAGTCCAAGGGACTCTCAAGAGTATTCTCCAGCACCACAGTTCAAAAGCATCAATTCTTCGGCAATCAGCTTCCTTCACAGTCCAACTCGCACATCCATACATGACCACGGGAAAAACCATAGCCTTGACTAGACGGACCTTTGTTGGCAAAGTAATGTCTCTGCTTTTTAATATACTATCTAGATTGGTCATAATTTTCCTTCCAAGGAGTACGCGTCTTTTAATTTCATGGCTACAATCAGCATTCACAGTGATTTTGGAGCCCCCAAAAATAAAGTCTGACACTGTTTCCACTGTTTGCCCATCTATTTCCCATGAAGTGATGGGACCAGATGCCATGATCTTAGTTTTCTGAATGTTGAGCTTCAAGCAAACCTTTTCACTCTCCTCTTTCACTTTCATCAAGAGGCTTTTTAGCTCCTCTTCACTTTCTGCCATAAGGGTGGTGTCATCTGCATATCTGAGGTTATTGATATTTCTTGCAGCAATCTTGATTTCAGCTTGTGCTTCATCCAGCCCAGCGTTTCTCATGATGTACTCTGCATATAAGTTAAATAAGCAGGGTGACAATTACAACCTTCACGTACTCCTTTTCCTATTTGGAACCAGTCTGTTGTTCCATGTACAGTTCTGACTGTTGCTTCCTGACCTGCATACAGGTCTCTCAAGAGGCAGGTCACATGGTCTGGTATTCCCATCTCTTTCAGAATTTTCCACAGTTTATAGAGATCCACACAGTCAAAGGCTTTGGCAGAGTCAATGAAGCAGAAATAGATGTTTTTCTGGAACTCTCTTGCTTTCTCCATGATCCAGCGGATGTTGGCAATTTGATCTCTGGTGCCTCTGCCTTTTCTAAAACCTGCTTGAACATCTGGGAGTTCACAGTTCACATATTGCTGAAGCCTGGCTTGGAGAATTTTGAGCATGACTTTACTAGCGTGTGAGATGAATGCAATTGTGTGGTAGTTTGAGCATTCTTTAGCAATCCCTTTCTTTGGGATTGGAATGAAGACTGACCTTTTCCAGTCCTGTGGCCACTGCTGAATTTTCCAAATTTGCTGGCATATTGAGTGCAGCTCTTTCACAGCATCATCTTTCAAGATTTGAAATAGCTCAACTGGAATTCCATCACCTCCACTAGCTTTGTTCGTAGTGATGCTTTCTAAGGCCCACTTGACTTCACATTCCAAGATGTCTGGCTCTAGGTCAGTGATCATGTTATCATGACTATCTTGGTCGTGAAGATCTTTTTTGTACAGTTCTTCTGTGTATTCTTGCCACCTCTTCTTAATATCTTCTGCTTCTGTTAGGTCCATACCATATCTGTCCTTTATCGAGCCCATCTTTGCATGAAATGTTCCCTTGGAATCTCTAATTTTCTTGAAGAGATGTCTTGTTTTTCCTATTCTATTGTTTTCCCCTATTTCTTTGCATTGATCGCTGAGGAAGGCTTTCTTATCTCTCTTTGCTGTTCTTTGGAACTCTGCATTCAGATGCTTATATCTTTCCTTTTCTCCTTTGCTTTTCACTTCTCTTCTTTTCACAGCTATGTGTAAGGTCTCCTCAGACAACCGTTTTGCTTTTTTGCATTTCTTTTCCATAGGGATGGTCTTGGTCCCTTGTCTCCTGTTCAATGTCAGGAACCTCTGTCCAGAGTTCAGCAGGCACTCTGTCCATAAGATCTAGTCCCTTAAAATATTTTTCTCACTTCCACTTTATAATCATAAGGGATTTGATTTAGGTCATACCTGAATGGTCTGGTGGTTTTCCCCAATTTCTTCAATTTAAGTCTTAATTTGGCAATAAGGAGTTCATGATCTGAGCCACAGTCAGCTCCTGGTCTTGTTTCTGCTAACTGTATAGAGCTTCTCCATCTTTGGCTGCAAAGAATATAATCAATCTGATTTTGGTGTTGACCATCTGGTGATGTCCATGTGTAGAGTCTTCTCTTGTGTTGTTGGAAGAGGGTGTTTGCTATGACCAGTGCATTCTCTTGGCAAAACTCTATTAGCCTTTGCCCTGCTTCATTCCATGCTCCAAGGCCAAATTTGCCTGTTACTCCAGGTGTTTCTTGACTTCCTACTTTTGCATTCCAGTCCCCTATAATGAAAAGGACATCTTTTTTGGGTGTTCGTTCTAAAAGGTCTTGTAGGTCTTCATAGAACCGTTCAACTTCAGTTTCTTCAGCGTTACTGGTTGGGGCATAGGCCTGGATTACTGAAATATTGAATGGTTTGCCTTGGAAATGAACAGAGATCGTTCTGTCATTTTTGAGACTGCATCTAAGTACTGCATTTCGGACTCGTTTGTTGACCATGATGGCTACTCCGTTTCTTGTAAGGGATTCCTGCCCACAGTAGTAGGTATAATGGTCATCTGAGTTAAATTCACCCATTCCAGTCCATTTTAATTCACTGATTTCTAGAATGTCAACGTTCACTCTTGCCATCTCCTGTTTGACCACTTCCAATTTGCCTTGATTCATGGACTTAACATTCCAGGTTCCTATGCAATATTGCTCTTTACAGCGTCAGACCTTGCTTCTACCACCAGTCACATCCACAACTGGGTATTTGTTTTACTTTGGCTCCATCCCTTCATTCCTTCTAGAGTTATTTCTCCGCTGAGCTCCAGTAGCATACTGGGCACCTACCGACCTGGGGAATTCCTCATTCAGTATCCTATCATTTTGCCCTTTGATACTATTCATGGGGTTCTCAAGGCAAGTATACTGAAGTGGTTTGCCATTCCCTTCTCCAGTGGACCACATTCGGCTGTGGTCCATGTGATCAGATCGACTAGTTTTCTGTGATTATGATTTCAGTGTGTCTGCCCTCTGATGCCCCCTCGCAATACCTACCGTCTTATTTGGGTTTCTCTTACCTTGGTCGTGGGATATCTCTTCACAGCTGCTCCAAGAAAGCGCAGCCGCTGCACCTTACCTTGGACGAGGGGTATCTCCTCAAGGCCGCCCCTCCTGACCTTGAACGTGGAGTAGCTCCTCTCGGCCCTCCTGCGCCCGCGCAGCCACCGCCTATTGGAAGTGGGGTAGCTCCTCTCCGCCGCCGGCCCTGGCGTCGGGCGTCCGGTAGCTCTTCTCTGCAGCACTTCTTTGCGTAGTCGGTTGCGTCGGGGCGGCGTCTCTCGCGTCACGTCTGTGCCGCCGGAGCCTCAGTTCAGTTCAGTCGCTCAGTCGTGTCCGACTCTCTGCGATCCCATGAATCACAGCACGCCAGGCCTCCCTGTGCATCAACAACTCCCGGAGTTCACTCAAACTCATGTCCATCGAGCTGGTGATGCCATCCAGCCGTCTCATTCTTTCTAGGCCGGAGCCTAGGTGCTCAATTAATATCAAGTTAATTCAATTTATGGGCTTTCCCAGGTAGCTCAGTGGTAAAGAATCTTTCTGCTGATGCAAGAGACATGGGTTTGATCCCTGGGTCAGGAAGATCCCCTGCATAAGGAAATGGCAACACATTCCAATATCCTTGCCTGGGAAATCCCATGGACAGAGAAGCCTGGCGGACTACAGTCCATGGGGTCCCAGAGGAGCTGGACATGACTTAACAGTTAAACAACAACAGTTCAATTTTAGGTCAAGGCAAAAACTGCTACAATATTGTAATTAGCCTCTGATTAAAATAAACAAAAAAATAATGAACTCATAAAGGACAGAAGAAAGATATCAGAATTGTATCACCTGAGAACCTAGATTCTTCTACCAACCCTGTCCACTTTGTTGATATTGCAGTGGTTCAATTTTAGCTAGAATCACTTAGGGAAACTTTTTAAAAGATCCTTCCCAGATCGCAACTCAGATTAAATAAATCAAAATCTCTGGAAAAAAATTTATAGGTCAATGCAGAATAAAGATACTTAAAGACATATTCAAGGTCCATAAATGAAACAAATAGCATGACATTCAGCAAGGGTTAAATGTGATGACCTGGATTTGGGTTCCCCCCCAAATTAAATAATTATATACAATAAAGGGAGTACAGTTAATGTTAGTTACATGTTTAATGAAAAGCAATGAATCTGGCTCCTGAAAGAAGCAGCCTCCTTAAATTAAAAAAAAAAATCAATAAACAGTATAAGAAAAAAAATTTCACACACAAAAAATGTGACAATGTATTTTATATGTAAAATACAAAGAGTTATGAAATATAAAGTTATAAAAATTTAAAATAAAATTTTAGTTTATAAAATAGAGTTATGAAAGATGAGACAAAAAAAATATCCTCAACAATTTCTGAAACAATTAATGGTTAGAAGACTGGAGGCTAAATCAAAAAATGTGTGGGTAGGACCCTGTATACCATGATGACAAGTTTAGAGTTCATTCTAAAAATGTGGGAAATTTTGGAGTTTTTTAAGCACGGGGCTTCCCAGGTGGCACTATTGGAAAAGAACCTGCCTGCCAATGCAGGATGCTTAAGAGATGCAGGTTTGATCCCTGAGTCAGGAAGATCCCCCTGGAGGAGGGCATGGCAACCAACTCCAGTATTCTTGCCTGGAAAATCCCATGGACAGAGGAGCTGGGAGGCTGTGGTAAGTGAAGTGAAGTGAAAGTCGCTAAGTCGTCTCTTTGCGACCCCATGGACTATAGCCTGCCAGGCTCCTCTGTCCATGGAATTCTCCAGGCAAGAATACTGGAGTGGGTAGCCTTTCCTTTCTCCAAGGGATCTTCCCAACCCAGGAATCGAACCCAGGTTTCATAAATTGCAGGTGGATTCTTTACCATCTGAGCGGTATACAGAGTCGCAAAGATATGGACACAATGAAGCGACTTAGCACACACGCATAGGTAACAATAAGCAAATGAAAATCTGCTGGGCTATAGGAGGATGTATTGGTTTTCTAGGGCTGCCACAACAAAAACACAATGCCCTGGGTTCCCTCAAACAACAGAAGTTTGTTTCCTCACAGTTTCAGAGACTGGAAGTCCAAGATCAAGGAGCCAGAGGGTTGGTTTGCTCTGAGGGCCGTGAGAGGAGGAATTGTCCCAGGGCCCTCTCCCTGACTTTCAGATGGCTTCCTTTCCACATGTCCACCCCTCTGTGCTCACACTGCTGGGATCTCTTTCTCTTCAATGAGAACACCAGTCATATGGGATTAGGTCCCCCGTTTATGGCCTCATTTTAACTTAATCACTTCTTTGAAGACCTTAGCTCCAGGTAGGATTACATTCAGATGTTATGGGGACATAAGAATTTGAGTGGGGAGATCCAGTTCGGTTTGTAACATGGTGAAGAATGGAAATAGACCAGTTAGGATATTACTGCAGCATTTCAGCAGAAGGTACTGGTGTTTTGGATTAGGGTTTTGAGCATAGAAGATAGAAGTGGATGAATTAGGGAATTATTTTAGAGGTAACATGAATGGATTTGCCACTTTTTTTTTTTTTTTTGGACCGTAGCTTGCAGGGTCTTAGTTCCCAGACTAAGATCAAACCCAGGCACCCTCCTCCACCCATAGTGGAAGTGCAGAGTCTTATTAACTGGATACCAGGAAATTCCCAAGTTTGCCATTTCTAAGTGAGAGAAAAGATTCAGGGATTATTATCAGATTTTTGGTCTAAGCAATAAGGCTGCATGCGCTGACATTAAGAAGATTCTTTTCCTTAGACTATATTGCTCTCCTGAGCCAGGTTGAGGTGATTCTGTTTACATTAAAAAGGGTGGATTGTAACCAACCAGGCTCCTCTGTCCATGGGATTTTCCAGGCAAGAATACCTAGAACGTGGCAAAAAAAGACTTTGGACCTTGATTTCTTTTTCACAGTCTCCTAACCATAAATAAAATTTTAACAGCCTGGTCGGTAAAATATGAAATTATTATTCATCTGGAAGAAAACCCATGAGAAAAATCTTTGTTCTCCAGGCAAAGATTTCCTAGGTATGACACTGAAGGCTTGATTCATAAAATAACAAATTAATTGACTGGATTTCTTCATCAAAGTTTAAAACTTCTCTTCAAAGTCCTTTATTAGGAAAATAGAGAGACAAGCTGAGACACAGAAGAAATACTTGCAAAGCACGTACATAATAAGGACTTTTATGGGAATGTGTAAATAATTCTCATAGACCAATGTTATAAAAAAGTTTTTAAAATAAACAAAGGCCCTTCACCTATGATATAAAGAGGGAAAATGAGCACATGAAAAGTTATTCAACTTAACATCCTTAGTCACTAGAGAAATTGCAAATTAAAATGACGAGATACCTCTGGACAATTGCAGAATGGCTAATTGTGACATAATAAGAAATGTGTATTTAGGGACTTCCTTGGCAATCCAGTGGTTAAGACTCCATGCTTCCACTGAAGGGGGCATGTGTTCCATCCCTGGTCAGGAAACTTCATGCTGCATGGCACAGTCAAAAAGGAAAAAAAAAGAAACATACATTTGGTCACTGCCACTGGTTCCTGACACAAAGTTTCATGGGTCCCTTGGAATTTCCTGAGTGACAGAAGCATCCTTGGTGGCCTCTGGATAGCTTCAGGATGCAGGCTGGTCTCCAGGAAGACCAAGCCAGGATTTGAATCTTGGAACTTTAAGCTTACAGCGAGGGAAGGGAGCGGACGTTAACCTGCATGATGCAGTCTCCATAAAAACCTTTAAACTGTGAGATTCTGAGAGTTTCCAGGTTGGTAAACACCAGGTTGGGCCTGGTGGGGTGGTTAGTTCAGTTGCTCAGTTGTGTCCGACTCTTTGCAACCCCATGAACTGCAGCACACCAGGCCTCCCTGTCCATCACCAATTCCCAGAGTTTACCAAAACTCATGTCCATTGAGTCAGTGATGCCATCCAACCATCTGATCATCTCTTGTCCCCTTCTCCTCCTGCCCTCAATCTTTCCCAGCATCAGGGTCTTTTCAAGTGAGTCAGTTCTCCGCATCAGGTGGCCAAAGTATTGGAGTTTCAGCTTCAACATCAGTCCTTCCAATGAACACCCAGGACTGATCTCCTTTAGGATGGACTGGCTGGATCTCCTTGCAGTCCAAGGGACTCTCAAGAGTCTTCTCCAGCACCACAGTTCAAAAGCATCAATTTTTCGGCGATCAGCTTTCTTCACAGTCCAACTCTCACATCCATACATGACCACTGGAAAAACCATAGCCTTGACTAGACGGACCTTTGTTGACAAAGTAATGTCTCTGCTTTTTAATATGCTATACAGTTTGGTCATAACTTTCCTTCCAAGGAGTAGGCATCTTTTAATTTCATGGCTGCAATCAGCATCTTCAGTGATTTTGGAGCCCAAAAAAATAAAGTCTGACACTGTGTCCACTGTTTCCCCATCTATTTCCCATGAAGTGATGGGACCAGATGCCATGATCTTAGTTTTCTGAATGTTGAGATTTAAGCCAACTTTTTCACTCTCCTCTTTCACTTTCATCAAGAAGCTCTTTAGTTCTTCACTTTCTGCCATAAGGGTGGTGTCATCAGCATATCTGAGGTTATTGATATTTCTCCCAGCAATCTTGATTCCAGCTTGTGCTTCTTCCAGCCCAGCATTCCTCATGATGTACTCTGCATAGAAGTTAAATAAGCAGGGTGACAATATACAACCTTGACGTACTCCTTTTCCTATTTGGAACCAGTCTGTTGTTCCATGTCCAGTTCTAACTGTTGCTTCCTGACCTGCATACAGGTCTCTCAAGAGGCAGGTCACATGGTCTGGTATTCCCATCTCTTTCAGAATTTTCCACAGTTTATAGAGATCCACACAGTCAAAGGCTTTGGCATAGTCAATAAAGCAGAAATAGATGTTTTCCTGGAACTCTCTTGCTTTTTCCATGATCCAGCAGATGATGGCAATTTGATCTCTGGTGCCTCTGCCTTTTCTGAAACCTGCTTGAACATCTGGAAGTTCACGGTTCATGTATTGCTAAAGCCTGGCTTGGAGAATTTTGAGCATGACTTTACTAGCGTGTGAGATGAGTGCAATTGTGCGGTAGTTTGAGCATTCTTTGGCATTGCCTTTCTTTGGGATTGGAATGAAGACTGACCTTTTCCAGTCCTGTGGCCACTGCTGAGTTTTCCAAATTTGCTGGCATATTAAGTGCAGCACTTTCACAGCATCATCTTTTAGGATTTGAAATAGTTCAACTGGAATTCCATCACCTCCACTAACTTTGTTCATAGTGATGCTTCCTAAGGTCCACCTGACTTCACTTGCCAGGATGTCTGGCTCTAAGTGAGTGATCTTTTTTGTACAGTTCTTCTGTATATTCCTGTCACCTCTTCTTAATATCTTCTGCTTCTGTTAGGTCCATACCATTTCTGTCCTTTATCGAGCCCATCTTTGCATGAAATGTTCCCTTGGTAGCTCTAATTTTCTTGAAGAGATCTCTAGTCTTTCCCATTCTGTTGTTTTCCTCTTTTTTTTTTTTTTGCATTGATTGCTAAGGAAAGCTTTCTTATCTCTCCTTGCTATTCTTTGGAACTCTGCATTCAAATGGGATCTTCCTTTTCTTCCCTTTTCTCCTTTGCTTTTCGCTTCTCTTCTCAGCTATTTGTAAGGCCTCCTCAGACGCCATTTTGCTTTTTTGCATTTCTTTTTCTTGGGGATGGTCTTGATCCCTGTCTCCTGTACAATGTCAGGAACCTCCATCCATAGTTCATCAGGCACTCTGTCTATCAGATCTAGTCCCTTTAATCTATTTCTCACTTCCACTGTATAATCATAAGGGATTTGATTTTGGTCATACCTGAATGGTCTAGTGGTTTCCCCACTTTCTTCAATTTAAGTCTGAATTTGGCAATAAGAAGTTCATGATATGAACCAGTCAGCTCCCAGTCTTGTTTTTGCTGACTGTATAGTTTCTCCATCTTTGGCTGCAAAGAATATAATCAGTCTGATTTCGGTGTTGGCCATCTGGTGATGTCCATGTGTAGAGTCTTCTCTTGTGTTGTTGGAAAAGGGTGTTTGCTATGACCAGTGAGTTCTCTTGGCAAAACTCTATTAGTCTTTGCCCCGCTTCATTCTGGCATACCCCAACTCCAAGGGACAGAAGCAGCTCCTGCACTGGGACACTTCCAGACCTGTGTGGCTCTTCATCTAGCTAATCATCTGTATGGTTTATTATTTTTTTAATTATTAAATTTATATAGTTATGGCTGTGCTATGTCTTCACTGCTGTGAGGGCTCTTCTCTAGTTGCAGCGAGTGGGGGCTACTCGCTAGTTGTAGTGTGCCAGCTTCTCATTACAGTGGCTTCACTTGCTCAGGGCCCAGGGTGTGTAGACTTCTGTACTTGCAGCTCCTGGGCTCTCGATGACAGGTTTAGTAGTTGTGGTGCCCCGGCCCAGTTGCTCTGAGGCATGTGGGATCCTCCCAGATCAGAGATCGAACCCATGTCTCCTGCGTTGGCAGGTGGATTCTTACACACACAATATAACCTGATGATCATAGGGATTGCAGGCATCTTCAAGCTATTGTATTTTCTAAGGTTTCTTTTATCATTTAAATGAATGTTTCCAAATTCTCCATGCTTACAACGAAGATTCAGAAGTCCCCAAATGAACCTTCACTCAGCCAGACTTGGTAACTAGTACTGAATTATGAGTAGTGCCTGGGTGTGGGATGGCTGGGTTTCCAGTCATAGTGTTCTAATCTATATGACAAAAATGTTACATATTATTTTAGGAAAATCAAGTATCCACATGATGGCACTATAACCTACAAAATAAGAAGTTGTCAGTTTATGAAGGTCAAGGGCTTCCCAGGTGGCATTAGTCATAAAGAATCTGCCTGCCAATGCAGCAGACCAAGAGACCTGGGTTTGATTCCTGGGTCAGGAAGATCTCCTGGAGAAGGAAATGGCAACCCACTCCAGTATGCTTGCCTGGAAAAATCCTATGGACAGAGGAACCTGGCAGGTTGTAGTCCATGGGGTACAAAAGGATCAGACACAACTTAGTACTTGTCAGTAGCAGCAAGGACCTGGTAAATTCTAGTCGTTGTTTAGCTGCTAAGTCATGTCCTACCTTTGTGACCCCATGGACTGCAGCACACCAGGCTTCCCTATCCCTCACTATCTCCAGAGTTTGCTCAAATTTATGTCTACTGAATCAGTGATGCCACCCAACCACCGCATCCTCTGTCCACCCCCCTTCTCTTCCTGCCCTCAATCTTTCCCATTATCAGGGTCTTTTCTAATGAGTTGGCTCTTTGCATCAGGTGGCCAAAGTATTAGAGCTTCAGCATCAGTCCTCACAATGAATATTCAGGACTGATTTCCTTTAGGATTGACTGGTTTGATCTCCTTGCAGTCCAAGAAGAATATGCCTTCCAATGCAGGGACATGAGTTCCATCCCTGGTAGGGGAACTAAGATCCCACATGCCTCAGGGTAACTAAATCTGCATGCCATAACTACTGAGCCAGAGAGCCCTGAGGGAAACCAAAATTTCCCCATGCCCAGACTAAGAGCCAATTCAGTCAATTAAATAGATATATTTTTTTTAAATAAGGCATTTTATATAAAAAATAATGATATCATTTCCCTTGTGTTTTATAAAGAGGCACTGGCTAATCTTTCATTTCAAGTGCATTTTTCACATGGTTCATTTGATAACAGGATCTTGTTCCTCATCTTTTTAGAAAAGTTAATCATTTCTAGTACATGGCCCTGAACTGGATAAGTAGAACAAAATCAGGTGAACAGCTATGTAAGAGCCTAATATGAGGATGCAACTATATTGATGTTACCCGTAATATAATTTCTCCCTATTATTGAATTAAGGAATAACTCAGAAGTTATCAGGCAAACTATACTGGATAAGACAGATGTTATCATGGAGTTTACATTCTGGCAAGGGAGATGGGCTTTAAATACATGATGACATAATTACTTAACTAAACTTATGATAAGTGCTACAAAAGATAAGTCTAATAAAATGAGGATACATAAATGGTTAAAGGGGCTGAATTCAGTCTGCCAAGTAAAGAGAAGCTTCATTGAACAAGACACAGTGAGCTAAGCTCTGAAGGATGAATAGACATTAACTAGGAAAAAAGAAAAGGGAAAAGCATAACAGTCAGAGGGAACGGGCATGTGCAAAGGGCCTGTAGTGGCCTGTTCCAGGATTTAAGATCATGAAAAACAATCCATCCTATCTTGATTATCATCAGTCAAGAGTTAGGGATATTTTATCATCAATTCATTAATCTCTGAATTTGAACATAACAACAAATTTATAAATGAAGTATATTCTAAAAGTTTGATGAGAAATTAATTGTTTAGAAGGAAAAATACTTTCCCATGACAAAAATAGTAGAAATAATAGTACCATGAAGCCTATTTAACCCATAAGGTAATTTCTATTGGCTGTTCTCCTTGAAGTCTGTTCTCCATAAACAGTTTTTTTTTAAATTGCCCTTTTACAAAATAACTGGACTATTCTATTTAAAATATCAATGTTAAGAAAAAAAAGGTTGACGAATAGTTCCAGAATAAAGAGGTATAAACAGATAAATGCAATGCATGACTCCAATGGGATCATGGATGGGAGAAGACAGTTATTGAGAATAATGTTGGAAAAATTGATGAAATTTGAATATAAGTCACAGATCAAGCCTGGGATACCATGATAGGAGAGATCCACCCATCTTGGGCACAGAATTTATGATGGCACAAGAACTCAGTAATCAAAATAAATGACGTTTGAATGTAATACTTAAAAAGAATATTTAATGCAAAAATCCATAATGAACATGATTAGATATGTGTTCTGGCTTTCTAAATGAAATAGAATCAGAGAAAGTAAGGAAGAAAGATTGCCGGGAGCCAGCGAGGGAAATCCTACCCGTGGCAAAGGTCAACTGGGGAAGAGGCCTGACGGGCAAAGGCTAATCAGGACTCGAGGAACCCCCTGGACTTACTTGAGCATCTACCCCAAAGAAAACCGGAGTCTGACTGCTTTACTATCTTACGCCTCTTACCAAGTCCTCTAATACTTACGGGGGCTTCCCCCCAACCACCTTTCTCTGAAAACATTAATTCAGAGCTGTAGTTTAAAAGTTCTCCTTGGCTTAATAGGAGTGTTCCAATCCAAGCCCCTCTGATAGCTTTCTAACTTGCATGACAAGTTTGTCCGGGCTCTTACAACTATGAGTGTGACTGTTTATAGCCTCCCAGCCATGCAAGGACAGAAAGTCTAATATTCTAAAATACAGGAATCTGTTGAAGAAGTTAAAATCATTAGAATAGTACTAAAAAAGATTTCATTGTTGAATCAATGCTTGCTGCAAAGTTTCCCCTATCTATTGTATCCTTGGAAATATATTAATCACATATAGAGAATATAAGTAGTGGCCTTTGATTTAACCACATCAGATCTTAAGTTAATAAATTCCTTTCTTGTAGCTCACTACACCTGTGCCTTATAGGAATGTAACCTTGTCATATGTCTAGCACCTGACTTTAGGAAAATCATCTTAAAAGAATATAAGACTTTTTCTAGCTAACTAACCTTAGGAGAGAGGGCCATAAACTGTTAGCAGGCCACCTGGCCAGAAGATGATGTAAACCACCCAAAACTTTTGTATATCATGAGACATACAAAAATGAGCCCTGATCCTGATAAGGGTCAAGACTGCTGACCCCGCGTGATTTTGGCGTGACTCTGTACCTCTCTTTCTCTATTTTTTATGTGCACAACTTAGGGTATAAAAGCAGCACTGGAAAATAAAGTTTTGGGCCTTGCTCACTGAAGCTTGGTCTCCCCGTGTCGTTCTTTCTCTTTTTCCGTCCTTTTCTCTATTCTCCTTTTTCTGGTTGAGATCCTTGGAGCACTGGGCCCTCTGAGTTTACTTATCTGCCTGGGCTTCTAAGACCCACTCGAGGGGGTGCCCTGGTGGGGTGCCTCCAGTGATTCGAGAGGGCGCCTGCGGCCTACGTAAACAGAGCAAACCCCGTGCTGGGGTTTTATTGGTTTCCAGCGTAAACCAAGGAATCATCAGCCCGTCTCTCTCTCTCTCTCTCTCTCTGACGCCGACGCCGTTCATCCAGAGGATACCCTGGGCCATATTGAGGCTGGTCCCCGATAAAAGATGCTTTTGATTTTCTCCTCTAGCAACTAAATGGTAATCAGAAAGGAAAAAAGGAGAAACTAAAGAGTGAGAGTATGGGCAAAGCTGTGGGGGTAGGAGGAATAACAGGAAGCCGTAGGTGTGGGGTGCAAGAGGAAGGCAGAGATGCTGGAGTGTATGAGGAAGGCACAGGTGTGGACGTGGAAGAAAAAGGCATACGTGTGGACAGAGGGAGAACGCTGTACCTACCCATGGTGGGCCTAACTGTTGGGAAAGGGAGTGTGGCAGGTATAAAAAAAAATCTCTCCAATGAAGAAAGTCAGAGAAGAAAAGGAAGGGCAATCAGACTGTTTCCTGCCTTCACGAGTGGGAAATATCCTTCCATCCTTGACTGCAAGGATATTGGATTTTTAATGATTTAATGGCTACCTGTGACTTGTCAGATAAGCAAAGCTAACACTAGTGAAAGTGGTTTTAATCACCTATCTGCTATGCACCTGTGTGCTGAGTTGCTTCAATTGTGTCCAATGCATTGTGACTCTATCGACTGTGGCCTGCCAGGCTCCTGTGTCCATGGGATTCTCCAGGCAAGAATACTGGAGTGGGTTGCCATCTCCTCCTCCAGGGGATCTTCCTGTTCCAGGGATAGAACCTGTGTCTCTTACGTCTCCAGCATTGGCAGGCAGATTCTTTACCACTCAGCCACCAAGGAAGCCCCTATCTACTATAGCAATAGAGGAAAAGAGTCTAGCCTGAACTGAATTCAACATCAATTTTAGAGAGGCGATTGAGTGTTTTAAAGGAGAATGGAAGAATCAGTTCAGTTCAGTTCAGTTCAGTCTCTCAGTAGTGTGCGACTCTTTGCGACCCCATGAATCACAGCATGCCAGTCATCCCTGTCCATCACCAACTACCAGAGTTCACTCAAACTCATGTCCATTGAGTCGGTGATACCATCCAGCCATCTCATTCTCTGTCCTCCCCTTCTCCTCCCTCCCCCAATCCTTCCCAGCATCAGAGTCTTTTCCAGTGAGTCAACTCGTCGCATGAGGTGGCCCAAGTATTGGAGTTTCAGCTTTAGCATCAGTGCTTCCGATGAACACCCAGGATTGATCTCCTTGAGAATGGACTGGTTGGATCTCCTTGCAGTCCAAGGGACTCTCAAGAGTCTTCTCCAACACCACAGTTCAAAAGCATCAATTCTTCGGCGATCAGCTTTCTTCAGTCCAAATCTCACATCCATACATGACCACTAGAAAAACCATAGCCTTGACTAGATGGACCTTTGTTGGCAAAGTAATGTCTCTGCTTTTTAATATACTATCTAGGTTGGTCATAACTTTCCTTCCAAGGAGTAAGCGTCTTTTAATTTCATGGCTGCAATCAGCATCCACAGTGATTTTGGAACCCAAAAAAATAAAGTCTGACACTGTTTCTACTGTTTGCCCATCTATTTCCCATGAAGTGATGGGACCAGATGCCATGATCTTAGTTTTCTGAATGTTGAGCTTCAAGCCAACTTTTTCACTCTCCTCTTTCACTTTCATCAAGAGGATTTTTAGTTCCTCTTTACTTTCTGCCATAAGGGTGGTGTCATCAGTATATCTGAGGTTACTGATATTTCTCCCAGCAATCTTGGTTCCAGCTTGTGCTTCTTCCAGCCCAGCGTTTCTCATGATGCATATAAGTTTCTCATGCATATAAGTTAAATAAGCTGGGTGACAATATACAACCTTGCCGTACTCCTTTTCCCATTTGGATCCAGTCTGTTGTTCCATGTACAGTTCTGACTGTTGCTTCCTGACCTGCATACAGGTTTCTTAAGAGGCAGGTCAGGTGGTCTGGGATTCCCATCTCTTTCAGAATGTTCCACAGTTTATTGTGATCCACACAGTCAAAGGCTTTGGCATAGTCAATGAAGCAGAAATAGATGTTTTTCTGGAACTCTCTTGCTTTTTCCATGATCCAGCGGATGTTGGCAATTTGTTTTTTTTTTTTTTCTTTTTTTTCCTAAGTTCAAATCATCCTGATTTTATGATCACAGCAATAGTACAAATATCCACAGTTGGTGAGCTTCATTATAACAAATACAGATAGAAGAATGGAGAGAGAGCTACACAGAGTGACTGTAACAGGAATAGGCTCAATCTGCACATGCTGTTTGTAAATTATAGTGTTGAATTTAGTGTTACTTGAGTTTATTTTTATTTATTTATTTATTTATTTCTAAAAAAGAATTTTATTAAAAAAGCACAAATGCAAAGAAATGAACAGAGGAAAATGTATGCGTCGAACCTGGACTGGTCACTTATGATAATATACATGCTACAATTCCATTCTCCCCAATCATTCCACCTTCACCCTCTCCCACAGAGTCCCAAAGACTGTTCTAAATGCCTATGTCTCTTTTGCAGTCTCTTATACAGGGTTCAGGTTACCATTTTTCTAAATTCCATATATATGCGTTAATATACAGTGTTGATGTTCTTCTTTCTGGCTTACTTCACTCTGTATAATTGGCTCCAATTTTGATCTCTGGTGCCTCTGTCTTTTCTAAAACCTGCTTGAACATCTGGGAGTTCACAGTTCACATATTGCTGAAGCCTGGCTTGGAGAATTTTGAGCATGACTTTACTAGCGTGTGAGATGAGTGCAATTGTGCGGTAGTTTGAGCATTCTTTGTCTTTGCCTTTCTTTGGGATTGGAATAAAAACTGACCTTTTCCAGTCCTGTGGCCACTGCTGAGTTTTCCAAATTTGCTGGCATATTGAGTGTAGCACTTTCACAGCATCATCTTTCAAGATTTGAAACAGCTCAACTGGAATTCCATCACCTCCACTAGCTTTGTTTGTAGTGATGCTTTCAAAGGCCCACTTGACTTCACATTCCAAGATGTCTGGCTCTAGGTCAGTGATCACGTTATCATGACTATCTTGGTCATGAAGATCTTTTTTGTACAGTTCTTCTGTGTATTCTTGCCACCTCTTCTTAATATCTTCTGCTTCTGTTAGGTCCATAACATTTCTGTCCTTTATTGAGCCCATCTTTGCATGAAATGTTCCCTTGGAATTTCTCATTTTCTTGAAGAGATCTCTTGTTTTTCCTATTCTGTTGTTTTCCCCTATTTCTTTGCATTGATCGCTGAGGAAGGCTTTCTTATCTCTCCTTGCTGTTCTTTGGAACTCTGCATTCAGATGCTTATATCTTTCCTTTTCTCCTTTGCTTTTCATTTCTCTTCTTTTCACAGCTATTTATAAGGCCTCCTCAGACAGCCATTTTGCTTTTTTGCATTTCTTTTCCATGGGGATGGTCTTGGTTCCTGTCTCCTGTACAATGTTAGGAACCTCCGTCCAGAGTTCATCAGGCACTCTATCTATCAGATCTAGTTCCTTAAATCTATTTCTCACTTCCACTGTATAATCATAAGGGATTTGATTTAGGTCATATCTGAATGGTCTAGAGGTTTTCCCTACTTTCTTCAATTTAAATCTGAATTTGGCAATAAGGAGTTCATGATCTGAGCCACGGTCAGCTCCCAGGCTTGTTTTTGCTGACTGTATAGAGCTTCTCCATCTTTGGCTGCAAAGAATATAATCAATCTGATTTCGGTGTTGACCATCTGGTGATGTCCATGTGTAGAGTCTTCTCTTGTGTTGTTGGAAGAGGGTGTTTGCTATGACCAGTGCGTTCTGTTGGCAAAACTCTATTAGCCTTTGCCCTGCCTTATTCCGTGCTCCAAGGTCAAATTTGTCTGTTACTCCAGGTGTTTCTTGACTTCCTACTTTTGCATTCCAGTCCCCTATAATGAAAAAGACATCTTTTTGGGGTGTTAGTTCTAAAAGGTCTTGCAGGTCTTCATAGAGCCATTCAACTTCGGCTTCTTCAGCATTACTGGTTGGGGCATAGGCCTGGATTACTGAAATATTGAATGGTTTGCCTTGGAAACGAACAGAAATCATTCTGTCGTTTTTAAGATTGCATACGAGTTTCAACTTTTCTACAGGAGAGCAGGTACCAACCTAGCCAAGAAAATCAAGTTTGAGAATTCCAGAAACAGAAGTTGCTTCTGACACTTCGTAAGTGACTTGTGGCGTCTTCAGGCAACACTTTGTCCTGGGCACTTCTGCAGCTTAAAAGAATCCACCAATTTATAAGAAATGAGCCGTCAGACTGCAACAGCATTACCTACTGGAACCTCAAAGTGTGCGCCGTCCCAGAGGGTGCCTGCCCTCACGGGCACCACCGCCTCCAACAATGACCTGGCGAGTCTCTTTGAGTGTCCCGTCTGCTTTGACTATGTGTTGCCACCCATTCTTCAGTGCCAGAGCGGCCATCTTGTTTGTAGCAACTGTCGCCCAAAGCTCACATGTTGTCCAACTTGCCGGGGCCCACTGGGATCCATTCGCAACTTGGCTATGGAGAAAGTGGCCAATTCAGTACTTTTCCCTTGTAAATATGCCTCGTCTGGATGTGAAATAACTCTGCCACACACAGAAAAAGCAGACCACGAAGAGCTCTGTGAGTTTAGGCCTTACTCCTGTCCGTGCCCTGGTGCTTCCTGTAAATGGCAAGGCTCTCTGGATGCTGTCATGCCGCATCTGATGCATCAGCATAAGTCCATCACAACCCTGCAGGGAGAGGACATAGTTTTCCTTGCTACAGACATTAATCTTCCTGGTGCTGTCGACTGGGTAATGATGCAGTCCTGTTTTGGCTTTCACTTCATGTTAGTTTTGGAGAAACAGGAAAAATATGATGGTCACCAGCAGTTCTTTGCAATTGTACAGCTGATAGGAACACGCAAGCAAGTTGAAAATTTTGCTTATCGACTTGAGGTAAATGGTCATAGGCGGCGATTGACTTGGGAAGCCACTCCTCGATCTATTCATGAGGGAATTGCAACAGCCATTATGAATAGTGACTGCCTAGTCTTCGACACCAGCATTGCACAGCTCTTTGCAGAAAATGGCAATTTAGGCATCAATGTAACTATTTCCATGTGTTGAAATGGCAATCAAACATTTTCTGGCCAGTGTTTAAAACCATTGCATTCAGTTTCACAGAGAATAAGGCACCTGTCTGCCTACCAACCAAAAACTTGTGGTAGGTGGAAGCTAGACACATGAAGGTAAATAAAAGGAAAGGCTGTTAATTACAGGAAACAGTTGCATGTAATAACACTAATATATTTAAAAATAAGTCAGCAGTAAACCACTGAAAAATAAATATATATATATATATATACACCCAAGATGGGCATCTTTTGTATTAAGAAAGGAAGCATTGTAAAATAATTCTGAATTTGTGTTTGTTGTAGATTGAGTGTACTGTTGAAAAATACTGGGTTCTTGTTTTGTTTTTTTGTGTGCCTGTGCGTGTGTGTGTGCGTGTGAGTGTGTTTGGATTTTTTTTCCTTTAACTGACAAGCCATGTTGAGTGGTCTTGGACCACTGCTTTTCCCCTATGTGAGTCAATACATAGTGCTGCTGTGTGTGTATATTTTTTTTGTGTGTGTATTTGCTAATTTTTATTAATTCTAGTTTTTCATTAAATAAATTTGACTTTCTTTTCTGTAATTCAGGTTTTTCCTCACTTTTTTTTTGTACCTTTTAAAGTTAGTGTCTTTTTGATATGCATAATTGTTGATGGTAAAATTTATACATGTGTTCGATACATATTTTCTTTTCCCCCATTAATCAGTTCATTAGAAATATTTTAAATTCAACTGTTTTGTGAAGATATGAATTTCAGAAAGGAAAGATAACATCAGAAGAATTATCAGAAGCTAGTTAAAGCAGCTATAAAATGGTCTCCCTCTCATCTCCAGTTGAGTCATACCTTCAAACTTATTCTTTGTAAGGTTAGGGAGTACTGATTTTTTTTTTTTTTTAATACTGGGGAAAAAAAATCAGGCTCCCCCTTCCCCTCACATATCTTGGACAAATCACATATGTTTAAAATTTGTTCTTGTATTTATTGGTTTTGCAAAAGAAGGCATCGTCTCACACAGTATTTGTAATTAAAAGCAAATCATTTGTTTTAAAAAAAGGCAGTTTGCAAAAAATGTTTTTGGTCTTTTATAATTCTCATTAAAAGAATATCTGGCAAATTAAAAACTCAAAAAAAAAAAAAAAAGATTGCATACAAGTACTGCATGAATGGGAAGAATAGGGAGGGGCTAAATGGGGCTGAGAAGAGTCAGGAAAGTGATCAATTACAAAAGCCAGAAGGCAGGATTGGATCACTTGGATCTATTCGAGCATGTTAAGTGGTGCTTATGGAAGCTCCTAAGGATACAAGAATAGATGCTTTCGAACTGAGGTGCTGGAGAAGACTCTTGAAAGTCCTCTGGACTGGAAGGAGATCCCAAAGGAAATCAACCCTGAATATTCACTGGAAGGACTGAGGCTGAAGACGCTGAAGCTCCCATACTTTGGCCACTTGATTCGAAGCGCCAACTCACTGGAAAAGACCCTGATGCTGGGAAAGACTGAAGGCAAAAGGAAAAGGGGGCAGCAGAGGCTGCTGGAGATGGCTGGATAGCATTACCTACTCAATGGACATGAATTTGAGCAAACTCCGGGAGATAGTGGAAGACAGATGAGCCTGAAGTGCCACAGTTGCAGAGACCACGAGATCCCAAAGAGTTGGTCATGACTTAGCAAATGAACAACAGGGATACAGGCTCTTTGTCTTAAGTTGTCACTGAAACGGGCTGCAAATTCTTTTCGGCTGCCTCTGACTCATATTTGCATTTGAAGCCCTCTGTCTGATGGATTGTATCTACAAAGAATGTATACTTTGTTTAAAAAAATTTAGTGATAAACAAGTAGGTGGAGAACAATGTTTTGGGAAGGCGAGTGATCACAATTCCCCATAAATCACTGGAAGCTAAAATTCTATTCTTCCAGCACATGGTCAACCTTGACCAAAACAAAGGTTATGACACTTCAGATTTAGCATTCTGATCTTTGTTTCCTTCTCATTCCTTCTAATGGCTCTCTCTTTTTTTTCTTAACTAAAATAAGCTTCATTGATTCTTACGAATAAATACCCTATGCCAGCCTTAACTCAGCACACACAGAAAAAGGACTTGGTTAACTCTTTTATTAGCTTTGTAACGTCCCACATTTTTAACAGGAGGAGGAGACAGGCATCGACTATTGTTCTCAATAATTTCAAAGCTCTGCCAATGTGGAAAGGAGGACGTGAACTGACCAGGTTATTACCCTCTCATCTATGCTAGCAGGCATTTACTGCTGACAGTAGGTCGGAATGGCAATAATCTAGCACTGAACTGTTCAGGATTCTCCCCTTCTGGGAGAACCGTACTGGAATCCTGCTAAGTCATTTCAGTCGTGTCCGACTCTGTGTGACCCCATAGACGGCAGCACACCAGGCTCCCCAGTCCCTGGGACTCTCCAGGCAAGAACACTGGAGTGGGTTGCCATTTCCTTCTCCAATGCATGAAAGTGAAAAGCGAAAGCGAAGTCGCTCAGTCGTGTCCGACACAGCGACCCCATGGACCAAAGCCAACCAGGCTCCTCCGTCCATGGGATCCTCCAGGCAAGAATACTGGAGTGGGGTGCCATTGCCCTCTCTGGCACTGGGATCCTACTATTTCCTCAAAGCTGCCCTTCTCCACCTGCACTACGTGGCTTATGCTCTTATTTTCTTCACTCAGCAACATTTCAAACAGTGTCCTTGACGGCAGTTCTCGGTGTGACCCACTCCTGAGAACCTAAGGTCGGGCGTTGGGTCACCGTTATAACAGGGCTCCTGGTATACAACAGGTGACCGTTTTACCGGCCAGGACCGCCCCTATGACTAGAAAACCCCGGGTTTCCAGCTAGACGAAATCGAAACTCTCCCCTCTTCCAGGTGAGGGTTTTGCTTGTTACCAAAAAGCCTTCCTGTCCTCCGTGAAACCACCAAATGGGGACCTTGGGACCCTGACAAGGTCGCCGAGGATCGGCGGCGGGCGAGGCCTCCGGGGCTCGTGCCCGGCGGCGGCGGGGTGGTGTCCGTAGGATGCGCTCCCGGGGCCTCGCCTGGCAGCTGGGGACAATCCAAAGGGAAGCCACCTCGGCACACACAACGGCACCACCTGGGTTAGCCGTTTCCAATGGACTGACTTCCGGGAGCAGGTGCCACCAGGCAACTTCCGGTTTCTTCCGCACCGCCTCAGGACCCGCCCGCAACGCGGTCCTCTTCCCCGCCCCGCCTACTTCCTTCTCCCGGCCCCGCCCCTGGCCCCTCCTCCCCACTTCAGGCCCCTCCTCCCCGCCCCCCCCAGCCCCGTTCTATTCAATTGTTGGATTGTCGGCGCCGCACTCCCACCGGCGGCCGGCAGGGGGCGGGGTTCGAGCGTGGATTTCCCCGGCGTCCCCTGGGCAGGGACAGGCGCGGGACGGGCGCGGAGCAGGGCGGGTGGGTGGACGCGCGGACTCCAGGCCGCGAGCGGGCGGCTGCGACGCCGCGTCGGGTCGCGCTCGGCGGGGAGGCCGCGGCCGCATCAGTGCTGACGTGGGGCGACGTGGGCCGGCGGCGGTCCTGGTGGGGCTCGTCGTCCCACCTCCTCGCGTCCGTAAGCAGTGACGAGGTCCGCTACGTAAATCGCTTCGCTGCGGGTAAGTGGCGCGCCGGCCGGCGGGACCCGCGGGGCCTGCGGCGGCGGCGCCTGAGCGGGGACGGGGCGGGGCGCAGCGGGCAGCCGTGGGCCGTTTGCCCCGCGCCCCTCAAGGGCTTTTTCCGAGGGCCCGCCGCTCCGGCTCCTGGGAGGGGAGGGCAGGCTGGCGACGCGGGTCGGTCGACTTCGCTCGCTCGCCGGAGCCGCCGCCCCTGCTCCTCGCGACCCGAGACAGACCGAGCGGTGCTTCTGGAAGGCGCGCCACCTTCCTTCCCCGTGCCCCGCTGACGCCGGGACCAGCCACAGCCCGGCGACCACGGTCCGACCGCGGACTCAGAGAGACGAGCGTCCTCGGACGTCTTCACCGCTCTCCCCGCCGGAGCCGGATCCCTAGTGTGAGCCGCTTCCCTCCCTGCGCGGCTCGGGCAGCGGCGGCCGGCCGGCCCGGGGCTGAGCGATGCCGCCCGGCGGAACCAGCTAGGCCCGCACCGGAGGCCGCGTAACCGAGCGGCTCACCCAGGCGGCTTCCGAACACCTCTGCCTTCCCCGCCTCATTCGCCTGGCTCGTGGGAGTGCAGCCACCCTCCCTGCAAATAAACACAAACCGAGATGCGCAGGGCTGGAGGTCCAAGGTGAAGACTGTGTTAGAAGACAGGAAGGTCGTGTTCTCTGGTTGTTCCCCTGTGGGTACCACATCTTTGGTCTAGTCTCCATGCTGCTTTTGAATAACAAGCTACTTTCCCCTCTATAAGTCACAGTCTTTGAATCTTTGAACTTAAAAGGACCTTTTTCCCACTCATTTCACTTCAGTTCAGTCGCTCAGTCGTGTCCGACTCTTTACAACCCCATGGACTGCAGCACACCAGGCTTCCCTGTCCATCACCAACTCCTGGAGCCTACTCAAACTCATGTCCATCGTGTCGGTGATGCCATCCAGCCATCTCATCCTCTGTCGTCCCCTTGTCCTCCCGCCTCCAATCTTTCCCAGCATCAGGGTCTTTTCCAGTGAGTCAATTCTTCACAGCAGCTGGCCAAAGTATTGTAGTTTCAGTTTCATCATCAGCCCTTTCAATGAATATTCAGGACTGATCTCCTTTAGAATGGACTGGTTGGATCTCCTTGCTGTCCAAGGGACTCTTCAAGAGTCTTCTCCAACACCACAGTTCAAAAGCATCAATTCTTCGGTGCTCAGCTTTCCACTACACAAAGGCAATCTGCAAACAATGTGTTTTGGCCTTTTTATAAGAAGTAGTAAAAATACTGATGTCTAAGAGCTACTTGGTCATCCAGATAGTTTTTGAGAAGATATTTCAATGGGTTTGATCCTGGATAAGTAAACATTGAGACCACTGTTATGTTAAGTGATGGTAATGACACAGACATTTTTGGTGCATCTGTAAAATAGTTAAGAGTAAGTTAATGCTTGCACAATGACTTGCTCTTCAACCTGGAGTTGCTTTGGTGAATGTGAAGTTGTAATTACACGGATGTTTTGTGTACACATTTTGTAAGAGTGTATGAATAAATTTTTATTGAATGTGTAAACAAAGAGAAGCGCTTTAGTCTTTCTGTTTCCCTATTGCCCCAGGAGCTTTCCTGAAATCTGGTGAATTTAACAAGTTCCAGACTCCATAGATAAGTTTCCTACTAAGGAAAATCATTGTATGATTAAAATATGAAATTATGTTTAGAATTATGGACATTTCATGAATAGTAGGGAAGAGTTTCAGGTTAACATACAAAAGGAATCCTGAATCTTTTATCAGTATAGACATATATTCCTGATCCTGTTTTCTCCATCCTCGTGTTCTCTACAAGTTAATATTGGGCCAGTTCAACTGGGGAATGTGCTCAAATGTCTTGGCCTATTTAGATAAACTTTGAAAAATAAAACTGAACAATGCAAACACTTAACAACTGCACCGTTGATGTTTTGACATGCAACCAGTATTGGTCATTAAGGAAATAAACCTGATATGTCATTGAATCCTGTTAACTTTCTACTTAATGGGACTGCTGTTGACCCATATAAAAGTCAACTTTGAGAAGAGTTAGGATCCTACATTGAATCTAGTTTCAATATTATCAGTACAGGTATATACATTGTAAAAATATAGATTTCAGGGGAAGTGTTTCTCATCCATTATACACATGTAGATAACTTTGAAAAAACTGAGATATACATTTTAAATCATTTTGTTAATTCCCTTTAAAGCACACAAAGTATGTAAACTACTTTTTACCCATGAGAATTGCACAATAAACAGTGCCCTGTTTTTAAATCTTTCATTCATGGATTTTCTTTTAATGATGCTATAGGATATCCAGTAGAAAGTAAGAGAGAATGAAGAGAATAACCTAAGGATGACATTACTGGGGATTTATCTTAATATTTCTCATGAAGACAAGTTGAGTCTTATGGTATAATTCAGTTATAGCAAATTTAAAAAATACCTATTTTGCAAATCTCTTGACTGACCATCCCAGGAGTATTACAGGAAATTAGTGGCAAAGTGCATGCAAAACAGTTTTGAAAAGAACCATGGGATGGTAAGGTTATTTGGAACTGGTGAGGAAGGAGGCTTGCCTCCAAGGAAACCTCACTAGCAGCTTTTTGTGAGGCTCTCCTGAAGTCTTTCTCCCCAAATGAGAAGCAGCTTCATGCACACTTTCTGAACAGTGAACAGACCAATCAAATGTCAAAATGAAATCCTGCTAAATTTTAACAGTGGGGTTCATGTGATTCTAATATTTTTGCTTTTGAGGATTCCTGAAAATAAACTCAGTTTCTTCAAAGTTATCTTAGTGAACGTTTTTGTTTTTGTTAAACTCAGCAGACTTAAAATTAGAACATCCTAACTCAGAATGTCAAATGTCATAGAGTTTTGTTCAGACAGCTTCAATTTTTTTCCACTGGTAGCACAGATATTATTTTTTCTACCTAGAAATGCTTAGTAATTTATAGCATAGCATTGATTATCATGAAAGTTTCCAGCTCTGGCATTGGGACAACTATGTATCATGCATAAAGACACTTGGGATGCTTTTCTTAAAATTATCGGAGGAGTGAAGTTTAACTTATTTAGACATGTGTCTGCACTTGGACATAATTTTGTTCATATATGCAAGATAGGACCAACCTGAGTATCACAACATTGAAATTCATTTCTATAAACTTTAGCTAATTCCAGTGTCTTACCTACTCTTTCCCAGATTTACTAGTTAGTGGTCAATGCAGTTTTACTTTATATGTAGGGTAAGTGTTTTGAAATATACCTAAAGTGCAGCAATGGAGCATGCTGTTGAAAAACCCTACAGTGGTTATTAGTCAAGCAATAACTTCCCCAAAAGATTGAAAGTTTTGTTTCCTTTCATGAAGAGGGGCTTGGAGATGAAGAGATAGGCCATGATTATTTGAATTTCATTTTTCATTTCCTCCTTACCAGCAGATTCTGCTGTTCATTGACTGAAATAGACAAAAGCAGGCACCAGGGGGGAATGAACTGAGAATGAGATGCTTGAATAATTTTTAATCCTTTGGTGATTGTAGTAAAGAGTTAATATTTCTTAAATAATAATAGGTATCTGAGGTGGCTCAGTGGTAAAGAATCTGCCTGCTGATGCAGGAGACGCAGGAGACATGGGTTTAGTCCCTGGGTTGAGAAGATCCCCTGGAGAAGGAAATGGCAACCCACTCCAGTATCCTTGCCTGGAAAATTCCATGAAGAGGGGGAGCCTGGCGGCCTGCAGCCCGTGGGATCGCAAAGAGTCCGACACAGCTGAGTGACTGAACATGCATACACGCATAATAGGTATCTGAAGCAATTAAACTGTTTGGTCTTGAATCTGTATTAGAATTTTGCTTGATTTTCTGGGTGATTCATGTTCAAAATAGTAAAGACAGTATTTGCAAGTGTTTCAAATAATTATTTACAAAAACTATTCGTGACCACTTGTATTTTTACAGAGAAATGTAAAAATTGTTATTTGGAAGTTATTCTAATTTTGCTTCACAAAGATTACAAAAAGTTAAAAGTGGCATGATTTCCTGTTACTACTGTGTTTTTTGTTTTTCCTGTACTCATCTTTACCTAAAAATACATAATAATCATAGGCTCATCCCTGTCAACTTCACATATATGGATTTTGGTAATTGAAGTTCACTCTTGAACAACATGGGGGTTAGAGGCGCCAACCCCTGAATATCCCCATATACTTTTTGACTCCCCTAAAACTTAACTGCTAATAGCCTATTATTGACCAGAAACCTCACCAATAACATAACCAGTCAATTGAAATGTATTTTGTATGTTATATGTATTATATACTACATTCTTACAATAAAGAAGCTAGAGAAAAGAAAATGTCATTAAGAAAACCATAAGGAAGAGAAACATTTATAGGACTGTGCTGTATTTATCAGTATTATAAATTGATAAGAAGAGAATCATTTGTCAGTACATCAGTACTATCTTAGATGATACAAAACACTGTAGCTGGTCCATGTATTCCTAACACTAGACATCAAAAATGAAAAGATAATATGAAAAGAAATTTTGTTTCATTTATAGATATAATGATTCATGCATTGACAGTGGCACAGTAGCCTAGGCTATACACTAATAATGAATCATTATAGAAATTTATGGCACATAGTGTTACAGTCATTTATAATACAGTATTGGAAACAGTTACATTAAAAAAAACTCACCTGTCATGACAGTTTCTCCAATTATGAGAGTGAGGCATATTGTATGGTCATGTAACCCTCTGAAAGTTATGAAACAGTAAGAAAACTAACACACTGTATTAAGTGCCTACCACTCACCTTATGCCTATGCTCAGCTAGAATCTCTGTATATTTTATGCATTCATGACATACCTTTTCTTAAAAAATATTTTCAATATTTGTAGGCTATGAGTTTCACCTGAGAGTTTTTTCAAATTGTTGCCTGTTTCCCCCAAATTTCCAATATATTATTGAAAAGAATCCGCATATAGGTGGACCCATACTGTTTCAACCCTGTGTCGTTTAAAGGTCGACTGTACTTCTCTTCTCTAGCTAGCCTGCCCTTCCCCAACTTTTTAATTGACTTGGTTGAGAAGAACCAGCTTTACCTTATGAACTTAATAGTCTTCTTCTATCTTCTTCCAAACCTTACTGTTGCTACTTAAATCATAGTTAACCTGTGAGGGTCTCCTACTTTCCCAAAGAGCTAAAATCTTTCTTCAACCACAGCCCAAGAAACAGATTGTACATTCCTGTGTTCTCTCTTTTCCTGCTTCCGTTAGAGGTGCACTGCCCTCTATTCCACATTCTTTTCATTTTGACCATGCTAATTGTAGTGGGACTTCAGTTTTGTCTTTCTTGCAAAAACCATAGTCCAATAAGGGCCAGCACTCAAGTTGACACCCAGATCAGCCTGCAGTGCTGTGCTGTTTATATAGCACGCTGTGCTGCTATGTATGAGCATTAGATTGCACTGCCTCCTCAGGAACTGGGGACAGACAAAGGAAGCGGGAGTGAAGGCAGAGGATGCCCATTTATGGTGCCTGAGGCCATGGTGACGTCAGTCTCCAACCAAGATAAGAAGTACAGCAGGAAGGGAGATGTGTAGAGCAAAGGTGTTGAGGTTAGTTTTAAATATTTCAGGCTTGAGGATCTGTGAACAAACTTTTGAGAGATGTCAAATAGGCAGATACATACAGACCCAGATGGCGCTGGTGGTACTGCCAGTGCAAGAGACAAAGGTTCGATCCCTGCGTCAGAACGATTCCCCTGGAGGAGGAAATGGCTACACTCTCCAGTATTCTTGCCTGGGAAATCCCATGCACAGAGGAGCTTCCAAGGTGTTGCAAAAGAGTCGGATACTCCTGAGCATTCAACCAGAGAGTGGTCAGGCTGGAGGTGAGATTTGAGACTCATCTAACAGGGATGAAGCAGTCCTGAGGGAGAGTGTGGTGGGTTTTGTGACTGGGAGCATGGAAACACCAACCCTTAAAGAGTGGGCCAAAGGAGACTGGGGCAAAGGACTGGATAACTTGGAAGGGAAGCTTGAATGTGGTGCCCTGAAGAGTTCAAGGAAGACAAAATTTGGCAAGTAGGAAATGCTGTAGGTGTATTAAGGAAGATAGAGACTAAAAATCATTGCTTTAGATGTGGCAAGCAGGCAGTGATGACTTCTTAGAGAGTATTGGGAATGAAATAATTCTTTGATGAGCCTGAGTCAGGATCAGGTTTAACTGATGGTCACTGTTCTGTTGTGAGGTTGATCATTTTCTCTCTTGATGTTTGGTGGCAGGGGTGGCAGGAAACTGGGAAGAGGAAATGGGTGGCTGGTCCTGGGACTTGATGACATGCCTTTTTCTACTCTAGTTTCAAATGATAATGTATCACTTACTCAGAAATTAAACTCAAGAAAATGGTATTTCCAAGAGAAATTGGGAGTTACTTCTCCCCTCTTAGATGGTGTCATGTTATTGTTGCTCAGTCGTGTCTGACTCTGCAACGTCATGGACTGCAGCACGCCAGGCTTCCCTGTGCTTCACTATCTCCCAGAGTTTGCTCAGACTCATGTCCATCGAGTCGATGATGCCATCCAACCATCTCATCCTCTGTCGTCCCCTTCTCCTCCAGTCCTCAATCTTTCCCACCATCAGGATCTTTTCCAATGAGTCGGCTCTTCACATCAGGTGGCCAAAGTGTCATGCCCATCATCATCACTCAGATAAAATTATCATTATCCCTTGTTTAAATGTCTGTCTTCTTCATTAGAATCCAAGCTCCTGGAGATCAGAGACATCTTATTATCTGTGTCTGGGTGCCTAGCACAAGGGCTGGCGTACCTTGGGTGCCAATTTATTTATTGTGCTAAGTCGCTTCAGTCCTATCTGACTCTTTGCAGCCCTGTGGACTGTAGCCTACCAGGCTCTTCTGTCCACAGGATTTTCCAGGCAAGAATGCTGGAGTGGGGAGAGGGGAGGAGAGGGTGAGATGTATGGAAAGAGCAACATGGAAACTTATATTACCATATGTAAAATAGATTGCCAAAGGGAATTTGCTGTATGGCTCAGGAAACTCAAAAAGGGGCTCTGTATCAACCTAGAGGGGTGGGATGGGGAGGGAGATGGGAGAGAGGTTCAAAAGGGAGGGGAGATATGTATACCTATGGCTGATTCATGTTGAGGTTTGACAGAAAATCACAGAATTCTGTAAAGCAATTATCCTTCAATTAAAAAGTAAATTAAAAAATAAAAGTGCTGGAGTGGGTTGCCATTTCCTTCTCCAGGAGGATCTTCCTGACCCAGGGGGAAGAACCTTGGTTTCCTGTATTGCAGGCAATCTCCTGCACTGCAGGCGGGTTTTTTACCAACTGAGCCACCAGGGAAGCCTGGTTGGGATTGGGGCAGAGGCGGGGGGTTGGTTCAGATGCCCTACCTTTTCTCATCACTGTTGTAGACTGGGCAGGTGGTAACAATAGTCATTGTCCTGGTGCCCCTAGTGAGGGGTAGCACACCTGACTGCCAGCTCAGTTTCCAAATTGGGTGAGATGGTGTAACATCATTATAAGGGGACCATGATGAGGGAGCCCTGAAAATAGCCTGTTTGTGGCAGAGCACCCATTGCTGGCATACACGCCCGGAAGAAACTTAGGAATGCCAGTGTTTGTCCTTTCAAATCTAAAATAAACTGAGAGCTCACTGCTCTCCTTTGGTCTTTTTCTTTGTCGATTTTATTTCATTCAGCATGTCGAGGGCTTCCCTGGTGGCGCGGTGGTAGAGAATCCACCTGCCAATGCAGGAGACACAAAAGGTGCAGGTTCAATCCCTGAGTGAGGAAGATCCCCTGGAGGAGGAAATGGCAATCCACTCTAGTATTTTTGCCTGGAGCATTCCATGGACAGAGGAGCCTGGCAGGCTACAGTCCATGGGGTCGGGTCGAAAAGAGTCAGACACAACTGAGCACAGCACAGCAGCAGCAGCAAGTCAAATGTACATTTTAAAGAGATATTAGTAAAAAAAAAAAAGAGTTTCTACAGTGTCTAAAACAGCTTTTTAAAATAGATTGAAGGCTGTCAGAGGAGATTTTAAAGGAAAAATTACTATTTTGTTTGGAGTTAAAATTTTTTAACAAAACCCAGTTTTGAAGTTAAGGTATATGAAAAACAGTTGACAAATTTGTTTCAGTGAAATGAAATTTGAGAAAGCGATAATTCATTCAGTTTATTAAATGTTTATTATCATTGTAAAATAGAACTGATAGAAGCATGTTGCAGTGTGTATTAAATGATTCAAGCAGCACTGCTCTGTTCAATAGAAAATCATCTGGTAAATTTAATTTTTCTGAAATATTTTTTCCTCCAAAGATAAGAAAATTAGGTAGAAGTAAGTTTGAAAGGAAAAATACAAACATTTTCAACTTTCTATGCTTTTTTTTTTTTTTAGTTTTATGAAACTAGGGTATTTTGCTGTAGTTGTGAGAGATTTTAATTTTTTAAAAATAAAATCTTATGATTCCCCCAATTCAACATTATAATTTTACTGCAGGATAAATAAAGAAGAAAACAGGAAGGAGCAAAGCATTGATTATAAATGTCTTAATAATGAGCAAATGTGGCAGGAAAAAATTTATGAAGACAAATCTAAGGTAGGTGGATATGTTATTTTTCTATTCTTTTGAAAGTTCTACTTAGCTTAAAGTTAAAATGGATAAATTAATGGTGTGTGTATATGTGTTTGTATATGTACATGGGTGTGTGTATATATATATATGTATATACATATATTTAAAAAAAAAACTATAATAGTATGTACCCAAATTGCTCAGCTGTTCAATTAGGGAGTTTGTCTTCTACCATGACTTGTTCTTGGCGACGTAGGAGTTGAGTGGTCATTCGTGGTCAGCTCGTTCTAAGTGCTGGCCTTTTCAGTTAGAAAGGAGACGGTATATATGGAAGTGGACAGAGTTTTCATTTTCATTCTTGCCTTTAGTCAACACCTGTACCTAAAGTTGTAATACAGCACATCTCTACCAATGTTTTCTGGAAATGCAAATATTATTTTTCAGATTTTCTTTTAGTTATTTTCAGAGACATTCTGGTTCATCATTTGGGTCTAGCAGCAAAAAGAAAATGAAGTTTTCATGACAGTTTTTATAAAACTATTTAAAAAGAGATAATAAAAACAACTTTAATCATTTTTCCTTTTGTTGCTGGATTCTGTTTTTTAAGCAGGTGAAAAAGTTTTGCATGGATAAATATAGTTGCGCTGCAGTATAATTTATCTTTGCAAATTGGATACAACTAAGATTTTCAAAGTTATTAATTGTACACTTTAATTATAACTAGGAAACTACTTTTATTTTTCATTTAGATATTTTTGGCTTGTATGTCTTTTCTTTTTTTCGTCCTTTCTTTTAAGAATATCTTCCTGGGTACCTAGGATGGAATTTTTCAAAAATGTTTTTCCTTTTTCTTCTCATTTTTCCTTCTTTTTAAATATCTTGTGTGTGCTTGGTACATAGGTATGCCAAAATAACTTTGGTCATTAATTATCTCAATATTTCTATAATTATAAAAACATATTTTTTTACAAATATACTGCTTTGTATTCATTTCTTCAAAGTATGTTATATAAATCATATATAAACAGTACTATTTGCAGTAGTTCAGTATTTTGGGGAGCTTTTGAAATATGACATTGATGTTCTACTGAAAACCTAGAAAATAACAAGTGAAAGTGAAGTGAAAGTTGCTCAGTCGTGTCCGACTCTTTGTGACCCCATAGACTATACAGTCCATGGAATTCTCCTGGCCAGAATACTGGAGTGGGTAGCCTTTCCCTTATCCAGGGGATCTTCCCAATACAGGGATCGAACCCAGGTCTCCCGTATTGCAGGCAGATTCTTTACCATCTGAGCCACAAGGAAAACCCAGGAATAACCTGCAAAAACAATGCTACCCGCACTAAAGGTAGTTCACCCTAGAAGACTTTGAAAATTGCGCAACTGGGTGGATCCTGTTCTTTTAAAACAATGATTATATTAACATTTATTAAAATGAATCCCAGTTTTTCAAAACCTGTTGGGATAACATTTACTTTTCTACTGAAGAAGAGAATGGTTTGCTAATAAATAAAGATTTCAGAAGAAATATTTAACTTTCATAAGAAAAGAATGCTGCTACTACCATTAATCATTTATAAGTTTAAATATGCCCGTGTTAGCAAATCCTTATCTGTTCTTTAGAATTATAGAACCAAATGTTTGCCAGTATTTTGCTTACTTGTAGATTATAGTGCTTAATGGACTTTTAAATTTTTGTTTTTATCACTTTGTGTTTATTTTTAAATATTCTGTAATTTCTATTTCCTAATTGGTCTTTTTCTCATTTGTATTTAAGATTGAAATATTATATAATTATACAGATTATTAATACTGGTACAGCTGTGTTTAAAATTTGGTGTAGAAAGTGAGATTTGGGGGAAAATATTGTATGATTCACCTCTTTGATTTTTGCTGTAAAGTAGGTAAGTGAACAGGGCAGGATTAAAATGGGTCTTTCTCTTACACTTGGTAAACACATTCCGTTGGAACTAGCTGAGACTGATTTACAGATATTAGTGTTGATATGTGTCATTTCCATCTGAGGTCTGGGCCCCTTATTTCCTGCTAGGTTAGTGTCTGAAAATGCCGAGTACAGTGCCTGGTCCATGTTGAGCACTCCAATGTTAGTTGAATCTTCTGCCCCGAGTCTTGGTCTGGGGTTGACTTTTAGTGGGTTTAGGAGGTTGTACTGGAGAGGAGCTGGGTGTGGATCAGCAGAATGAACTTATTTGAAGATGACAGGCTGTATAAATTGGTAGTGCTGACCTTGCTCTTCTGTAGATTTTTACTTTCAAATAAATTGAGTTAGTAACAAACTTGGACTGAATGACATGTACTGGGCCCTGTACAAGGCATTCCAGGAGAATAGATAGACTTAGAGTCTGTACATCCGACTGTGAGAGACAAGGCCCATCTGAGTGCAGACTGTGACAGCAGTGGCGCTGAGAAGCACACCATCTTTGTAAGACGTGTCTAAACGGGAATACTGCTCAGGGTCCCAGCTGTGGAAGGGACCCTGGAGTCACAGACACCAGACCTCCTGGTCACCCTCTATCATGCAGTCTTCCATGAGCCCTGGAGAAGGACACCGAGTCTCTCTGAACCTTCTTGTTATTTTAGTAACACCTGACAGTCATATAGGCTTCTGGAATAGTTGATTGATTAATTCCCTCACTTAATGATTATGGTAGAGTCTATTCTAGGCACTGGGAATACATTGAAATCTAAGATGTTGTGTCTGTTCCTCACACTATTGCTAGAACTTTGTGGACAGATGACTATGCTAGACAAGTGCTGAAGTGGAGGGATTGCACAAGATGCTTTGGGAACTCAGGACAGAATCATTCTGCCCAAGGCTATCAGAATAGACTTTTTGCAGATGGTGTCCTTGATCCAGACTTTGAAGAATGAGTAGAAATGTGCCCGTTGGACAAAGACTGAAGGGCATCCGAAGAAGAGAGAAGTACAGATATAGAAATTAGAACTGGGGGAATAAGATGTGTATTTGACCAAAGACATGGCTCCTGAGGAGGCTGGATTGCAGAATGTGGGAAGGAATGGAGTGACTGGAGATGAGGCTGTAAAGATAAAGTGAGCTCATGTTGTGAGAGAGATTGAATGGCAGTTTGGTTTGGTCATTGAGAACATGCTTTGGGAAAAGACCTTGTTTCGAAACCTGGCTTTGCCACTCAATTCCTTTGTCGAAAATCAGATTCTAAACCTCTTTATGCCTCCTTTTCCTCACCTCTGTAAGAAGCACTAACTATATTGCCCTTTAGAAGTTGTTAAGGATGAAAACTAGCAGGCTCCTGCATGCCTCACCAGATTGTCCACTCCAGTCAGCTACTCTGTTTCCCAAACATGCTCTGTATTTTCCTTCCTCTCTTGGTTGTCCTGTTCTTTTCTACCCTCTCCTTCAGCATACAACTCATATCGCCCCATCCTCAGGCCTATTTCAGTTTTCCTGTGTTTCCCAAAGCATTTCAAACATAACACCTTTCACACAATTTGTGTTCATTACGGGCCTAACCAATAGCATTTACCAATAAGCTAAGTTTTTCTCAAATTTTAATAGCTATCAGAATCTCTTATATATAAAAATTAGACCCCTTAGAAAGTTTGAATCAGTAGGTTTGGGGTCGAGCCTGAGAATCTGCTTTTTTTTTTTTCCTTTACAAGTGTGTTTATCAATTCTAAGACAGGTTGTCTGAGGACTCTTTGAGAAACTAAGGCCCAAGTGGAGAACGGTGTCCTTGAGAGCAAGGATTGTGACTTGTATTCTCAGAGTCTGTCATGTAGATGGTGCTAAAGGAATGTTTCTGAAAGGGGGAAGGCCTTTCAGAGGGTAATGTTTGAGGGGAGACTCAAGTTCTTGACAGAACTTGAAGAGCTTTTAATAAAGGTATAAGAAGAAGCATAAGACAACGTTTCTCACCCTCTTTCCAAACCATTTCTGTTAGGACTCGTTTTGTGGGAAAAGGGTTTGGGATGGTTCTTTTGAAAATGCTGTTGAATGGATCTGCATCATCCTTCCCAAGTCAAACTGGAATAGTCAAGCTTCAGAGAAAGTTCTGTGGCCAAGAAACCCTTTTAATCCCAGACATTTTAATCTCTGACCAAGCATTTTTCCTCTTACACTCTTTGCCCAAATAATACCTTTTCATATCCCGCAGAATCAAATACTCTAGGTATTCTCCTTGGAAACTGCTCACAAGCAAAAATGGAACCTCAGGAATTGGCAGTTTTTGCAGGGGGATGGCCTCTGCTTACCTAGAATTAGAAGGTCCATTCTGGGAAATAATAAGAGATAAAAGAATTGGGGAATGATGAGGGAAACACATCTTTTCACAGTTGACTCTAGATTTTTATAATTGTTCTAAACTGTCACAGTCAGTTGTAAGTATTAAACTGTCTGAATAGAGAGAAGTAATTCTAGGTGTAGTGCAGACTATAGCAGACAGCCTTGGGAACAGAAGACTTGGATTCAGGTGATACTTCTTGAAATGCAGAAGAATTCAATCTGGAAAAAATGTCTGGACATTGCAATTTAAAGTTCTAAGTTGCCTGCATACTTTCAGGATATATATTTAGGCTGCTGCTGCTAAGTCACTTCAGTCGTGTCCAACTCTGTGTAACCCCATAGACGGAAGCCCACCAGGCTCCCCCGTTTCTGGGATTCTCCAGGCAAGAACACTGGAGTGGGCCGCCATTTCCTTCTCCAATAAAAAAAAACACACTATATTATTAACGATTGAAAAGATACACAATTGCAGGGAGTAGTTCCTATAAGTTAAAAAAAATTTTTTTTGTTGATTTTGTTTGCATTTTATATGTTCTTGTAGTAGGGTAACATTATAATGTGGCTTACCTTCTGTCTAGAAAGAGCCTATATAGAAATCATTAACTTAAGTTGAAATTATAAAAATTTAAAAGTTTTTCCTGGAAAAATTAGATTCTCCTCTTTAAGTGAAGGGAGAGCTGCAGGACAAGTGGTCCACTCTGAGTGATTCAATTTGACAGGTTTTTTTAAATCAGGAACTATTTAGTGCTGATAAAGCCAGACACATCTTTATATCGTAACACATTTAATGTAGGTAATGTGGAAATTCTTTCATACTAAATCATACTGTAAAGCACGTTTATTAGGCCATGAGAGTTATAGGATATTTAAACTTCATTTAAAATATAAAACCTAACTTTATCACTAATTTATGCTAGAGAGCTTAAAATAATTATCAAGGAGACTTTATTGTAAGATTAAAATTTTTTCAAATAAACTAATTCCTGTGGGACATTGCTCCCTTGGTATAGTGTTCATATCCAGTGAGCAGAGAAGGTGCCTTTACATTTGGAGAGTTAGAGCTTTGCCACTGAATCTATTTCTTGAAAAACAAGGTAGGACAATTGGATGATAGAAGTGAATATCAACCAGAAAGCCAGGTGAAAACAGGTATTTCAGATAGGGCCTTAATTCTTCTTCCTTTTTATTGTCTTTTCAGACAAATGACCATGGAAACAATTGACTCTCAGCAGGATGGAAGATTACCAGATTCTGTGGCAGAGAGCAAATCTGCTCACATGCAGACGCAGACTGGTCAAAATTCAGTCCCCACTTTAGCTCAGGTAAACTCAACGTAGGCATCAGGCAGGCACCCATGAAAGTCAGCCTGTGTAGAAATGAGAATCACACGTAGATTCTGTTTTCTTGCCATTGATCTTAGGTTTCCCCTGTTCCCTGGGTATCAGCCATTCTTACTATTTGCCTTCAGAGAGAAGATATGTTTGAATTACTTTTGCATTGTAACAGACACTATGTAAAGGAGAAACAAAAGCCCCTGCATAGTGTGTAGTCCTCAGATTACTATTTGGTAAGGTTGGTAATTCCAAATTGATGTAGTTTTATATTCTCAGCTCTAAAGATGACAGAAATCTTGCCATTTGCCCAGTTATGTACTTGGTTTAATCTTTACTTTCTTTTTAGTTAGGCCTTAAACTTTGAATTGGTTTCATTTGGAGAGCACCAATATGAGTTAGCTGTTTTTCAGCTTTTAAACCTCATTTCTGAGATATCTATAAAAATATATAGTAAAAACATACATTTATTTAGCTCATCAACTACTTACTGAGCTCCTCCCATATCCAGGCGGTGTTCTGGATGCTTGAGGCTCTGGATTTCCTGGACTTGACATCTCACGGTTTAGTGGGGAGGGGTGTTTAAGGGATAAGTCTTGACATGTAAGAAGTGCTGCAAGATGTTACATAGAAACGACTGAGTTGTGCAGAGGGGAAGCAGCTGGGTGACCAGGAGTGCTCTGTTTTGTTCAGTCACTCAGTCGTGTCTGACTCTTTGTGATGCCATGGACTGCAACACTCCAGGCTTCCCTGTCCTTCACCATCTCCCGGAGCTTGTTCAGACGCATGTCCATTGAGTCAGTGATACCATCCAACAGTCTCATCTTCTGTTGTCCCCTTCTCCTCCTGCCTTCTATCTTTCCCACCTTCAGGGTCTTTTTCAGTGAGTCAGTTCTTCATTATCAAGGGCCAAATTGTTGGAGCTTCGGCTTGAGCATCAGTCCTTCCAATAAATATTCAGGGTTGATGTCCTGAATATTCAGAGTGCTCTGTAGAGGGTTTATTATGAAGGGTGAGTTGAGGTCACTGGGTATATAAGGAGAGGGAAGCATATGCTCTAGGCCAGGGAGGAGTATACAGAAGGCAGAGGATGGGGGCAGGAACTGCTGGTGTTGAGGCCAAGTGGCACTGTGTCTGGGCTGGGAAGTGGAGCTGGTCAGGGTTAAGTGAAGGGTGGTATGCATCTGACAGAGTGGACCATCCCGTGTCCTAAGTGTTCACCAAAGCATTTGAACCACTGCGGCCAGGTGGTGTTGGGTGGGACATCAGCGAGCCGGGAGTGGGGACCCCATTTGGGTGGCAACACAGTGACATGAGTTCGAGCAGTAGAGAGACTTTGCAGTATCTGGAGGAGAGACTGGGAAGGACTGATGGCTGCCTGGAAGGCCCGTGGCAGTGCCAGGCAACTCCTGGGTTGTCTCTGGCCAGCCTGGTTCCTGCATGGTCTGAACTTTTCCGAAACACCCTGCACTCAGCCTGCCCTTCTCTCCTCTTTCAGGCTCCCAACACCCACTTGCTCCCTGGGATTTCCTCCTCACTAGTGCTCTGTGGAGCTGCATCTCCCTGGCAACACCCTTCTTTGTTACCCTGGAAAACAGGCATGCAGACCATGCTGTTTTTCAAGAAAGCAGCCTTTTTCTCATTAAAAAAAAAGTTCATTGTAGAAAATTGGCAAAATGTGTATTATTAAATGAAGAAGAAAATTAAAGCCACCTGTAGTCTTTACATGCAGAAATTTAATTGTTGTTAGCATTTTGATGTTTATCCTGTTGTCTTTGTCTGCAAAAAGAATATTAATAGAATATACATATATCTTTTGATTAATCTGGGGTCTTCTAGAGTTTTAAGGTTTTTAAAATCACATTTATTTCTTAAAAGTTAACCTGTGCATAATAGGAAACCAAAACAAAAACCAAAGTCATCCAGAATCATAAGCACTTTACCGTCTGATACATCCTTTTAGGTCTGATTTGTGTATTTACACAACCAAGTGTCCATTTTTATGTAATTAAGATCATACAGTTATGTATCATGCTTTTTCACACATCACAAATATTACCATTTCAAAGTCCCAAGTGTGTTAAGTCACCCTGTAATGTCTGACTCTTTGTGACCCCATGGACTGTAGCCCGCCAGGCTCTTCTGTCTATGGGATTCTCTGGGCAAGAACACTGGAGTGGGTTGCCATTACTTCTCCAGGGAATCTTGCCAACCTTGGGATTGAATCTGGGTTTCCTGCATTGCAGGCAGATTCTTTACTGTCTGAGCCACCAGGGAAGTCCAATCCTGCCTTCTTTGGTGACAAAAATTTCAGAAAAGACAAAAATGGCAACTAGAGTTTTTATAACTGTGATTCCAGATCTGTAGTTCACCTTTTGCTGAAGTGCTAGTTGAGAGCAACTCTTCCTCCTGCGGAGAAGGCAATGGCACACCACTCCAGTACTCTTGCCTGGAAAATCCCATTGACAGAGGAGCCTGGTGGGCTGCAGTCCATGGGGTCACGAAGAGTCGGACATGACTGAGCGACTTCACTTTCACTTTTCACTTTCATGCATTGGAGAAGGAAATGGCAACCTACTCCAGTGTTCTTGCCTGGAGAATCCTAGAGACAGGGGAGCCTGGTGGGCTGCCATCTATGGGGTCGCACAGAGTCGGACACGACTGAAGTGACTTAGCAGCAGCAGCAGCTTCCTCCTGAGCCCACTTCTCTCCCTGTAGGTACCACTTCCCTGTTGTCTACACGTGCCTTTTCCTCTAACCTTCAGCCTGGGTGACACCCAACTCTGTGAGCCTCAGTCAGAAGTTGCTGAAGAGGTCAAGTAATGTAAAGTCTGAAAAATAACCTCGGATTAGTGAGGTTTTTGAAATCTCATAGGAGTCCAGTTAACAGAAACCAGGCTTTAGTAGGTTACAGAATAACTGAGAGAGAGAGAAAGTAGAAATTAGAAGTATAGATTCTTCAAGAAATTTTCCTGTGAAAGAGAAAGATGGGTCTGGGAGACAAAGGAGTATGAGCTGGGGTAAGTTTGAAGTGTTAAATAGGAGTGTGGGGAAGTTTGAAGAGTTAAAACAGAAGGGCTCAGAGATAGAGACTTGGGAGAAGACTGAACCACAGAGCAAGGAAAAGGCTGTGGTTTACATTCAAAATGTTTACCTCCTTAAAAATCTCAAGTATATCAAATGTTGGTAGTCATTACATCTGGATAGCAAGTTCATAGACCTGCTATCTTATTCTTTTTCCCATATATTTAAAATACTTGATCAAAAAATATATCACGGTGTTTATCTTTCACATACTAGGAATATTAAGAGATTAAGAAGAAATCTGTATACTGATTCATTGATTCTTTTGATTAAATAAGAATTATCCTCCATGGATGTGAGGCCATAAATCCTTTATGGTTCATGATGTTTTGCAGAATTAGGACACAGTTCTTAGCAGTCAAAGTTTTCTAAACATTATTATCAATTTAGATTCTTGTGATGCCTGAAGCAGCTCATTTGAATATTCATTATTATGCAATATTATATGATAGAAGGATTAGGAAATCAAGCCAAAATCTTCATTCATTAAGCTTATCAGTTCAGTTCAGTTCAGTCGCTCAGTCGTGTCTGACTCTTTGCGACCCCATGAGTCACAGCACACCAGGCCTCCCTGTCCACCACCAGCTCCCGAAGTTCACTCAAACTCATGTCCATCGAGTCGGTGATGCCATCCAGCCACCTCATTCTCTCTCGTCCCCGTCTCCTCCTGCCCCCAACCCCTCCCAGCATCAGACTCTTTTTCCAGTGAGTCAACTCGTTGCATGAGGTGGCCAGAGTATTGGAGTTTCAGCTTTAGCATCAGTCCTTCCAATGAACACCTAGGACTGATCTCCTTTAGAATGGACTGGTTGGATCTCCTTGCAGTCCAAGGGACTCTCAAGAGTCTTCTCCAGCATCACAGTTCAGAAGCATCAATTCTTCGGCGCTCAGCTTTCTTCACAGTCCAACTCTCACATCCATGCATGACCACGGGAAAAACCATAGCCTTGACTAGACGGACCTTGGTTGGCAAAGTAATGTCTCTGCTTTTTAATATGCTATCTAGGTTGGTCATAACTTTCCTTCCAAGGAGCAAGCGTCTTTTAATTTCATGGCTGCAATCAGCATCTGCAGTGATTAAGCCTATAATGTATGCTAAAAGTGACTGACTCTTCTGAATAATTCCTGATATTTTGTACATTCCTGCCACTTATTTTAAACTAGAGGATTGTGAATTCCCAGATGTTTTAGACTTAAATTCAGTCTTGTATAAAGTGGAATTTATGACACTTACTTTCCTTTACACATGGTCTATTTATCATTAAATAATGTGAGAACAGAAGATATAACCCAAAGTTTCAGTGGGTCTGATTCTTTGCCCCTCTGGTCATTCAATAGTAGTAGTTTTACCTATCCAGGCCTTTCCAGGGCTTCTGCTAAATCAAGTTAATGGTGCAGATCATCCCAGTTATAAAGATGTGAAAATTTGAGCTTGCTCTTGGCCCTCACATCTCTGCTCTGCTGATTGCTGGAGAGAGGCTAGAGTTCTCAGTTTGCAGTTTTTCTGTTTTATAACTTCCCAGGTATCAGTGGAGCCTACCCCTTCTGTCTGTACCCAAAAGCAAATAGAGATCACGTGGTAACAGTATCCAAGGGCTAGAGGCTGGCATGGAAGATCGTCGAGGTTTGAGTACTGTGACTTGTGTATTTTCTTGCTTTGAATTATTTTTTATGTTGATTTTTTTTTTTTAAATTGAAGCTGGAGTCTTGTCTAAGTGTATATGTTGATACGTATATAAGACTAGAGTCTACTCTCCTCTCCCCCTGGAAAAACTGTTGGTGGTAAGTTAAGAGAGTCTATTTTATATCACCAAGCCAGGAGAAAACCCTTTGCCAAAGCCAAAATAGTGACAAGCAAAATTACTGTATATACAGGTCGTCTTAAAAGTTACACATACAACCTTTGGAAGTAATATAATCCTTAAATGGGTAATGGGAACTTATCATTTCTTTTGTGATGAAAGATTTTAGACATATGTAAGAGTAGAATAAGACTTTGGCATTTATAGAAACCTAAAATTAAGATTTTGTAGCACTTGCTACAAAATTTATATTTTTTTAATTTTTCTTTTCCCCTTTTTGTGGAAGAGTTTTAAGCAGCTCTACGGATCTCAGACATCACGCCATCTCATTCCTTCTGGGTATGCACCGCTTATGCATATTGTCTAAAATAGCCAAATGTCATGATCATACCTAATAAAATTGAGCGTAATTCCTTGGTATAATATGCTCACCATACTCATGTTTTCCCATTTATCTCACAATGTGTAATCTGCTCTGAAAGCAGCAGTGATTGCCCCCTGCCCTTTCTTTGTCCCATGTCTCTTGGGAATTGATAATGCTGCCACGAAGCTCTTGGCTGAGTGAGGGAACCCGGATGGAGCCCTGGGAGAGGGTGTGCTGTCTGGGGTTTCATGCCTTACAGCTCCTGATGCAGTCCAAGACCTGACTCAGAAGGCTCAATAACTCTGCTGTGTAAATAACCAATTCTCAAAGTTTCAGCCAAGATAGGAAGGAAAGATACAAGGAGCAGAACCACAGGGATCATAGAGCTGGCAGGAAACTCGAGAGCATCAAGGTCAGCATAGTGCCTTGAGAGACTTAGTTCTAATATAGAATTCCACCCTCTGTAGTTTTGGATATTGTTTCTAATATAAAGTTCTACCCTCTGTAGTTTTGGAACAAGAGGACTCTGTGGAGCAGAGGAATCCACTAGGGAGTGTTGTTCAGGGATTGCAGTCTGCTTCGTTTCGTTCCGTCGCTCAGTCGTGTCCGACTCTTTGCGACCCCGTGGACTGCGTAGCCTACCAGGCTTCTCCGTCCATGGGATTCTCCAGGCAAGAATACCGAAGTGGGTTACCGTTTCCTTCTCCAGGGGATCTTCCCGACCCAGGGATCGAACCCGGGTCTCCCGCATTGGAGGCAGACACTTTAACCTCTGAGCCACCAGGGAAGCCCTGCTTACTCCTTCCTTATCCTGCCTGCTGTAGATGCCAACGGTGTGTTAAAGAAGCACCTTAGAGGAAAGCAGGCCTGGCTTGCAGTGAGGGAATAGAGTAGGAACGATTGGTTTAACAAGGGATAGGTTTCAGTGTATGACTTACATTTTTGTTTTTTCAAACGGGTGGAAAATTGGGATGGCATTTCTCATTGTTTTGCCAGCTGTGCCAAAAGTCTATCTCCTCTGTCCTAAGTAGGACCAGGAATAATATGAATAGCTGTCAGAAAACAAAACAAGCAACGTTTGTTATTGCTAATTGGCCAGCAACATCATATTTGTATATGATGATCTGTATCATGTTAGGTTGATTTGTTATATTTAATATTGGCTGAGTACATCTAGCTCAAGCTCAGTGTTTAATTGAATCTTGTTTTTTAAACCTCAGTATGCTGATATCCGTGACTTGAGAGGCTCTTACTGAAGGAGGAAATATTCCTCTTAAGATTGTAAAATAAAAAGTTTCATTTTATTGTTGACTTTCTTTCTATTGCTCTTTAATTTTATGTATTCTTTCTCCTGGTTATTTTTAAGTGCCATAATTTAATTTTCTTTGATCATAATATTTGTATTCACTTAGCTCTAAAAATTAACATAAATTAGGAGGAGAAAATAGAACAGTGATTTTTTTCTTCAGTAAATGCTAAATCTTCATTGTTCTTTAGCTAATTCAAGAAAATATACTACTTTGACATGTAACTCATTCTTGAAGGTAATTCAGGGTTTAAGGGACATAAGTAAAAATAGTTTGTGAACTCTTAATATTAGTGACCATTTTGTTCAATTTGAATAATAATTTTTTATATAATCTGTACTCATATTTTGATAACTTTGTATATAATAGATAGTTGTGTTGTTGTTCAGTCTCTTAAGTCAGGTCGGGCTCTTTGCAACCCCAGGGACTGCGGCATGCCAGGCTTTCCTGTCCTCCAGTATCTCTCAGAGTTTGCTCAAATTCTTGTCCATTGAGTTGGTGATGCCATCCAACCATCTCATCCTCTGTCGCCCCCTTCTTTCCTAATAATAATAGCTAGTATATTTTGCTAGTATATTTCTTTCATTCAGTTCAGTTGCTCAGTCGTGTCCGACTCTTTGTAACCCCATGAACTGCAGCACACCAGGCCTCCCTGTCCATCACCAACTCCCGGAGTTCAACCAAACTCATATCCATTGAGTCAGTGATGCCATCCAACCATCTCATCCTCTGTCATCCCCTTCTCCTGCCCTCAATCTTTCCCAGTATCAGGGTCTTTTCAAATGAGTCAGCTCTTTGCATCAGGGCCAAAGTATTGGAGTTTCAGCTTCAACATCAGTCCTTCCAATGAACACTCAGGACTGATCTCCTTTAGGATGGACTGGTTGGATCTCCTTGCAGTCCAAAGGACTTTCAAGAGTCTTCTCCAATACCACAGTTCAAAAGCATTAATTCTTTGGCACTCAGCTTTCTTTATAGTCCAACTCTCACATCCATACATGACTACTGGAAAAACCATAGCCTTGACTAGACAGACCTTTGTTGACAAAGTAATGTCTCTGCTTTTTAATATGCTGTCTAGGTTGGTCATAACTTTCCTTCCAAGGAATAAACATCTTTTAATTTCATGGCTGCAGTCATCATCTGCAGTGATTTTGGAGCCCCCAAAGTAAAGTCAGCCACTGTTTCCCCATCTATTTGCTATGAAGTGATGGGACCAGATGCCATGATCTTAATTTTCTGAATGTTGAGCTTTAAGCCAACTTTTTCACTCTCCTCTTTCACTTTCATCAAGAGGCTCTTTAGTTCTTCTTCACCTTCTGCTTCTTTAAAGGTTAATTTTTGGCTTTAAAACACACTCTGTATTTTCATCCCAGTGTATTAAATATGATAATACTTTGCTTTGAGTGAAAATTGATGTTTCAGGAACTTCCCTGGTCCCCAGTGATTAAGAATCCACTTTCTAATTTAGGGAACGCAGATTTGATCCCTGGTCAGGGAACTAAGATCCCACAGACTTGAGGAGCAACTTCGCTCATGTGCCACAACTAAGACCTGATGCAGCCAAATAAATAGTTTTGCAAAATAAGAAAATTGATATTTCAAAGATAATTTCAGCAGGTATAAAGCGAAGTCAAATTTCAGAAAAAGATTCTGCTTTTTCATTTCTTATAATCAGAAAAAAAAACTGCATACAAATCTGTTTTAGTGTTTAAGAGATTGTTAGAGATTTTCTGTCATTTGTAATGATTTTAGGTACTTTTTCTTTGATGCTCAAGTCTTAGTTTTAGTAGCTCCCCGGGGTCACACAGAGTCGGACACGACTGAAGTGACTTAGCAGCAGTTTGTCACTAACAGTAATGGAAAAATAACTGAGTATAAACAGTTATTTTTTTACCCTTTCTCTGATTTTTCCTAGTTAAAGAGTAGATTGTGGGGAGGGAATACAGGAGGTGCTGTTGATTAAGGGCTATAGTTTCTGATTTGGAAGATAAAAACGTTCTGGAGATCTTTTACAAAAGTACGAATATAATGAACAGTACACTTAAAAGTGGTTAAGATGATTAATTTTATATTATGTATTTTTTTACCACAATTAAAAAAGAACAGCAAAAACAAAAATAGTAGACTAGACACTGAAATTTTTTAATATTAGAAATGTTAATTTTTATAGTTTCTTCCTTGAGTAAGATTCAGTTTGTTTACTTTGCCTCACTTCAATTTTTGCTGCTACAACCTCTGTAAGCCCCAAACTATTAAAGAATTACATTTGGGAAGCACAGAGGCTTTGGGAAATTTTCACTCATTGATTAATTGTAATGATAGCATCTTAGTAATGATCTTCAGAAACGTGATCTTTCCGAGCCTTCCCCCACTCCCAGAGGTATGATATGTGGTTCTCCAAAAGGCGTAGGAGAGAAAAGCCTGCTTGTGAGGTCGAAAATATGGGGTTGGCCAAAAAAGTTTGTTCAGGTTTTACAGCAAAACCCAATGCTAAGTAAAGACAATATCAGGTGAAAATAGTGCAAGCAGAAATAGTTCAGGAAAAGCACTTGCCTTTAAGTAGGTAAGTTCTATACAGCAGTAGACCTCTTTTTAAATACCTTTTGAAAACTAATGGTAATTTATTTGATATCAGATATATTAATATACCATGATAGGTACTGCCAGTATAAGTTGGCCTCCCAGTTCCTCAGAACTTTCCAGTTTTACCTTTTCTAAGGGCTTGTTTCCTGCTTTGTACTTGGTGTAAGGAAAAAGAGCCCTAACTTACTCAATACTCAGTTTGAATTAAGTGTTAGGGTTAGTTACACATAGCTCAGTTCTCACAACAACTCAGTAGAAAGGTACTGTTTTCATTATCTTTTCAGTTGAGGAGAATTTGGTACAGAGAGGCTGAATAACTTGTCACAGGTCACACAGCTAGTAAAAGGCAGAGCCCAGGAAACCTGCCTTTAGATTGCATTAACCATTTCTATTACTTATATGATAATACATAGGTACTCAGTGTTGAACCAGATTATTTCAGAGGACATTACCTGGGAACATGCATGATCAGCAAAGAGTAATCATAATTATATGCTACATATAGTTACTATGGGGCTTCCCTGGTGGCTTAGCTGGTAAAGAACCCGCCTACAATTCAGGAGACCCTGGTTTGATTCCTGGGTTGGGAAGTTCTGCTGGAGAAGGGATAGGCTACCCACTCCAGTATTTTTGGGCTTCCCTGATGGCTCCAATGGTAAAGAATCTGCCTGCCTTGCAGGAGACCCAAGTTCAGTCCCTGAGTCAGGAAGATCCCCTGGAGAAGGGAATGGCTACCCACTCCAGTATTCTTGCCTGGAGAATTCTATGGACAGAAGAGCCTAGCAGGCTACAGTCCATGGGGTCGAAGACTTGGACAACAGACTGAGCAACTAACACTTTTCACTTTCAAGATAGTTTCATGTTTACGTCCTAGTTAAGCTTCTGATCTTGGATATATGAAAAGCCCAGAAGATTTAAACTTTATCCATTTTGACGTATTAGTAACTGGTTCATATAAACCCTGGCACCAATAGCCAATCTAATTATTGAGCAGTAACTCTGGGACCAGGAGCACCCGGAGCTTTAGAATTATGTTTTATAAAATGATGGGCATGAGTTTGAGCAAGCTCCGGGAGTTGGTGATGGACAGGGAAGCCTGCTGTGCTGCAGTCCATAGGGTCACAAAGAGTTGAACATGACTGAGAGACTGAACTGAACTGATACATAAAATAGATAGCTAATGATAACTTGCTGTACAGCATAGGAACTCTACTCAATACTCTCTAGTGGTTTATATGGGAAAAGAATCTTAAAAAGAGTGTATGTATGTATGTTTATAACATTCACTTTTCCATACACCTGTAACTAACACAACATTGTAAACCAACTAGACTCTGATAGAATTTTTTAAAATATCAAATAGTCAAATTCATCTTCGTCATTAGGGATGCAATTTTTTCAGAGGGGAAGAGATCCTTTGGGACTTTCAGGTAAGGGCCAATCACTGGCCGTGTGCCCTGACTGGGCTGTAAACCCTGTGCAGAAGACAGGGGAGCAGGAAACCGCTTTCTGCCCTGAGAGTCACAGCCAGAGAGCCTTCCAGATGAGGCTGGGCTCCTGGGAGGAAGAATTTGGTTCTCACTCTGCTTTCTCTTTTCAGTCTGTCACCAGTTCAATATTTTCCAGACCATCTATAACATAAACATGTGTCTAGTTTCATTTAAGCCTGACTCAAAGTTGCTGTTTTCCTTTTTTCTCATTTTACAAAAGTAATGCATGTTTATTGGAGAAAAATTAGGAAAGAGAGATAAGCAGGGAGAAAAAATTTCTTGAAAAAAAAAAAAATGATGGGGAAGTCAGTCTCATTGTCTTTGGTAAAATCAATTGATTGATTATCTTCTTGGCAAGGAGCCAGCTAATTATCATATACAGCAAATGTGGGGCAATAAGTTACGCTATTTTTGTATATGGTTAAAGAAAAGACATAAAATCCACAGTCTTAACAAGTTCAAGTTTATAGTTCAGTAGTGTTCGCTGTAATGTACTCGCATCATTGTGACACAGATCTCCAGATCCTTTTCATCTTGCAGATCTAACACTCTCTACCTATTAAACAACAACTCCTTTTTACACGCCCCCAACCTTCTGTAACTACCATTCTATGTTTGGTTTCTATGAATTTGCCTACTTTTGGATACCTCATATAAGAGGAATCATCAATATTTGTCTTTTCAGTTCAGTTCAGTCACTCAGTCATGTCCGACTCTTTGCACCCTCGTAGACTGCAGCACACCAGGCCTCCCTGTCCATCACCAACTCCCGGAGTTCACTCAAACTCATGTCCATTGAGTTGGTGATGCCATCCAACCATCTCAACCACTGTCGTCCCCTTTTCCTCCTGCCCTTAATCTTTCCCAGTATCAGGGTCTTTTCAAATAAGTCAGCTCTTCACATCAGGTGGCCAAAGTAATGGAGTTTCAGCTTCAGCATCAGACCTTCCAATGAATATTCAGGACTGATCTCTTTTAGGATGGACTGATTGGATCTCCTTGCAGTCTAAGGGACTCTCAAGAGTCTTCTCCAACACCACAGTTCAAAAGCATCAATTCTTTGGCAATCGGCTTTCTTCACAGTCCAACTCTCACATCCATACATGACTACTGGAAAAACCATAGCTTTGACTAGACAGACCTTTGTAATGTCTCAGCTTTTTAATATGCTGTCTAGGTTGGTCATAACTTTCCTTCCAAGGAGTAAGTGTCTTTTAATTTCATGGCTGCAATCACCATCTGCAGTGATTCTGGAGCCCCTCCAAAAATAAAGTCAGTCACTGCTTCCACTGTTTCCCCATCTATTTGCCATGAAGTGATGGGACTAGATGCCACAATCTTAGTTTTCTAAATGTTGAGATTTAAGCCAACTTTTTCACTCTCCTCTTTCACTTTCATCAAGAGCCTCTTTAGTTCTTCTTCGCTTTCTGCCATAAGGGTGGTGTCATCTGCACATCTGAGGTTATTGATATTTCTCCTGGCAATCTTGATTTCATCTTGTTCTCTCTCTAGCCCAGCATTTCTCATGATGTACTCTGCATATAAGTTAAATAAGCAGGGTGACAATATAGAGCCTTGACGTATTCCTTCCCCTATTTGGAACCGGTCTGTTGTTCCATGTCCAGTTCTAACTGTTGCTTCCTGACCTGCATACAGATTTCTCAAGAGGAAGGTCAGGTAGTCTGAGTTTGTTGTGGTCCACACAGTCAGAGACTTTGGCATAGTCAATAAAGCAGAAATGGATATTTTTCTGGAACTCTCTTGCTTTTTTGATGATCCAACGGATGTTGGCAATTTGATCTCTGGTTCTTCTGTCTTTTCTAAATCCAGCTTGAATGTCTGGAAGTTCGTGATTCACGTACTGTTGAAGCCTGGCTTGGAGAATTTTGAGCATGACTACTAGCGTGTGAGATGAGTGCAATTGTGCGGTAGTTTGAACATTCTTTGGCATTGCCTTTCTTTGGAATTGGAATGAAAACTGACCTTTTCCAGTCCTGTGGCCACTGCTGAGTTTTTCAAATTTGTTGGCATATTGAGTGCAACACTTTCACAGCATCCTCTTTTAGGATTTGAAGTAGCTCAACTAGAATTCCATCACATCCACTAGCTTTGTTCATAGTGGTGCTTTCTAAGGCCCACTTGACTTCACATTCCAGGATATCTGGCTCTAGGTTGGTGATCACACCATCTTGGTTATGTGGGTCATGAAGATCTTTTTTGTACAATTCTTCTGTGTATTCCTGCCACTTCTTCTTAATATCTTTTGCTTCTGTTAGGTCCATACCATTTCTGTCCTTTATTGAGCCCATCTTTGCATGAAATATTCCCTTGGTATCTCTAATTTTCTTGAAGAGATCTCTAGACTTTCCCATTCTATTGTTTTCCTCTGTTTCTTTGACTGATCACTGGGGAAGGTTTTCTTATCTCTCCTTGCTCTTCTTTGGAACTCTGCATTCAAATGGGTGTATCTTTCCTTTTCTCCTTTGTCTTTCGCTTCTCTTCTATTCACAGCTATTTGTAAGGCATCCTCAGACAACCATTTTGTCTTTTTGCATTTCTTTTCCTTGTCTTTTTGTTACTGGCTTATTTCACTTCACATAATGTCCTGAAGGTTTATCTGTAGTGTATGTGATAGGAATTCCTTCCTCTTTGTATGTACACACCACATTTTGTTTATTATTACTGTTTTTTAAAGTTGTTTTTGTTAAGTAAGTAATCTTTAGGGCTTATATACCAAGTGATTGGTAGAAAAATTAATGTAGAATAGTTCAAGTGAATTGAAGTTTCCTCATAGGCATTCCTATGAGTTGATATTGTGGTGGTGGTTCGGTTGCTAAGTCCCTTCTGACTCTTGCACCCTCATGGACTGTAGCCTGCCAGGCTCCTCTGTCCATGGAATTCTCCAGGCAAGAATACTGGAGTGGGTTGCCATTTCCTTCTCCAAGGGATCTTCCTGATCCAGGAATCGAACTCAGGTCTCCTGCCTTTCAGGCAGATTCTTTATCCACTGAGCTACGAGAGAAGATCCCAATAAGTTGATACTGGTCAGAAATAAAGGTAAGTGGTTTTAGATATTCATTCTGTAGCTTCAGACTTTTGGCATGTACATTTCTTCCTCCGTATTAGAAATGAATCTAGTGTATATCATTGTTAAGAGTAGTTTTAATATCCACTGTTTGCCCATATAAGCCATCTGTTGGGTAAATGTCATTTTGGGCTCAGGATCTCATAGCAACCTACTTCACTACGTGCATTTATTACTTTGTAATGAAGTTGGCTAGAAAATTATGATCAGTTTTAGTTTCAGTCTTATTGAAACAATATATAAGAGTGATTTTTAAAAGTCTAGAGCTAAAAGAATTTTGACTTCCCTAAGGATCATGTTCATAGTCAGTCTTTATAAATAAAAGTAAAACACAGAATATAAAATGATGCTCTAGGTACTATTAATAGGAAATGATAAGGATCAGCTAGGGAAAAAAATTCGCTAGAGCATTGTTTTTCAAAGCAAAGAAGCCCTAATTTTGTCATCACAGTCGCCACAGTGATCACCACTGCTTATTGGAAGTATTATGAGAATAGACGATATGATTAAGAATGACTTGATTCTGATATTTGCTTTGCTTTCAAAAGGGGAATTTTTTAAAAGAGACATATTTGGCCATTTATAATTACAGAAACAGAATTACTTCCTTTTTAAACTTTTTAAATTATAGATTTTAGATAGATTTTGTTTATTCCCTATATACAGAAAGGATTCAAAGATCATATTATAGTTCTCCTTATAATGTTAACATAGATATAAAATATCAGTCTTATGTGTCCAACTCTGTTATCAGTGCTTTCAGTTGATATTTACAAGGTAAAATTTAACTCCATTGATTTTTGCAATTTGTTAGTCACACTGTTTTAAAAAACCAGAACCTCAATATGGGAAAGAAGAACAGTAAAGACACTATAGTGATACCAGTTCTATATTTTTCATGTTGTGTTTGTCTTCATTTAATGCAATTTATTTTTTTTATTTTTTTTTCATTTAATGCAATTTAAAACAATTAAAAAAAAATTATTTATTTGGCTGTACCAGGTCTTAGTAGTGGCATGAGAGATTTAGTTCCCTGACCAGAGATCAAACCTGGGCCCCCTGCATTGGGAGCATGGAGTCTTAGCCACTGGACCACCAGGGGAGTCCTTAACTACAACTTTTTTTAAAAATGAAGTGAAATATTTTACGTCTTTTTTAAAGTGTACACATTTATAATATTATTTTCCTGTTTTCAGCCTTATTCTTTAAACACTTTTTTCCCCATAGAAGAAACAGACTCTTTTTGAGAATCCTGTCTTAATACACAGAAATCAAGATATTTTTCCAGCTTCTCCCATAGGGTATTACTGGGTTTTCATTGGAGTCCTTGGGATTAAAATAGATAATGTATAGATTTGATTTTTCAGGCAGCAGAGTTGATAGTGAAGTCTGCTAGACCATGCATTCACATCTTCTCATCCTTTATTAACTGTCTGGAATGCGGGCTCAGTGGCTGTGTGACACGTTCAGCTGCACTGTGACATCATAAACCCCATCATAAGGGAACCTAGCTACGGATTGGTGCCAGTCCACTAGGTGCTAATCAAATGCTGTGTTACAACATTGTGAGGTTTTACCAGTTATAAGTGTCATTATTAGATTTTTTTTAAAATTGCAAAGCCAAGTGAGGCTGTCAACTGCATCATCTACATTTATTTCATCACATTAACTCCTGTCTCTAGTGAGGTTTTCAGTGGATGTGGTGGCATCAGCATAATCTATGTTTCAGGAATCCTATAGAAGAGGATTATTCTTCAGGGGATCTGGAAAAAAAGGTAAACTGTCTGGCATGAATTCATTTTTACACTCTTTAGAGCCTCATAGATAGAGGTGTAAAATTATAAAATATAAAATACACCCATTTTATGTGTTTGTTTTTTGGGCAGTTGCCTGCTTGATTGTTGGAATGTGATGAGTATATTGATAGATCTTCCCATGGCCTTCTTTCCTACTTTTCTTTTAGACTAATTTTTTGCACAGAAGTTCCCTCCTCTGGGAAACTTTCCACAGTAGGTATACCTTAACGTAGCTTCCTTCCACCCTCCACCTCATTAGCTGTTGTTGATTAGTCTCTTCAGTTCAGTCACTCAGTTGTGTCCGACTCTCCGCGACCCCATGAATCACAGCACACCAGGCCTCCCTGTCCATCACCAACTCCTGGAGTTCACCCAAACTCATGTCCATCGAGTCGGTGATGCCATCCAGCCATCTCATTCTCTGTCGTCCCCGTCTCCTCCCACCCCCAATCCCTCCCAGCATCAGAGTCTTTTCCAGTGAGTCAACTCGTCGCATGAGGTGGCCAAAGTATTGGAGTTTCAGCTTTAGCATCAGTCCTCCCAATGAACACCCAGGACTGATCTCCTTTAGAGTGGACCGGTTGGATCTCCTTGCAGTCCAAGGGACTCTCAAGAGTCTTCTCCAGCACCACAGTTCAAAAGCATCGATTCTTTGGCGATCAGCTTTCTTCACAGTCCAACTCTCACATCCATACATGACCACGGGAAAAACCATAGCCTTGACTAGACGGACCTTTGTTGGCAAAGTAATGTCTCTGCTTTTTAATATACTATCTAGATTGGTCATAACTTCCTCTTAGTTTTGTTCAATTCTTTGTGACCCCATGGACTGTAGCCCACCAGTTTCCTCTGTCCATGGGATTTTCCCAGGCAAGAATACTGTAGTAGGTTGCCATTTCCTTCTCCCAGGGATCTTCCTGACCCAGGGATCAAACTCAAGTATCCTGCATTGGCAGGTGGATTCTTTACCCCTGAGATACCAGGGAAGCCCACCTCACTAGTTACCCTTCTTTATTTTCCTTTTAAGAATTTGGCATCTCTCCCAAATTATGTGTTTGTCTCTTCATCTGTTTTCTGTCTCCTTCTGATTTAGGAGAGTAGACTGTTCTTTCTTATTTACTACTTTATCTATGACTTGTTTCTGTAAGATTGACTTATTAAAATTTCTTGGAATGAATTTATAATGTTTATAAGAAAAATGGGGCTTCCCAGGTGCCTCAATGGGTAAAGACTCTGCCTGCAATGCAGGAGACACAGGAGACTTGGGTTCGAACCTTGGTTTGGGAAGATCCCCTGGAGGAGGAAATGGCAACCCACTCCAGTATTCTTGCCTGGAGAATTCCATGGACAGAGGAGTCTGGTGGATTACAGTCCATGAGGTCACAAAGAGTCGGATACAACTGAACGCACGCACACATGACCTTCACTGCCCAGAGTTTGCACATCGAGTTTTCACTGTAGATACAGATTCATATAACTCATCTTCAGAATTCTGGGAATTCAGTTTTGTTCTAGTGGGTATAGCTCTCTTTTCTACAGCAGAGTTTCTTCTCACTAAGCCATTTTGATGGAGCATTGTTTAATAATGTAAAGTCCTGAAAATTACACTTGAAAGACATTTAGAGCGACTTTAAACATGATTTATACTTAGCAGAATCCCCATGAATCTTTCTTGAGTTGTTCTTCAGAATATCTATAATTTTTCTGCAGCAGGTCATTTCCATGAAAATGTATGTAGCATTAACTGCATCTCAAGCCACAGGTCTCATCTGTAGGAATACTGGTGATGCTCTTGGGTATAATGTACCTTCTGTTTTCCTCAATCTCTGACATAGGAATGTTCTATCAAAATTGCTGTGGGTGGTGATTTTGGCCATCCTGCTGTGGTGGAGCTAAAATTGCAGCCCGTTTCAGCACTCTGTGCTTTGAGCTGTGAGCAGGGCCCAGAGGCTGCATGAGGACAGAGCAGCAGTTTTCAAAGTGTGATCCAGGGAACCCTGGAGCAGACTCCAAGGACCCAGTATTTTCCAAGTAACCACTACATGATGTTACACAATCATGCCTGGAGGTTTTGGAGGACACACCTATTTTCATAATACTAAGATGTATTTTTTTTTCTCTGTATTGGCATTTGCCCTGATGGCACAAATACAGTGGGGGTTAAAAGTGTTGGTGCCTCATCCCAGTCACGTAAGTGGCACCAAACTTTGTTAGTGGTCATTACAGTCTTCACTGCATTCACTTGCAGTTTTGTTTTTTTTAAAAAGTCTGTTCCACTTAAGACTGTCCCTGATGAAGCAGTAAACATTACCAATTATATTAAATCTTGACCCTCAAGTACATGTTGTTTTAATATTCTGTGTTCTGGAAGTAGAACATTCATAGAAAGCATTTCTGCCACTTACTGAAGATCACTGGTGATCTTAAGAAAAATCACAAGTTATTGTCTGAGGGACAAGATGAACTAGCTGTCTTCACACACACACACCCGCCCCTGCCACAGGATATAATTTTTCTCAAAGCAGTGGCTAATAACTAAATTATATCTATGTCTGTTCAAACTTGAGTATTTGAAAAATTTTCTCAAAAGCATATGAAGTAAGCTTGTCACATCAAGGAAAACAGTTAACAGTGTTTATTGCTGATGATAAAATTCAGGCTTTTAGCAGAAGTTTCAAATTGTGGAAATTCTTCATCTGCCATTTTAAGCTTGAAAACTTGCCAATATTTTATAGTTTTCTGATGAAGTTGATCTTGATTTTATTTATTTATTTTTAAAAAAATTTTATTTAATAAATGGTACAAAGCACAATGCCAAAAACATTAACAGTTAAAATTTCACCAAATGAAAAAATACTATAGAATACACAGTTGCAAAAAGCTACATTAAGTTATTTTACAACTGCCTCAAGCTGCAAAAAGAAAAAAAACCCAATGCCATACCTAAGTTATCCCTCTCTCAAAATAATGCCATTTATGTTATAAACCATGAGCACCCCATCAAAAGATGGGAACTGCTTCTGTTAAATCATATATATATATATATATATATATATATATAAATGACTGTATCACTTTGCTATACACCTGAAACAAACACAACACTATAAATAAAATATAGTACAATATAAAATAAAAATAAGTAACAGACCTTTGTCTCATTCCTATAACTCTTGTAATCCAGTCATTCATGTGCCTCCTTCATGAGGATTCAGTACGGCTGTGGTGCTGTAAAGCCCCAAATGTCTGTTACTTGATCTTGATTTTAATGAATGTAGTTTTCTGATAGTGTATCATGAAATTTATCAGCATTTGGGAGATCTACTTAATTCAGTAACTCAGTATTTTCCAAGTAGCTACTACATGACATTACAAAATCATGCCTGGCTAAAGAACCATCTGAAGTATAAGACGGAGCAATAGAGTTTTTTTTTTAGCATTTATTTATTCGGCTGCATCAGGTCTTAGTTGTAGCACGCAGGATCTTTAGTTGCAGTGTGTGGGATACAGTTCCCTGACCAGGGACTGAACCTGGATTCCCTGTACTGGGAGTGTGTTGTGTTAGCCATTGGACCCCCAGGGAAGTCCCAGATCAATTGATTTTAACATAACTCAGTTTTGAGATTACACATGGCCACTAACCTTTGAGAAAAACAACCACTTGCTGAGTTTTGGGGTAGTATCCAAGAAGAATACCCACATTTTTCTGAAAAAGCTATTGATACACTCCACCTTTTCTAATCATACATCTGTATAAGGCATATTCATATACCAATTGAAATAACTTATTGCAACAGATTCAGTGCAGAAATAAGTATGAAAATCCAGCTTGTTTTAAGTTAAACCATACATTAAAAGAATTTGTAAAAATGTATAACATTGACATTCTTGTGACTAATTATCATTTCTTTGAAAATAGTCTTCAGAAAATGTTATTTATGTTAGCATATGATGGAATTATTATTTTTAAATTAATTACTAAATATTTTTAAAAATTTCTCAGTTTTAGTTTCTATTTAGTAAATATCAATATTATATATATATACACACGTATAACAGCTTATATATATAAGAGCTGAGCTGCTTGTCATAGTCAGTTGCACACATCTTTTTCCAGCTTTGTCTTCAATGTCACCCATTGGCAGCTTAAAATCTGCATAGTAGGAGTATTTTCATTACAGAAATCTGCAAAAGTTACCCATAGCATTTCCCTTCCCAGGAGCTGGCTGTACATTTACAGGATCCTGCTGGGTGTAACATAAGCAAAAGTTATTTGAGGTCATCAGTCATTTTTAGGAGTGTAAAGGTGTCCTGAGACTAAAATGTCTGAGCCTTAGTCATGTGGCAGAGGAGTACCTTTTTTTTTTTTTTTTTTGGCAATTGGTTCACAAAGAGAAGGATCCCTTTATATAGTTCATGCAGGGAACATTTGTAGAATAAATCCAGTAGCTTTTAAACTTCTGGGTGTTAAATCTGAGGGCTCCATTATGGGATGCCCTTTTTCTTTCCCCTGAAATCTAAAGTTGGCAATAATACTCCAGGGGCAGGTGGGCTGAATTTACCCATGGGGCTCCATGTCGGGTGGTCTCTGCCCCGGGTCCTCACTTTTCTCTCCAGCTGTTATCCAGACCATAGCAAGGCCTGGCTCAAGGGGCAGCTTGTACACAACACCTCCACTTGTTCAGACTCCGGCTGATCTTTCTGTTGTGTACTCCTGTGGTTTTCCTGACCTGGACAATGGAGCAATTAGTTCTCTACTGTTTGTGTGCTATTGTTTCTTAGGTGTTGGGTTTAGCAATTCTGCTTTTCACCCTGGTGCACCTGGTTCAGTGCTCTCCATGTAGGTTCTCTTGCTTGGATAGAAAACTTTACTTCTAGATTGACAAAGAAGTTTGCCTTCCAAGGGAATGATGTAAATACATCTGATTACTTGTTATAAACCCAGTTCTTAGTAATTTTTAAAAAGTATTTGTGTAAGTTGACTGGAAATGATTGGTTTTCCTTCAAGTGAGGGCCCACAGAGGCTTTCTTCAAAATTTGTTTTAGATTCTGTGGTCTGCCACCACTCATGATAGAAACTAGTAGGTTCTTTCATGTCCAAAGTCTCTGTTCCGAGGAAGTCATAATGAATAGTGAAACTTAGTAAAATGAGGCAGAGTTTGTAAGATTATGAGGGGTTTTAGGACTGAGTTGTTTACCAATTAGAAACTTGGCAGGTTTTGAGTCCAGAGAAGTGAACAAAACAAAACACGTTTTAATGTGTTTTGCTGGCAGGGCTCTTTGTTGCAAGCATCCGAGGTGGTGGGAAACAGCTGTATCTCCTCCCTGTGCAAACCACGTGATGGTTCTGCATGCTTAAGCTGTGGGGAGGGGAGTGTGCAAGGACCACACAGTCTCCAGGGTATGAGCTTTCTCTGGTTTGGATGTGCTAAGGGCCTGAGAGGTCCTGGGATTTCTTTTTCTATGCCTTTTTTTGTGACTATTGGGGCATAAAAGTAACTGAAATTTTCATCAGTATAGAGACAAGGCATTAGCTTGTATCTGGAGTAATATCTAATATCACATGTCAGAAGTTGCACTTATTAAAAAATAATTTACCATAGTTAAGTTCTGTCTCCGATTGCTCTTAAGTTAGAGAGAGTGGTTTATACTCTGGCCTAAAGAAGGCTTCACTGTTAGTAGTCTTGAGGTCGTAGTGAGGTAGTTTAACTGCTTTAGAACTTTGTGCTTGGAACATTCTTAGCCACTGAAGCATGGGAACCGAAAGTGAGACGCATGGGTTCTTTAATATCTGTCACATCAGAGAATGACTGTTCCAGCACAGTAACCATCTCCTAATGGTGAGTACCCTGGCTTGCTGAACATTTCTTAGAAGCAGGGAAAATAGGCAGATTGTAACAGTGGGGGAAAAAAAATGTTCAGCCTTAATCCTCAATGATGCTGGTTTCTGCAGGTTTCTGTAGCTGGATCCAGCACCGGAAGAGGCTCCCCAGCTGTAACTCTAGTACAGTTACCTTCCGGCCAGACCGTCCACGTCCAGGGAGTCATTCAGACCCCACAGCCATCTGTTATTCAGTCACCACAAATACAGACTGTTCAGGTCAGCCTCTTTCCTAAATGACTTCTTTTTGGCTTTCTTGAGCTTTTATTTTTTCTTTTACTAATTCATTTATCCTTTTTTTTTTTCCCCTGTAGATTTGATGCTCTTTTTTTTAACCATATAAGAAACAATCTATTAGTATGGTGGTAATTTCTTTTTGTTATGTCAACACTGGCTTCTTTATTTATTTTGAAATTGCACATTTGCCTATTTTCATTTAGAGAAAAATTATAAAATACAGAAAAGAAGAAAGTAAAAATAATCTCAGCACTCAGATATAAGTACTATTAACATTTGGTTGAAAGTCTTCCATATATGTTTACTATGTGCATACATAAACATATTTTAATGGCATGCTAGTATTCTGTTATTTATATGTACTATATTATTACCAAATTATAATGTAGTAATGTTACCAATTATATGTAGTCTTTTTTTAGTCATAGATGACCTAATATAATTATTTAAATAATATAAATTATTTAAATACAATTCAACATAATGTACCAATTTCCATATTTTAAAGTATGGATGTTATTTATACACATCCCTGTGTTTATCTAAATATATGTACATAAGCTATATTTGTACATTTGCCTAAAAATTTCTTTAGGATAAATTCTAAGTGGTTGAACTGGTGGGCAAGGAAAAGAGTGATGGTCAACTCTTGTTATTAAACATTTGGAAGAATTTCCTTTTTATTTCTGTAGAAGTTTTTTTCTTTTTTTGAAAGTCCCTCAGTCATGTCCAACTCTTTGCTACCCCATGGACTATAGCACTCCAGGCTCCTCTATCCATGAATTCAGGCCAGAGTGGGTAGCTGTTCCCTTCTCTAGGGGGATCTTCTGCCCCAGGCTTTGAACCCAGGTCTCCCACATTGCAGGCAGGTTCCTTTTTCTTTGTGAAGTGCTTGGTGCCCTGTTGGATACAGAATTGACTTGAGCTGCAGTTTTGTTGTCAGCTCCTAATTTGCAGGTCCAGTCATTCTCCTTTAAATTGTTGCTCTTTGCTCAAACTCAGATTCATTTAGCAAAGCTCTCCAAAAACGCTTAAAAGTACTTTCAGGCTTCTTTGGAGATGTCTGATAAACATCATAATGTAAATATTGTAGTACTGACACTGTTTTCACCAACACTCACAGGAAAGTGTAGAAATTTAGGTTTATTATTCATTCATCTGTGTGCCATGATATTATTGTTAATTGCTGTTGCATTTATACATCAGACTAAACCTTGGTTTTTTTAGATGTGGTTAGTGTTGCAGTTGTGATCCAGAGATGTGTTTTGTTATTATTGTCACCAAAGTTGGTCATAAATTCTTAACATTTCTTAAGCAAAAACATTCTTTTTTGCATCAGCAGATATAAACTATTAAGTATGCATTCTTAAAGCATACTTTTCTCTTTTACTAAATTTATTTCTGTTCCTTTTTAAGGTCAGTTTGTCTTTATCCTTTAAATATTGAAATTATTTGAACCTATCTGATGACAAAAAGATCTGTGAAGAAAACGTAGTTGCTTATACTTAATTATGGTCTTGTCCTTTTCCTGTATATTTGAATCCAGTTTGTTGCAAAATAAGGATAAGGGTTGCACCACGATATTTGAAGTAATAAATCCATGTGCAATAAAAGTCTGTTTATCTTTGTGGCACAGATGTCTCTTCTGAGTTGTTCAAAAGTTTAAGTGATTCTCAGTAGTGTCTTTTTTTTCCTTTTCTTGTGAGGACCTTAATTCTAGGAGCTTCTGACTCTTTCCGACTGATTATAAAACATGACTTTCCACTCTCCTTTTTGTGACTTTTATTAGGATGCAGATATTTCTACTTAGCTTTAACCTCGCTGGCACTGGAAGAGAGAGTATTATCTCATTTTCAATAGGCTGTTTTGGATTTTGTTAAATGGGTGACTTAATTATCTTTACAGAGGTAGGTGCCTATGGATCTTGTCTTAGAATTCCAACCTGGTGAGTGGTGAACTTCAGTTTTCACTTTCTACAGTAATAGCCTACCTTGCACAAAGGGGTGGTTATGATTATACAAGAGATGTGTGAAAGCCCAATAGAAAGTGATAAATAGTTGGTGATGATGTATGGTTGTCTGACTGCAACAATAGTTTCTCTAATAAATTCTTTTCATGCCTGAGTGTGCTTATGTATAGGGTATCCATGACCAAAGATGCATGATCAAACGTGTGGGCAAACATACATGCACATCCATGTGCCTTGGGAAGTATATGTTCCTGCTTACATTGTTGGTATTTTAATATGATTTTTTGATGATACCCAAATCAAATCCCATGTCCTTATAATATTCATTGAAGGAGTTTTGTAAGCTCAGAACTAGATGATAGATGATATTAATAGTTTTGTAAACTCAGAACCTATGATAGATGGCTGAATGTATTAAGAGCAGTTATATTGTGGAGAGATTTATTATTTTAGTTTCCTTTCTTTAATACTCATGTTATTATACTATTCCTTCAAAAAATGAAATTGTATTTAAAACTGATCTTTCTTTTGAGGAGTAATTTCTTATTTTGACAAGACCTGCTGACATCGAGCCCAACCTACTTCTTATAATATAAATCATAACTTTAACCAGGTTTGTTAACACAAGTATTTACCTACTTAATATTCTTTCTTCTTTGGATCTATCTAATGTCTAATTTGAACTAAGTGAGCAGTGGTATTGTTTTCTCCTCTGTCACTTGCTAGCTCACCCTCTGCTGGATTTGTGAGACATTTTCAGGGTTGGGTCTTAGGCCTGTGTGTCTTACATTCAGTGTTTCCCTGAAGCCTGTCTGGCACGTGTGCATTTCTGTAGCATTTGTCATCTGTGTCATCCTTGGTATACAGGCTGGTTTATAGCCAAGTGTCCGTGTCTGCACTTCCTCTCCTGAGCCAGGTTGTGAGCACAGTTAGCCCAGCTCAGTGTGTTCTGTTGGCAGTGCCCGACTTTGTGCTGCACGCAGAGCCCCTTCAGACACTGAGTTGTGAATGAAGGAGATACGATGGCTTTTATGATGCATCTCAGGAACTCTTGTGTTATAGGTAGCAACCATTGCAGAAACAGATGAGTCTGCAGAATCAGAAGGTGTAATTGATTCTCATAAACGTAGAGAAATCCTTTCACGAAGACCCTCTTACAGGTAAGTTAAGTTTCCTACAGTCATGAAAAGTTTTCCCAAAAAGGGAGAAATAAAGATACCTCTGATTCTCCTGTGATAGCTTTTCTGTTTTAAATCTCATTCAGGTATCTTAATTCTTTGTATTGTTGAATTATATTTTAGAAAAATACTGAATGAACTTTCCTCTGATGTGCCTGGTGTACCCAAGATTGAAGAAGAAAAATCAGAGGAAGAGGGAACACCACCTAACATCGCTGCTATGGCAGTGCCGACTAGCATATATCAGACTAGCACGGGGCAATACAGTATGTATGCGGCAATTCCATATGACGTAGTGCTAGCTTTAAGTCTTCGTTTCCCTGAAGCAGCTTGGGTCTTGGCACTAAACTGTTCCATTTAAAAAATGCGTCATAATACCTAAATTGTGTATCACAGTGTGAAAAGTACATGTTAAAGAAGTGAGACATTTGTACTGACAGTTGTCATATACTTTTGAAAAATACCAACCAAAAAAATGTGTTTACTAAATATAGAAGAAAACTTTGGGGTCAAAATAAAGGGAAGGTTTTTCTTATTTATATGTTTGTATTCATATCTAGTAAACACTTAAAACTTACTGTTTTTGTCTCTGATCCATGTGAACACAATAAGATATCAATGTCTGTATTTCATTCTTGTTGACTTTTGTCACCAGCAATTACATCTTATACTTACTAATCTAAAAGAGGTGCTTATGTTTTCTAAACTATGTTTTAAATGTAATTCTGTTTTCACTACTTTCTACTGTGTTAATTTGTGCTGCAGCTTTTTCTAGAAGAGAATGGAAAAATTACTTATTTTTTTAAACTACCGCAATTGGACAGATCATTTTATTTGAAATTCTAAGCACCAAAAGCTGTAAATAAACAGATACATTCACATTTAGTCTTGTGCATTTTAATGGGCTGTTAGTTCTGTGCTTTGTGCTCCAGTTAAAGCACTAGTCTTTCCCCAAATCAAGAACATTTGATATAAAAAATACTTAAGTAAAAAAAGAAAGAAAAGTGGGGAGGAAAAGAGAGAAAAGGGCAGGAAAAAAGTTTTTTAAAAAAAGCTAGTTAGGTACAGAAATATGTTTGATGTTAATGACTGTGTTGATCTAAGTACAGTGTTAATATTTTAGATATATTTTCTGTTTTCCCTTTAAAAAGTAATAATACCTACAAAAAATCTCAAGTCTTAACTTATGACCTGGCTGCTGTAATCTCTGGGAAAGCCTTATACAGTCATTAGTTTTTTTCTTTTACTGGTGGTAGATTTGCAGTATTAAGCAAATTCTGCTTTGGTGATTCTGGTTCTTTGGGTAGCTCCTACCCTGATACTAGGCAGACCTGGGATATAATATAATTTGTCCACATCCACATCCTGTACAGAGCGCTGATTGGACCTGTCCAAAGTCAACGTCAGGAAAAGAGAACTCTCCACGGTCTGTAAGAGTTAGACCTTGAAGTTTTCCCTTTCATTTCTCTTTTATCACTTTTCTGATTTATATGCCAGAACCAGTGTGACTGGGCGTGGCTTGGAGATCCTGGAACCTCCTGGCTAGTCAGCTTTGGCCTTGAGCAGTAGGCTGTTACCATTGTCTCTTTTGTGTCATGACAGGGAAAATGTTGGAAATTACTGCTGAAATTATGCTGCTACTGCTAAGTCACTTCAGTCGTGTCCGACTCTGCGTGACCCCATAGACGGAAGCCTACCAGGCTCTCCCGTCCCTGGGATTCTCCAGGCAAGAACACTGGAGTGGGTTGCCATTTCCTTCTCCAATGTGTGAAAGTGAAAAGTGAAAGTGAAGTCGCTCAGTCGTGTCCGACCCTTAGCGACCCCACGGACTGCAGCCTACCAGGCTCCTCCATCCATGGGATTTTTCAGGCAAGAGTACTGGAGTGGCTTGCCATTGCCTTCTCCGGAAATTATGCTAAGATATCTTAAAGTTTGAAGATTAAGTGATTAAGATGCTGGCATCTTACAAATCTCTCTGGCATATCCTGATGCTGCTTAGCAATTGATCTGTTTCTAAGTGACATGGGCAAGGATGCTGTGGGTGAATTTGCCTAGATTATTAGCTGAGAATTTGGAGTCGTGAGAACATGTTGGGTTGAGAGGATGTTGAAGCTGGCGACGATATGGGGAAGGCGGTGGTACATGTTCCTGCCAGTCACTGCCTGGTATAATTTCATATCTCAGTTTTTCAGTCTTTGAAGTGTGACTAACACTAAATTGCCAAGCTCAGGGTTAATGTGAGAACAAAAGGAGACAACAGATTTTACCTGTGGGGGTAAAATCTTTTGACTCTTCATGTCAAAAGAGACATACTGCTTTTGACATGAAACAGAGAAATGTAAGCCAGATGTGGCAGTGTCTCACTCACTATCATTAAACTGTCCTCTCCAGCAGCGTTTCTTGAGCTCTTAGCATGCGCTTAGAGCTGGGGGTTCAATATTGTCACTACCTTGGGTGTGGAGTATGTGGGTGTCGGGGAGTGGAGTCAGGGGTGCTGGTTGAGAACTAGAAAATCAAATGTTTAGAAATTAGGGTATATATTTATTTGCTCCATTAGAAGTCATGGACAATTTTTTTTCCTTAGCATAGAGGTTAAGGCATATTTATTTACTGTTTACCATACAGTTTCTCCATAAGATGTCATGGACCATTTGTTACTCAGTTTTCTTAATTTGGATCCATGCAGTATGATTCTGGCAGTTATTTTAATAAAAAGTTGTGTTTGTCCAATATATGTTGTCCGCAGGTTAAAAACTGCCATTTTATCGGTTCTCAAAAAGGGGATATTGCCTATATTAAAAACAGATTTCTTAGATAGTTAGTGACACTTGTTTATGTTGATAATTCTTTCATTTGACAAATGAATATTAATCTTTTTAAGTTTTTCTTTAGAAGACCTTGCTTTAAATGTATATTTATACAAGATCCACTTTCATCAACCATTTCTTACTAGCAGTAGCTTAACAGAAATTAATGATTAAATGTTCTTAAATATCTAGAAATAGAGTTACTAGTGTCCTTTGGTTTTTAGATTAGAGTTTATTTTACTAGAATTTCTGGAGATTCTTCTGTGTATTTCTATGTACCTAGTTTTGAGATCGTTTTATAAACTTATTATAAAAAGATTTTAATTCTTCAACTTTTATCCATGGATAAAAAAACTTCAAAAATTATTATATATAAATTATAATTATTTTTATTATACTAATTATTATTTATTTTAATTTGATACAGTGAGTTCATTGGTGTTAAAAACAAAGGAACTGTAAAAGTTGAAGAAATAAAATAAAAAATGAAGTGTGCTTAAGTTTTCTCATACAAATAGTTGCATTTTTAGCAGTTGAAAGTGAGATATTTACAGAAGTTGGCCTTATTATTTCAACTTATTTTTTAAATGACAAAAGCAAGAAGTGAAAGTTAGAATAGGCTATTTCCAGTAGGGAAAATAACTTAAAATAGGCAGGGATTCATTATTGCAACACCAAGAAGGTGAGCTACACTTGCGAAACTTTACTAGAAGTACCAATGTTAGTGACAGGTTTGCTGTATGTCAATTAAGTCATTCTGGTCAAAGAAAATGTGATTTGTCTCAAGAGACTATTTCTGAACAATGGTGGTTCAGACTGTCTTAGAATTAGCAAAGAATGTTACTTGCTGCATGACATGCATTGAGTGGGAATGAATTCTTGAACAGAAGTTGTGGTTATTCTATTTGTGCTGTTGCAGGTAAAGAAATTTAAATGTTTGAAGTTTCTTCATGAAATTTTCTCTAAAGACAGTTTTTTTTTAAATACATTGTCGAGCTAACCCTACTTCTTCCCTTACCAGTTAAGGGCTATCATCCAAGACTTCAAATTATTTTCTCCTAAATATCCCTGTCTCTTTTCTTGCTCCTACTTTGTTTTCCTAGGAATCTTGTTAGAGTGAGTCTCTATTAACTCATCTGTATGCTAACGGTAAGTAAGTTCATCCTAAATCCACCATTATGAAGAAAGGTTATCTGTGACCTTTGTGGACTGCTTGAAGAATTCAGAATTCTCAGGAAGCTCGAATGAATGAGCACCCATTCCATTTCTTCACAAGAGGAATTGGCATGATCAGCTTGTACATTCCAAAGCAAATACAGTTGTTAGGAATGACTTTGCTTGCGCGCGCCCCAGGTACCTTTCAAAGCACACTTTGGGTGGTGTCTGCTTAGTGTGAATCAGGTTCTTTACCGTCAGTGTTGCTGTTCCTTTAGCTCCAGGCTGTTTCAGTCTTTCAGGCACTCAGTTTATGTATTGTGCTCTCTTTTTGAATTTCAGTCTGAGAATTCACTTGAGTAAGGTCTGTTCTTTTCTTTTTTTTTTTGGCTATTCCTTTTTAAAGTTCATTCAATGAGGTTTTATTTATGAATCCTTTCATTGCAATTGTAGTAAAGATGGTTTTAAATTGTAAATTGTAAGTAATTAAACATTTACAATTGTGCGGTAGTTTGAGCATTCTTTGGCATTCCCTTTCTTTGGGATTGGAATGAAGACTGACCTTTTCCAGTCCTGTGGCTATTGCTGAGTTTTCCAAATTTGCTGGCCTATTGAGTGCAGCACTTTCTCAGCATCGTCTTTCAGGATTTGAAATAGCTCAATTGGAATTCCATCACCTCCACTAGGTTTGTTCGTAGTGATGCTCTCTAAGGCCCACTTTACTTCACATTCCAAGATGTCTGGTTCCAGGTGAGTGATCACGCCATCGTGATTATCTTCGTCGTGAAGATCTTTTTTGTACAGTTCTTACTGTGTATTCTTGCCACCTCTTCTTAATATTTTCTGCTTCTGTTAGGTCCATACCATTTCTGTCCTTTATCGGCCCATCTTTGCATGAAATGTTCCCTTGGAATCTCTCATTTTCTTGAAGAGATCTCTTGTTTTTCCTATTCTGTTGTTTTCCTCTATTTCTTTGCATTGATCGCTGAGGAATGCTTTCTTCTTCGGAACTCTGCATTCGGATGCTTATATCTTTCCTTTTCGCTTCTCTTCTTTTCACAGCTATTTGTAAGGCCTCCTCAGACAGCCATTTTGCTTTTTTGCATTTCTTTTCCATGGGGATGGTCTTGGTCCCTGTGTCCTGTACAGTGTCACGAACTTCTGTCCAGAGTTCATCAGGCACTCTATCTATCAGATCTAGTCCCTTCAATCTATTTCTCACTTCCACTGTATAATCATAAGGGATTTGATTTAGGTCATATCTGAATGGTCTAGTGGTTTGTCCTACTTTCTTCAATTCAGTCTGAATTTGGCAATAAGGAGTTCATAATCTGAGCCACAATCAGCTCCTGGTCTTGTTTTTGCTAACTGTATAGAGTTTCTCCATCTTTGGCTGCAAAGAATATAATCAATCTGATTTCATTGGAAGGACTGATGCTAAAGCTGAAACTCCAATACTTTGGCCACCTCATGCGACGAGTTGACTCACTGGAAAAGAGTCTGATGCTGGGAGGGATTGGGGGTGGGAGGAGACGGGGACGACAGAGAATGAGATGGCTGGATGGCATCACCGACTCTATGGACATGAGTTTGAGTGAACTCCGGGAGTTGGTGATGGACAGGGAGGCCTGGCGTGCTGTGATTCATGGGGTCGCGGAGAGTTGGACACGACTGAGCGACTGAACTGAACTGAACTGAAACATTTACATGTTCATGTGTTTGAAATAGCTCATATATAGTAGTAGTGGTAGTGTTAAGTCGCTCGGTTGTGTCTGACTCTTTGCGACCCCATGGACTGTGGCCCGCCAGGCTCCTCTGTCCATGGGATTCTCCAGGCAAGAATACTGGAACGGATTGCCATTCCCTTCTCCAGAGGATCTTTCCGACCCAGGAATCGAACCTGGGTCTTCTTCACTGCAGGCAGATTCTTTACCGTCTGAGCTACAGGGAAGATCCTATAGTTTGAATTAGCTCATATATACAGATTTAGATTTAAAAAGATGTATCTTGTGAAAAGAGGTCAGATGAAATCTTGAATTTTGCTTCTTCCACATTTGGTCATGAATTTTTTTTTTTTCGAGTTTCCATCCTTATTTTTCTCTTCCTCCTTTATTGATTATATATGGCTTTAAAATATTATTTTTTAATTAAATTTTTTTTTACCAAAGTTCTTGAATTTTCATCCTATAAGTAGTGTTTTCCTTGCTTCAGTGATACTGCTTCCTCTAAGAAGAGAAGTGTGCCATGGCAGTGAATAGCAGAAGTAGCAGATATTTTAAAACAGTTTTTTATACCAAGAATTTTTAAAGAATTCATCACTTAGACTAGTTGGTATGGTATCATCCTGGTCACCATGGGATATGGTAAGTTGGGGATGGGGAGACCATACTTGTTAATTCTGATTTGAAACTAAATATCATGGCTATGTGAGAATGTGTATGAAGACATCTGTGTAACCACTAAAACTGACTTAGTGGAAAAATACTTATTAACTAATGAGTTAAACTCTCTCTAGACAAACTTTTTTTTTTTTTAATGTAAGGCCAGTGTGTTCAACATTCAGTCTGTGGGTTTGGAGTGACCTACTTAATTATGGGGTGTTGTTCACCTGAGACTTTATAGAGGACAGAAAATTAGGCATCTCCCAGAGCAACTGGAACACTAGAGCTTAACCTCTGCCTGCCACTACTATGAGTAGATAGTATACCATCAGGCTTGAGTCAACTCATAATGGACAGTGAAGTAGAATTTAACTGATCGTGTAATCTAACCATTCAGTTTTCCTTCAGTTGAGATTATTTCATCAAATCATAATGTTATTAAGGCTTACTTAGAAGAGGAAAATAAGTGTGCATGTGTTCAGTTCAGTTCAGTTCAGTTCAGTCGCAAGTGGCCTAAAATAATACTTTACCTCTGCTTGCATCCTAATCACTATACACAGACCCATATAGGTTCTCCATTACGAACAATATAGTGGCCATAAGTATAAGCTTTTATGCCTCAGTTGCATGCCCACCAGGCTGCTCTGTTCATGGAGTTCTCCAGGCAAGAATATTGGATGGGTAGCCATTCCCTTCTCCAGGGGATCTTCCTGACCCAGGGATCATACCTAAGTCTCCTGCATTGCAAGTGGATTCTTTACTGTCTGAGCCACCAGGGCAGCCCTTTCAGTCCAAGAGAGCATTAGTAAAACTTAGGTTCCTCCAAGGACCTAGGAATCAGTAGGAAATACAAAGCTATTTTATTTTCATTGGTTCCTAATGGCCTTGATATGGGCCAGTGATTTTATTTTAAAATGATTTTCCAGACCTGATGTCTGAGATTGGTTTTAAAATACTCCAGACTGCCCCCCCCAGCAGGAAAAAGGTTTGGTCTGTGGGTAGGGCAAATAATTGACACAAAATTCTATTACCTTTTATGTTCACTAGAAAATTTCCATAAGTTTATAAAGCTAATAATTATCTAAGCTATGACTAAACTCAGTTAATTTCATTTTGTTTTTCCTACTACTTGATTTATACTGATGTGTTTATTGAAAACATATGCTATCCTTGAAAATTTTTGTAACCTAAAAAGTTTCTTCCTCACATCTTTTGAATATATACACACATGCTCACAAAGCCTATTTCCGGTATCCTGAAGCACTGAGAAATCTTTCAGCATTGGGGATATTGTCAGTTGAGAGATTGTCAGAGAGCCCTCTGTCATTTGCTTATGCAAAAATCAAGAGTGCCTTTGATATAAAAAAAAAAAAAAAGGCTAAAGGACAAGACTCATCAGTAGAAACATTTTCTCTCTAGAGCCAGCTTCTGTGTGCCTGCATGTCTTTTGTTTTCCATGTCTAATTATATAATGATCAGAAAAATAAAATGATAAGAACAGATTCAGTTTTTCACAGCGTGAAAGCAAAGAAATTTGGTTAGATCTATTGGGAAAACATTGAAAACTAAAAGAGTAAAAAAAATGAAGTATGAAAAGAAGAAAGAAAGGATCTTTATCTACCTATTTCATGGTTCTTATCCTTGGAAGCAACTACTCAGATCTGTTACTAGTTCAAAAGCTTGATAATTTTGTCAATATGGAAAATTAAGTTCTATAATTACAATTTGAAACCGTACTTCATTTAACTCTTCTACACTCACATGTGGCTTAAGTTTTTATCTGTCCTGTCTTGAGGAAATGATAGCCATTCACTCATCAATCATATTTATTGAATGCCTGCTGTGTGCTAGCCTTTGTGCTGCTTAACATGGTGGGTACACTGCCCATGCCTGTTCTTTATAAAGCACTGTTTCTTTGACATCCAGCTATTAAATATGCATTCAAATATATAACAACATATGACATTCATTCATGTCCAGCCATGAAGATCCAAGGACGCGATATCTCTTCTTTTTTAGATTTCTCTCAAATCCTTTTATTATTAAGAGTGAGTCCTGAGACCCTTGAAATCTTTGGACAGTCATGGTGAAATTTTGTTTTGAAAATGTGTACGAAATATAATGCTGTAGATGAACCAGACAAATAAAGTGAGATTACTTCAGAGTTTCTCAACTATTGACATTTTGGTAACTGATTCTTCAATTTCTATCAATCTTGTGGTAGCCTGCCAGTGAACTAAAACCAGATAATGCCTCTGTGTTGAAATCTTTTTTAAAAATGTTAACTCATCTTTCTGTGTTGGCCCTAGAACTTTAGGTCAAAGAACTGAAGATGTGGTGGTGGTGGTGGTGGTTGTCATTGTTACTAATAGTTCTGACAGGTTTATCCGATCAGATTGTCACCTTTGCTTAGATGCCATAACAAAGTTAGAAAATGACTCTGAAATATTCAGAATATACCTTAGACACTACCACAGCATTCCTGTAAGCCACTTACATTAAATTATAGGGGTCGTGTTACTCTGATTATGTGTTAACTTCTATCTTCATTGTAAAGTCTAGTTAGCTGGTTTATATGTGATTTTTATTTTAAAGACTAGCCCTTGTTCCACTTAACCTCTAGTGTCTAAACTAAAACATGGAGTCATCTTTATGTTAAAGTATATAGAGCTCTCAGATATTTTCAGTAGTCCTTATTTGTCTATTAGAGTGAAATTTTAAAACATAACATTTGATCAGTTATTCTTGTGAAACTTTCTGTTAATACGTCAACTTTTAAACATGGTTGGTAAGTCTCAATATTTAAGGGAAGTCTACCTCATATCTGTTGCCATAGCTACAGTTATTTAAGAGACTTTGTAGAGGTAAATATTGTAGCACAAATTCTTTCCGTACAGTTACCTTTTAAGGTTCTTTCCAACTTAGCATTTTATATTTCAGGATTCTCCTGACATAATCAAAATGGTAAAGGTTACAGTTTTATAGACTTGCACTTTAAAACCTCATGTCTAAATGTATATATACACACGTTTTATTAAATATGTAAGTACACATATATTTTAATAAATATATATAGGCTTTAAAGCTATATATTAAATATATATTCCATTAAAAGTTACTTTCTTTTGATGATAAATTAGACAAGTAGTTAGCTGAAGGTACAAATTTATTGTAATTATAATGCTCGATGGAATTTAATTGACCATTTCTTAAATCTTAGAAGAATGTAGTTTATAACTAATAATATATGAGAAAGAAAGGAGAAAGTCAAAACCTGGACTTTATCCCTGCCTGCATCTCCATTCTTCCTCTTAAATACTATATATATATATATATATGGATGCCAGGGAAGAGGAAGAACTCCGTGAGTTCTGTGTATTTCAAGCAGTTCTGAATATAAGACATTTTCAAGTGTTTTGAGCTTTTTCAGTGTGTTGTCCCATGAAGGAGGGTCCCTTGATCAATCTAGCATAGAGAATTAAGGGTAACTTGAGAATGAGAAGCTTTGGTCATATATAGGCCCAGAATATATATTCTTCCATTATGGGGTTGTTGAGAACAAATCTTGAAATTCTCTAATACTTCTTTTTTTTTTCTGTTAAGTTGCTATAGCCCAAGGTGGAACAATCCAGATTTCTAACCCGGGATCTGATGGTGTTCAGGGACTGCAGGCATTAACAATGACAAATTCAGGAGCTCCTCCACCAGGTGCTACAATTGTGCAGTACGCAGCACAGTCAGCAGATGGCACACAGCAGTTCTTTGTCCCAGGCAGCCAGGTGGTGGTTCAAGGTATATGTCATTCATCTAATACATTTAGAATACCTGTGGGTTACTAGAGCACACCATTTAGTGGTGATTTCATAGTTCTCTGAAACATACAGGACGTAGATTTGGGGAGGGAGGGAGGAGGGAGGGAGGACTTAAAAAGGCTTGGAGAAGTATTTTAGCATACTAAACCAAAAGTTAAATAAACTGTACAGTTTTCGATTTTTAGCAGATTTTATTGGCTCTAAAGAAAAGTTAAATTCAGAGTAACATAATGAAAAAAAAGGAGTTGGAAACATGAAGTTTTTAAGTAAATATTCTTCCTCTGGGGATTAGAAATGTACTGAATATGTTTTTAGTACCTAGTCTTAGGAAGACTTAAGTATCCAGTCCACAATGCACTGAATTTGGGTTTTTCCCCAGTTGTTACACTCAAGCCTACTTTCTAGACATCTTATTTCAAAACAAATACTGATTTTGTGCTTTCTTTTGAGCATTTTTAGTACATTTGATTTCTGAGGTACCTATTCTATCTCTTGTGAAAGCTAAGAGTAGTGAAATGAAGCAGTTGTGATATATAGCCTTAAGGATAACCTAAGATTTCAATGAAAATTGAAGTATACAGTACTTTTTATTTCATTCAGTTGTGCTCAAATAACTATAATGTATTCAATGCAACTTTCAAAAATCTTGTGTTTTAGTTTAATTTTATTCCCTTTGGTCTATTTCCACTAATTTTAAGGGCGGGGTGTAACATCACTTCTTTTAGTTTGAAAGTTTTGCAAGTATAGAAAACAGCATATTACAATTGATGAGTCTCTTGATAATTTAGATTTACTCTGAAGTATTTGGGGCACTATATGGAGTATAATAAAAGTGAATGAAAAGCTAAACTGGTGACATTTATGGAGTTAAAAAAATAATATTTACCCAGTGCTTTAATGTTTTCCTTTAAATATAAAATTAAAGCACCCATTCTGTTTATCTGATACTCAAAAATCCTTTATACCTAAATGAAAAATCATAAAGAATGCTCTCATTTCTTCTCCTTTTATGTTTTTTTAATTTGGAAAATCTACTGAAAACTTGCTGCTTTAAGAAGGAGAGTTTTTTTTTTTTAATGTTTTGTGTTGTGCATCAATAATACACACTTGAGTCTTATATATGGGGGGGCGTTAACAAGTCTTTTTCTTCCATAAGTCACAAAGGATATTTTTCTGCATTGATTCTGTCAACTTTATGGTTTTACCTTTCACATTACTTTGTTAATCTACCTGTGATCCACCTCTGTGTGTAGTCTTGGGTGAAAACCTGTTTTTATTTTTTTCTCTCCACATATGCAGCCAGTTATGCGCCGTCTTAATTGTGCAGTAAGTAGGCCTTGTGCAGTCATGAAATGTCTCAGCATTCTCACTGCTGCACGCCAGCACCACACTGCTTTTGTTGTCACAGAACAAGCGCCCCTTTTTTGTCTTTTTAACTTTTTGTTTTTAGTGCTGTTTCGCTTTTGTGAATTATTATTCTCTCATATGCGTTGGGAATAAGGTTGGATTTCTAAATACTAATAGTATAATACAGTAAGAAAACCAATGATGAGATTACACTCTATTTATCGATTGACTTAGGGAGAACTGAAGTCTTTTTTCTTATTGAGGTATACTGAAGGAAATGGCAACCCACTCCAGTACTCTTGCCTGGAGAATCTCATGGATGGAAGAGCCTGGTGGGCTACAGTCCATGGGGTTGCAGAGTCGGACACGA